>NC_134855.1:95450971-96050971 GCF_049852395.1 Peromyscus maniculatus bairdii | reverse complement strand
CCTGATGGAGAACTGAGCTAGGGCTACGTCTACCAGTGTAGTCAGATTTCAGACTCACAAGCCAACTGTATTTTAGTAGCAAGGCTGGAATAGTCAAACCAGCTTCTCCTCACAAGCAGAGCTATACAAATAAACAAATTTCACATGTCAACTGCTTATAACTGGATTTAATATACAGTTATATTGAAACCCACTAGTAGTAGTTTGTTTTTTTTTTCTCCCCCTTTCCTTCAGACATGGCCTCACTATACGCCTCACCTAGCCTCAAACTCATGATCCTCTTGCCTTAGCCCCTGAGTGTTAAGGTTACAGGTGTGGACACCAATAGCTGGCCTTCCTTTTTCTTCTTTCCTTTGTGTATGTACAGCCATGTGGTATGTTTGTGTTGGTATGTGCACACATGCATGGGTTTGTACATTATGGTGCAGTTATGCTGGAGGTTGATGCCAGGCCTCTCACTGAGCCCGGAGCTTATTGACTGAGTTGACTGTCTGGCCACAGTGATCCTCCTGTCTCTGGGGCCCCTGGCCGGGGTTATAGATGCATGCCGTCATATCTGGATTTTTCCCAAGGGTGCTGAGGACCGAACTCAGGTCCTCAGGCTTCTGTGCAGGCACTTTAATGACTGAGCCCTCTTCTCACCCCCTCAAAGTATTTTCTAATGATTTTTTAGAAAATTGTTTGAGAAGGAGTGGTTTTTAGAAAAGCACATACCAGGGGTTGGGGATTTAGCTCAGTGGTAGAGCAAGCTCAAGGCCCTGGGTTAGGTCCTCAGCTCTGGAAAAAAAAAAAAAAGGACATACCATGCCTTTTAAAGATGCGGATGATGGTTTCACATACAAGCTGCTGAATCTTGGCTGTACGAATTAGGAAGTTGCCCTAAAATGAGATCAATTTCAATGTCATCACCAAGCCTACTCCAAGAATTCCTCAAAAATGTTTGCATTTGGCACTGCACAGCTCGGTACCAGGATCATAGCAGAGGTCTCCAACCAGTGTTTCTTTGAGCACATTTAGAGGAGAGACATGTATATATTTCCTTTTCATTCCATTTTATTATAGTAATTTTGGAAATAAAAAGTAAGCAAAAAGACCTGTAGTCTTACAAAGAGATCTTTCTAATATTACCAGACAGTCAATACTCTGCTCTTTATCTCTGAGACAGGGTCTCATTGTGTTGCCCAGGCTAGCCTGGTCACAATCCTCTTCAGCTTCCCAAGGAGTCACAGGTGTGCATGACCATATACACTTAAGATCTATACTGTTTTCCTCTACTATTCTATCATCTAAAATCATACCACAGGTTAACTACATAGAGATACATGGCAAACATAAGCAATATTGGTTAGCTATTTATTCACCCAACTTTTTAAAAATTTCTCTAAATTGTTTCAAGTTCTTCTGTTTCATATTTTTAGAAATGGAATAATAAAGGCTCCTAAAATTGGCTTCTTGACTACTCTTCAGAAGCAATCTGGAAGCTTTTAAAGACTCTTGAGATGCCTCACAGCTGGGGAGCCAGGGAATCTTCATGCCTCACAGCCATGTGCCAGTGCTGGGAACCACTCTGTTACCTGCATGGATCTGACTGCTTGCATGCCCCTGGCTGAGCATCTGGGATGGGCTCTGTCTCTTAGTCTCCTGGGTGGGCGTGGAGTGGGAAGGGTCAAGAATCAAGTTGGTGGTCACCAGCACGGCTCTTCCCTGGACTGTGCACAGTCAAACTTCGTGCATGTGCTTTTGGGGCTCTTTGGAACTGAAGTCAAGAGCTTCCAGTGGAGGAACAGCTGGGTAGACCCAGTGTATCAAAGTAAAACCCAGACCAAACCGGAAGTGGGTGGCTCAGCAGGTGAAAGTCCTTGTTGCCTTGGGTTCTATCCCCAAGTCACAAGTGTGGGAGGAAAGAACTCCTGCAAGTTGTCCTCCGACCTCCACATGTGCACAATGACGTGTGTGTGCCCCACCCCCACAAATAAGTGCAATTAAAAAAAACCCTAAAAAACATTAAGTCATGAAGGTTAGATAAGCATTTAGTAGGGGGAGGGGGCTCAGGACGGGAGGAGGGTAAGAAAGGGCAGAGGGATGAGTGCGATCAGACTGTATCACAGACATGCATAAAGACGGTCGAGGAATAAATTAAAAAGTCCAGAGAAACACTCTGTGCGAGGCTCAGCCCACCTTCAGGATGTCACTGTCGTAGGTGTAGTCTATGGCAGGGGAGATGCGCTGGGAGAAGATCTGGCCCATCATGGTGCGGTAGGCCTTCCCGTCTATGTTGGCCAGCGTGTGGTGCAGCACCTCATGCAGCTCCGACTCCTCCATCTGTGGCGGGGGCAGCAGCTCACTCTTGAGCAGTTCTGTGGCTGTGGGCCGTTTTGCTGGGTCATGGTTCAACAGCCAGGAGATGACGGATTTCTGCAGCGTAACAGGCATACAGCTGGTGAGGACGCAGCAGGTCGGACTCAGGAACTTTACACTTGACATTTCTGAGAGCTCTGATTGTGCCATTCATACCTCATGACCACAGACTTGTGGATAACTGTAACTGGAGTATTGCTCAAAAGGGAGAGGCCCTTTTTATATCTCTTGTCACCAACAATCAAAATCATCCTTAACTCAGCAAACCATGCAGTAGCTGAGCTTAATTCTTAAAAACACATATTACTGTATAAAAGAAGAGTTACGGAGAAAACATCAAAGACCCGATGCCTAATGCTAGCACTTAGCATAAGGCACACGGCAGCTAACACCCTTAATGCTCACCGCATTTGTCTCGGCTCTTCTCCATTTACGTCCTTTATGATCCCATTCCCGGAATTCTCTTACTTTGCATTGTGTGTTATGCCTCCGTAGTACAGAACCCTCTAAAGCAACATGAGCCTTTGAAAGGTTCTGGAAGGACTCTTTGTCTTTTCAGACAGAGTCTCACTATATAGCCTGCCTGGCCTAGAACTCACTACATAGACCATGCTTCAAACTCACAGAGATTCACCTGCCTCTGTCTCCTGAGTGCTGGGATTAAAGACATGTGCCACCACACCTGTCCTTTCGTGATTCTTAATCCTGATATAAATTCTTAGAAGATGGTATAAATCCTTAGAATAAGAATTTATATAAAATGTTAGTAGAATATTTGAGAACAGAAAATTTCAATTTTTAGATGGATTTTATTAAACATCTCTAATGTACTTTTAAAATACCTTTCTCATGGGGGTGGTAGAAGCAGAGGTGGGTGGATCTCTGTGAGTTCAAGGCCTGGTCTACCTAGTGAGTGCCAGGACAGCCAGGGCTATGAATATAGACTCTGTCTACGAAGTGAGCATTTCTAGTTATGCTACCCAGAAACACAGCAAATGACTAATCAAACGAAAAATAGCAGCTAACTAAGTAAGTAGAAGAGATAACAGCCCGTTTTCTAATGGCTCTTCACTAATTAGAGGTGCTTGAATAGTGTCCTGCTAAATGCCACTGAAGTACAGGGGCTCATGTGAACAGAAATAAAAAGATACTATTAGTCCCTATTGCACAGGGAAGACAAATTAGTCTTAGAGAAGTGCAGTGGTGTGGCTGTGCGCCAATAAGTTGCAAATACTGACATGCTCTGTTTATGCTCCTGTTCTCAACACTGATATGCTACGGAATAGTCCTTCTGTACACTGTGAAAGTGTGTTGCTCTCATTTGGCTGGCAGCTAGACGGGATTTTCGGGGCAGAGAATGCTAGGAAGGAGGGCAGAGTCAGAGCAGTCACAAGAGACACAGAGAGAAACAAGATGAGGGAGCCATGTTGAAAGAAGGTACAGCCAAGTGGCAAAGGGTAGATAAGAAATACGGGTTAATTTAAAATGAAAGAATTAGCTAGTAACCAGCCTGAGCTATCAGCCAAGCATTTATAATTAATAATAAGTCTCTGAATGGTTATTTGGGACACACAGAGAAATTCCACCTACATTGACAGTTTAAATAAGAGACTTTTGCCCTGACTATCATTGTCAATAAAAGTCGGCGTAAGGAACAAATTTCCCTGTGCTGAACATCAGTGAGTGCAAGTTTCACCACAGCAAGCTCTTTCAGCAAGAAGAAAAGAATACCAGCTACAGCACACAGCTCACTGATAACTCTCGTATTAGCTGGGTGCCAATGTTAGCCTGAGACAACCACAAATGTGCCCTCAGATAGTTACAGTAGATGTGAGAAATTATCTTGCTTTAAAATACTGTAGCATCAGCTGCAGGGATAGCTCAGTGGTGGAGCACCTGCCTAGCATGTGGGGGGCCTGGGCTTGATGCCCCAGTACTATAAAACCAAACAATCCTCTAAACCTGTACCAGCAGGTCACCGGAGAGTGCAATCCTTCCTGCAAAACCTGAATTACTTCAACCACAAAACAGACTAAGATTATATTTAATTTTTCCCTTCAAGTCCTAAGTTTTATCTAAAGCAGTTTGCTGTAAAAGCTTTCCTTCCCTACCTCCCACAGCCAAGCCGATGGTCCAAGGAACACTTCAAAGGCACAATTAAGCACACAAAGGAACTCTGGAGTTTGCTAATTGGCTCTGTCAGACCTTGGCCTTTTTCTAGTGTAGCTCAAGTCTAGTAACATTTTAAGAGCTCTGTCTTTTGATATTTTCCCCTCACATTGTTCTTAGAACACAAGAGAATGAGTGGCAGAAGATTACTAATTGAATATGAAGAAAAACAGTAATTAAAACTCACAACTGAAGACAGCAATTAAAGCGTCAGCGAATTACCTGCTTTGCATGCTCTCCATCACCGAAGTCCTCTGGAAACTTGGGCGATGTGGGCTAAAAGAGTATTATATTCAAATCAGCAAGCGCTTGGCAGACTGCCACAGGCAAAGCTTTTATTCATCACAGAACGCTAACCAGAGAGCAAATTAAATTTTGCTAACACGACACCTTCCCACGCCCTGTGCTCAGTCTTCCAGTACACACAGTCTGCTAGTGCGGACTTCACGTTATGGAATGTAACTGAGAGAGAATTTAAGTAAGAGACCTTTGCCCTGACTCTCACTGTCAATAAAAGTATATGGAGCAAATTAAATTTAAGGGTTTTATAGGAACACTAAGTAGCTTAATGGGACGCATAGTGAAAAAAGGCAAAATTTCATCAAATCATCAACCTAAGGTAAGAGAAAAACTTGGTAGGTGGAGGTGGGAGGAGCAAGGGCAGCCTCAGATACACAGCGAGTTTGAGGCCAGCACAGGCTACATGTGGCGCTCTCTCTCTCTCTCTCAAAAAAAAAAAAAAAAAAAAAAAAAAAAGACAGAAAAGATTCATACTAAATGGACAAACTTAGCACCAATCCCGATCATTCCCCCCAATCCTCCCTTTTCTGATAAACAATTACAAGATTAACTGAGTTTAGATATTCCTGAAATGAAGGAACAAATGGAATTTCAGACAGACACTTCCTCAAGGACCTGCTCATCCAGGAACACCCCAGCTGGGGTGAATGGCAGAATCACCCTTGGTTCACCAACACCTCATGAACTCACACGCTGCTGTCAAAAATAATTCAACTACTGTCCAAAGTATCCATAGGTTTTAACATTCACTAACATGACACCTTCTCCACACCCTGTGCTCACTTCTTCCAGTACACAGTCTACTAGTACAAACCACCCAAATGACTGCCTAGGTCGTGAAAACCACCTCCCTTAAGTTTAAATGAGCAATAATTTAAATGCATCTCAGTGTATGCACTACTGATTTGTTCGCTTGTTATCTATTATGGGGTTGTTGACAGGATCTTGCTGCATAGTCCAGGCTGGCCTTGAGCTAGCTCATGGTCCTTCCTCTCACATGCCGGGACTATAGGTGTGCACCACCATGCCGAGCTTGCTGTATGGGATTTCATGTGCTTGTCTTGCTCCCTAGGGATGAGAAAGGCTCTCCCGATCTGTGGCTCATGAGTAGCTGTGTCTGAACTGCCCAGGTTTTTTCTCCATTCTCTTAATGCCCTTTTGTCATGGGCCCTGGAAACAGCAACAGCGGCAAGGGTTGGCAAGGGTTAATCTCAAGGACATGACTGGAAGTTTCACCGGGGAAAAACAGCTCAAGTGACTTATGTTTTTGAAAGCCATATGTGTGCAGGCTTGGAAAGACTCTCCCACAGAGGCCTGTCTCCAGACTTCAGAACCATTTTAACTTCTGGTCATTTAGACCTGCTTTAGGCACTACAGGACCAGGTCTGTTCAGGAATCTTTATGTGTTTGGGGGAGGACAGAAGCTAAGGTCGTAAGTCTCATGTAGCCCAGGCTGGCTCATCTCAAACAAAACTGTTTTTCATCACTGGGCATGTGGACAGGCGTGGGTTTTCCTCTCACTAGAACACAGAACAACAGTCTATGATGACAATCCCTAGTTCTCAAAACTGCTATGTTAACATCTGAAATGAGGCGACTCTCCTTGTTCTGAAGACATGTCACTGAAGATGACAGAGCTGATTGTCTTACCAGGTATCAGCCAAAGAGAGTCATTAAACTGACAGGAGGCAGCTAGGCTTGGTGCTATACACCTACATTCCCAGCGTTCAGATGGTTAAGACAGGGGTCTCATGCTTCGGGCCAGCCTGGCTATAGGCTAAGCCCAGCTTTTTAAAAAAATCAACAACTGATAGCCTCTTCTATATTGTAAATACCAGGGAAGTCCTGCTTTTGAGTTCTGATCTCCACACGAGACTGAGGATACAGGAAATTTATGTATCAAACATATTTGACACCCACATCTCGAAGCCGGGTGAGAACGAAAATTCTTTCCGAGGCTGTCACCATGGGATGATAGGACATCTCAAAGAAGATAATTCCCAGGCTGAAGAGATCCACTTTCTGTGGGGAAAACAGAATTGCCTTTAGAGAGTCTGGTATCAAAGCGAATTTCCAGGAGCTCGGGGGTTTGCACTGGAATGAAGTTGAAAAATCTGTTCTAAAACAAGTCTTTAGACCTGTAATTTTAAAAACAAATCGTCAAAGTTTTCACTCAGATATGACTGTCACAGCCAAGCTCCCTCTGATAAGGACACATGAGACATTGCTAGTCTCTTGCAAAGTTGGAAATTCTCACTCATTGTTATAAACTGCAGCTACCACGCTGTACAGAATGCATTCACCTCACAGGAACCTTTTCTTGACACTTTCTGCATCCACTGCTTCATCCCTTCCCCTCCCTGGCATGCTCTAGCCATGGCCGTCGGTGCTGACAGGACCCAGCCTTTCACGAGCCAGGCAAGCACTCTACTGACTGAGCCACATCCCTAGCCCTGGCCTCTCTGTTCATCCTTTATTCTAAATGCCATCCCTTCAAGGGTCTTGGGTCATGGCTCAATGGTAGAGCACCTGCCTAGAATGCTCAAGGTCCTTAGGGCTGGATGCCCAGAACTGAAGAAAACAATTCTGAATGACTGTCAGGCCCCCACTTCTTCATGGGCCCCATCACATTTGGGATTTTCTCTCATTTCTTCCCTGCCCACTGCAGGTTCCATCATCCTTGGTCAGCTCCCCGAGGGCTGGGAACACAACTGTCTTACTCCTGTGACGGCCTTGCTCCCTGTGTTCCTGACCTGAGGAGGGGAACAGCAGAGGGTGGCTCACATATTCCTAATGGAGAGAGACTGCAAGCTTCTGCACCAATGAGGCCAGCTTCAGTTGCTGCCCTTGGGCACTGCTCCTGTCCTGCCCACAATGGAGTCAGTGGCTGTCTCTTTTTCACCTGGTCACTAAACCCCACCTGTTACAATCTTGATGTTCTTACTTGTAACTTACTCTGGAGACCCCCTCCTCTTCCCCTGACCCCACACACACTCAAACACACTCTCTACCTGGTTATATGCTGACTTGGTGCTTCCTTGGACCTCAGGGCTCACATAGAGAGCAGTGCCAACCATGCCAGTCAGATGGCCTGTGAAGGGAAACAGGAGGAGAGCATTGCAGCCATGGACTAAGTTATTACTGTTGTTGCTGTTTCACAGTGATAAGTATTGAACCCAGGGCCTTGTGCATGCCAGGTGAGTGGCAGTGAGCTACACCCCCAGCTCTGGATAAAGAAAACTGAAAACCAAAGGGCTTCCTCCCCACCCCAGCTCACACTTATTTACTTGGGTGTGGGCGTGTATCCTGTGGCACATATGTGGGGGTCAGAGGACAACTTGTGGGAGTTCACTGTCTCCTTCCACCACGTGGGCTCCAGGGTTGAACTCAGGTCATCAGGCTTGGTGGCAAGCACCTTTCCCTGCTGAGCCATCTTGCTGGCCCCAAACAAAAAGAGCTTCTTAAAATCAAGGCCTGGTCTGTTTCCTGTGTATAGTACTCACCAGGAGAAACCGTGAGCCCCAGACTGCCCGGGACTGCCTCACACAAAGGTGTCTGCTTACACAGGAAATGAGGACTAGATAGGACGCCAGATGGGCCAGGGCTTGAGGTAGCCTTACAGGACCAGTTGGGGTTGGTCAAAGCACAGCTTTGGGACCCTAGGAGGCCATTATTCTACCAAAGCTCTATGTTTCTGAAGAACAATTAACATAGTGAAAAAGAAAAACTTAAACTTCCATAAAAACTATTCAAAGAATAATTTTAATTTGCTTCAGAATAAAGTCTTTACAAGTAAAAGGCAGATTTCAGGCTAAGTTTTATGGTCTGTTTTTAAACACATGGATGGAGAGGCTTTACCTGAAGGGTCTGACTTAATCCCATGATCACCTGCCTGGTCGTCCTGTTTACCATCAGCCTAAAATACAATTGAGTACAGATTAAAACCTTAGAGCATTCCATGGGAATGGCTCATCCATTTCTAAAAGAAGACTGAAAAGCTAACATGGAAGTCAGAATAATTATCACCATGCTTTTTTTGTTTGTTTATGTTTTTTTCAGGGCAGAATTTCTCTGAGTAGCCCTAGATCAGGCTGGCCTCGAACTCTGAGATCCACCTGCCTCTGCCTCCTGAGTGCTGGGACTAAAGGTGTGCGCCACCAGTGCATGGCTATCACCAGGCTTTTCTGAGTTATCGCCTTTACTTATTTTTTTAGACTTAGTTAACACATTCGTGCAAAGGCTCAAAGGAAACCCCATGGAAACAAGAGGAAGAAGAGCACATCACTGCACAGCTCTCTTCAGGATAGAAATGCCCACCTCTTAGAGAAACCAACTTATGTTCACACCACAAACACCAAGAACAGAATCTGTTTACCAGGAAGTACAAGACTAGGAAAAACAGCGACAAAATCCTTGTTCTACCTTTTCTAGCCCTACAACTTTTCCAGGTCAGTTTTGCTATTTTTTCCCCCTAAATAGGCTGGTCACTAACTTGGCCCCGTTGTCCTTTGCTGAAACACTCACTGGGCATTCTCATCCTCTTCCCCACACCTCAAATGGTCACACCCTAAACAAGGGTGGTGGTTTAAGTGAGATGTCCCCATAAATCTTGGGCATTTGAATACGTAGTCCCTACCTAGTTGGTGGCTGTTTGGGGGATGACCAGATGTGGCCCTTGCTGGAGGAAGTGCCACTGGGGCAGGGTTAGCGGTGTAAGATTCATGTCGTTCCCAGTGTGCTCTGGTTCCTACTCACCTCAGATGCCAGCTACCCCAGCTCTGGCACCATGGACTCTAACCCTCTGAAACAGTAACCCCCAAACAAACTCTCTCTAAGTTGCCTGGCTCACAGTGTCTTATCACAGCAACAGAGAAGTAGCTAATACACCCAGACCACGGGAACATCCTCCAGGTGCTTCCGCTTGCCGTCGGTTCTACTCTGCTGATGAGTCTTTGAAGAAGGTCCCAGAATACACGCATTTTACAGACGAGACACGAGTTCTGCCGAGCCATGCACAGGGCAGTGATAAGGCTCTGTCCGGACCAGTGGGACTGCGATCCTCTCCTATTATTTCCCAACACCATGCTGGGGACAATATCCCATCATGAGGTCTGTGCTCCGTCTCTGCCCTTTTCAACACCCTTTCCCCGTTCTGCTCAGGACCCGGACTTTATTGCTCCTCTCCCACCTCTTTTCAGGAGTGGGTGTTAGCATCTTGCTCCACAGCTCTGGCTGGCCTAGAACTTGCTATGCAACCTAGGTTGGTCTTGAACTTGTAGCAGGTCCTCCTGCCTCTGCCTTCCGTGTGCTGGGGTAACAGGCACTCCCTGCCACTCCCAGCTCTTTTCTGCCTCCTCACTCTCCTCACTCTCCACTCCTAACTTCACTGTTAAGTTAGCCCTGGTGGTTATTCTCGTCATCATCTAAATTCTATTTTCCTTCTCTGACCAGCCTTGGAATGAGCTGTACTTTTATAGATCATGGTACCTAAAAGCTGGCTTATGATATTAAGCAGAGCCCTGGCACTCAAGTCTGCCCAGCTGTCCAAAGACTTCCTCTCTACATATCAGCCTGTCTACACGTCACACTTTCAGCCAGTCAGAACATGGGGCATTCAGACAACCAGGTCTGCTCACCCTAGGCCCTTAGCATACACTGGTGGTCCCTGCCCTGGTAGTCCTATGCTCTGCCCTTGACTTTAGCCTGTTACACTCCTACCTACCTTTTAAGGACCACCTGAAATGCCACTGTTGTTATATAGTCTTTTATTCTTTTTCTTTGGGTGACGGGGGTCTTATGTGGCCCAGGGTTGGTCTTGAGCCTGGGTTTAGCTGATTCTTTTGCCTCCAGCATCTGAGTAGCTGAGACTACAATATGTGCCGTGGCACTGGGTTGCAGCCTTTCCTGATCCTCACCACCCGTGTCCTCTCCTCCACTGCACTGGGTTGCAGCCTTTCCTGGTCCTCACCACCCCGTGTCCTCTCCTCCACTGCACTGGGTTGCAGCCTTTCCTGATCCTCACCACCCCGTGTCCTCTCCTTCTTACTCCCATCTCACCATTTCTCTACCTCACGTTAATTAGCTCTGTATGCTCAACTAACCCCCGGTGCCAGAACAATGTTTGTCCCAGGTCTGGGTCTCACTTTGGCAAACCAACTAAAGTTCCTCAGATGTAAAGCATCTTGTCAAACGCTCAGCAAGGGAGACCAAAATATCAAATCATTTCATAAAGTATTGCATACCTCCTACCTAAACATTGTTCATAAACCAAGCCTAAGGGGCACTTCCAACTTGTCCCCTCAGACCCAGTTCCCAGCAGAGGGTGACAAGGCCGTGCACAGGAGGCTCACTATCCTTCTCTTTATTTCCAGGATTATCAAGGCACCTAGGTCATTTTCAGGCATAGCCTGATTTTAAAAATACTCACCGAGAAGGCTAGATGGTCTGTCGCCAAACCAAAATCACCTATTTTCACATGGTCATCGGAATCCAAAAAAATGTTGACAGGCTTCAGATCCCGGTGAATCATTCCCTGTTGGAAGACAATGAAGAATCCAACAATTGCTTCCCACACAGAGTTTAACACTGCATGGTTCCTAATTTCAAATGATGGCACCTGGAAGAGGCCTTCTCCTGTGGTCCACCTGGTCCTGGATGTCTGGTCTCTGGAATGACCTCTGAGGGTCCTGTGACCTCCTCACGGGTGGTCCTAAGCAGGTCCTCCCAGGCTCCCTCCACCAGCTCCCCTCAGAGACTTCATATTACCTTCCCTCGCTGCACCACCACAGCCAGGGCTGGGCAGGCCCCACCCTGCTTTCTCCCCTCTCCTGGTACTTTCTTGGCACTACTTCCGCCTCGGGCACTCTGTACTCCTCCTCTCCTTCTGACTGTGCCAACATCTACCTGTTCCACTCTTTCATGAGCCTTGCATACTAGCCTAACAACTGAGTTTATACCGCCAGCTCCTGGGAGGAGCTCAGTGATGGTATCCCAGGAATCCTGCTTTCTCCTCCTAAGGGCTCAGCATGCTTCCTCTTTCACTTAGAAGATGCTAAATGTAATCAGAACTCTTCCTTGTCAGATCTTTTACTATGATATAAAGGAACTTCCGGCTCTGAAACAGGAGTCCCGCGCAAACATGGATGGACTCTTCACATGCTTGTGTCCCTGTGTATGCAGTTGATGCACAGAGCTGGAGGCCCCAGCGGCAGTCTGCAGATACTGAGCACATAGAGCACAGTCCCAGGACCCCAAGACAGCACCACAGGGAAGTGTCTAAAGGCATCCATTAGAATTCCCTTTGTTTTTCACCTTACAGATTAGGAAGATTACAGTCCTGGTTTCTCAATATGAACAGGGCACACTATAAACATTTTGAAGTTCCAAAAAGTTAAGGCAAAGGGGAAAAAACCTAACATGTTTTCACTGTCTGATGCATTTAAAATATATAAAAGCTATTCTTAGTTCACAGGCCATAGAAGAACGGGTGTGAGTTAGAGCTGACCCATGGGCCGGCCGTCTTCAGCGTCTCCTACAGGAGCTGACACTGGTGCTGCCCCTATCTTTTGGCACTTTGTTCTGTTACCTGCAGAAATCCATTAGTTCAGGCCAGCGAGAGGGCTCAGCAGGCAACGGTCCTTCCCACCAAGCCCGATGACCTGAGTCTGATCCCGGAATTCACATGGTAGAAAGAAAGAACCTTGTCCTCTGGCCTCCATATGTGCATCGTGGCATTCACTGGCCCACACACATCCACACAAATAAACAAATGCATGTACACAAAGGTAAAAAGACTATGTCGTCATCTGAATAGTTTCTTTCCTATATATAGTTTTCTTTTGTATGCTGTTTTCTCCATTTTCCTATTTGATTTTTACTGTGTTATTATAAGTAGGGCTGGAGAGACAGTTCAGGAGGTCAGCATGAGGACCTGAGTCCAGATACTCAATCCCCACATAAAAGCTGCAGACAAGCAGATCCCGAAAGCTGGCTGGCTAGCCAGATTAGCTGAAACAGCAAGCTTTATGTTTAGCAAGAGACCTTGTCCAAAAAAAAGAAAGAGAGCAATAGAAGACAGCTGTCTTGTTTGTCTTATTTACTTTTCTATTGTTGTGACAAGACACCATGCCCTAGGCAGTTCACAGAAGGAAGATTTTATTTGGGCTTACAGTTGCAGAGGGTGAGTCCATGACAATCATGGTGGGGAGCAGGGCAGCAGGCAGGCAGGCATGGTGCTGGAGCAGTAGCTGAGAGCTTACGTCCTGATCTACAAACTCCAAGGCAGAGAGTGCTAACCGGGAATGGCATCTTCACCATTCTGGAGCTCCACCTACCGGAGACCAAGTATTCAAATACAGGAGCCTCTGGGGCCGTTTTCACTCAGCCTACCCTGTGTTGACCTCTGGCATCCACAAGTACACTTGTAGAGGAGCTTATCTCTAATCTCCACAATACATGCACAAACATTCATGCAGCATGCACACAATTTATGTAAATAGAGTACATGGACATGGGATGTTACAAAGCTTACTTTCTCATGGATATAAGCTAATCCATCCAGAATCTCTCGAAAAAGCCTCCAAAGCCTAATGGTGTCTCGAAACAGTCCCTGGTCAATGGTGTCACGAAGAGTGCTCTTTTCACAGTACTCCATCTACAGAACAGAAGGAACAGGCAGGACCTGATCACATGAAAAGTTCAGTATAAGGAGCATAACTTGCAGTCAATGTAACCACTCATTAAAACTTGTGCCAGGGATTTTAAGCAGTTTTGGAAAGAATTGTTTCTTTTTATGCTAAAAAAACAAAACAAACAAATAAGAGTATTATAAAAACAATCTTTAACAGGGAACGTAGCGGGAACATAGCGGGAACGTAGCTCAGTGGTAGAGTGCAGTGCATTCTAAGTATGCATGAAGCTCTGGAGTCAATCCCCAGTACTCCAAACACTCCCTAAAACCCATAGAAGTAAAAATGTGTTTAATAGATTTATTAATCACAGATTAATGTGATATTAATAAGAACAGTACTGAAGAACGCATTGGGGCAAATAAATATAATATTAGCAGCTAATAAAACCTTTTCTCAAGCTGGGCGGTGGTGGTGCACAACTTTAATCCCAGCACTTGGGAAGCAGAGGCAGGCGGATCTCTGTGAGTTCGAGGCCAGCCTGGTCTACAGAGTGAGTTCCAGGAAAGGCACAAAGCTACACAGAGAAATCCTGTCTCAAAAAACCAAAATAAATAAATAAAATCCTTTTTTCCCAGTGGGATTGAACCCAGGATGTCTTGCATTCGAGGCAATTGTTCTACTTCTGAGCTATACCCCTAGCTCCTACTTAAAAAAATATATATCAGAGCATTGGCTGCTCTTCCAGAGGACCTGGGTTCAATTCTCAGCACCCACTTAGCAGTTCACAACTATCTGTAAATCTAGTTTCAGGGGATCTGACACCCTCACACAGACAGACATGTAGGCAAAACATCAATGTAAATAAATAAATAAAGCTGCTTATTTTAGAAAGGTTTTACTTGTTTAAAATTCTTGTCACATATATGAAAATTGAGATTGCAATAAAATGTTATTACATTACAAGATTGCTTCCAATCTCAAATTTCCAAGAATAGCTAATTAGCCTAATGATGTCCTTGGCTTTATTTGTATACAAATAAATACTCTTTGAATCTAGAGAAAAACATTATGCCTATGGAAATATTCAAGCAGGGGCTCTGCTTCACTCC
Organism: Peromyscus maniculatus bairdii; assembly: GCF_049852395.1. Classification (NCBI taxonomy): domain Eukaryota; kingdom Metazoa; phylum Chordata; class Mammalia; order Rodentia; family Cricetidae; genus Peromyscus; species Peromyscus maniculatus. Next base: position 96,036,405 of record NC_134855.1, on the reverse strand, counting down.
CCCCCTTGGGTGTACTAAGAGAGAAAACAATGGAGCATCATTTAAGACTTAGTCAATGTGTGAAACTAGCTTCTGGTTCCAGCCAGGGCCAGAGTGTGAAACTCCTCATGCAGAATGTTGCACTGTTTCGCAGGTCAGCCTCATCTCATCTGCAGTCACTTCTGGCACATTCTGAATCAGCCTCCAGGCCTTATTCAGGACCTCCCCAAGCTCCCATGAGTCCCACTCACTTCACATGGTTGTTTAGAGAATGGACAGAGGCAGACAGTTAAGGCATGCTCCTCTTGCATTTATGGGATTCAGACATGGGTATAAGCACTTCATCTTATGAGGCACAAAAGATTAAAGAATCTCATCGGAGCTCATACAGTGGTGACAGGTAGGTCTAGGGTGTGAACATGCACAGCCTGGGTCCAGAGCTGGCCCCAGGTGCCTCCTGATAACACTGTGGAAAAAAAAAAAGTGTTCAAGGCTGGGGGACAGGGAGAGGCTTCCATGCCATAACTTTCCTGGCTAGTTAATCTCTGGCAATGCCACTCAGCCCCTTTCTGTCCATTACCTTGTGGTACGTCATAAACACACTGCCAACCAAAAATGAGGGGTGCACATCACCAACTGTCCACCAGGGTCTCACCTGGATATAAAGGTAGTGCACAGCGCCGGTTGTCACTGATGGCTCAATTTCATGACATCTGTCCTTCTCATTGCATTCTTCAGCCTGAATCAAGAGGAACACAGGAACTCAAACTGAGGGCCAAGTTCAACAAGAGCATCCCCACCGTCAAGAACTTGTGTCTGGGACCCCAACTTCAGCCCTGGGCATGGCTTCCTATTGCTTTGAGGGACATCAGCAGAGCAGAACACAACACGGTCCTTTAGAAGCCTGGAGCACTTCTCCCAGAAATTCAGCAGAGCTTACAGACCTGCTAGTACACAGAACAATGAGAAAATGGGGAACAGGTAAGATGTGCAATAGCAGAAAGTCTTCTGCTCAAGTCCTACCACTGAAGGCCTAAGGATATGAGGTCCAGTGTGAACAGGCTGTCTTCCTTTGGTGGGATTCAAAGAAAGCAGTTTAGAGAATATTGTTGCCCTTGGGGGTCACACTCCTGAACAACCACTTAGCTGCTACAATGTGTCTCCCAGAAGTAACTTTCTTTCTAATGCATGACACCTTTAAAAAAAAAAAAGAGTCTTTTCCAGGGTTAGAGAGCCTGGGAAAAGGTTAATGGCTCAATGCTCACTCCTCTAGCACAGGACCTGGGTTCTGTTCCCAGCACCAACATCAGGCAGCTCACAGGGGAGTCAGTGCCCTATAGCCTTCCATGGGGGAGCCACACTCTTATGGTGTGCATAACCCCAAACAGAAACACATACAAATGCATTAAAAATATTTTTAAAGTTTTTTCTTCTCAACAGACATATTAAAATACTTTTAACCCCCAGTAGGGAAAAAAGTATGTTAGTTTCTGATTGTTTTTGATTTACAGGGGTTTTATTAGATTTTATTTTTCTATTTTTAGTTATATCTATGTGTGCATGCCTATGGGTGGGTGTGTACATGTAAGTGCAAGGGCTCATGGAGGCTAGAAGAGGTCGTGGGACTTCCTGAAGCTGGAGAGCCAGGCAGCTGTGAGCCTCCAGACATGAGTGCTGGGAACCAATTCTCTGTAGAGCACCATGTGCTCTTAACTGCTCTCTGGCCCCTTGACTCCAGTTTTTATGAGGAGGGATGTTTTTCAATATTTTCCCTTTACAAGAAAAATAAAAAGTTCTGCTCTTCAAATAACTGTATTCAACTCCTGAATGACTTATATTCTCTGGAGAGCATCTATGAAGATGATTCATCTCTTGGGGTTTCTACCCACCAATCAAAACATTCATGGGATATTGTCTTTAACTGAGCCAAACTGGAAGCATAAATTTGATGCTCTTAATAATTAAATGCACAACTAACACCAAAAGCAAGTATAGGTTTTGCTTTAGCAGTTTAGATTATTTATGCTATTATTGTAGCTAAATTTATAATTAAAAAACGAAAACAAGAGGATCTTAAGTGATTTTTAATTGACAAGTACTTACTAAAACATACTGGCTAATTCATTCAAATCTTCAAAACAAGTGAACTGTGTATCTAACAGCGTCTACATGTGTACATCCTGTGAGTAAACTCATAAATGCTGGTGGTTATCCTTTTATCAAGTAATAAAGTTATCATCGGCCACATCAAGTTACAGAACATTCATTCTTCTGAATCTACAAAGGACAGCCCACTGGTTTTACTCTGAGCTCTAGGCATCAGCCTGGAGCCCTGCAGCCTGACCAGAGAAGAAAGCAGGGATACACGGAATCTAAGGTGTAAAGAGTGTCTGTTGTCAAGCTTTTAAAACCATGTGCTATGGAGAAATGTGTTTTACACACCTACTACACATGCCCACAAGAGACAGTTCTTTAAAAAAGATTTCATTTGTGTGTGTGTGTATGTAAACATCTGGAACTGGAATTATAGACAGCTGTGAACTTCCTTTTCAAGGATATTACTTGCTTTCAACCACTGAGCCAACTCTCCAGCCCCCAGAAAGGACATATTCTATCAAGAAAATTTACTTTTACTAAAAGTAAGATGAATTCTGGTATTCTCTCCTCTTGTCCACAACATCAGAAATAAAATAAGGCTGGCTGTGATCCTTTAAATGAACTCATCAAACATTACAGGACCATGCTGCATAGTTAAAACACTGTCCCAGAAGATGGTTTATCCAAGTGCACATCAAGATGAACTGGTGTGGGGAGACTAGGCTAACTCCATGATGAGACCAGTTAATCTGCATTCCATCCTCATCCCCAAACATAGGAAGCATGTCCCAATCCTCTATGAATTCCTAAAATGTATTTTATTTATTTGTATGTATGTGTGCCTGCTTGAGTTTATGTTCACCATGTGTATGCAGATGCCTGTGGAGGCCAGGTGACGTTGGATCCCCTGGGACTGGAGTTACAGGTGGTTGTGAGCCACCATGTGGGTGCTAGGAACCAAGCTCAGGGCAGCAAGAGCCATTAAGTGCTTTTAACTGCTAAGCCATCTCTCTAGATCCTCTGTGATACAGTGTGTCAGTTTTTCTGTTTTATATGTCAGTATAAAACTTATGATAAATTTATATATGTATATATCAGTATAAATTTAAGAAGATTTTAAAGAATGGGTGTGTTTTAAAACTGATATTCACATATCAGATTAATGCTCTGGCATTCTGCCTGATGTTTCTAACATCAACTGTCATTTCCTTACATACCACACTCTGAGTAGAAGTAGGTGACTTCCTCTTCCATATTTACCTGGTTCTGACTCTTACTGTTTTCGTCTTCATTGTCAAAGATGATGTCACTGTCAGAGTCTGAAGCAGGTCTTAAGAAAAAGAAATAAGAAATGTTAAAGAAACTGGGAAAAAAATGCTAATATTCTTTTCAGTTCATCAGAACACCAAAGAAGCTAGAGCATTATACCATGTGGTGGTCTGAAAGAGAATGGCTTCCATCAGCTCACTGATTTGAAAGCTTCGTCTCCAGTTGGTGGATGAGGAGGTATGGCCTTCTTGGAGGCAGTGTGGCACTGAGGGTAGGTTTTCAGGTCTGTCAGTCTCTGTTTCTCTGTCTGTGAATCATGCCTGCCTGCCTGCCTGCGGCCAAGCTTCCCACTAACATGGAAATGGACTAATTCTCTGAAACCATAAGTAAGCCCCTAATTAAATGCTTTCTTTTATAAGTTCTTTGGTTATGGCGTCTCTTCTCAGCAACAGAACAGTGACTAGGACACGCCACGACTCTGCAGCATCAATACAGATTGGGCTGTTGGCTTCTCTTTTCTGTTACTCAAACTCAGAGCTTTTATTTATTTTATTAAAAAAAATCGTTATTTTATGTGTATGGGTCTGTGCATCGTATGTATGCAGTGCCTGCAGAGGCCAGAAGGGGGCATCACCCCTGGGACTGGTGTCACAGATGGTTGTGAGCCTTGCTGGGCATTGAACTCAAGTCATCCGGAAGAGCAAAAAGCACTCTTAACCACTGAGCAATCTCTCCAGCTCCCAACAAAGAACTCTTTAAAAAGTAGCTACATTGTTTCTCAAAGTTGTTAACTGCTAAGATAAACTGTATCCAACTGAGTCCAGTGAAGTACATCCCTAAGGCAAATGCCCTTGGGAAATAATTACGGGTCTCAAGGGCAGTTAGGACATCAAGACTCTAAGGCTCTTAAGAGGTCCACAGAGTTGGAACCTGTGATTAAAGCAGTGCCCTCTCACAAATTCTCCTAAATCTATCAAGATAGGTACTGGAAATCACTTCTATTTTTCCTTTCTCCTGGCCTTGGGGTGGGAACTCTTTAAAATTCCTGTGGGTTGCATTTGGCTACTCTCTGAAAGAGGTTTCCAACAGCTTGCTTCTTTCTTGTTCCTCTGGCGTGGGCTTGTTAGGTTAGGCATCAGGGGTCCCCTACTGCTTGCACTTACAGGAAGGACTGTGAGAAGACACCATCGTGCTCATCCTCATCCTCTTCGTCGCTGCTGGAGCCAGGGCCGGTGACAGGGAAGCGCGTGCTGGCGGAGCGCTCTGCGGATGTGCTCCACTCCACGGAGCTGCTGAGGATGGGCGGCGGTGCTGCGGCCTCCACGCTGCCCAGCTCCTCTGTGTCGCCTGCTGCTTTCCCGCAGGCCGCTGGGCTGTCCTGGGCCTGGGGTCTGCAGTCTGGGGGTGGTGTCCCGGGCACCGCAGGGCGCTCATGCCGCTCGATCCAGGCGTTGTAGTAGCGCACAATGTTCTCATGGTGCAGGCGCGACAGCAGAGTCACCTCGCCCTTGATCCTGCGGAAGTGCCTGCTGGCGGGGTTGATTGGGATGCGCTTCACTGCATAGCAGCAGCCGTCCAGCTTGTTTTGCACCTGCCCAGCAATAGGAGACAGGACCTGGTCAGATTTGTGGCCCAGGATCTTGCACGTTGGCGTTTAGACTGGCATTTACACGGCCCAGCCCCGTTAGTTCTTCCCCAGAAAAATCTGGAATTCTGAGAACCCACAATAATAGCTGAGAGCCACAAGGCTTGAATTCAAACCGAGGAAAGCCTTGGTTACCCCCAAACTAGGGGAAAAGCTCAAGGCATTGGTGGTGGTGGTGGTGGTGGTGGTGGTGGTAGTGGTGGTGTTGGTCTGCTGGGCGACACTGGGGAGGGAACAACTTTCACCTCCGCCTCCTTGTTCCCTTCCCTTTCTCCTTGCCTTCCCTTTTCTCCATCTCTTGGGGACAGGATCTCACTATGTAGCCAGGCCTGGAACTTGACATCGCCCCTGCTTCAGAGCTGGGATTACTGGAATACACATAACTTCTGTTTTTTTTTTTTTTTTTTTTTTTTTTTTTTGGTTTTTCGAGATAGGGTTTCTCTGTGTAGCTTTGCGCCTTTCCTGGAACTCACTTGGTAGCCCAGGCTGGCCTCGAACTCACAGAGATCCGCCTGCCTCTGCCTCCCGAGTGCTGGGACTAAAGGCGTGCGCCACCACCGCCCGGCCTATAACTTCTGTTTTAATCACTACTTTTCTTTCTTCTTAAGGCAGGGTCTCCTATAGCACAGGCTAGACTCAAACTCCCTATTCAGATTTAGACTCTGTAATCTCCTGCCTCCACCTTTTGAATGGAGCACCATGCCTATCTCAGTAATTTATTTCTTTATTGATAAGTGTGACATTTTCTTTTCTTAAAAAATTTAGGCTAACATTAAGTAATGAGTTTCATTAATTACTTTTCGTGACATTACTTGCCTTTTCTTCTCATAACTGCTAAATAAATATCAAATACATTTTCGTTTTAAAGTAAAATTAATTTTCTAAAGCCAGTGTAAGTTTTCATCTGATGATTTTATTTTCTTAAAACTTAAAGTCACTAAAGATGAATGAAATTCCAGAAATGTTAACAAACCTAAAATAAAAATGCTAATTATTTTACAAAGAATGTATAAGACCATGTAATTTTGGGAGAGACACTCAGTTTTCTTTCATTACTGGCCTGAATGGGGTCACTGAGGAGATGAGAACATAGAGGAAGGACACTGTGCCAGCCCCCGAGGGGTGTGCTTAACCAACAGCAGCAATGACCATCTGTGCACGTGCCGCCCACTGAGGCTGTCACCTAACCAAGATTCAAAACTGTGCTCATAAAATAGGACAATAAAGATAGGAGCACAATGAATGCACAGAAAAAGTCTCAAAGGCCAGTGTGCTTACAGACCATCCCTCTCCTGAGGTTTTCACTGGCCTGACTGGATTAACTACACCAGTTTCCCTTCTCCTCTACCTAAGACCTGATACCTGACTAAAACCCAGGGGCTCATTGTCCAAATGCACAAGTGCACAGATGGTGGGGGGCCAGCTGCTGAACACCCCCGATCCTGAACACCCCCGATCCTGAACACCCCCGATCCTGAACACCCCCGATCCTGAACACCCCCGATCCTGAACACCCCCGATCCTGAGCACCCCCGATCCTGAACACCCCTGATCCTGAACACACCCCTGATCCTGAACACCCCCGACCCTGAACACCCCCGATCCTGAACACCCCCAATCCTGAAGCCGACTGCACTACTCAGAAGGCAATGTGGGGAAGGAAGGGTGTGAGCGCCAACAGGAGGAAGCAGGCCCCACAGCTGAAGACGCCCTTGCCACAGCAGCTCACTAACTGTCTTTAAGAACATGTAAATAAGGAAAGTTACAAGGGACCCTGTTGAGAAAGAAAAGAAAGAAATGAAGTTTAACAAGCTATGTCCATAGTGTTTTAAATTCAAGAATCTAAAAAAGACACGTATGGACTTAATAAAAATGACACTGAGTTAAACGCCGCCTAGAACCATGAGCTTTCTTGTGGGATGCCTGCCTTGCTGAAGGCGGCCCCTCTTTTGCTGTGGGGAAATTGTTTTGGTTGAGACTATTCTGCAGTAAGAGTGGTGCTTCCAAGCCGGGTGTGGCAGCACGTTTCTGTAATCCCAACCCTTGGGAGGTGGAGGCCACAGGACCAGGGTTCAAGGTCATCCTTGGCCACACAGAGTTTGAGCACAGCCTACACTACATAATACTCTATCTCAAAACCCTGCATGGGATCCAGCTCATTTAGTAGAGTGCTTGCCAAACATGCAAGGCCTGGGTTTGACCCCCAGCACTGCCTGAAACACAGGGAAGAAACAGCCTGAAATCCCAGCACTCAGGTGTTAAGTAGGAAGATGAGAGGTTCAAGGTCATCTTCTGCCACATTGTGAGTTGAGGCCAGCCAAGGCTGCAGGAAACCTTGTCTCGAAACAAGCAAGCAAGCAAACAAAAAACAACCACAACCCAACAAAACAAAACAACACCCCCCAAAAAAGCCAGATAAAAGTCAACCAATAAACAAACGTGACACCTTCCTCCTCATACTCTCAGAATAAAACACACCTATGTCCCACCACTAGAGGTCACCTTCATATGTACAAGATGGCATGTACCTCAGCTGTTCTTCATACATTTCAATCTGCATCGTCTATGGTTTGCAACATACTTAAATTATGTAAGAACAGCAGAGGCCTCTTCCTACATTCACATAATAAAATTTGCCCCAGACCAGAATGAAGCGCCCTAACAGCAGCACACCTTAAAACACGCCATTAATTTCCCATCTTTGTAAGCTAGAAAATGAGAGCCATCAGGACCATCTCCCAGTGTGAATGCCACCTCTGTTCTAACTTTGGAACCCTTTTCTCTATGGCAACTCCACCAAAACTGGGGGGAAGTGGAAAGGACAATTCCCTTCCTGAACTAAAGCACACCAAAATGTTCTTCACGCAGAGATCTTGACCACTCAGGATGCTTATAATGGTGTATTTTTCACATCATTGTTCTGAGCCAACCAAGGACACAGGAATAGTGCATTCTCAATGCATCCAGTGTAACGTTAAAGCAAGCTTTAGCTCCAGGAGGTGGAGGTGCTCACAGCTTCAAAGTCTTACTCACTTTCCTTTCCACTCTCAAAATGGAAACCAAGGCTGGGAGGCCATGGAAATGAAAGAGAAGGGGCTTTAAGGGGGGGTGGGGACAACTCTGTCACACACACCTTGATGACGGCTCCAAAAGCTCCTTTCCCTAGAAGTTGTAATTCTTCAAACTCAATGAAGTATCGGGAAAACTGTCTCTGTGTTTCACTGAAGAACGCAGCGCTGGGCAGCTGGTTGCTGGGAATGACGGTCTCAATATAATCTTGTCCCCCTGAATCTAAGACGAAACAAAAGCATTAGAAATACAGGAAGACTGGGCCAGAGAGATGGCTCAGTGGTTAAGGGACCAGACTGCTTTTACAGCAGTTTGGTTCCCAGCACCCACGATGGGCAGCTCACAACTGTCTATAACTCCAGCTCCAGGGAATCTGATGCCCTCTTCTGGATTCTCTGGGCACTACATCTACACATGTATATACCACCCACCCACCCACCCAGCCACATACACACTTAATTAAGAATAAAATAAAAAAATGCAGGCAGTTCACAGAACCCAACAACGTAAGCATGAGAGGAAGGGGCCCCAACTAGGGGTCTAAAAAAGCACTTCTTGTACTCTGACATCTTTTCTCACCTTGTAATCTTTAAAGTAGGCAGGATATATAGTCAGCCCATTGTACAGGAGAGGGTACCAGGGATGGAGAGGAAGAGACTGAACTAGACAGCCAGAACCCAAACTCAGGTCTCTCGGGCCATCCCAGGCTCTAAGGCTATAGGGTTATGAGTGGCACAGTAAGATGAGGATGTCCACTCCAGCAACAGGAGCTGAAGAACCAGGGTCACAAAGCAGTCCCGCGCACACAAGGCCCGCACAGAGCAGATTATGTGTAGCCTGGCATTGGTAAAAGAAATAATCCACGAAAACGTTCTTACCTTCAGGCTTTGCGTTTTCATAAAAAAAAAAAAAAAAAAAAAAAAAAAGGGATGGTAGTCAAGTACAGTAGGGCATGCCTGTTACCTTAGTACTCAGGAGGCAGAGGCAGCAAGACCAGGGGTCTAGCCTGAACTACATAGTGGGACCCTATCAAAACAAACAAACAAACAGGAAAGGCAGGCAGGCAGAACTCACCTTCAGGACTCTGCTCCACTAAGGGCATTTTTGGCTGAGGGTTTATGAAGCTGTGTTTCAGTAACTGCTGAGGGCTCCATCTTTCCTTGTCGTCCAGGCAGACACACCTCAGTGGGGGAGGGAGAATCTCAGCTGTGTATAATATAAACACCTTCCTAGTTCATCTACCCAATCAACTACGGTCTGCTTTCCTTTTTAAATACACACCAGCAAATTCATGCTACTTATGGAGCAATATGTCCTTAAAAGTGAATTTAAATGAGTAAACACCATTTCAGGTTTGCATGTCCCACAGCAGACTGGATGTAAGTAGAAAATGAGAAAGAAAGAAACAGGACAAAAGAACTACATTGTGCCGACCACAGCGGCATTGAGTGACTTGAAATGCTCTCAGACCGCAGATGCCAGCTTTGGGTTTCCGCGTCCATTAGCAGCTTGGTCACTTGCCCTGTTGAACTAAGCCTGCTGGGGACCAGGCATAAATTAAGTTTTCCAAAGAGAACAACCAGATGCTGATGAACCTGAAGTACACTGAGCAGCACTGTTGAAAAGTCCCACATTTCACCACACACCTTCAATATTCATTCCTTGAGCTCACATACTTAGCATTTGATGTTCTAACAAGTCATTTTTGTTTTCTTTTGGATGAATCACAAAAAGCCATACCAGGAATTCTCAAAGTGGGATCCCTGACCACATTTGACTCTGTTTCAAGTGACATATTTAAAGAATCAACTGTCACTGTAAGTTCCAGCTTTTGAATATACACATACGAAGTAATAACGGTAGCTATCATGAAGGATAACTTAGTTTTTATGTCGTAGCACAAAAGGTAAAAGACTAGGCAAAGGGTAAGAGAACATCATGTGTATAAGATTATATTTTCTGCTACGTTTAAAATAAATTTCAATTATACCAGTAAGAGAAAATTCTTGCAGATATTAAAAATATTATTCAAAAATTATAAAGTATCTTATTTTACTTTTGAGACAGGGCCTCACTATGTAACTTACTATGACCTGGATGGAACTCACTCTGTAGACCAGGCTGGCCTAGAACTCAGAGATCTGCCTGCCTTGGCCTCTGGAGTGCTGAGATTAAAGGTGTGCACCACCATGCCTGGCCTTATTTTATTTTCAGATTTATTTTGATTTTATGTATATGATTTCTTTTTTGCCTACATGTAAATATGTGCACCATGTGAGAAGTTAAGAGGGTGCCGGACCCCCTGGAATTGGAGTATGGATAGTTGTGAGCCACCCTATGAGTCTTGGAACCAAACTCAAGTTTTCTGTAAGAGCACCAAGTGCTCTCAACTGCTTAGCTGTCTCTCTAGCACCCTTACTGCACATCTGAGACAGGGTTCTACTGTATATTCCAGATCGGCCTTCAATTTGCAATCTTCTTTTCTCATTCTCCCAAGTAAGATATAGGCACGTGCCACCCACATCCGACAAAAAAAGAAAAAGAGAGAGAGAGAGAGAGAGAGAGAGAGAGAGAGAGAGAGAGAGAGAAAGCTAGTCTTGTAGGGCATGTGCACACCTCTAATCCAAGCACTTGGGAGGCAGAGCAGGAGAATCTCTGTGAGTTCAAGGCCAGCCTGGGCTACAGAGCTAGTTAGAAATATAAAGTGAGACTCTGTCTCAAAACAACAAACAAACAAAAACCAAAAACGAAGTTCTTGCCTCTGATTTCTCCTCCCTCTTAATCTCTTAATGTGCATTACTATAGACCCTTTCCTATCGATTTCCATATATAAATGCACAAGAACCCAAGCATGATGCTGTCGAGATTATTGAAGCTTTTAGACAACATTATCTTGTACGTATCAGTTTTTAACTTGCAAGTAGCCTTTTCAGCCAAGTGTCAGAAAAGACCCTTCCAAACTCCTCTGTCAGCTTGGACCTACTGGAATTAATTTGTATATTCTCCTAGTTCTGTCGGGGTTATTCCCAGGTTTGCACAGTCAGTGTACTGGTCATCCCTACACACACTGTTCTAAGTGCACTGTCTCCTCGAAGTCTACCGTGACATTAATGTGACTGACACAGCACATCTGGATCAGAAAAGGTTTAGAGCTTGCTGAGAGCGAACTGCACTCTTCAGTGGCTCTCACTTGAAAACGTTACAGTCTCAGAATCAATCATTTTGGCAGTTTGGTGGCTACCAGCAGCAGAGGCAACGCTAGCTCCAGCTTTGAAACCAGAAGGGATGCAGGCCTGGAACCTTCTACAGCTCCCACTGCTGAGGTGGTGAGAGCTACAGTACTGACCCAGCAGGGGCCTGTGGCAGCCCTGCTAGGTGTCAACTCACTGAAGCCCAGAAACAGCCAGGGAACTACCAGAATTTATTTACTACACATCCTCCTACTGCTGGGATTGTTCCCAGTTACACACACACACACACACACACACACACACACACACACACACACACACACACACACACACCTTCCTCATGCTGTGTTAGATTACTGAAGAGCACTATCAACTCTCTCTCAACTGTGACATTAATGTGACTGATGTGACAACAGATGTGGATCAGAAAAAGTTTAAAGCTCCTGAGAATGACTTGTATTTCCAGATATGCAGAGCTACCAGGATCTTGTTGGTGGGAGCCGATCTGCCATCTGGCCCAGCTCCTGAGCTCTCACCGGCCTCACAGCTGACTTCCTAAGGGTGTTACTAAGGATGGCAGGGATCACAGATGGGAGCCACTGGGCTTTTGCTAACTGGGGTGAGAGCAAAGCTAATGATCCCACACCCCAACTGCTATATGGTGGTATTCTAATTGTACTGAAATGTGATTTTGATTGTATGTTAATAAATAAAGTTGCCCAGGGGTCAGAGCTATTAGAGCCATAGACAGAGTGTGGCGGTGGTGGCACATGCCTTTAATCCCATAGATCTCTGTGTGTTCAGGGATACAGCCAGCATTGGAGACATATGCCTTTAAGACCTGGGGGGGGGGGGGCTGTACTTACAGGCAGTGATGAGGCAGTCAGTCACGTGTTTGGGTTTACAACCAATGAGAAGGCAGAATGACTATGAAATGACTTACACACAGGGAAATAGCTCTCTTTTCGGGAAGCTAGGACCACCGCAGAAGGAAGGGTGAGATTTTAGCTCTGAGCTCTGATCTCTTGGCTTTCTCTTTTACAATGGTTCTGTGTTTCTTATTTAATAAGACGGTTGGTTACATCTACACTGCTATCCACCCCAACCAAGCAGTCCCTCAGAGCCCTCCCAGAAGAGAGGAACACACACAGCACCTCAGGTGACCATTCTGCTAAGAGAGTCAGAATAAACCTCAGCTCTCAACCTCAGAAGTGACAGAGGAGCTGTTTCTATAAGGGAGACCAGGAGAGTTCAACCCTCCAACCCAGCGCTTGCTACCGAGGTGAAAACGCCTTTAGCGTAAACCTCCTGTCGTTTTTTGAATCCATTAGTGCCACCCTTGACTGAAACACTCCTGACCAGCAGACAGAAGTAGAGGGCTCAAAGTGACATGGGAAACATGAAAGTAAGATTTTCCACTAGGAACTCAACATCCCATCTGTCATTGCGGCCACCTTCATTGTGGAGTGCATTTAAATAAATGGTTTTAAAAGTTCTCTTTCATTGAAAAGAAATAGATTTCTCTAGAAATCGTAAGTTTATATACTTTAAGGAGAGAATGTTACATACAGAATCAAAGTTGGCCCCTTTCCTCACAGGAATGATTGACTGTGGCTACTTTTTGTGACATATCAACACCCTTGTTTAAATGCTACCTGTTGTTGATAGATAACAGGGCACAGCCTGAGCATGCGTTATCAGGTGGTTTATAGAGCGTGCTGCATAAACGAACACAGCTCCAATGTCACATCCAGTCTATGTGGACACCGTCACCTGCGCAGAACATCACTGACAGACACTGACGTGTGCAAGATGCTCAAATTCAGGAACTTCCATACTAGTGACCAGCAAGCTAGTGAGTGACAAGAGGTCACTATGGGTCAGGTCAACTGGAGATGGGCAAAGAGAAATGTGAAGGCCAGAGAAAAGAATGCAGAGATAGCCGGGCGGTGGTGGCACACACCTTTAATCCCAGCACTCGGGAGGCAGAGCCAGGAGGATCTCTGTGAGTTCGAGGCCAGCCTGGGCTACAGAGTGAGATCCAGGACAGGCACCAAAACTACACAGAGAAACTCTGTCTCGGGAAAAAAAAAAAAAAAAGAATGCAGAGAGATGAAGTGAGCCAAAGTGAACGGCTAGGCAAACAAAGGTGAGAACCAGGACAGTGAGGGAAGGGAGAAGCTGCTGTAGGAGGCTGGGGCGTGCTGGCACAAGCCACACTGAAGGGCACTCCTCCTCTGGTTAGAAACCGAGAAGGTAGCACCGGCTTAGACTGAGAACAGTCAGGGTTAGGGTAGAAAACACGGAGGGGGACGACCTGGACAAATACTCTAGGCCCGAGGAGAGCCTTTGTAGTAAGGATCCTCTCCAGCTAGACAGCCTGATGATTTGACAACCAGAGTTCAATCCCTAGAGCCACCGTGGAAGGAGAGCAGACTCCAGACAGTTCCCTGACCTCCACATGTAATGTCAGTGAGTTCTTGTATTCAAAGACACGGGACACACACACACACAGACAGACAGACAGACAGACAGACACACACACACACACACACACACACACACACACATTTTTTAAAGCTGGCTTTGTAATGATTATGTACCTGTGAGTCACAAATACGGATACTCCTCTGGCTGAAACAGGCGGTCATTTGATCCTCTGACCTGGCTGAGGGAGACAGCCACAGGAGAGGAGTAGTCAGGAAGAAAGGGGCAGAACCAGACTTCTCAACTGGTTTCCTGCGGCCTCCTCTCTGGTCCCTTAGGATTCAGCAGCACAGTGCGGAGAAGGTCTATCACATGAACACCCTGGGCGGGCGTCTCCCTCCCTACTGCCAACCCTCGTGTGACGGACAGGAATGGGGAAAGATTCTAGAGTATTCCAGGCAGTCTCCCCAAAATAGTTTGAGAATCAATTATTAAGCTCAAGTGGGTTTAGGAGAATGTGGAAGACCGTGACAAGGAAACAGAACACACGAGCCCAGGAAAGGAGTTCACCCTGGCTCCTCTCCTCAAGTCTCGGCTTCCCCGTTCCTTAGACGCACAGAAGAAAAGTGCAACTGAGCGGTCAGTGATACTCACTTCTTCAGGAAATCCTGGAAGTCAGCTGGTAAGTCACTGGGGATGGTCACGGGGTACTCCCCACACTCCTGTCCTTGGCTAAGAGACAGCAGCAGAAGGCCAAGACGCCACACATCCCCTTTCTTCCCTGTTTTATAAGGCAGGGCACTGTCACTAAATCGAACCCGAGTTTGCTCAAATACATCCTCCTTGCAAATGTCCGCCAGCCGCTTAGCGATGCTGTAGTCCGTTATCTTTACGGTGCCCTCGGCATCTACCAAGACACTGGATGCGCTCAGAACCTTGTGCACCACGGAGTTGCTGTGCAGGTAATCCAGGCCTGCCAGGAGCTGAGCTGTGTACTTGCGCAGCTGGTGCACAGGGATTGGGCCGGAGTGGCGCAGGTGTGCAGCAAGAGAGACCCCACTGATGTGCTCTGCCAAGATGTCTACCACGATGGAGTCCTCCTGCTCTCTGGAGTTCATCGCAAAGTAGCGTACGATATTTGGATGGCTCAGTTTCACCAGGGAGCTGAATTCTGTTTCTGCTCCTTGAATCTGAGAAGAGCATTACGCAAATGGCATTAACTTGTGTTTCACTACAAAATGAAGGAGTGAGATAGAAAATATACTTTCAAAGACAGGAAAACAAGATGCCATGACCTGAATCTTCCCCTAAGCTGGTGAATCAAGCTGACTGATAATTTAGCTAATTATCAACTTCAATGTCAAAACTGAGTGTCCAAATATCATAAAAATTGCTGAGGGGCTTTTAAAATCAATTTTATTTATTTTTTGGATGATATGGCTAGCAGGAAAAAAAAAAAGAAAGAAAAGGAACATCATCATATCTAAGATAGCACTTTCTGATTATAATAAGGGTTATTGTAAAAAATGTAAAATCTCAGTGGTAGAGCATCTATCCAGCAAGCAGGAGACCTTAAATTTAATTCCCAGCACTGCAAAAAGGAAATATATATATATATATCTCCACTGTGGCGGTTTGAAATAAAATGGCCCCCAAAGGGATGGCACAGTTAGGAGGTGTGGCCTTGTTGGAGGAAGTGTGTCACTGTGGGGGCGGGCTTTGAGGTCTCTTTTTCTCAAGTTTCCCTCAGTGTGACAGGCAGTTGACTTCCTGTTGCCTGCAAGACGTAGCACTCTCAGCTCCAGCACCATGTCTGCCTGTGTGCTGCCATGATCCCCTTCATGATCATAAAAGACTGAACCTCTGAAACTGTAAGTGAGCCATCCTCAATTAAGCGTTTTCTTTGTAAGAGTTGCTGTGGTCATGGTGTCTCTTCACAGCAATAGTAAACCCAAACTAAAACACAAAGGGAAAAAATACTCAAACTTATTTATATGATCACCATCCAAAAATAACTACTGATTTTGGTGTGCTTCAGAATTCTCCTGCTTTGGTTATTTACTAACTTCTTCATTAAGTAAAGACAACATACAATACTAAATGCTACCCTGAGTTCAGCATCATATACACACGTAAAATTCTTTTCTCATTCCCAGCACTGCACAAAAACAAAAAACCCTCAACCCTCAAAATTCAGTTTTAAAGCAGCATTTTAAAAGAACAAAAAATAATAAGTGATTGTAAACGGCAAAGCTGTGAAGAGGTAATGGATCTCAGCCAGGCCGAAGTCACAGGGGCTGAGACGGGAGAGCATGTGGCTGTGACAGGTCAGAGGTGGGAGCAGGGCTGAGGCCTGGCGGAGGTGTGGGTCTCCCACGTTCCTCACACTCTGTGGACCATCCATCTGTGGGAGCCAATGGAACACAGGCTTTTTGCTTCATCATTCACAGCTTGCGGTTAGGCCTTTGGCCAGCCATGGGAATTACAGGTGCATGCTATCATGCCGGTTACCTACTTGCTTTTTGCACTTATCGATCTTCTCTCTTTCTTGACTGGTAAGGAATGGGCCCATCTTTTTCTGCCACTGAAGGACCCACTCATACAACAAGACAAAGCTGCCCGTGGCCGTTTCCAAAGCATTGTACACCACCTTCCCCAGCTGCTCATCACTGCCTGTAGAAAGACAGAAAGGTCACTGCCCATTTTTTGTAAATATGTGTGCAAGTGCGTGTGTATGCGTGTGTGCGTGTGCGTGCGTGTGCGTGCGTGCGTGTGTGTGTGTGTGTGTGTGTGTGTGTGTGTGTGTATGAGAGAGAGAGAAAGAGTATGAGAATATGTGTGCATGGCTTGGGTGATGGTCCTCATGCTGTTTTTGAGGCAGGGTCTCTCATTGGCCTGGAAGTCACCCAGTGGCCGGCCAGTGAGCCCCAAGAATCTGCCACCTAGGGCTGGAGAGACGTCTCAGCGGTTAAGAGCACTGGCTGCTCTTCCACAAGACACAGATTCAATTCCAAGCACCCACATGGTAGCGCACAACCGTCTGCAACTCCAGTTCCAGGGGATCCAACACCCTCACATAGGCATACATGCAGGCAAAACACCAAGGCACATAAAATAAATAAATAAACCTTAAAAAAAAAAGAAAAAAAAAAAGAAAGAATCTGCCCACCTCCCCAGCACTTATATTACAAGTACATGCCATCATGCTTAGCTTTCCTTTATTATTTGAAATGTTGTTCTGGGGTTGAAGTCAGGTCTTCTTGCAAGCTACTTTACTATCCAGCTATCTCCTCAGCCTAATCCTTTCTCTTAGTAAAAAATAATCCTTTCCTCTTAGTACAAAAAGACCATTTTTTCAGGACATTACTTCACTTTCCGAATGAAGAAAAATCATTTAAAAGCCACTGATAATTATGTTTTCATTTGAAAACTCAGAAGCAGAAATAACCTGCATCTAGAAGACAGTTTTAGCAAAGGTACTTTGGAGAATTATGGCTGAATTAGCTTACCTAGACTCTGCATTTGACAACGCAGCTTTTATTTCAGAGAAATTCTGGCAGTTTAGAGATTTTAATTACAATAATCTAATTATTTGCAAGTCATAATGATTCCTAAAAGTCTTAGCCTAAGAGGGAAAATCCAATGTTTGGAAACTTGTCAACTAAGGAAAGCAACTTTAAAAACATGTATTGAGCAGTTCATTGGAGATAGTGACACTAAGTTTATGGGATGGAGGATGACATGATTCACATGAGGTCACATTCAATTTGTGTGTTGACCAGTGCATTGTCGTATATGTATATATGCATATATAAATAAAACATTTATTTATTGTATGTGCATGCACATACACATATATATAAGTAAAACATTTATTTATTGTATGTGTATGCACGTACTACACATGTATATACATAAAACATTTATTTATTATATGTGCATGCACGTACACGTATATGTGTGGGGATGAGAAGACAACTTCCTGGAGTCACTTCTTTCCTTCTACCATGTGGTTTCTGGGTACCAAACTTACGATGCCAGGTAAGTGCCCCTATCCACTAAGCTACCTTGCTGGCACTGTGGAGACATTCCATAATTGCTAGGGATTTTATATTCTAATTTCATTTTGCTACCCTCCTAGCACCTTTTTCTTGGTGGAGGCAGCCCAAGGAATCTTGTTAGGATAACAAGACAGAGCTGAAGGAGAAGTGTTGGCAGGACACTGACTGAAGCTGTCACCCACCAGCCACTCACTTATCCAGGTGAGTCAGGGCCTCAGCCACAGCCATAAGCCATTCTCTATTCTCTAGCTCCACCAACTTTAAATTCAAAAACAAACATTAATCTGTTGCTTTTCAAAATAAAAAATATTAGTTGATGGTTACAAAAAAATCTTTATACAAACTTAGGGACTATTTACAATGCCAGACCCATTGTGAGAAAATAATAATTTACTTTTGATGGTTAACATGTGTCTCCTGATGAAATCACTGGAAGTGACTAATAAGCACCAGTGAGACTAAGAGTCTGAGTACTTTGCCTTCCCAGATTATTAAAGCAGGGAGTTTCATGTTGATAGTTCATGAACATGAAATGTCTGAGTCAAGGGCAGTCTCAAGTCCAAGGCCAGCCACCTCCACCATGGTCTTGACCCTGCCTAGCGGCTGTTTTGAGTACGTCAGCCCTGTGTCTGCAGAGTCCTATCTGTCTAGGCTGCTATCACAGTGGCCAGGGTGAGTGGCCAGATCACAGACTCTTCAGATGTCCGTTTCTTCCCCTCCATCTGCTGCCCGCTCATTAGCTGTTCTCCGGCTTATTCGTACCACCTTAAAATGAAGAAAAAGATGCTGCAAGCAAGCAAGCTTGATTTTTGACATACTGTCCATTGATTCTGGCAAGAATATTTATAGGATTGAAGATAAAAGTTAATTCTTAAATTCACTACTTGAAAGCAAGCCCTAGTAGCTTGTCTATATGGCTACGAAAGTCAATACAGAAAACTGGATTAGAGAAAAAATTAAAATCCTGACTTGCAGAGAAAGGTTCATTCCAAGCAGCCACCAGAGACAACTGCTAAATAAGATGTAGAGAAAATAAAGTGTTTTTTTCCTGGCCAGGTACAATGTGCCATGTAGGAAAATGCCAGGCAGATGGATAGTAACTTGAGATGAGGAGACAGGGCCAGGGATGTGACTCAGTGGCTGAGTACTGGCTCAGCATGCACAAGGATCTTGGTTCAATCCCCAGCACCGCAATGGAAAAAGCAGCGATTTGGTTAGTAAAGATCCCACGTATCAGGGCTCATTTTGTGTATACACATTTCATCAGTACCAGATGCACGTGATGCACCATTTAGGACTATTTGTCCCCTATGTGTTTCCAAGAGCATGGCTTTACTTCCATGTTACATTAGAGGAGCGGAGCAGCTTCTCACCCCAGGCGTGAGGAACGGAGCAGAACTGCAGCTTCCTGCTGGGGAGGGGGTTCTTCCTCCTTGGACTATGCTGGTGTGGATGCCGGGCTCCAGTCTGCTCTGTTACACAGGGTTAACTTTTGTCACTAAACAAACGTCATGAACTTGTCTCGTTTACTCACCAACACATTTCCCTTTGTGCACCATGAGCTGGTCAGGGCTACCCACACAGAAATACAGCATTTCACACGAGCCGGGAGAGGCTTCACCACTACAGACAGAATACTGACGTTCTCGCCTTAAAAATAAATTTGGACAATGTTTTTTTCTTTAAGTTACAATTCACATAGGAAATTCTTGCCTCTCCATTCCTCCTAAATTATCAGGCTCTTCAGTGCAGTCTCGGTGTCTACTAGGGATGGAGTTGAAGGCTCTAATGGGAAAACTATTTACTGCCCACCTCCCACTGTTCCCTTTTACACAGGAATGTCATAAACTCCATTCAAGGTGAAACTCTAATTCAGATCTTGACCCAGCAAGATGCCTCAGTAGGTAAAGATGCTTATCTCAAAGCCTGGTGACCTGAGTTTGACCCTAGAACATGGAAGGAGAAAACCAACTCTACAAAGTTGACCTCCACACAAGCACAGGGCACCCACACATACCATACACGAAAAAAATAATAAAATAAGTTCTTATGCCCTTCATCACCTGGAGCGGGGTGGCTACTGTATGGACAGTGACGACACAGAACCTTTCATTATCAGAGGAAGTTCACCTGGCCGTCCATAGCTATAAGAAGTTCAACTGGATGTAGCAGTTTACATTCGTCCCTCGAAGATCCCCCATCTTTTTATTCCCAGGCACAGTTGCATCTGGAGAACACTCAGAGCAGGGCTCAAAGTCCTCACAGTCCCGGTCTGGGCCTCCCCCTCTTTCTGTCTTTGATAGACCTCCCTATCTATCATTCCCCTCCATGACTGTCCCAAAATACTAAGCTCTCTGTTTTCTGTTTCTTTTTCCTGTTATCTCTCCCCTGCCCTCATCTCTCCTCTCCTTTTCTTCCTCTACCATGGGTGGGGAGCACAAGCTGGGAAACTTGAATGTAAAAAGAGTTAAAAAGTTGGGGGACAGGGTTACAGTGAAGCAGTGAAAGAGCTCATAAGTGCTTGGACACTCATTAGAAACCTCTGATGGCGCCTGCAGCGGATCTCTAAAGAGATCTCTTAGGCTAAACACAGCCTGTGATACTTTGCTGAAAACAAGGAGCACAGAGGGAAATCCGTGATCCCGAGGGCCCCACCCATAAAGGAAGCTGGCGCTGACAGCAGTCAACACTGAGGACAGACTGTAGACAGCGCCTCAGTTCCATTCGCTATAGTCCTGTCTGAAATCTTGGTCCATCAGCTAGTCCTTCCATCCTGAACGCTCACAGTCTCTGCCTCTCACCCCCACACTGCCCTCTTGGGCGGCACTCCCCACACACTTCTGGCTCTTCCTAGTCAGACAATGCCCTTGCCGTCTTCCTGCAGCCTCCACCCAGTCACTCCTCATACCCCTGCAGCCACAATCAACCAGCATCGTCTTCCTCCGCTGTCAAATTCAGTTTTATTTTCCTGTGGTTCTTTGACTTTGGTTGGTGGCATGGTCACTTACTGGCTCTCACTAGTCCTATATCCCCCTCATCTCTCACTAGTCCTACATCCCCTCATCTCTCACTAGTCCTACATCCCCCTCATCTCTCACTAGTCCTAAATCCCCCTCACCTCTCACTAGTCCTAAATCCCCCTCACCTCTCACTAGTCCTACATCCCCCTCATCTCTCACTAGTCCTACATTCCCCTCATCTCTCACTAGTCCTACATCCCCCTCATCTCTCACTAGTCCTACACCCCCTCACCTCTCACTAGTCCTACATCCCTCATCTCTCACTAGTCCTACATCCCCATCTCTCACTAGTCCTACATCCCCCTCATCTCTCACTAGCTCCCTGTCCTGTCCGGACATCTCCAACCTTTTCCCAGATACAAACACTGCTCAGTCATACCCAGTGTCTCTGCTTCCTTACCTGCAATTTGTGCCCATCCGAGACCTCTTTCCATATAGAGTCCCTTATACCACACACGTCCTACATGTTCTAAATGCTGGGGCACATCCAATACATTGTAGTTCTGTCTAAGTTTCTTCTTATGCAAAGAGGAGCACACAGGCTTGCAGAGTAAAGGACACAAAGTTCCAGAGCCAATGACAGACTCACATGAGGAATTCAGAAGCCCTCGGTTTGAGCTCTGCCCCAGCCAGAAGCTGGTGCTACACAGTCCTTTTAGTCCAGGCCATCCCAATGTCCTTCATTGGACAGGTTTGAAGGTGCTTTAGAATATTCATCACTACATACTTCAGTCACAGAACATGGAGATATCAAGCTGGTACTGACCTGTAAGCTTCATCCCTACCGGCTAAATTTCAGAGTACTAGAAGGAGCTATGTACACTACAAGAGGGTGACGTAATCACTGACCTTGCCCAGCTGTGAACCCTGTGAGCTACAGTAAGGTCAGCCCTGACAAGGTGTGCCTACTGGTGTAATAGTGGCATGAACAGCATGGAAGTCCCCAACCACTCTGACTGGATTTAAGTCCCACTCCACAAGATGAAACCCATACCTGGCATCATTGTTGGCCCAAGAGCCTGTGGCTAGATAGGCCCCAGACCCTAGAAGAGAACTTATTGCAATGATTTAGCTAAATGGACATTGTATTCAACTAATTCCTATTGACATCGCTATACCCAGATGAGTGCATTTCTAAGCCTTCTCAGATTGCAGCAGAGAACACAGAGACAGCTGGCCACGGTACAGAGCATTAGAGACCATGGAAGGCTCAGCCCTAACTGGACATCCATATCCCATTCTCCTCCTCCTAAGGCTCAGGGATCGGTGTAGAAGAAGAGGGGGATGTGGTGAATGGATACAAGGAAACTACTCTGGATACAACAGGGCAGCTGAACACCTGAGCTCACAGTGATTGTGTGGCTTGCACAAAAGCTGTGCAACCTCAAGCCAGGCTACATCCCAGCACGGAGAGGGGAGGTGACATGCAGTTCCACCCCGAGCTGAGACACTACTAGCAACTGCTAGCGGCTGGGAGAAGGGCAGTTTTCTTTAAGAGTTTAACCCTTGGTACGTAGGCCACGCTCCAGTGGAAACCATACTTCCAAGAACACATGGGCAGCACAAACTGGACCTGACAGGTTGAAGAACAGAGGACACAAAAGGGAGGACACAGAGTGGGGTGGGGAGGAAGTAGGGATTGAATTTGGGAGGAGGTGGGGGCTGATAAAACACACTGTATGAAATTCTCAAAGAACTGAACAAAACCTGACCACTGCAACAGTGTTAGGGCTGCAGATGTAGCTTCATGGAAGAGCATTTGCCTAGTATGCACAGGCTTTGAGTTTCATCCCCAGCACCTCAACAAATAAGGTGAATGACACGAATAAATAAAAACACACACATACATACATACGATAAAAGTGTTAAGAGGGTAATCAGGACTAAAGGATAAGTGGAGATGATTTTAAAAGTGCAAGTGTCAATCAAATAGTTAAGTGTGGCACATGCCAGCCAGGAGAAACGAACACTGAGAACGATTATGTAATGAACAGAATTTAAAAGCCAGCCAGCAATGCCTACTGTTTACTCGGGATGCATGCAAAACCAGGCTAGCAGAACCTTTCAGGACCCCCTCTGCTCACAAGACAGCAGCTGCTTCTGAACTCTTGCTGACACCACCTCCATGAGGCCAGCAGCGTCTGCAGACAGTGACATCAGTCTAGGGTCTGCTCTGGTTATGGAGGGCTCGAAGTCTGGGGAAACATCACTTCCGTTAGTAGCTTTGCTGTGTAGCTGGGGCAGCATTGAGCCTAATAAGACGAAGGTAGTTTCAAACCAAACAGCCAAGAGCTAACAATCAGGTCTCACAAGGACAGCGAACCTAATGCAAGTCTATTGTAGGGACTCCATTAGGAAGGTAAGGTCTTAATACTGAAAAAAAAAATGAGGGCCGGTAGGATGGCCCAGCGGGCAAAGGCATTTGCCACCAGGCCTGACAACTTCAATCTGCGTATCTGTGTGGCAGAAGGGGAGGACTGGCCGCCACAGGTTAGCCCTTAATCTCCGTATGCAAGCACACACACACACACACACACACACACACACACACACACAAAACACACACACACACACACACACACACACCCCACATTCACAATAAAAATAAAACTTTAATTAAAAGTGAGCTGAAGAACCTATAATATTTAATAACCTCTCCACTCATGGCTTCTGCATTCAAATTCCTTTCTGGTTTTCAGGGGGCCACATGGACAGAGAAAATGTTTAAGTAGGAAAGGACATGGAGAAAGCAGTGTTCTTTCTGTGGCCTCTGGTGACAGAACCCAGGAGCCTACCTCATAGGGTGGGTCTCCCTACTTTTGGAATGGGCATCCTATACTATGCCCACTTTGGAAAATCCTACACATCTGTCTGTGTTTAATCTAACTACAGCTGGCCATGTAGCTCAGCTGATGGAGTGCTCACCCAGCATGCACAAGGCCCTGGATCCAACCCCCAGGACCCAGTAAATCAGGCATGCTGCAATCCCAGCACTTAGAAGGTAGAGGCTAGAGGGCTGGAAGTTCAAGGTTATCCTTGGCTACATAGCAAGTTTGAATGAGGTCAGGACAAGTTATATGAGAACCTGTCTCCCCCCACCACCACAAAAAAAATACAGGCTCAAACACACACAGCATGAAATATGAAACTGGAGTGGATGGTGATGATTCAGATGATAAAATCTTTAAATCATTACAAGTCAAATAAAACTGCACTGAAGGTGAGACTGGAGTGTCACAGGCTGTTCTAAAGGGGCACAGGCTGTGTAACTGGCTCCATTGGGTACCTGGAGCCAGGCAGGAGGTTGAGGCAAGAGGTCAACCTGGGCTGTAAGTAAGATTTGCTTCAAAACATGATGAAAAGAGGGTTGGAGTGCAGCTCAGTGGTAGAGTTCTTAGCCACAAAAACTAATACAGGAAATTACTTAGAAAGTGTTCAGTAAGAACTTGGCTTCATATAACTAGCTAACAGATTGCAATAAAAGTGCTAAATAATGTATTAAGATTTCTATCTGAACATTCCAGCCACGTTCACTGCCGGTCATTTTTCTCCTTCCACATCTTTCACCCCCCCCACACGAGAAGTCGGAGGGACTGACCTGGACCTTCCTGAGGAGTTTGCCCGGGCTTTACCATTTCCTACGAAGTCGGGAGAGCCTCCCTGGAGAAGGGCGGCTGCTCTGTGTCCTGCTGGGTCTCTCTTAGAGACAGGATCCTGGTTTGGCAAACTAGTAATTTCCAGACGTTCCTAGAAAAGGGAGAGTGAGACCCACATCAGCTGTCTGCACAAGTGGATGATAAGCACGATATGGAATCACCCGCTCGGTACAGAAGAAACATTTTATTGGATCGGATGTTTTAGTTCCCTTCCTGTCGCTGGGCTACAATACTGTCAAGAAGCAACTTGGGGGGGGGGGGGATTATTTCAGCTTACAGTTCTGGTCACAGTCCACCACTGTGGGGAGTCACCGGGGCAGGAACTTGAGGCAGCTGGCCACATCCATCTACAGTCAGGAGCAGAGGGATGGATGTCAGCGTGCCTCATACCCGGCTAGGTTGCTCTTATGCCGAGGAACCTGCCCGACTCCATTCTGAAGGCAGGAGCCATTCTGCTGTATTTTAAAGATAAGCTTCTATTTACTGCGAGAGCTGAGTTGCTCTGTTTCCTGGGACCTGAGTCTCCCCACCACATGATGTTTTTTTAAGGTTTTTGTATTTCTTTATTGCCCCATTGTCTCTCTTGGTAAAACTGCTCGTGATTTTACTCCTTAAAAGGGGCCCAAGAAGTGGATTTGGGGCTGCTCTCTTTAACCCGACTTAGGAGGCAGTTGCTGGCCAGCTCTTGGGTGCACCCCAATACAAATCAAGCTTGCTTCAAATGTGACTCAAATCATGATAGTGGTCTTATTCTCACCGTTGGGATTAACAACAGCCCAGGGTCCCAAACCAGGGAATTATGCCTCTTACAGTGGGCTGGGTCTTTGGCAATCCAGACAACCCCCCCACAGGCCAAACCTAATGTATACTATCTCTCCTAAGACTTTCTTCCTAGTGGGTCCAGGTTGTCCAGTCGGAAGAATCAGAGCTTACAGTGTAACAGACTCAACTTAAGAAAGGTAATGTGCACCAGGGGGTTAGCTGGACAAGCAAGTGCAGGGAGCCGGATGTGGTGGGGTATGCCACCAGGAAAGCAGAATCAGGAGAACCCTGGAGCCTCACTGGCCAGCCAGTCTAGAGAGCTAAATTCAGTAAGAGACTCTCTCAAAAATAGGTGGAGGGGGCTAGAGAGATGGTTCAGAGCACTGGCTGCTCTTCCAGAGGACCTGGGTTAGATTCCCAGCACCCACATAGCAACTCACAACTGTCTGTAACTCTAATCCCACAGGATCTGATGTTCTCTTCTGAAACTGTACACTTGTGGCACATGGACATGTGTGCACACAAAACATGTACTCATTAAAAAAATAAAAATAAAAAGAGGTGGCAAGCCACTGAGGAAGCTAAGTGGGCCCCAGCCAGCACCCACAGGTGTACACAAGAGTGTGTGCATATATATCAGAGTGCATCACCCCAAGCTGACCCTGGATCATGAAGTGAAGTCCAGGTCACAGCTTTAAAAGAAAGAGATTTTTAGGCTGGGAGGAGGTGGTGGTACACGCCTTTAATCCCAGCACTCAGGAGGCAGAGCCAGGTGGATCTCTGTGAGTTTGAGGCCAGCCTGGTCTACAGAGCGAGTTCCAGGACAGGCACCAAAACTACACAGAGAAACCCTGTCTTGAAAAATTAAAAAAAAAAAGTTGAGAGAGAGAGAGAGAGAGAGAGAGAGAGAGAGAGAGAGAGAGAGAGAATATGAATGAGATTTTTATGTGAAAGGTCTTAGACTCTTCATGGAAACAGGGCTCGAGGAGAGGATCAGAGATGGGTGGTTAAAACAAAACAAAACAAAAACTAAGAATGGCTGTTGGGAGGCAGCCCAAAGGCAAGATGTGAGGGCTGGAGGCAACAGAGAATCAGATTTGTATGCGGCATTACCTAGGGCTGTCAGCACTACAGACCTTTTGTTTTTAATATGAGAAAAGACAGTCACCAAAAGTGTCTTCTCTAAAGTCACAGTAGGCAGTGGAAAATAAAAGCTTGAATAAGGAGGTCCCTGCTGCATGGGACCCTTGCAGCAAACTATCTGAAGGACAGTGAGGAGTGCCCCCATCACATTGGCTGTTTGTTCTTTTTTAATTTGCTGGTGAATCATCCTTTCTACCACCAAATTAAGTTTCAGGCAGGTGTGTAAGGTCTCCACTCGCTCTTTATAAGAACAAACTGGTTTGTTTGTTTGTTTCATAAAAATTCTATTCCAGGATAATTAACAAAACTCCAATCTCCTCTTTGGACCCATTTGATAAATTACTGTAATCATTTACAGACAATATACAACACTGAATTTTGTCACCTCTTTGGGAAATCTAAAAACACACAATTAACAGAGCACAGTGCTTACGTGCGTGCTCTCAGAGTTAGGGAGGCTGAGGCAGAAAACTGTCATGAGTACAGGCTAGCCTATGAAATATTATGGATTCAAAGCCAGCCTCAGGTTCATAGTAAGAGCCTGTCTCAAGCCCCTCCACCACAAATACGAAAACAAAACAAACAGCCAAAACCATAAGGAATGAAAGTTTTCGATTTTAGCACGGGAGGGCAGAGTGTCTCCAAGGCAGACACTGTGCAGGAGGAAATGCAAACCCTCCGCACGGAACAGACAGCACCTGCTTAGCCAGCTCCTTCCTCTTCTTCTCCTCTCTGATCTCCTCTTTCCTTCTCTGAATTTCATGGAGGATTTCCCGTTGCTGAAACAAATCAGACCAGGTCAGACACCAATCTCTGAAACGCACTCAACGGAGAAACTCAGGAATCACGCAGCTTTTGAATTTCCATGCCCCAAAGCCCTTGTTTCCTGCGATCCACACAAGGAGCTCGGAGGACCCCGCCTCCTCTGTGCCACCAGCGTCCCTGCAGGGTCTAAGTCTGTGTTTTTTCCCACTTCTCTAGCCTTGCCATCTGCCTGTGTGCAGGGACCATGATGGAAGCTGGACGTCCTCAGAGCCTAAGCCTGGGGTGGTAAAGGCCCAGGCACCATGTCTATCCCCCATGACCTTAATCTGCCTTCTCCATCATCCCTTTAAGTATTAGATCTAGTATTTTGATCTTCATCAACTTTTCTTAGTTCTTACAACTCTAAATTACATCAAAACTATTAAGGAATTCATCAAAAACATTAGTAGTAATAATATAAAATGTGGGAACATAACCTATACTTACAGGTAGCTACAGCAGTACACCAAAAAAGACTGTTAGTTAAACACGCACTAACTTCTAATGATGACCAAATATTCACTCTAGATGGTGACTAGACACACTTTAGTGGGAGCTAAGCAACAGTGGATGAGAACTTTTTCAACAGAAAAGAGAGATGGAGAAGGGAGGCCTGCTCAGTCAAACATTAGAGCCTTCTGTAGATGCAACACACAGAGGGTGTTAGCACAGCACAGGATCGAGAAACCGAGGCAGGAACAAGAACCAGGCACAAGAATCCAAAGCAGGAAGGGGCTGTTTGGGAAGAGGAAGGAGCCAGAGGATGGAGAAAGGGAGGTGTAGGTGAGGGTAGCAGGAGAGGTGAGTATGACCAAGAATGCATAAACATGTCACCATGAAACGTATGACGAGTTAAAGAGGGAAATCCAAGTCTTAGAAGTCCCAGTAGTAATAGCTCTAGCAGGAAAACCGGACATTCTTACCAAGAGATAGAAATAAATCCATTTCCAGATAGGAAGTCTAGTGTGGAGGAGACACCAATGCTTCCTAAATGAATATGCAAACTTCCTCAATTCCTTTGATTGATTTCAATCAAAATCTCAGGAGGCTTATATGTTTTGTTGAATCTGAAGGAACAATCTCATAGTTCACTGTGAAACCAGGTATGTGGCACATGCCTGTGGTACCCACACTGGGCTACACAGTGAGACCCTGCCTCAGGAAAAAGAAAGAAAGGAAAAAGAGAAGGGGTACGAGAGGGAGAGGATGCTGGACGCCTTTAACCCCAGCACTCGGGAGGCAGAGGCAGGCAGATCTCTGTGAGTTCGAGGCCAGCCTGGGCTACAGAGTGAGATCCAGGAAAGGCGCAAAGCTACACAGAGAAACCCTGTCTCGAAAAACAAAAACAAAAACAAAAACAAAAAAAAGAGAGAGAGAGAGCAAGAGAGGGAGGGAGAGGAGAGGAAACTGGGGAATGAGAAGGCAAGCGAATGACTGAAAAACTATGGAAGGTGAAGATGGGGAAGGGTAGGCTGGCCTGTCAAATATTACAAGGATTCAAAGATATGAAACTTCAGAGTATATGAAGACTCAAGAGAAAACCAGATGAAATAATAATTTACCAGTAGATTCTAGCATAGGTCAGCAATTAAAACCTACTCAAGAGGAATCCTACAGACCACTGAATGAGGACTGGCTGTTAAGGTGTTAGGGAAATGTCTCTTTCTATAACCTGCACCCACCTAAGTTCTCACTAGGTGGATCAATCGACTAAACAGAAAACAATTTAAAATAAAATCCAGAAGGAAATCCAGGGTACAAAACATCTTCAACTTAAGGATTTTTAGAGGCTGGAAACAGCTCCTGCTCAGGACAGATTAAAGGAAGAATAGAGATGTTTAGTGAACATGAACGTCAGTTTAACTCTTGGCTCTTCTACTCACTGGGCATTAGACACATCTCTCAGTCAAGAGAAAAACAGTTTCCAGATTCAGTGAACTCCGGTATAGTCTGGCAGACACAGAGACACAGTCACACGACCCTTATCCCTTTGTCCCTGTCCCTGAAGACCGGGGAAGGGCTCTCAGGGCAGCAGAGATGGCTACAGGAGGGAGCGGGCAATGATGCTCAGCGAACTCCTCGGGATTTCTCTCACACGGATGCACATTTCTTCAATCAAATGCTGACCAAACTCACAGCCACACTCACAGGCAGAGATGGAGTAGATACATGGACACGTGCGGACGCCTGCGGCCTCCAGACTGGGGCCAGCACCAACAGGCCATTCTTACCTCCTCCTCCTCCTTCCGCCTGGCCTCTAGCAACCTCTGCTGTTCCTCCTGAGCCTGCCTTTCCAGCATCTCTTCATGGAAAGACTTTGGCGGGGGCTTGTTATGCTCGCTGAGAAACGACTGCACGTGGTGTGCTAGTTCAAATATCATCACCTACACATGTGAACAAAAACAACCACAAATGATGAGATGACGGCAGGGGCCGAGCCTGAAGAGGAGCTGCCACCCAGGAACGCGATGAACAGGCAATCAGACTCACACCTGCCATGCCAGCGTTCATGCGGCTCGGACACCTTTGGAATCAGGTATACGACAGTCACAGCAGGAAAAGCTTTGAGAGGTTCACTGAGTCCATGATCAAGATGAACTGCTTCTTAGAGAAAGTAAGAGCTTCTCTTCTTGTGCGTGCATGTGTGTGTGTGTGTGTGTGTGTGTGTGTGTGTGTGTGTGTGTGTGTGTGTATGGAGGGAGGTTAGACCTACTCAACTTTACTGTCATTTCCCTGATATCCAAACATCTGTGTAAATAAGCTGACAAATATCTAAAACTGCAGGAAGGGAAGGGAATGGCTACCTCCCCAAGTAGAGAGCCTATCTACATGACAGCTGCGCAGAATGCTCCCGAGCATCAGCAAGCTGTCACTTCTTCACACAGCACAGTGATCAGAGGTCCCAAAGCAAGATTACACAGTCCTCACTTCCTCCCTCCTGGCAATGAACCAACAGGAGGCTGATCAACTCCTTAAGAGTCAGCCAGACAGAGCCAGGAAGGAAAGGTCACCTCAAACATCCCCTGGGGGACAGAGAAAGCTGCTCTAACCACTGGACTAAGCCAAAGGCCATACCTGGGGTGGGAAATCAATAGTACAAGGGTTCCGAGACCACACTGCCTGGCACCCAGCCCAGGTACAGAGGCCAAGCTACTCCTGTCAATGAGGAATGTGGTACTGAGGTTCTTTCCCCTACAATTTAAAATGTCTTATTTCTTCGTGCTTCTTCTAACGGGGCCCTCAGGAAGACTGAGAGTCTGTCATTTGGCATTCCGCCTTCCAGGAAGTGAGTGCTGAGAAAGTAAGCCTTTGCTGGGTGGAGTTGATTTGGTTTTTGTTATACCAGAAGCTGTGGTGTTTGCTGACTATGTCTTGACCTAGAGTTGAGAAATGTCAGTCTAGAGACTAAGAGGCAAGTGCTAAGAAAAAGACTAAGGAAATCTGGGGAAAGCAGGCAATTTGAGAGACCATTTCAAGAGAGCATTTCTAGAAAGAGGCAGGACCAGCGCTGCCAAAGGTCTGCTGTCACTGATTTAACTTCCCGGCATTTTCTGGCTGAGTGAAGACTGATAGTTTGTAGGACTGGATGAAGACAACTGTACTCCAAAAGGTTCTTGCTCTATACATCTCTCCTGCCCATGCAGCACGGTTCAGGATTTGCCTCAGACTCTGCTTAGGGGCTTCTCCTGTCCTCCTTCCCCTCTGGACCCCTCACTATAACCCCCCAGAGCGTTAGTGTCTCCAGTCTATCATGGTCCTTAGCCATGCCTCGTCTGCGCCCCTCACAATGAGGTCAAATGGTCTGCTCACCATGGCTTCCCCAGCACCAGGCAGTCCCAGCACAAAATGGACAGGTGGTAAACAGCTGCTGTCTCATGGAACCCACGAGTTTGATTTTACTCATTAAAAACAAATAGAATCTCTGCTACATTTTGGATTACTTTCCAGGACTGATAAAGATCTACTAATACACAGCCAGGTGTAGTAGTGCACATCTTGACTAATCCCAGCACTCGGGAGGCAGGGGCAGGTAGATCTCTGTGAGTTCAAGGCCAGCCTGGTCTACAGAGTGAGTTCCAGGACAGCCAGGGATACATAGTGAGATCCTGTCTCAAAAAAACCAACCAACCAACCAGCCAACCAACCAACCAACCAACCAACCATCCATCCAACCAACCAACCAACCAACCAATCAACCAACCATCCAACCAACCAACCAACCAACCAACCAGCCAACCAGCCAACCAGCCAACCAGCCAACCAGCCAACCAGCCAACCACCACCACCACCACCACCACCACCACCAACAACAACAACAACAACAACAACAAAAAATCCTTGCTAATACAGATTAAAAAGTCAGCCGGGTGGTGGTGGTGGTGGTGGTGCACTCCTTTAATCCCAGCACTCGGGAGACAGAGGCAGGAGAATCTCTGTGAGTTCTAGGCTAGCCTGGTCTACAAAGTGAGTTCCAGGACAGGGTCCAAAGCTACACAAAGGGACCCTGTCTTGAAAACAAACAAACAAACATAAACAAAAGATAAGAAAAAAATCGCCAGGCGGTGGTGGTGGCGCATGCCTTTGATCCCAGCACTCGGGAGGCAGAGGCAGGCAGATCTTTGTGAGTTCAAGGCCAGCCTGGTCTACAGAGCAAGGATCCAGGAAAGGCGCAAAGCTACACAGAGAAACTCTGTCTTGAAAAACAAAAAAACAAAAAAAAAAAAAAAAGAAAAAAAAAAAAAAGAAAAAAAGTCATTCAGAGGAGTGTTGAGCATGTTGGCACACACCTCTGATCCAGGCCAATCAGAGCTATAGAGTGAGACCCAGTCACCTTACAACCCCGCCCCCCCCCAAAAAACCATCACTCCAAGGCAAAAAGGAATGTTCCTGAGCATTGTTTTTGGCAGCCAGTTATGAGGTAATGCCCTACCTTGATGAGTTCCTAAGCTTCTGCTAACACTTAATTACATCCCATTTTACTTGAAAACAAAAGCAAATTTTTCAGAATGCTAGGACTTCACACCTACAGAAACAAACTTTAGACAAACAAGACGGATCTGTACTGTACAGCCTCACACTTTATATCCCTCAAGTTTCATCCCATGAGGATGTCTCAGGTACAGTTTTTTCAGTGTGTGGGGAAGACTCAGGTAGCATATTGTCCAGCACTGAAACATGAAGTAAAGATGCTGGGTGACCATGATCTGCATCCATCACTGTCTTCTATTTCCAGGACTTTCCAAGCTGAACCTGCTCCCACCACACTTCCCGCTCCCTGCTCTCCGACTCCTGGCAACTTCCATTCTACTGTCTGTCTCTGTGGATTTGATTTGAGTATCTGGTACAGTCACGGAATATCTGTCTTACTCCAACAGCTTGTTTCCTTTATTACAATGTCCGTACGGTTTACCATGTGGTGGTGAATGCCAGAATTCCCTTCCTGTTTAAGGCTGAACAACATTGCACTGCACTTTGACCTCCTCGACTGGCTGTCTGTGGGATGACAGCTGTGATGCTGGGTGTAGAGGCCAGCTGCAGCTCCTGGTTGGTGCCTGATCACAGAGGGAAACAGGTGACACTCTCCAGGGGACTCTGTTACTAAACCATGACATTCAGTAGGTTAAGTATAGAAAAGACATCTTTCACTTATGATGGGCTTATCTTTGTGGCTTGAAGAACATATGTAGGAATATTTACAGCAACTTTATTATAGCTAAAAACTGGAAAATTTTGGTGGATTTCATCTTATAAATAAACATCTGGATGGAATACTACTCAGCAATAAAAATCTAACAGTTATTGATACATCTGACCACGTGGAGAACTCTTCAGAGAACTGTGCTGTGTGAAAAAATGCCAATCTCAAAAGGCTGCATACTGTATGAATACCTCCAAAATGAGGTTATAGAAATGGAGGACAGCGTAGCGGCTCTCACACTCACAGGAGGGAGAGGGCAGTGGAATAGAGAAGAGGCCAAGAAGGGCATGGGGAGGGATCTTTGTGGAGATGGAATTAGTCTGTACCTCAACTGCGTCACTGTCGGGATGGTGGCTATAATCCTGTACTTAGAGCTGTAAATGTTGTACTGGGGCAGACTGGGTAGAGGTGAATGGGTCTTGTGTATTATTTCCAGAGCTCTAGCTTAGCAAGCCTTACCTCCCCACGTTGCTTTTTGGCCAGTTCTTCCAGGTGAGATTTTAACAAATTAACACTTTCATTTGACAGACCTTTAGCATTCTTTAACTCTATTTCGGGAACTCTGAAAAATAAAAATAAATAAAGCAAGACAGAAAGGAGTTACTTGCGAAGGAAGTCTGCTAGGTTCCCAGCCCGTCCCAGCACCTGAGGACTCCATGTGCAGACCTCCTGGCTGAACCTCGCCTTGTGACCCGCCATGTATCCCTTTAATCTCAGGTCTTCAGCTATATCCCAACAACTCCAGCTCACACAGTGCTCAGCACGGAGGAGCCTCTACCCTGTGGAGCAGGGAGCAGGCCCAGCCAAAGCCTCACCTCTCCCCGACTAGGCTCCACACCTGACTCAGGTATCAGTTTAATGAACTCATTAAAATGCCCCAACATCAATTACTGCCTCTGATGCCCCACATAAAAACACTTCCTGTGAGCATATATCCTGAACACCAGTCAAGTGCATCATCTAAACCCAGCCTGTTCCAAGGAGGCCTGGTTCACTCGCTGTTTCATCCCTCAGAGCTCATCTAAGAAAATACTTTAAACTCGAGGAAATAACAGCCAGCCTTAGGGTTTCCTTTTACTCCTAAACAAAAAAATTCACGAATAGCTCTCTGGGATTAAACAGAATTTATGTCATTTTCTCAATGAGAAAATGATTCATCACTTCCTGTTAGGCATTTCTAAGTGCTTCCTGGCATTTTACCTGGTGAAGCCTTCTTGAGTATTAATCAACTCCCTGTGCATTCTCTTAGCACTTCATTCCCACCCTGTGGGACAGGATGCTATAGTCATCATCTGCCTGGACAGATGAAATCTGGGAGATCTAGTTTATCTTTTAAAAAATGTTTAGTAATGCCAAACTGTCTTGAGTCCATATAGCCTACCACGCCCAAGATTCTCTCTCATGGAGACATCAAGGACTACTGTGCATAAACCAAAGATTTCCTATGTCACATCATTTAAAAAGGCCCAGAGCAGTCCCCAGAATCAGGCCTTACATAATTGTTTTTCTGTGTGTCTTTGAGCAGGTGCACATGTATAGTTGAATGTACACATGTGTGCCTGTGCATGTACAGGTACTGCCCCTAGGAGTTTTCCACCTTATTTTTTGAAGACAGAATCTATCACTGGGATGTGGGACTCACTCATTAGGCTGGGCCAGCTGTATCACCAAGCCCTAGGGATCACCAGCATTGGGAGTACCATGCATACCATCATGGTCAGCTTTTCACATGCCTGCTGGGGATTGAACTCAGGTCCTTGTGCTTACACAGCAAGCATTTTACTGATTTAGTGCTGTGGGATGTCTTTCTGTATGCTGTGAGTATGTGTGGCTCCCATTGGATAATAAATAAAGTTGTTTTGGCCTATAGCAAGAAAGCTTACAGCCAGGTGGGAAATCCAAGCAAAGATAGAGAGAGAAGAAGGGTAGAGTCAGGAGA
This sequence comes from Peromyscus maniculatus bairdii, assembly GCF_049852395.1. NCBI lineage: Eukaryota > Metazoa > Chordata > Mammalia > Rodentia > Cricetidae > Peromyscus > Peromyscus maniculatus. Next base: position 96,001,645 of record NC_134855.1, on the reverse strand, counting down.
GATGCCAGCCGCTACCCAAGGAGCAACCAGATGCCAGCAGACCGGTAACACCTCGGCCATGTGGCAACATATAGATTAATAGGAATGGGTTAATTTAAGATGAAAGAGCTAGCTAGCAAGAAGCTGAAGCCATTGGCCATATAGTTTATATAAGCCTCTGTGTAATTATTTTATAAGCAGCCGTGGGACCGCAGGTGGGAGAGATTCGTCTGGACTGTTGGGCAAGGCAGGACCGGAGAAACATCCTGCTACAAATTATCTCCCCAGAACTTACATAATAAAAAAACAAGATTTACCTATTTTTATTCTCTGTGTATGGATGGTTTTTTCCAGCATGTATGCTGTGTACCACAGCGTCCATGAAAGCCAGAAGAGGGTATCAGTTAGGGTTTTCATTGCTCTGATGAAACACCATGACCCAAAAGTAAGTTGGGGAGGAAAGGGTTTATTTGGCTTATACTTCCACACTGCTGTTCATCAATGAAAGAAGTCAAGGACAGGAACTCAGACAGGGCAGGATCCTGAAGGCAGGAGCTGATGCAGAGGTCATGAAGGGGTGCTGCTTACTGGCTTGCTTCCCCTGACTTGCTCAGCCTGCTTTCTTACAGTACCCAGGATCACCAGCCCGGGATGGCACCACCCACCATGGGCTGGGCCCTCCTCCATGGATCACTAATTAAGAAAATGCCTTACAGTTGGATCTCATGGAGGCATTTCTTCAATTGAGGCTCCTTTCTCCCTGATGACTCATTTGTGTCAAGTTGACACAAAAAACCAGCTGATACAGATCCCTTAGAACTAGAGTTACAGACAGTTGTGAGCCACCATGTTGGTGCTGGGACTTGAACTGGGTCCTCTGGAAGAGTAGCCAGTGTGCTTAATCACGGAGCTGCTTCTCCAGCCTCTCCTGCTCTATGTAATTTTTTGGCCAGGTGTGGTGGTACACACCTTTAGTCCCAGCACTTGGTAGGCAGAGTTGGGTAGATCTCTGTGAATTTGAGGCCAGTGTGGTCAGCATACTGTGTTCTAGGCCAGGCAGGGCTACACAATAACACCTTGTCTCAAAAAAAAAAAAAATCTATACAGCAATATTAACAGAACAAAAGTCATGTGCTATACTAATTAATGTTTTATGTCCTTGACATGTTAGTAATAATTTGTGCAGTTGATATGATTACTTTTTAACTTTCTAAGTTCTAAGCTTTTCTATATTTTTTTAAAACGCCATCCCATGTTGTATCAAATGGATACATAATCTATCTGAATAGTTCTTTGGAACTAGTAGCCTTTCAACAGGGTAGTTTTATTTTCCCAGGAAACATTTATCAATAACTGGAGACTTTTTGGTTTTCACAACCCAAGGATGGGTTGTTTGGCAGACAAGTCAAGATTATGACTTATCTTTCCATCATGCATAGGAAAGCTCAACTAAAAAAGATCTTCCTGTTAAACATATCAGTAGCTCCAAGGCAAGAAACTGTGCTCTTTTGTGGCCTCGAACTCACGATCTTCCAGACTCAGCCTTTCAAATACTGGGATCATAGGCACGAGCCTCCTGCCTGGCTCTAGTCTATTTATTTTAAGAAATTAAGCTATAATTAACATTTTAGCACTCACATATCTAGGTTTTTCATGTTGACTTTTCAAGAACAAACATTTGATTGTTTGAGTCTGTGCTGCAATAAAGAATATGTTACCAGCGACCTTTGGCCACAGCTTCTGGCTCAGAGGCCCCGTCACCCTTGGAATTCCCTGAGTGACAAGCTCAAGGGAGCTCATACATTCTTAGTCACAAACCCTCTTCAACCAGACCAGAGTTTGTGAGGCGAGGTTAGCTCTTGCTAGATGCCTGCTTAGTGTCAGGATGGAGGTGGTCACAAATAGCTCAAGCCTTGACTACGGGATGAGGCATTCCAACCATACCCCAGACCTCTGATGAGGAGGAGGGTGGTGCTGGAGACAGCTCAGGTACCAGTGGTCAATGACTTAATTACTGCTCAGTCATGCCTACTGAGCAAAGGCTCCCCGACTGCCATGAACAGCAGGGTCCAAGGATACAGTGAGCTGCTGAACCCACAGACATGCTGAGGATGGCGGCCTGGAGAGGACATTCTGGTTCCCGCCCTTCCCCATGCTCTGTCCTGTGCAGCCTTATTTGCAGCCTCAAATCCTTTACAACAAACCGGCAAGTCAGTTTTCCTGAGTTCTGTGAGTCTTTCTAGCAAAATATCAAATCTGAGGAGGATGTGGCACTCTCCAAATTTACAACCACAACTTATAAGTCAGAAGCACGGGGCTTGTACCTGACATTTTAGCAAGAACTGTCTTGAGAAAGTGAGCCCCTGACCTAAGCAGTCTGTACTCAGTGTCAGTACCATGTACACCACACCATGAAACACAAAAACCCAGAGCCCTGTCTTAGTTTTATTCATAAACTTAATTACTTTCCTTGTGAATTCGCCTCCCCCATGCCTACTATGCACGCTCCCTCAACACTGTTGGGAGCACACAAGTTACTGACTTCAGGAACCTCAGACTTGACCTGACTCTGACAGATTCTTCACCACGTCTTAAAATCATCGACTCCACTCATGGCCCACCCACTGTGGAAAGCACACTACCTGTAATTGCCACTCTCCAAACCCCTCATGTGTCCCCTGCACAGGAAGTCAGAACTGCTTGACAATCCCAGCCAGTGTGGAGGACCCGGGGAACCTTCACAGAAGAGCCCGCCCGGTCCCGATGGCTCATGATTCTGTTTGAGCTGTGATGAGATGTTTATGGTTTGTGGTTGCCTCTACCACTGGAGAATACCCCCGGCATTAGTGGGGAGGAGCTGGGATAGTCGAGGGCTGCGGTACCAGGACAGCCCTGGAGGCAAGGGACAACCCTGTACCATCTGGTCAGGCTCACGCTGCTCCACTAGAGACAGCAGCTCCAGCCATTCCTTCCTTTATTCAGGCAGTAAAAGGCCAGGCAGGACGGAAGGCCACATCATTTCCAATAGCTACGAAGGAGGCTCTTTAAATGCTCGCCACACCTTTATCCTAGGCATCCAGATCTTCCTTCTTTCTAGATTACAAAGAATTAAGTATTAAAATGCAAAAGCAAAAAGGTAGCCAATGAGTAAATACTAGTGTGTGTGTGAGCAGACTTAAGATGGCTTTTGTGAGACTGTCTAGGCCGATGTAGAGCTGACATACAGATGACAGGAAGTGAGATTTTACTGGGAGACAGAGAAGGAAAGAGAAAATACTCCTTAACTGTAAGGTTTCTATGGTGTCAAAACAGACAACAGAAATTACATCAATGCTACTAGTAAAGGTACTCACACATCTGGGTATGTTGGGGGGCATTTAACCCTCAGGTCCACCTTCACGTACACTTCTTCACCAGTTAGGCCCTGAGGGTACAGAACTAAATTGATTTCAGGAGGCTCTTTTACCTAAAAGAGAGGGGGAAAAAACCACATCTGTGTTTTGTTTTGTTTTCCTGGAGAGCCAATATTTTTGAATTTTATTATTTTATGTGTGTGGGTGCACATATGTCTGTGCCTGGCACCTGTGGAGCCTGGAAGAGGGCATCAGATCCCCTGGAACTGGAGTTACAGATGGTGGTGAGCTGCCATGTGGGTGCTGGGAATCAAACTCAGGACCTCTGGAAGATGCTCTGAAGCACTGGACCAAACAATTTTTTTTGGGGGGGGGTGTTCTTTTGAGACAGGGTTTCTCTGTGTAACTGCCTTGGCTGTCCTGGAACTCACTCTATAGACCAGGCTGGCCTCGAACTCACAGAGATCTGCCTGTCTCTGCCTCCTAAGTGCTAAGATTAAAGGTGTTTTGTTCAACCCTGCTAGGCTTGAACAAAACAATTTTAATGAGGAAGATAATGACCACCTTAGTTGAAAAGTTCTACTCCCAAATTTTGTAAGTAATTATAGTTTGCACAGGTGTTGGGTCATATTTCCAAAAGCACCGTTTAAAAACAAAACTCAGGCCAGAAGAAATACATTTTCCCTTTCAAAGGTATCACAGGACTGAAGAAAAAAACCCCGAGTGGTTTCCACTGTTGGACGGCACTGGGTGTTAACTACTGTTCAGCACTGGCCTGCAGCTGGAGGTGAATGTGTACAGCCCTGGCCCCAACCGGCAGATACACACTAGAAGGCAGACGAGCAGCGAACAGTGTCAGAAGACAGGGGTGGGGGTGGGGGATAGGCCTGAGTGATGGGACAAGGTGGTGAGGGAGAAGCTATATGAACAGGCAGAGGACGACAGGCCTCTGAGCAGGGGATACAGGCTGAGCATCCCCTGCCTGAAATGCCTGGGGTGGCTTTCAGATTGTAGAGGTTTGGGATTTTGAAATATTTCCAGATCTTTAAAACTTTCTTTGGGGAGTATTTTAGAATTCAGGTTTCAGGTTTTGGCTGCTCACTCTTGTATCTGGATTGAAATCTGAACACTGAGACGTTCACAGGGGACCGTTGGTTGGCACGGTGGAGTCCCAGAGTGTCTCTGAGGCCACATGTACTTTTCCAGTCAGCTGCTTTTTACGAAATCACCAGATCCTGTGCTGTTCAGCCATTCTGGACTCCTTTCCTCCCCATCCCAGCCACCACGATGTAGCTGCTGTCTTTCTTGGTTACCTCCTTTTTAGCTTTGTAGACGGGGTGGTCTGTAGAAGTCTCGTTAGCGGCTATTCTTACTTACGGTCAAATCTATTACAGCTAACTGCCCTGGAAGCAAGGCTGTCTGGAAGGACACCAGTGCCCTGCATGTGCCCTCGAGGGCATCGCAGGCACTAGCTGGCCTGCCATCGCTGGCCCCCAGCTGTTCTGGCTGCTGTCTACTTTGGACACCTCACACCCAGTCATCTCCCTCAGCGCTTCTTTTGTACCCAGAATGCTGATCGTCCTGGCTGCCTTGCTGTGTCTAGGACCCTCACTGTGCCAGCCTGCCCTTCTAAACTGTTCCCATCAACATCCTCACGTGCTTTAGCATCTTTGCTGTCTTTAAAATCAGAACAAAAATCCCCCCTTGATTTCACATCCTCTCCGGCTCTCTTTAGATATCTTTACCCTTAATCTTCCTTTTAACTCCAGCCTGGCCTCACCAAAACAGACATGAGCAGCTTGCCATTGTCACGCTGGGCAATTCTTTCTTGTTATGTATAAGAAGCTAGCTCGTGCCACAACAGGCCTCCTACATGAGTACTCTGATCACTTAGTGGACAGTGTTTGAGGTGTAAGGGAGCACACTCAGATGTGGTCACTGGGGAACACTTAGGTAAGTAAGCTGAGACTGGCAGAGATGGGTGCCCCCAAAGGCCAAAGGACGCCAGTGTGCCTGGGGCATCTGTGAAAAAGGAGACCAAAGATATCAGGTGTGATGGGAAATGAATGGGCCATGTAGGGCTTTGTCAGCCAGGTAACCAACTTAGCAAGATTTAAAGATGGCGATGACAAGATAAAATACGTACCTTAAAAGACCACTTTGGTTGCCGAGTAAGGGATGAGAAAGCAGGACTAAAAACAAACTAATATGCTGGGATGTAGCTCGGTGGGGGTGTTTGCCCAGCCTGTATAAGGGCTGGGTTACTTCCCCAGTACAGTGTTTCAAACAAAGAAAATGATTACAACAATCCAGCCAGGGTGGGATGCCCAGAGGAGAGGATGTGGAGGAGGGAAGAGAGAATGGATGTGAGGTCAAGCTAAGAGAGCCCTGGCTATGCAGGAGAGAAAGGAAAGGGTCACGTCCCAGTCGTTCCCTGAGGTGGTGGAGGATGAGAGCAGAATTGATGGCTGGGCCCATGAGGACCCAGCAGGTTGTGACCTTGCCAAGATCAGTGCTGTGGGCACCTTACACAGAGCATGTGCTGAGGAATGACAGCTAGGGAGCAAGTCCAGACAGCTCCTTCAAGGTCTGAGCTAACGGGGACAGGGGACAGGACCTGAGGAAGGTGGGCTGGGCATGGTCAGGAGAGCCGGAGAGGATGTGAAATCAAGGGGGGATTTTTGTTCTGATTTTAAAGACAGCAAAGATGCTAAAGCACGTGAGGATGTTGATGGGAACAGTTTAGAAGGGCAGGCTGGCACAGTGAGGGTCCTAGACACAGCAAGGCAGCCAGGATGATCAGCATTCAGGGTACAAAAAGGGGGGGGGGTCTGGAGGAGAGGCTGGAGTTTCCCTAGAGGAGCCCAGAGGGGTGGGGTGGAATCACTAGGCCCAGGGCCTCCCTCTTCAACCACAGCAGGCCAAAAATGTGGCTTTACAGGCCAAGAGAATTCCGCAAAGGAGTTATTCTGTTGTTAGAAAGGACATGGAAATCTGATACCTTAATCATTCTCCTTAAATAGCCCATTTCAAAGTTATCATTGTTTTTAAATTAGTGTGTGCTATGTGTTGTTTATGTGAATGGATGCCACCTGTAGACAGGTACCCAAAGAAGCCAAAGGGGGGTGCTGGATCCCCTTGGAGCTGGAGTTGCAAGCAGTCAAGCTGGGAACTCAGGTCCTTTGGAAGAGTAGGACGCACTCTTCACTGCTGAGCCCCAAATAACCTCATTTTTTTTTTTTAAAGTTTTTAATTAGGGGAAATTTCAAATGAAGGAAGAGATAATAATGATATAGTAGAACCTTGAACTCACCATGAAGTTTCTACAGTTATCGATTACAGTCCATTTTTTTTAGCTGAGGCTACTCCTCCTGCAACCACCTATCATAGCTTATTCTAAGTCCTACCAACCAGACTTTGCTGATATTATTGCCATTTATTCTCTGACAATCGTCTGGCAGAGTTAGGTTATTTAGCTCCATTTTAGAGATATACAGAGAGAAAGCCAGTCAAAATTTTACCTGTGCTTTCTACACCAAGCCACATCTTTATAGACTATTGTCTCACTGGACATAAATGTTGAAAAGACATTATAATCACCTATTAACATTCTGTGAAGAAATTATTTTCCCCCAATATGTTACTTTAGAACAATACAGAACACAGATTTTTTTTTTTTGGCATGTATGTGGGGTGTGGGCGTGCGTGCGTGTGTGTGTGTGCGTGTGTATGTGTGTGTGTGTATGGATGTATGTATAGGTACACATACACTGTATGCATATGCATGCAGAGGCCTGAAGTTGATGCCAGGGGATCTTCCTTGATAGCTCCCACTTTATTTACTGAGGCAGGGTCTCTTGAGCCCAGAGATTGCCAATTCCAGCTAGACTAGCTAGCCAGCTTTCCTCAAGGATGCTGTCTGTCTCTCAAGTATTGGGATTCAGGCAACCACCATGCTTGTGGGTTCCAAGTTTTGGTCCTCAAGCTTGAGGCCCAATGCTTTATCCACTGAGCTATCTTTCCATCCCAGAATATAGTTTTTTTTTTTTTTTTTTTTTTTTTTTTTTTTTTTTTTTTTTTGTTTTTTGAGACAGGGTTTCTCTGTGTAGCTTTGCGCCTTTCCTGGAACTCACTCTGTAGACAAGGCTGGCCTCAAACTCAGAGATCCACCTGCCTCTGCCTCCCAAGTGCTGGGATTAAAGGCGTGTGCCACCACCGCCCAGCTCAGAATATAGTATTTTAATATCCAAAGGACAGCCAAGAAATGTGGCTCAAACCTTTGTCCATCATCTGGGACACTGAGGTAGGAAAACTGCACATGAGGTAAGTTATTTCTGAAAATGGTTTAACCTTCCTGTCAGTTTTCTCCCAAAACGTTGAGTGAATATTTGCTGACAGACAGCATTCCCATGGTCATCTTACTGAGTAGGAAGGGGATGCTTATGACATCCATGTACTGGATTATCCATGAAAATTAACATTGTAGATCCTGCACTATGAATAATTCTAAGAACACACTCTTCTGCATCTTAGAAAATGATCTTTCCAGTTGTAACAACATCTCCAAAGAGTTTTCACTTGACTTTGTCTAGGTTTCTGGGCCTGGGCGGAGTTGAAGGTGCACACGCCTGCATAGACAGAGCACCCCAACCAGGGCACTCTGGTTTGTGAATGCAAGCCAAGGACTGACTTGTGAAAATTCACACAGAACTAGGTCAGGATTCCTCGGACTACTACCCTGGGAGCAGGCCAACGGGGAGGGCAAAGCCAGAAGAGCACTGAACATTCAGAACTTTACCAAACACTGGGGCCCTCGTGGTCTTCTGTACTGATCCTGGCTCTCTCTATTACATAGAAAATGAGTCCATCTGGATGCCGCTAACATCCTTGGGAAAGGGTCTAGGGAGGCCAAGGCTAAAGGCTCTGACTCACTGAAGCAGAAGCAAGCTTCAGGAGACAGCAGCTCCCTGGAGAATCACACAGCACTAAGAAAGACATTCTTCTGCAAATGAGTCCATGTAAGGATTGCCAGCAAACTACAGGAAAAGAGGCCTCTGATAGCCAGCTCCTGGGACCACTGGGGATCATGGAAGGGGAATGGTATGCAGAACTCTGGGCTGAATAAAACACATCCAGCAAATACTCCCTGGCTGGAGCAGCCATGACCCCCAGGCAGGTTTTACAGTCTATACACTTCCACAGCGTGGCAATACCAGAGAATTGGTGGGGATCAAATGACCAGGCCAGCTAATACCAAAATGAACGTTTAAGAACAAGGATAGAACATGAGTTGAAGTGAGGAGACACCCGAGGCATAAAGGTTTCTACTTCAAGAGGCTCAGGAGCCCAGTGATGGTGGCTTACAAGCAAGAACAGACCACAGCCACTCAGGAATGCCACAGGGGGAATTTAAGCCTAATAACTTGTCAGGCTGTGAGTTCCAAGTGAGGGCCACCCAAAGAACAAAGAACAGCCACTGAAGCAACAGGCTGACTGGCTACGTTTAAGGCCCTTATTTTGGTGGACAGAGTTACATGGTCACTGTAGTATTTCTCCCACAGATTACAGACTTCGGGGTATTTCTAAAAAAAAAAAAAAAAAAAAAGAAAGAAAGAAAGAAAGAAAGAAAAAGAAAAAAAAACTACTAGTTATCCTCAGTACCCAGTCTCCCATTTAGAACCCCTGACAGTTTAGCTAGATACATTTCCCCGGCTGCTTTGCAGCTAGTTTAGCCACCGCATTTCTGGAAAACGAAGGGAACTGAGACCTGCTGTATGCAGGGCTAGGGATGGAGCTGTTGTATGGTCCAGGTGCATGAGGCCCTGGTTTCAGTGCCCCAAACCACAAGGGGAAAAAAGAGAATGACCACGTGCAATAAAAGGGTACAACAACTTCTGGGGTTTTGCCATTTAACCCAGGCTGGCCCTGAACTCACAATCCTCCTGTCTCAGCCTTCTAAGGGCTGGGATTACAAGTCTGTGCCACCGTGCCAGCTTCACCTGCAGTTTCTTCACCTATTTCTTCTTCAAACCGGTTGGAATAAAGCACCGGAAGCTGGAGTTTAGCCACCTGCATTAGACCACTAGGGCACATTAAGGGCAGACCATCTTTAGCAAGACAGAAGAGCTCCTGGACTCTAGGTTTTATGTGCAAAAAACTTTGTTGTTAGGTTCTTTGACACATGTAGCTAAACTTAATACTAATCATCACAAGCTTACTGAAAGAAAAATATCAAAAGCAAAAATCTACTCAAGAAAGAGTTCTTTCAGAGATAAGACCAAAATATTTGCTAGGCTTTGCTTGAACAGTCAGAAAAATGTTTTTGTTTGTTTGTTTGTTTTGCAATATAGGCTCAGAACATGAAGAATTAGCTCGTATTGGGGCATTCAAGGACTCCTGGACCTGGACAGGATTTGGTTAAAAAGTATTTAACCATCTCTTGTAACCAGGCAAGACTTCCAGTGGAGGGATTAGGACACCAACCCAGCCATATAACCTTCAACTTACAATTTGTCCTGCCTACAAGATGTGCTGGGGTAAAGGGGGCACAGAAATTGTGGGAGTGGCCAACCAATGACTGGTCCAGCTTGAGACCCATACTATGAGGGGGAGCCCACCCCTGACAATGCCTGGAGGACCAGGACCCAGAGGCTGGACAGAGGCCTAGGATAGAACCAAACATGACTGGCAAAACAAAACAAAACAAACAACAACAGAACAAGGAAATGATTCCTAATGATAGTCTGCTCCACTCATAGGCTGGTGCCTGGCCCAGTTGTCATCAGAGAGGCTTCATCCAGAAACTGATGGAAACAGATGCAGCCAAACATTAGGCAGAGCTTGGGGAATCCTGCCAAAGATGGGGAGGAAGGATTGTAGGAGCCAGAGGGGTCAAGGACACCACAAGAAAACCCACGGAATCAACTAACCTGGGCTCATAGGAGCTCAGAGAGACTGAACCGATAACCAGGGAGCCTGCATGGGACTGACCTGTCTTCTACATATATGTGACAGTTGTGTAGCTTGGTCTTCTTGTGGGACTCCTGACAGAGGGAGCAGGGGCTGTCTCTGACTCTTTTGCTGGCTTTTAGGACACTTTCCCTCATACTGGGTTGCCCCGTCCAGCCTTCAACTAGATATGCCATGTTTTACAGATATCCATGGGAGGGCCCTCCTCTGAATAGTAATGGAGGAGTAGATGTGGGTGGTGCAGAGGGGAGGTGGTGGTGTGGGGGGATGGAAGGAGAGGAAGGAAGGGAAACAGCAGTCAGGTTGTAAAATAAATTTAAAAAAAGTATTTAACAACTATATGCACTGGGTGTGAGCTGGTAAGGTCTCCATCCTTACAGAAGACATCAATGATCATAAACATTGGACGTAACCAATCCAAAGGAAGGCTGCATTTATAAATATGTGCATATAAACACAAAGTAATAAGCACCAGGGGAGAAGAAAACTATGAGGGTTTATCATTTCCACAAACCACACAATGTGGGGCTGGAGTGATAGCTCAGCAGTTAAAAGTACTTGTTATGTGTGCAGAGAACCAGGGTTAGATTCCCAGCACCCACGCGGCACTAACAATGGTCTGTAACTCAAGTCAGATGGGATCTGACACCCTCTTCTGCTCTTCTTGGGTATTAGTACACGTGTGGTACACAGACATAAAATAAGTAAATTTTAAAAATGCACAAAGGTCTATCTAAGGAAAAATATTTTGAAGACTGAAAAATATTAGTGATATGAAAGTGGTACAACAAGACCACCTGAGGTCAGGTGTGGTGGTGCATACTTGTAATCCCAGCACTCAGGAGACTGGAGCAGGAGGATCTCCACAAGTCTGAGACTATCCTGCTCTACAGAACTGAAGAGAAGATAGTTGAGAGAGGCCATGTGTCACTATAATAGAATATGAACTAGACATGTTCCTTAATGTGACCATATAGTTGGATACTCTTCCTTTAGCAAAACATCTAAACAGACTCAAGCAAGAGATACAAATTCAGCCCTCTCTCAGGAGAGGCCAAGCTTATGTGGAACTCACAGAAAAACAACCAACCAACCTCCTAGCTCTTCAAAAAACAAAGTAGCCAAGATCTTAAACCCTAGGAACACAGAACACTACAGGGACCTCCAGTCAACCCCATGCACATCTCCCAGAGAGCTCCCAGGCCGAGCCTCGGAATACCTACTGTTTCGTTCAAACCACTTTGCCACAGTCCGCATCCTCAATGCACTTTAAGGGCTCACCGCCAGTCTCCATTCCCAGTTCAGTAACACTGGGAAATTAACTTGTTATTGTTTGTTTTTTGAGACAGGGGTTCTCTGTGTAGCCCTGGCTGTCCCTGAACTTGCTTTGTAGACCAGGCTGGACTTGAACTCACAGAGATTCACCTGCCTCTGCCTCCAGAGTGCTGGGACTGAAGGCATGGGCCACCACTGCCCGGCTGGAAATGAACTTTTAAGAGATGGGGTCTAGTGGGAAGTCTTAGGTCTTTTGGGGTGTGCCTGAGGAGCTGGCCCTTTTCTTCGTTTTGTGTGACCATGAAGTGAATGGGCTACCTCTGCTACATTCTCACAATTGTACACTTGCCTTGACAAAGGCCCTGGCATGCCAATCTTGGTTGTCAACTTGACTATATCTGGGATTAACTAAAACCCAAATGACTGGGCACACCTGTGAGGAAGTTTTTCTTAATTAAATCATTTGGAGTAGGAAGACCCACTTCACTCCAGATCTTTGAGGTGGGAAGATCCACCTCTAATTGGACGACACCTTCAGCTGGCAGCCTGTATAAAGAAAGGACACGGAGGAAGGAAGCTTGCTCTCTTTGCCTGCTTGCTCTAGCAAGTCCATTCCCTTCACTAGCACCAGCGCCTACTTCTTCGGGATCCTGGCATATCCGGAAGACCAGCTGAGACACCCAGCCTTGTGCACTGAACAACTACTGGATTCTTGGACCTTCCGTTCACAGGCAGCTATTGCTGGATTAGCTGGACCACTGCCTGTCGTTCTAATAAATCCCCTTTCTCTATATAGAGAGAATACTATAGAGAACCCTGACTAATACAGGACCTAAAGCAAAAGCCGACTGACCACGAAACCTTTACAACTGTGCCAAGATAAATCTTTCTTCTTTTAAATTATTGTCTGAGGTATTTTATGATAGTGACAGAAAGCTGCTTAACAGGGTTTTTCTCAGGCCTCTTCCTCATAAACGCTCAGTGAAATGGACTGGTTTAGATGCCTGTCTGTGCTTGTTGAGAGTACTGCAGGGAAGAAAGGGTTAAAGAGCCTTAAAACCTGAGGGTCTTCCTTCACGAAGCTGAAAGTCTTCAGGTTCCAGGACTCAAAGGCTCAAGTATGAGGGTGACAGTCCCATTATTACACTTCACTGGCTTGTAAAACAGGCACCAAAGTGAGGATGGGGTCTGGGAATTCATTTGTTATACAAATGTCCACCAATCACAGTGTGAATAACTACCAAGCACACCTACAAGTCCACAGTAACTGTGCATACATACGCAGCTATCATAATCTTTAAAGAAAGAAGGCACATAACTAATCAGTTTGAGGTATCTGGTCTAGAATTGTTACCCGGGTTCCTATACATCCTCCTTGCATTTGATGGTCAAACTTCCGCTCAGCATACCTTCTTGTTCTTCTCTCTCTGATTATAACACTCAGATGGAGTAATTTATATGAAAACAGAATAAAGCCACGGAGAAAGATGATCTGGGCAGTCTGCTTGTAAGTCTGTGCAGAACCAAAAATGGAGACAGCAGACTGGAAGGATGGCTCGGTGGATAAAAACGCTTTCTGTATCAGCAAGAGGACCTGAGTTTAAATTCCCAGGACCCACATAAAACCCATACATAACCACATGTCTGTATGTGCCTATCACCCGAGCACTGGAGGGCAGAGGTAGGTGGATCCTAAGAGCCAGCCTAGCCAAAATGGTGAGCTTAAGGTACATTGAGAGATCCTGTCCCAATTAAAACAAAACAAAACAAAACAAAATACAAGTGGAAAGCAATAGAGGAAGATGTCTGATGTCCTCCTCTGGCCCCACACATATAGGGCACAGTACAAGTACTGTACGAGTGCATGCACATACATACACATAGACTCACACACACACATCACATCGGGAAAAAATGAAGACAGTAATAGCCAGAAAGATACTAATTGCAAGTGCTCAGGAAATGGAATTAGGTGACATTCCTTTAGATTTATATGAAATGCCTTAAATATTTATTTCCCTCATTCCTCCATCTCTAACAATGAATACTTTCTGCATAGTCACCAAATTCATCTTCTTTTCTCAAATGTTTGCCTGCTGTCAAGCTGGTGAAAATTACAAATACAAACATTAGATTCTTTAAAACTTAATATGATCTTCAGCTCTATTTTTGAATAAACATTACAACATTCAGAATCTGAACTCTCCTTGAACATAAGTACTTGTTCTAACAGAAATTAGAACAGGATTGGGCACGGTGCTATGGCTTCATGTGCCCTTCAAAAACTCATGTATGGAAAACTAACCTGTTCTAATATATTCTGATGATATTTAAAGGTGGCACCCCATGATGGGATCAGTGGCTTTATAAGATGACAAAGAGAGACAGAAGCACACATGTCTGTCCTCTGCCATGTCACGTCTTCTGCCATTTATGATGCAGCAAGGCCCTTACAAGATATAGTGCCCTGATTTTGGACTTCCCAGGCCCCAGGACCGTTTTATTTTTTAGATAAAGTTTCCAATCTGTAGTAGTATGTTATAGCAACAGAAAGTGAAGGCAGGCCCATTTGAACATTTATATTGAAAAACTAGTCAGGAAAATTCTGTACAGTGAACAGCAACAACATTAAACACCGAATCTACAACAGTTTAAGTAATGTTAAAGAGACAATGGCAAGGAACAGATGCAAATACATCTGGGATCTGCCACTGGCAAGTCTAGAAGGCCTTAGGTCAAGCTCTGGACGGAAGGCTTAGTAACCCGTAAGCAGGCCTGAGCTTGCTGTCCGGCAGTCTGGGGGCCAGAAAGGCAGCACTTCAGATTGGCAGTAGAAAACTCTGGAAACTTCAACCATTTCTCAGACTGTGAGATTGGATAGCACATGAGGAATGTGATCTAGGCCCTCATGAAGATAGAGTTTTTTTAAAAAAGCTATTTCTATATTTACCTGATGGAAGGTTTTTTTTTTTTTCTGTTTTGTTTTTTAATGAAATCATGAAATAATCAAAAACATTGGATGATTCATCTAATGCTGGGGCAGGGGAGTGCCTTCCTTCTCTTTTTCCCTCTGTTTCTTGGTACTGAGGAACAAACCTAGGGCATGGTGGGCAAGCACTCTACCTCAGACTGGGAAGCACGTTCTAGAGGAAAAATAAATAAATAAGTAAATAAATACATAAAGATAAAATACCCAGGTGGCTCATAAGTCGTTCATTTTGATTCTGTTAAAATTTTAATCACATAAATTACATAAACATGTCTATGCTTAATTAGGAGGAAATAGCTGTAGCATGTTTCCATAAACATTAATTTCTCTAACATAATTCTACTCTTTTACCATTAAGAAAATAGACTTTAGGGAGAAAAATAAATCACTGAATATGAACAGTTCGGAGAAAAAGAAAAAGTTATTTACAAACAAAGGTAGTGGACATGACTTCTAACCAAAGAAATAAAACAGGACAGGTTTCATTCATTTACTGGCAAGTTGAAAAGTGTGACTCAGTCCATGTTGATGAAGAGGCAAGGACACACACAGCCAGGGGGCCCAGGACACACACACACAGCCAGGGGTCTCAGGACACACACACACACAGCCAGGGGTCTCAGGACACACACACACAGCCAGGGGGCCCAGGACACACACACACAGCCAGGAGGCCCAGGACACACACACACAGCCAGTGGGCCCAGGACACACACACACAGCCAGGGGGCCCAGGACACACACACACAGCCAGGGGGCCCAGGACACACACACACAGCCAGGGGGCCCAGGACACACACACACACACACACACACAGCCAGGGGGCCCAGGACACACATACACACACAGCCAGGGGGCCCAGGACACACACACACACACACACACACACACACACACACACACACACACACAGCCAGGGGGCCCAGGACACACACACACACACACAGCCAGGGGTCTCAGGACACACACACACAGCCAGGGGGCCCAGGACACACACACACACAGCCAGGCGGCCCAGGACACACACACACACACAGCCAGGGGGGCCAGGACACACATACACAGCCAGGGGGCCCAGGACACACACACACACACACACACACACACAGCCAGGGGGCCCAGGACACACATACACAGCCAGGGGGCCCAGGACACACACACACAGCCAGGGGGCCCAGGACACACACACACACACAGCCAGGGGGGCCAGGACACACACATACACACACACACACACACACACACAGCCAGGGGGCCCAGGACAGACACACACACACACACACACACACACACACACACAGCCAGGGGGCCCAGGACACACACACACACACACACAGCCAGGGGGGCCAGGACACACACACACACACACACACACAGCCAGGAGGCCCAGGACAGACAGACACGCACACGCACACACACAGCCAGGGGGCCCAGGACACACACACACAGCCAGGGGGCCCAGGACAGACAGACAGACAGACAGACAGACACACACACACACACACATACACACACACACACAGCCAGGGGGCCCAGAGGCACCAAGCCACGTGATAAGTGAGCAGACCCTTTGCTGTTACAGAAAGCTAAACAAGATAAGCAAGTAATACTTGTTTAAATATCCTTGATTATAAAATATATCTTAGATGATTGGTGCCCAAACCTTTTAACATATAAATTAATTTTTGATATGCACTCTAACATGTTTGGCTATCTATGAACAATAAGCTCCAAACCTGAAATTTAATCCATAAACTATCCCCCAAAAGGTAAAAAACAAAACAAAACAAAAAACTGATCTGAATTTATTGGTAGTAAATTTGGCCTGAAATGAAAAGAGGCAATTTATTGCCTTTATTCTGTTCAGGTTAAATTTGCATACTCATATGGTTCATTGTGTTTCCATTTTGGACACACCCCCCAGGCATGGAGGCAGGTGGAACAGGTAGGTACCCATGTCTGTGACTAACAACACTTCTCAATTCAGAAAACCACTAGGCCTCAAGGGTTCTGGATTCAGGGTAATGAACCCGGAGAACAGCAAGTAGGAGGTGCTAATGAGAGATTGTTCATCGAGTGGCCTCTGATTCATCAGACTGAGCATCAATTATTTGCCTGAGAGGCCTATGAAAGAAAGTGTTGGCTGTATTCCTTGTGATCCAGGGCCAGAGAGCACTACTGAATACCTCCACCTGCCCTTAAGGGTTCTGTGTGCAGTCTTTTTGGTTACAAAGACCACCAGCTGTAAATCCTTGGGTTTACTGGGATCAGCTGTAAATTCTTAGGATTATCAGCAGCACTACCTAAATGCAGCTACTGGTTTGCATTCCATTTTCCTGCATCTTGGGAGCAGAAAACTCAAGCACAATCAGCCGGCTCTGAGTCCCTGCACATTCTCTAACACTATTCTGGCCGCTTAGGTCCTACTTCCTGGTTCCCTGGAAACAGAAAAGTTGCCAGATGACCCATAGGTTCTCTATACTGTTTACTAGGATCGTGTATAAAACTGTATGTAAAGTTACAAATAACTCTTAAAAGACCTAGAAAAGTAAGCTCCCTGCAGGTAGCAAGGTTTTTGTGTCTATTTTGTTCCCAGCGTCTGAATCTTTTTAGCTATTTAATGAAAAAGCAGATCGATTAGTGGAAGAATCTTGACCATGACAGCTCCAGGAAAGCCTAGTTCATAAAGAAACGCTAGACAGAGAGGTTAAGGCAAATAATACTGTGAGTTACAGAATTAAGGCAGGTGGGGGTAATCCCAAAATGGCAATATTCAGGAACATTTTAGTTCGGAAGATAAACTATTCAAGAATCGAGAGGAACTGTCACTGTCCCCAGCTTAACTTGACACAAAAAGAAAAGTAATACTTTAAATAAAACGGACTCGGTAAACACTGCATTCCAGGGACAATAAATGCGTTCTATACTTACTCTTCCTCAAGTGCTTCAGAGGAAGGTACAGAAAGTTCTTCCCCACCGGAAACAGGATTTACATAGTGTGACCTGGCATTCTGTTTGCACAAGGCCTGGACCCACGCCCCCTAAGCATCCCCAGCACAAAGTAGCAATGAGTGACTCGGAAGGTACGGTTGTAACCCACCTCTAGGGCCTGGGGCAAGTTGGGAGTGGGGAAGAAAGTTGGAAAAACAGCAGGGCTGTTAGGGGATGTCAGCGGGAATAAGAAGCAGGGCTGAGTGAGGAGTTGACTTGCGGGTAAGAGAATTCAGCCCAGGTGCTGCCTCTGGAGACCGGCGGCGGTGCAGAGGCCGAAACTAAGATTGGTGGAACTGGAAAGATAAAAAGCCTGTAGGATCTACGTGGTCGCCCCAATCTGGAAGGGTTCTGGCTGGGTCCCTAGACCGCCGGGCCGGGGCAAGTCAGGCGCAGGCCAGACCAGCCACGTTCCTACCCGTCCGCGCGCATCGGGCCGCAGATCCTGGAAGTCCGGGCCGTAAATGGCCTCCAGGGCCTGCAGCTCGTGGTCCTGCCGCTGCGAATAGCTCTCCTGCGGCTCGGCCCGGCCGCGTCCAGAGGCCCCGCGGCCCCCAGCCATGGCGGCCGGGGCGGGCGCAGCGGCCTAGGCGAGGTAGCGGTGGTGCACGGGCGGGCTACGGAGCTCAGCCGGCGTGGTGACCGAGCTGGGGGCGTGGCTCTACGCTGGGGCGGCGCTTTGAAGACCGGACCTCCAGTCGGAGACCAGCCTGGGGGCGGAGCCTCGAGCTGAAGACCAGCCCGGGGGCGTGGCTCTGCGCGGGTGAAGGCGGCTGGGGCGGAGCCTAGAGCAGGAGGCGGGTCTGGGAGCCCGGGATCTCCGGGCTGACCCGTTTGGCCCACTACGGAGAAGGCCAATGGGCGGGGCTTCGCCCCAACTTCCCAAGGCCAGAAGACTTCTAGTAGAGCCGGATTAGAGAAAGTACCCTAATCCCGAGGGATGGGATTGAATCAGGAATTGCAGGAACACGTGGGAGAGCCAATCACTCAGGCTGAAGTGATGAAGACATACTAGTTTTCACTAAACAAGCTTGTAGCAGAAACAGGCGCTAGAACTCCACCCTGCCTGGCTAGTAAGAAGTTTTTAAAGGTAGTCCGGTGAGTTCTTTTTTTTTTTTTTTTTTTTTTGGTTTTTCGAGACAGGGTTTCTCTGTGTAGCTTTGCGCCTCTCCTGGAACTCACTTGGTAGCCCAGGCTGGCCTCGAACTCACAGAGATCCACCTGGCTCTGCCTCCCAAGTGCTGGGATTAAAGGCGTGCGCCACCACCGCCCGGCGTCCGGTGAGTTCTTAAATCGCCTATTTTACCCGACCTTCCCAGAATGAGACTACTGGGAGTAAAAACCATAAACCCTTTTTTTCCCCACAGTAGTACCCTTCAGTCATCCCTTGAACCATTAATTTAATATATTATGCATGCTCTCTGGCCTCTCTGAAATTCTGTCTTTGCATTTTCCACTGAAAAATTGTGCATTTTAATGAGCTTCACTCTCACGAAGAGAATTATCCGACCAGTTCGTTTAGCGAAAATTTCATGTAACCTGGACAGTCCATCTGATGTAAAATGGAGCGTTCTTTCTGTTGCACCCTACCTTACATGTACAGGTGTGTCTATGTGTCCTTATGTGTATATGCATATTTTGAGTCAGGGTGTTACTGGTAGTCTTCCTGCTTCATCCTCCCCAGTGCTAGGATCGTGGGACTGTACCACCGTTACTATCTGACCATATTTTTTTCAAACATATAAGTAACCTATCTATTCAGACATTGCTATTGCTTTGCTGTCCACAAGCTGCAGCTCAGTTCAGAAAAATCGCATCATAGCATCTCAAGCTAGGGACATGCCTCTCTGTCCATCTTGTTTGCGACTATGTTGTTCACTTAGTGAGGATTACTTAGGCATCTCGCAGTTATTTTCCCATTCTGTTCAGACCGGATAACACAGAGGCCTCTTAAAAACCATCTTCTCCCTCGCTCCACCGGAGACCTGTTTCATTCCCAGTGACCCCTAGCTGGGTACATGGCGGCACTCAACAAAACAGTGAAGATCTGGATTCCTTTTTTCGGCTCTCACATTCAAATTGTCATCATTTCCTCAGTTTCCCCCTAAGCTGCATCCCATTTCTACAACCTCTCACTGGCTCCCCACTCAGCTTCTTCGTCCTTGCAACCCCCCCCCCCCCATTAAGCAGCTCTTCTTCCTACTGCTTGCAAAGTAAAGTTCCTATATCCTAAGTATGGTCACATCACACCATTCTCTAAAATTCTTCCGTTTTCCACTAAAAAAGACAAACTCATTATGAAAAATTTCCAACACAAAAGCAGGGGATGTATTATAATATTATTATAATAACCCTGTATATTTGTCACAACTTCAAACGACTCACCATTGTTTCATTTTTGCCTCCCCTAGGAATGTTTTAAATATCAAATATCGTGGTTTTTCTATAAATACTCACATGTGTGTAACAGAAAAGGACCTCTGAGGCCAATATAAAGTACTCCTTACACCTTAAAATGTGACACTTTCTAGTTGGCAAGATGGCTTAACAGGGGAAGACACTCGCTGCCAAGCTTGAAGTTCCAACTCC
This sequence comes from Peromyscus maniculatus bairdii, assembly GCF_049852395.1. NCBI lineage: Eukaryota > Metazoa > Chordata > Mammalia > Rodentia > Cricetidae > Peromyscus > Peromyscus maniculatus. The sequence continues at coordinate 95,981,499 of NC_134855.1, read as the reverse complement.
AGGACCCACATGGTGGAAGGAGAGAATTGACTCCTACACGTCCTCAGACCTCACAGTGCCCCATCCCAACAAACAAACAAACAAATAAATAAATAAAATGTAACTTTAAATTTTTTTTTTAAAGTTTATTTTTATTTTATGTGCATTGGTGTTTTGCCTGCATATCTGTGTGAGGATGCCTGATCCCCTGGAGTTACAGACAGCTGTGAGCTGCCATGTGGTTACTGGGAATTGAACTCAGGCCCCCTGGAAGAACAGTCAATGCTCTCACCGCTGAGCCATCTCTCCAGCCCCGAACTTTAAAATTTTAAAAAATGAATTCTAAAAATGTAACAATTTCTTTTGTGGTGAAGGAAGCTGCTGGGAATTGAACCCAGCAGGCCCCTAGGGATGCTAAGCATATTGTTTACTACTGAGTGACAAGTTCAGAATGACATAATATTTTTTCGAAGATTTAAAATTTTTTTCAAGTTTTTGACTTGTGAATGCCTGGTGCTCTTAAGGGTCAGAAAAGGGCATCAGATTCCCTGGAACTGGAGTTACAGAGGGAGCTGGCATGTGATGCTGGGAACTGAACCTGGGTCCTTTGAATAAGTAGCAAGTGCTTCGAACTGCTGAGCTGTCTCTCCAGATCCATACAACAATTAAAAAAAATAACACCCAGTCTATGTTCAAAACTTGCCATTTGTCTAAAATTAGAATCTATACTGGATGACAGACCTATAAAGGACATAACCAAAACAATCAACAAAAATTATAAGGGTGTAGATGAGATGAAAGTATTGTATCAGTGTTCATTTCCTAACTTTAATAATTGTACCTTGGTGATGTGTGACAGTCTTTTCCTTCCTGGGGTGATACACACACACACACACACACACACACACATTTAATTCACCCCCAAGTAATGAATGCACTAGTGTCTAACTTGGTGAACCAAAAGTGCTACTAATAGGAGTATGGGTGAGGGGTAATTCACAAGGACCGGGGATGACTCAAAAGCAGCTGCATCACCCAAAAGCCCACCGGAGCAAGAGTGAAGACTCATGGAAGCTACTACAGGAGCTGCCCGAACACCTTGCAGTCACCTCCACACTCCACAGTCCCAGAATCTCCTCTCTGCAGTTCCACAGGTCTGTCTCCTCCCCAGAGGTTGTTTACTCCTTTTTTCTACTACTGAGAAAGGGCATGAGAAAGAATCATTGACCTGGGGCTCCTGATCCTGGGGGTGATGTTTCAATTCAGAGGGGACTCATAGAACAAGATATGTCCTGATTATTAAGAAAAATTCACTGTAATGGATAATAGAATGTTAAACCAGCAATTTACTCCCAAGTAATTAAAAAAGAAGAGCGTGATAAGTGTAATTAATGCCCAGTGTTGACCCCTGGAGAATTTAAGTGAAAGAGCATGTGAGTTCTTTGAATGATTCTTGCAACCTTCATGCAAGTTTGAAATTAGTTTAATGTCAAAATTTCAAAATAAGAGACTAGACATTCCTAAACTGTATTACAAAGTGGAAACTTTGTATCACCATTAGTTCCCCAGAGTTCCAGTTCCTTGTCCTTGACAGGAACTTGTATTGTTAGTCTTTAAACTTTAAACATTGTGACAGATGTCTCATTTTGTTGTTTTGAAACAAAGCACCCTTATTTTTTTCTGAGACTTTTTAAATTTACAGAGATTAAGGCAGGTAGTTCAGAGGGTTCCTATGTATCTTGTCTCCTTCAGAGCTTTCCTCAATTACATTTGTTATTATTGTCATCCAGGGTTACAGTTGAGAACAGAATTCCTGGGAAGAAGCTGTGTCTGCAGAGACTCAGTGACTGATTAAAACTGCACCAATGTGGTGAAGTTGGGATGTTACAAGTCCAGAGGCTAAATATCTAATCTGGGCTAGCTTTAGCTTCCTGAATAGTGGTCATTTGCCCACCTCTGGGTTAGAACTAGCACCTGTGACTAATAGATAAAAACCTTTTCTATTTATTAACCTAGGAGATAACCAACCCAAAAGCTAAGGATATCATCAGATAGCATCTGATGCCTATAAAAAAATCTTCCTCTATCTTGTTCTAATTACCTCTCTGCTAGGGAATATTTAACTATGCAAAGATATGTTGTGTTTTTTTTAACTCTGTAAAGATGTGTTGCATTTGTTTATGTTGCAGAATATTTGTTTAACTATGTAAAGATGTGTTGCATTTGTTAAATATGTAAAGATGTGTTGCTGTTTTACCTTGCCTCCCCAAGGCACCTGACTGTATAATAAAAAGCTCAATCTCCAATAGCAAAGGAGGAGGAGTAGGCAGGACTTCTGGGCAGGGAGAGTGAGTAGGAGGAGGAATTTAGGTTCAGAGGGGAAAAGAAAGAAAAAGAGACCCTAGGGAGACACCAAGGAGATGCCATGGGCCAGCCAGCCAGCCACATAGGAAGAAAGAAAATAGGACATACAGAATGAAAGAAAGGTAAAAAGCCCTGAGGCAAAACATAGATGAATAGAAACAGGTTAAATTAAGTTAAAAGGACCAGTGAGACAAGCCTAAGCTAAGGCTGAGCATTCATAATTAATAGTACATCTCCATGTCTTTATTTGGGAGCTGGTTGGTAGCCCAAGGAAAATTCCAACTACACCTCTCTGATATACCCACCAATGTATTTTAAACTCGTCTTGATTTATATGACTTCCTTTGTGCAGTAAAACTATAAAACTTAAGGAAACTGCTTCCAGTTGGAACATAGAGCCTAAATCTGTTTTCCTGGGCAATGATCACTCTATATGGCTTCAGAATAAACTATCTCTTATTCTCTTTAAGATGAGAGCATAGACACCACGTTGTTACTAATGTTCATAGTTTATATTAGGGTTCAGTGTCGCACAGTTCATGGATTAGAACTAACACAAAATGTAACTTATCCAGTAGTTTCATATACCTAAAAGACCCCATGCTCAACTCACTCATCTCTTAGATAATTCTTTTTAGACTTTGATAGTTGGTGTCTTAGTTACTTTTCTATTGCTGTGACAAAACACCATAACCAAGGCAACTTATAAAAGAAAGTGTTTAATTTGGGCTGAGGGTTCCAGAGGGCTAGAGTCCACGATCATCACAGTGGGCAGCAGGCAGGCAGGCAGGAACCTGGAGTGGTAGCTGAGAGCCCACGTCTGGTCCATAAGTATAAGGCAGAGAGAGCTAACTGGTACTGTATGGGCTTTTGAAACCTCAAAGCCCGCACCTAGTGACATACTCCCTCCAACAAGGCCACACCCCCAATCCTTCTCAAACAGTTCCACCAAGTGGGGTCCAAGCATTCAAATAAATAGCTTATGGAGGCTATTCTTACTCATATCATCACAGTTTGATGCCAATTATTTGTAAGAAACATCAAATGGCACAAACATTAAGATGGGAATCACCAGTACAAGTAAGAAATTCTCATGTGACAGTTTTGTAAGGAGAAAGAGGCCCAAGGGGCTTTAGGGCTTGTTGTTAATGCTGCTGTTACAGCCTTTGGATGGAGCCAAGCCCAACACTATTTAAATGTTGCAGTTATACTATAGCAAGCTCATCCTCTCTCTCCAAGCCAGTTGAGTCTGGATTTCTATGAACTATCCTAGTAAGAAGACCATGTGAAATAAGTTTTAGAAAATTAGAACAGGGTGATATTTTGTTTGTGCTTTAACAAATAAATCTTACCTGGAGATCAGAGTGCAGGGCTAGCCACACCTAGAGTCAGTGGCACACACCTTTAATCCCAGCACTTGAGAGGAGGAAACAGGAAGTGATATAGCTGGGCAGGAAGTTAGGCAGGAAAGCCAAACTGAGAATGCTGGGAAGGAGGGTGGAGTCAGGAGTCACCAGCCAGTCCCAGAGGAAACAAGATGAGAATGTCATTTTGAGAAAAGGTACCAAGCCACGTGGCTAAACACATTATGTGTTAATTTAAGTGTAAGAGCTAGTTAGTAATAAGCCTGAGCTACTGGCTGAGCGTTTATAAGTAATATTAAGCCTCAGAGTCAATTACTTGGGAAACGGCTTCTGGGTGAGAGGAATGGGCAGCCAGACCAGATCCATGACAGGTTTCTAATAACCCTGCCAGGGACCAGGGAGGCATTAGTTTCAGTTTAGTGGAACTGGCTGGAGCTGAGCAAGCAGTTCTTGGGAAGACCACAACTCAGGGGCAACCAATCAGCAGGTGCCCCACAGCCTTCTGCCAGCTCAGCAGGCACCCCAAAACTCCTTCTGCTGGCTCAGCAGATGCTCCCCCAGACTTCTGCTTGCTAAAGATAGCTTTTCCTACCCTCCAGTCAACAAGCCCTTAACCACTACAGCCTCCAACCAATCCGCTCCCAGACTAATCTTTCTTCCACCAATCAGGACTAGATTAATCCCTCCTCCCTGGAATTCCTCTAACTCCACTTAAAAGTTTGTGACCTCCCCTTGGGGTCGCTATTTGCCACCCCATCTTGCTGGAAATAAACGTTCTTGCTAAATTGCATACATGACTGCTTGTCTTTCTTGGGGGCTTCTCTCAGACCCTAACACGGGGAATTTGGCTACAAGCAAGCAGGAGAGAAATGTCTACCTACAGGTAAGGGTTGCAGTTCAGTATTAAAGTGCCTGATTCATTGCATGGGGCCCCTGGGCTACACGTCTACCATTGTCTTAGTTAGGGTTTCTATTGCTGGGAAGAGATACCATGACCACGGCAACTCTTTTTTTTTTTTTTTTTTTTTTTTTGATTTTTCGAGACAGGGTTTCTCTGTGTAGCTTTGCGCCTTTCCTGGAACTCACTTGGTAGCCCAGGCTGGCCTCGAACTCACAGAGATCCGCCTGGCTCTGCCTCCCGAGTGCTGGGATTAAAGGCGTGCGCCACCACCGCCCGGCGACCACGGCAACTCTTATAAAGGAAAACATTTAATTGAGGTGGCAGCTTACAGTTCTGAGATTTAGAACATTATCATCATGGCAGGGAGCATGGCAGCATGCAGGCAGACATGGTGCTGGCTACATCTTGATCAGGAGGCAACAGGAAGTGGGCTATGACACTGGGAGTAGCTTGAGCATAGGAGAACTCAAAGCCCGCCCCCACAGTGACACACTTCCTCCAACAAAGCCACACCTCCTAATAGTGCCACTCCCTTTGAGCTTATGGGACCAATTACATTCAAACTACCCAAACCACTTTAAGTGATGAAACAAAACCTGACATCTTAGGAGACAAGCAAGTGGGGGCTAGAAAGATGCAAAACACAACAAAGGGCAGACAGCAATAGACAATGAAAATTACATTAGAGGTAGACGATGGAAACTATTTTTCTTTTTCAAAAGGCCTGCTTCATTGATGTCACTGTTGCTGCGTGGATGATCTGAATGCTAGTCAGTGGTCTTGTCTGATGGGAAAAGCATGCATTTTAAAGTCTGCAATTCAGCTCTCTTCCTGCAGTACTGGGGCCTTGTGTGTTCTAGGAAAGTACTCTACCTAACTATAGCCTCAGTTCTCTCCCATTCCCCCATTTCTGAGAGAATGTATCCTTAAGTTGTCAGGCTGATCTGGAACTCAGTATGTAGTCAAGGTAGTCCTTGAACGAATAATCCTCCTGCCTCAGCTTTCTGTGGAGCTGGTATTAGACCTGATACAATTCTTTTACTTCTGATGTTTGTCAAATTGCTTCACCTTCCTAAGCCTGAAGTAAGAAATATATTTCTCTCTTACAGTGGTCAGGAAGGTCAAATGCATTGTTTATTTAACTGTAGTGCAGTAAGTGGGTGCTCTAACACCGAACCATGCCCCTAGCCCAACAAAGTCTCTTAGCACAGTGGTCTATCCTACATCACTCATCAGTTGCCGCTGCTTTGCTCCTAGTTCAGATACCAGTGCTTAATATGGAACTTTGACTCTTCTGTGTTCCTATGACAAGCATGTTACCCAGAAACTGACCAGCACAATTTCTTTCTGCTGAGGAAAATCTGCAGTGCCATCCCTGGGCAGTCAGTCAGGACGATCCTGCACACAGTATAGGATGGCTCAGTGCATATCCCGAGGTCATTAGAAGTCTTCAATCTCAGCACTCTGGGCATTCATTCCAGATCAGAAATTCTGAGTTGCAGGGAGCTACCCTGCATGCTGTGAAATGCTGAATTATGTCCCTGGCTTCTGTCTGTCATGAGCTCACTACATAGAGCAAACTGGTCTTGAACTCACTCACTCACTGTGTCTTAATTTGCATTTCTCATGCTTAAAGATTTTGATCATGCTTTCCTGTGCTTATTTGCCATCCCTGTATCTTCTTTTCAACTTGGCCCATGATGCATTTAAAATATGGACTTGTCCTATAATTGAGTTTAGAGAGCTGTCTCCATATTCTCAATGCACATCCTTTGTCATCATACATTCAATTGTCAACACACCTTTTTATTCTCTTGGCAGGGTTTACCAGAGAACATAGTTGTTACTTTTGGAACCATTTAATTATCTGTTTTCTTTTGTGAATCATATCCTGTTGTCAAATCTTTAAAACCTGTTTTTTTATGTAAATTTTATAGACTTCATTTTTCCATTTGGGTATAACCATCCTGTTTCAGTTAAAAAGTTGAGGCTGGAGTTCTATTGCTTAGCATGCGCAGTGCCTGCCCCCCCCCACATACGTTAATCATATACACTTACCATCTATGCAGTTCTGCTCCAAGATGTCTGCCACATTTTAAATGAAAGCATATGTCCATACAAAGTCTGCTATATGAATAAAGAAGTGAGATGTAGTAATGTATCAACCATGATTTCATTTCTGTAATGTACTAAGAAACACAAATTTAGTATAGAAAGAGGACAAGTACTTGTCTGAGTCTAAGGATAATTGAGGAGGTGGAGAGAGGGATCCCAGAGAAGTTAAATGGCCATCTTGGGGGTGATGTATGCATTCACGATCCTGTGGTGCTCCTCATCAGGCTTAGGGTTATAGCTTAGCAGAGCACCTGCCTAGCAAGTACAAGGCCTTTAGTTCTCTCCCCAGCAAGGCAAAGCAAAACAAAATGTGGTTAAAGCCCCATACTAGTCATTAAAGTGTCGTGTGTCATATATCTGCTGTACCTTAACATTCTGTTAGAAGAAATTCTCCTATTTGCAGTGGTTTATTAATCCAAAATCTAAACAAGTTCCATACGTTGCTGCTGTTTTGGTTTCTATATGTTCTGTAAAGTTCAGGGTCAACTCAACAGGTTTAGAATGTATGAACATACATTTCCAACAGGATCCAATTTGATAAGAATGTTTTTGTTTGTCTAAAGTCCACAAGCCAGCTTGTGAGCATACTTCAAGATTTCCTTATCTGTAAATCCTCTCCTTCCGTCTCTTCCTTCTTTTCTTTGTGGGATAGGGTGCTGCATGTACTCTGCAAGTACTTTACTACTGAGGTACTTTCCCAGACCATCCATGAACCTTTTTTTTTGTTTGTTTGTTTTTTAATTTTTTTGAGACAGGGTTTTTCTGTGTAGCTTTGTGCCTTTCCTGGAACTCACTCTGTAGCCCAGGCAGGCCTCAAACTCACAAAGATCTGCTTGCCTCTGCCTCTGAGTGCTGGGATTAAAGGCGTGCGCCACCACCGCCCGGCCCTCCATGAACTTTAGAATCAGTCAAAAGAGCTCCTGTCTTGCTACTTGTTGATGACTTCCCAAGGACAAAAATACCCACATTTTTTTGGCCATTGTCCTCCAAAATTCTTCATTTCTGAAGGATATTGTCACTGGATAGAGAATTCTGAACCAATCATTCTTTTCTTCCTGCAATAATGAAAAAGGTATGCCATTTCTTTTTTTAAGTCTTTATTGGGATTAAATAGTTGTCATATTTATGGGGTACAATGGGTGATGCTGCTACACATGTATGCAATGTGTGAAGACCAGATCAAGGTAACTGGCATATCCACTGTCTTAGTTTGGGTTTCTATTGCTGTGAAGAGACACCATGACCATAGCAACTCTTACAAAGGAAAAACATTTAATTGGGGTGGTGCCACTTAAAAATTTGTCTTAATTACTTTGCTATTGCCATATAAAACACCATGACCAGGGCAACTTATGAAAGGAAGCATTTTCAGAAGTTTAGTCCATTATCATCATGATGTGACTGGTGGCATGTGGGTAGACATGGTGCTAGAGCTGAGAGTCTTACATCTTGACCTGCAGGCAACAGGAAGTGGTTTGTCTCACTGGGTGTGGCTTGAGCATATATGAGACCTCAAAGCCTGTCTCCACAATGACATACTTCCTCTAACAAGGCCACACCTACTCCAACAAGGCCACACCTCCTAAGAGTATCACTCCCTTTGGGGGCCATTTTCCTTCAAACCATTTCCACCATCTCAAACACTGTACAGTTCTTTGTCTCGGGAACATTCAAGATCTTCTCTATTAGATATTTTGGAAACACAATTGTTGCCTATCTGAGTTAATCTATTGTGCTGTTGAACACTAAAAGTTGTTCCTCCTACCCAGCTGCACTCTGCTTTTGCACAGTATGTTGTGTGTTATTTGTGTGCATGTGTATATTCACCTGTGTGCAGAGGCCTGAGGTTAGGTGTCTTCCTTGATCAGTCTCCTTCACCTTATATATTGAGGAAGGATCCCTTGCTGAACCCAAGAGCTTGTCATTTTGGCTTGTCTGGCTAGTCAACTTGCTCTGGGAATTCTGTCTTTGTATCCTGCATGTTGGGATTACAGGTAGACCCCTATACCCACCCAGCTAGACGTCTCCCCGCTTTCCTATTAACAATCGTCTTAATTACTTTGCTATTACCATAAAATACCATGACCAAGTAAACTTATGAAAGGAAGCATTTAATTTGAAGATTCATGATTCCAGATGGGTAGAGTCTATGATCATCAAGGTTGGGAGCATGGCAGCAGGCAGGCAGACAAGGTGCTGGAACAGTAGGTGAGGGCTTACTTCTTGAGATAACGAGAGAGAGAGAGAGAGAGAGAGAGAGAGAGAGAGAGAGAGAGAGAGAGAGAAAGAGAGAGAGAGAGAGAGAGAGAAGCTGAGCTAACTGGGAATGGAATGGGCTTCTGAAATCTCAAAGCTCACCCCCAGTGACACTTCACCTCCCACAAAGCCATACCTCCTAATCCTTCCCAACCCATACTACCAAGGAGAGACTAAACATTCAAGCATATGAGCCCATGGAGGCCATTCTCATTCAAACCATCCTCTGTCTATCTCCGCCTCTCACCTTTCCCTGCCTCCAGGTACCACAATTTTACTCTCTACTTTGGTGAAATGAACGTCTCTAGCTTTTTCATATAATAGAGATAATAGATGTGGCATTTGTCTTCCTGTTCCTTATCTCAATGTCCCCCAGGCTCATTCATGCTGCTACAAATGATAAGATTTCATTATTTTTATGTTGGAATAAGATTCCATTATATAGCTATTCCATGTTTTATCTATTCATCCATTAATGGATGCTTAGGCAGACCCCCTTATCTTGGCTATTGTGAACCAGAGTGGCAATAAGCTTGGCAGTGCAGGTACCTTGAAAGAGTGGCTTATTTCATTCCCTTTAGAATCATGCCCAGTAGTGGGATTGCTGGATTTTATAATAGTTCTATTTCTCGTTGGTTTTTTTTTTTTAAATTGCCATACTGTTTTCCATAATGGCTGTACTAATTTATATTCCCACTAGCAGTATGTAAGAGTTCTTTCTTGGTATACCGTCCAGCATTTTGTCTTTTGGTAACAGCCTTTTAACTGGGTGGGATGTATGACTGTGGATTTCCCTTGCATTTCCCTGATGCTGCTGAGCAGATCTTACATCCCTGTTTGTGCCACTTCTTTCTGACCTACGATGGTTTCGGTGAGAAACTTGATGGCATTCAAATGATTTTTCCCCTATAAGAAGTTGTGTGTTCCTTTATCTGCTTTCAAGATTTTTCATTTTTCTGTGTATTAGATTCAGAAGTTTAGCAATGACAAGGCTTAGTGTGGATTTTCTCTAAGATCCTGATGTTTTGTTTGTTTGTTTTGTCAATTATAGAGTTTTTAGCCATTATTTTTCTGGATACCTCTTTGGAATTATTCCTCCCTCTAACTTTTGGTAGGTAAAGGCTCTCTGTGGCCAGGCAGCCAGGAGCAGGAGACACAAGGCTGTTCTTGGTGTTCCTAAAGTACGAAGTAAAAATGACCTAGAGACTTTTTGTCACTTTGATATGTGTGGGCACTTATGTATTTATGTGAGCTAGGTTTAAACTCATTAATAATAAACTCCAAGTCACCAATAATACATTGGTATCACATTAAGGAAAGAAATCAAAATACTTCCATTCACCAAGAGCGAGCCTAGATTTGAATTCTCACCTTCACACTCCCTGTGTTCTCTGTCCTCTGTCCGTTATGTGAGGCTGAATCTGTGTCTTCCTGAAGGTCTTATGAATCTGTCTGTGTCTGAGTGTCTGTTACTCATTAAGGGCTTCTTTTAACTTTATTGATGAGCGCAGAAAGCATCACATAGGAAAGGAATGAGAGCTACTTTACAGAAATCTTAATAGACTTTTACAGGGGATTAAATCTTCCTCCCTCCCTTCTTCCCTCCCTTCCTCCCTCCTTTCCTTCCTTCCTTCCTTCCTTCCTTCCTTCCTTCCTTCCTTCCTTCCTTCCTTCCTTCCTTCCTTTTTTTATGAAATACAGAGTCTGCTAAGTAATATTTCACTGGAGCCTACAGGAGAATGCTTTAAAATGCTGGAAGGGGACTCCTTTTTGGTATTTGTTTTCTTTAAACTTCAAGAAGCAAGACGATCTAAAAGTGAAGAAATTCAACATTGTTGTGGAATATTTGTTTACACAAGATGTGTCTTTGCCAAGGTACCTTCTAAGTGGTTTAATAAAGAGCTGAATGGCCAATAGCTAGACAGGAAGAGGTTAGGCAGGACTCCAGAGACAGAGAGGACTCTGGGAAGAAGAAAGGCAGAGTCTCCAGCCAGACATGGAGAGGAAATGGGAGGTACAAGATGGAAGAGAGGTAACACCACGTGGCAGAACATAGATTTAAAACTATGGGTTAATTTAAGTTATAAGTGCTAGTTGAGACAAGCCTACGCTAAAGGGTATAAGCTTTTATAATTAATAATAAGTCTCCGAGTCATAATTTGGGAGCTGGCTGGTGGGACAGAGAAAGACTTGTTACACAACATGCCTGACGCTGAGGTTTTGATTAATTCAGTATTGTGCTTGCCTCAAAAAGCCTCCCCAAATGACTTTTATCCACCTTATGTTTATCTGATGGAGGAGGGCACTGAGTTTACTGTCGGGTGTTCTGTGTTGTGTGGGTCAGGTGAAGGAAGAGGTCACTCCAAGGTGAATTTTTAGGCCTGTGTGGTAGCAGGGAGGCAAAGCCTTTGGTGGATTGAACCTCAAACAGCCATACAAAGGCATATTTATTGATTGTGACACAAAGTTTTTTTTTTTTTTGACAAACAAGTCCCTCATACCAAAGCCTGATCTAATCTATATGTTTTTCTAAAGGAAAGCATCTAGTCCCTGCTACCTAGTCCTTATTGTGTACCGTTTGCTGTACCCAAGGATTCAAGAGCTTCAGGTGTGCCCGAAGCATCTGGTGACCAAAGTCATGCAAAGGCTATAAAGCTCCCCAAGAAAAACAATTACTGATTTCCACCAAGATTTCTTCAAGGTTCAAGTTCTTCTGGAAAACAGCTATTGTTATGTTTACTCTTAATACAGTGACTCTGCTAGATTCCGACAACAGTTTACAGAGGTGAAGAGGCCAAGAAATGGCATGGGCATGTATATACAGAATCGGGAATGGCACAGGCATGCACATACAGAATCGGGAATGGCACAGGCATGCACATACAGAATCGGAAATGGTACAGACATCCACATCCACATATACACAGAATCGGGAATGGCACAGGCATGCACATACAGAATCAGGAATGGCATGGGCATGTATATACAGAATCGGAAATGGCACAGGCATGCACATACAGAATCGGAAATGGCACAGGCATGCACATACAGAATCGGGAATGGTACAGACATCCACATCCACATATACACAGAATTGGAAATGGCACAGGCATGCACATACAGAATCAGGAATGGCATGGGCATGTACATACAGAATCGGGAATGGCACAGGCATGCACATACAGAATCGGGAATGGCACAGGTATGCACATACAGAATCAGGAATGGCACAGGCATGCACACATAGGTCTGAGAGATCACTATTCATGCTCTACCTCCTCTGCCCCCACTGCCACGCAGGTTATATTGGACTCTGTAATCTTGAGAGTATTGATAGGTTTGCCTGTGTAAAAACCAGTCTAGGTTTCCAGAAGAGAAATGGCTTATCACCTATATAAAGGTTAATTACTCTCTAGAAAGCCATTTAATCAAAGTAAGTTTATCAGAGACGGACACAGGTTTGAAGATGAGAAGCCCAATCGTTCAATTCAAAGGTTCCCAGAGGCTCTATAATCCGTTACCATGTTCATTTCCCAAAGACCAAGATGTTCTATATCTACCAATATACACAGAAATTAAAAATCCCAACTTACTACCTTCTATTCACATAAAGTATGTTTTCTTAAATATGCAGGCCTGTTGCCATGACTATCTGCCAGTATAGACAGGGTTATGTGGTGAAAAGTAGTAACTGTAAAGATATTTGTAGCTTAGCACAAAAAACGTTTATTTCTCGCTCACACAGAATTCACTGTGGGTGGCCCTGACTCCAGGGCATGAGTCCTCCCACATGGTGCCTCACGGGCTGCCCCTGTGTTTAGGCAATTCCCTTCAACACAAGCCTCCCTTCCCCAGTCACTGTAGCAGGCAGAGGAGGGGCCTGATAATCACAAACAGCAGTTACTGTCTCGGCCTACAGATGCCTCATCATTTCTGCTCACATTTCATTAGTCATAATAGTCACACGGCCCTGCTTGCTTGAAAGGGCAGTTGAGAAAACCTGTTTTCTGGGTGTCTAGAAGAAGAGAATGAGACACTTTCAACACTAGTAATGTCTGCATAACAAAGCACTGACTACTTACTGTCTTTCATACGGGCATAGATAGGACTAGCCACATAGAACTACCGAGCTGCCTTCTTGTGTGCCCTAGGGATTCCCTTCTCAGCAGGCCTTCTCTTCTCTCCCCCCCAGTAAAAGCCACATAAGAGCAGGGGGATGTGATGTGAGGTGCAGGAGGAAGGAAAGGAAAACACAACCCATAGGATGCATCTTACTGACCCACCACTTTGGTCTTTGCAAGTATCTGGAAATCCTATTCCACCTTTTTTCTTCCTACACAGGACCCTTTGTGCTTTTTTAAATAAATGTCTAAGAATATTAAAGTCTTGAGAAGTCTTCTGAACACAAATGAAGAGATAAAAGGAAACAAGCTTTAATGCTATCTTGGGCCTCCCAGTCCAGAACTATCAGAAACAAAATTTTGTTGTTTATAAAGTGCTCAGTACAGGGCATTTTGTTACAGTAGCCTAAGCAAATCAGGACAGCTCCTCTAAGTCATGTGGATTTGACCTCTTCAGGCTCAATTCCAGATAAATAGCCAAATTTTTTGGAAAAAAAAAAAAACTTCCAACAGGAAACTATTATGATGTAACATTTTTATCTAATGACTGCAATATCCTGCTCATTCTACATGTTCTTGTACCTGTTTCTTGAAACCCCCAGAGACCACCAAGGAGCCGGTTTCCGAAGCATGTAAGGGTCCTTTTATTGTCAGGTTCAAACCTGGGCCACTGCCAGGCAGATGGAGGGAAATGCTGGGGCAGTGGGCCCAGGGGTAGAGAGTTTTTATAGGGAAAAACTGCAAGCTGGGAATTACCATGCTTTGGCATCTTGGGATTGGGTAGAAGGGATATGAGGCAAGGTGATTTTTTGAAACTATTGGTCTAGACTTTTGGCACGAAACCACAACTTGCTGAGCAGGATTATCCCGGCTGCTCAGCAGGATTATCTGAGTATCTTCAAGGGCCATAAACCACAGACAGAATGTCTGCAAGAGCATACTGCCCTGTATCTGTTGTCATGGCCCATTCCTGAGGTCCTTCCTGGAACTGAGTACAGCAGGTGGTCTAAGATGGTGACCCTTCCCTAAGATGGAGTCTATATTGCCTTCACACTAGTGACTGACACTCCTGAGGGCTGACTGCTTAAATGTAGTCTGGTTTTGTGACTGTTTCAACCAATCTAGTACAGTGGACAGGATACCATGTAGATTCTGAAATAGGTCATAAAAGTGAATGTAGCTTTTGCCCTGTCCTCTTGCTATTTCTTCTCTTGGGATGCTCACTTGAAGAACAGAGGTGCCTATGAGGAAGGTGAGCAGCCACATGGAAGGGCCACGGGTGGATAATCCAGGGGACAGCTGCAGCTGAGTTCTAAATTACAGCCCGAATCTCTTGCCAGCCATGAAGGGCCTCCATATTCTAGACTCAGTCACTGACTGAACTACTGACAAGATACATTGTTGAAGCCATTGAAATTATGAGTTTGTTGTGCAGTAACCAGAGAGTATAAATACATATTTAAATAATGTCCCAGCTCCTATATCTCATATAAATCTCACCCTTGACTTGTCATTGTGATCAGTGGGAAAGTCACCTAAGATGTAACTATAAAGCTGATGCCACCTTGTCTTTGGTTCCGTGTTTTTTCTTTTTTCTTTTTTTTTTTTTGGTTTTTCGAGACAGGGTTTCTCTGTGTAGCTTTGCGCCTTTCCTGGAACTCACTTGGTAGCCCAGGCTGGCCTCGAACTCACAGAAATCCGCCTGGCTCTGCCTTCCCAAGTGCTGGGATTAAAGGCGTGCGCCACCACCGCCCGGCCCCGTGTTTTTTTCATAAGGCAAACATTCCTCAAATTTGGAAATCAAGGTGACCTCAGCTGTTTGGTTTTTTGTTTCTTTGTGTTTGTTTTATTGTAAAAGGTCTCACGTATTTACTAAGTAGCAAATTCCAGATCCTCCGGTCTCCACATCCCAAACTCCGGGATTACAGGCATGCACTACCGTGCCCGACTCATTTCTCCATTCTTCTTCCCTTGGTCCCTCTCTGGATATCTCCCCCCCCCCCCCCACTTCACTCCTCCTTTACTCTTTCTTCTTGTTGGCCTCGTTGTTATCCCAACGTCCCAATGCTTGGCATCAATTTGCAGGAAGCGGCCTCCAACTCTTCTCAGCTGGATTCATTAATTAGCAATGCCCATTGCAGAGGTGAAGGGGCCGTGGAAAGCACCACTGCGGTCCTCTATTCCGCCTTTCTTAACAGGCTTTGGCTTGGCTGAGGGCCCCGAGGCTGGGCTCCCGGCCCGGGTGGCCATGGCAAGTGATTATGCGCCTGCCGGCGGCTCCCCTGATGACGCCGGGGCAGCGCATTCCACAGACACCAGACACAGCCACGGCGCGCCTCCCACGCTCCCCGCGACGAAGTCACGCTCCACCGGGGCAAGATGGCGCCGTCCCGGTTGCAGCGTGAGGGGGCGGGTCGTGAGTCATGTGACCTCGCCCGCCTGCCGCGCGGCCCCGACTGCCCCAGGCACGCGCCGCCGGGAGTCCCGCGGCCCGGCGAGCGGTGCCACTGCCCCTCTCCGGCGCGTCCTCGCAGGTCCCCCCACCCCCGCTAGGTCACCGCAATCTGTCCCAGCCACGAACCGACCCGGGGGCCGTGAGACCAAGGGTCGGGGCGGCGTGGGGAGGCCAAGGGGCTGCAGAGCTGGTTCCCGGAGGGTGGGGGTCCAGGCAGCCTTGGGGAGGCGGGAGATCGCAGCCCCGCAAGCTGGATGGACCGTCCTGGAGTCCTGGCGCTCAGCCGAGTGTGCGGGGCCAGGCTGTGGACCCTCGGGGCCTCCTGCCCAAGCCTTGGCTGCCCACGGGGTCTAGCCCTCACCCTCCCAGCTCCGATCACTAGGCTGGGGCATTTCTTGGGGTTCGCACCACCCTAGCCTCGAAGCCAGTAGCATTGGAATAATAGATTCGGCCAAGTGTGCCCTTCCCCTATAGGGCGAGGGGAGCAGAGCGTGCGTGGGTCCTCCGCAGCCACCGATGATGTCTCTGCAGGGTGGGCTTGGCCGCGGTGCCCCCCCACTCTCGGGAGGAGGGCCCAGCGATGGATGCGCTGTGACCGTGCCGCCTCCATGTGGCTGCTGACGGGCCCAGGGGGGGAGCAGGCATGGGGCGCGGCCGCGCCTCCCTCCCACCCCTGCTCGCGGACTGCTGGCTAGGCTATGAGCAGACGTGAGGGGCCAGCCTCCCGCCCGGCTCTGCAGGACGCTGCTTGGCACCCGCGCGTCGCTCCCTCCGCGCCCGGGCCAGGAGCGGCTTGTGCGCGGGGCTCCGAGGCCGGGCGGGCGAGCGCAAGCCCCCGGCTTCGCTATGGGGCACAACAACAGCTGGGTGTCGCCGAACGCCAGCCACCCGCGCAACACGTCGGGTGCCGAGGCTGGCGCCAACCTCAGCGCGCTCGGGGAGCTGAGCGAGGCGCAGCTGTACCGCCAGTTCACAACCACTGTGCAGGTTGTCATCTTCATCGGCTCGCTGCTCGGTAAGCCACCCCGCGGGGCCACCAGCCAGGCCGGTCTTCCCCCCGAGGACACGAGAGCCTCGGTGGGGTACGGGGTGCTTTGGCAATGTGTGGGGAGTTGAAGGAGGTTGAAGAATGCCCCGGTAACTGCCGTGGAGTTAAGCGAGTTGGGACAGGGCTTCTTTTGGCTGGAGGATGGTACAGGATTCTGGCGGAAGACCTGTCCACACAGCCCTTGCCCAACGCTTCGGGGCTCCGCGCATCACCACTTACCTCCTGGTGCCCCGAGCATCGCATCGCTGCCTCTAGCTCTTGTTTACAAATAGGAGCAAGGATTCTGTGGGAATTTGTTGCTGATGAAGGAATGTTACTCAATGAAAGATGTGTTTTTGCGTCACCATCTGCTTCCTATATATGATAATTATTTTCGAAAGAGTTCTATTTTGCGTGTCAGTGTTGGCTTGATTCTTAGGAACACCACCGACCGGCTAAAAGAGCGCGTGAAGTTAAACTTTATACTGCCTTCAGATAATTTTACAATCTCCGAGTAACACGATATCCGTTCTACTTCTCTACCTGTGTTTTAAGTGCAGAACAGAGTCGGGGGTGGGGGTGGGGGGAGGAAGGAAGAGAGAAAAGAAATCTCAAACCACACACAATAGATTTTTTACCTGTTCAGAGGGGATTTAAAAATTGATCAAAATGAGGTCCCTGCCCCCATTACAGGCCCCTGAATCAATTTCAAAAAGAGCTGGAGGACCTACGAAGGATGAAGGAATTACTTACTGTCCATGGGATTTCTTTGCGCAATAGCTAGTAAGATGTGTGTGGTCTAGCGTGAGAATCACCTGTACTTCGTCGCACTCTTGAATGGTGCTTGTTCTTCAGGGCTACTCTTTAAACGATGAATAACAGTACAATCACTACTGCTTTCCACTGAGGTTTGGCAAACATAACGGATACTAGCAAACATGTCTCAGTTCTCTGTTGTGGCGTTTATAAGAACGTGAAAAGATTACAATTTATGTGTGGATGTTGTGGAGAAGTCAAAGTTTCAAAGTCAGAATAGATTTATTTCCTAGACTCTTGGGAATTTCCATGGAAACCAAGATATCTGAGATATTAAAAGACCATATTTGGAAAAAAATTAATGTTTGGAATTTCCCTTCATACTTTCTCAAATTGTCATCTTTCTAGTCTATTCTGTTGTAATAGTTACCACCCCTTTATGTCATGAGGGCATTTTGAGGTGTAGACATCTGTGTGACTTTTCAAGTGGACTATTAAATACACATTTAGAAAATAAACCCTATGTTTCAAATATTTCCAAGATTCATTTAACAGTCACTACCTAAACATTTACTATGCAAGGTACTATACAAAGAGTTAAATTCCAATATTGCTTCATGTAAAATATATGTTAAGAGAAAGGCAGAAAAAAAGACTCTGGTTTTTCAAATATATTCCCCTTCCTATTATACAAATGCATATATGAATAGCTTTCTCCCATGGCAACTTTGGTGTTGAATTTTTTTTCATGGATTGAATCTAAAAAGTTAAGTATTAGCAGAGTAGAAGATAGCAGTCTCTAAAAGACATATCAAACAGTGGGCATTTAAATGTTATTTCTGCTATCCATCTCTGTTTTTCTCATTTCTGTCTTTGCTCTGGATTCAGGAATTCCTAGGTCATCTGCTCTTATTTCTGTTCTTTCCCACACCGTCCTTGTAAGTGACATGCAAGACTGCCTTCATGGATATCTCTACAAAAGAGACTCATTTCCCCCCAGATCTTTGGTTATGCCTGACTGCACCTACTGAGAATTCCATTTGCTCTATTCTATTTTCAGAAAATACAAATATAGATAGCATTTCATGTTTCTTTGAAAACATAGCAGAATCATAATATTGTCCTGTGAGCTTATTCCTTGTGGGTGTTCTTGAATCATTGTTCTTCAAGGTTCTGATCCATTCAAACACATCTATGTACATGCAGATTTTCCTGGAAATGACAATTGAAGCTTCACACTTAAGGTCCAACGCTATGTCCACTTATATGCTAGGCAAGTAAACTTGGGACTATAGCTCCAAAGTCCATACATAAATAGAGCAAAGTCATAGGTTAGAAGTATGAGGAAGGTGAAATCGTGGAGGTTGGAGTATGTCTGATGAAAGACTGACCGTGACTTACTATACTTACTTCCCGTCCCCAAACAGGCAAATGAGTTGTTCTTTACTCTTTCTCTTTAAACAAATACAAACACTCTTTGCATACCCCCCAAATAGATTCTCTTTCCTAGGCTTCCAGAGACCCATGGGTATGTGGGAATACTTTCCTTGCACTGCTGTCTTGCAAAACTGTAAGCACGTTTTTTACTTCTCTGTAACTAGAAAAATGTCCCAGCAACTTGGAATAACTGTAGTATTTCAGTCATAGGGAACTTTATTTATTGTGCTGAAAATGACTCAAGAATTATATATATTGCTCAAATAATATAATATGCCTTTTGGGGATCTGAGTAAATGAGTCTTTTTCAGCCTTCATGATACAACAACTTGGGATACCTTCAGTTATGTAGGCATCCTGGAAGAGAGTCAAATAACTTATGTCCTTCAATAGGTGGCTCACACCACTTCTAGAAGTCAACAATGGGAAATCAAAGATGCAGATTTGGAATCACCATGGCCAATAAGGCTGAACTCTGCCAGGCAAGGTGGCACATGCCTTAATCTCAGCACTCAGGAGACAGAAGCAGGCAGATCTCTAAGTTTGAGGCCAGCCTGGTCTACAGAGAGAGTTCCAGGACAGCCAGGGCTACTTAGAGAAATCTTGTCTCAAAAAACAGACAGGCAGACAGACAGACAACCAAACTCCATAGGACTGATCTTTCTTTTTCCCAGTCTCCTTGGATTCACAATGAAAATACCCACAGAGCTACATTTCTCTTTGTTGCTTTGGCTTAGAAAGGCCAGTAGCTATGGCCGACTATTACTGCCAAGCTTCTCCAACACAGATCACTTGTCACCTGCGCCTGTCATCCTTGGAGGCATGGAAGACATTTTTATAAATGAGCTGCCCGTTAAAGAAAGTCACCAAATGTGAACAATAGCCAACATGTAAGTATTCTACACCGAAATTTATCTTAAAGTGTTTTCAAATATAGAGATCAGCCTTTTTCCTTCTTGTGGAGCCAATATGTATATATGGTTCTCATTTTTTTAAGTTGGCCTCCTTTTGCAACCGTTATGCCCTGAATATTGCTAGGTAACCAGTCTCCTGCATTCACATGTTGCAGGTCTAACCCCCGTGTGATGGTCTTTAGGAAGTGGACCTTTTGGAGGAAATTTAGATGAGATCAGGTTTAGTGCCAAAGAGCTCACAGACTCTGTCCATCTTGTAAAGATGTAGCAGGAAGGCAGTTGTCTGCAAGTCGGAAAGAGGCCCTTCCCCAGAACCTACCCACCCTGGCATCTGATCTAGGACTTCCTAGCTTCCAGAACTGTAGAAATAAATGTTGTTCAAGCCACCCGGTATATGGCTTTTGTTTGTTTGTTTGTTTTAAGACAGGGTTTCTTTGTGTAGCTCTGGCTGTCCTGGAACACACTATGTAGACCAGCCTGCCTAGAACCTGGAGATCCTCCTCCTGCCTCTGCCTCCCAAGGGCTGGGATTAAAGGTGTGCACTACCACGCCTGTGTGTGTGTTTGTTTGTTTTTAATAGCAGCCTGTGCAGCCATTATACTTACAGTGGTGTATAGTGAATCACTGTGAACCTGATAACCACCAAGTAAAGGTTCTCTATCACCTTTTGTCTTATTCTTTCAAAACAGGGTCTCTCACGGAACCTGCAGCTAGGCTGTTGGCCGGGAAACCCCAGCTATCTTCCCGCCACTGCCCCCACATCACTAGGATTACGCCTTGACCTTTCACATGTGTGCTGGGATCTGAACTCAGGTCCTGATGCTTGCAGAGTAAACACTCATACCCACTGAGCCATCTCTATGGCCCTAAAGTATTCATTTTAAAGAAAAGACGGAGAGAAGGCGGATGCTGCTCAGTTAGGTAGAGTGCTCACCTAGCATGGAAGAGACCAGTGCTTCGGTTCAAGCACTGGGGCTGAGGGGAGGGGAGGAAGGGGCCAGGGAATGGCTTCTTGAATCTGTTTAACAGAGAGATGAAATATATAAACACCATTTTACCTCATGCTTATTTTTTACAGTCTTCCAGCAAAATCACATGGTACAACAACATGTTCTTAATACTTAAAAGAAACATATATTTGTGCCTTTAATACTAGCTGGATAATTCTTAGAGTTTCTTAGCTAAATGTTGACAGGTGATATGTTACGCTAGCTTGTGCTCATAATTCATAATTACACAGAATAATTTTTAGTTAACCATAATTATAGACATTAGTAATATAATACCAGCTACCTTACATCTGTATGCTGTTTCTGTTTTGGCATGTCTAGAAACCTGGACAGATGACATAAAAAAAAAATAAGGTGTCCTAGTCAGGTGTGGTGTTGCACACTTGTAATTTCAGCATTTGGGAGGTGGAGACAGGAAGATCAGGAGTTCAAGGGCATCCATAGCTACATAGTGAGTTCAAGGCCAGACTGAGATACACAGGATCCTGTACACGTGCGTGCGCGTGCGCGCGCACATACACATACACACACGCTGAGAGAGAGAGAGAGAGAGAGAGAGAGAGAGAGGGAGAGAGGGAGGGAGGGAGGGAGGGAGGGAGGGAGGGAGGGAGAGAGAGAGAGAGAGAGAGAGAGAGAGAGAGAGAGAGAGAGAGAGAGAGAGAGAAGAGAGAGAAGGTATATCCTAAACTGCCCTAAAGAGTCAGGCTATGGTGGCAGGGTCAGTAATTAGCCTGGGTAGATACTGAATCCAGTTGCCCCATCTTTGATTTTCATAGGATAGAAGCATACTCCACCCATTCCCCTCCCTCCATTTTTATGCTTGTGTGTGTGCATGTATATATACAAATGCCTGTGCCTGGGAAGGCCAGAGGAGAACCTTGGGGTCACCTGCAGGTATTTCTACCACCTCCTTTTGAGACAGGATCTCTTGCTGGCCTGTAGCTTATTAATTGGGCTACACTGACTGGCCTCTGAGCCTCAGAGATCTCCTTGTCTCTACATCATGAGCTCTGGAGTTACAAGTTACTACCACCATGCCTGACTTTTTTTTTAAGTGTAGATTCTGAGAATTAAACTCTGGTTCTTGTGTTTGCAAGCATTTTGCTGACAGAGATATCCCCCAGCCGTCATTTTTCTTTCTTTAATTCTGTAGAGTTAGAATATTGAACAGTGATCAATTGGTTCTTTCATAGTGTGTCAGACAGGGAATCGACCTAACTTCCTTCTGAATGAAATGCTGTAACCCCTTGCTGCTCTGTTCTTGGCTTACTTATGTATAATACATCCTTCCATTTTCTAATTCTGCTTGGGAACTCAATTTTCCATTGAAAACCATAAAAACCCCAGTATTTAAGATAAAATTTGTATGCTACAGAATTCACCCACACAGTACAACTCAGTGGTTTTTAGTATATTCACAGAGTTGGGAAATCATCATCATTATTTAATTTGGGAACATTTTTAAACATTCCATAAAGAAAACATGTGCCCATTAGCAATTAATCCAATTTCCCTCAATAACCTGAGTTGTAAGTAGCCACCAATCTATTTATGTCTCTGTGGATTGTCTGTTGTAGACATTTTTCATGTATTTGAAGTCAAATGTATTATCTTTTAGGATAACTGACTTCTTTCATTTATAATATTTTTATTGTATATTTGTTTTTCATTCATATTGTATGTAGTGTGTATCAGAACTTCATTACTATTATTTATTCTACCCTTGAAGTGTTGGGAATTGAACCTAGGACCTCCTGAATGCTAGGCAAGCACTCTACCACTGAGCTGTATTCCTTCTCAGCTCTCACTCTGTATTAAAAAGTTGTGGAATTGGGACCAGCAAGATAGCTCAGCAGGATACTTGCCCCCGAGCCAGATGACCTGAGTGGCAGAAGGAGAGACCATGCTCTAGCAAGTTGATCTTTAACTTCTAACATGTGCTGTCGCATGCACATGGCTGCATGCACAGATACAAACTCATGCAATAAAAAAAAAATAAGTAAACGTAAACATTGCTAAATAGTACCTCCTAGTATGGACTCAGTACAGGATCCATTCATTGTTTGGTAGACATTTGAGTTAGTCACCTTTCAACTACTATGAATAATGCTGCTTGCTCTAAGAATTCATGCGTAATTTTTTTGTGGACATGTTCACAGTTCTTTTGGACACATACCTTAGAATAGAATAAATGGGTCACAGGAGACCACTGTGGTTATCCTTTTAGGAACTGTCAAATTCTTTTCCTAAGTGTCTGCATGAATTTTCATTCTCACTGTAGTTGTATTTGAGGGTTCTATTTTCTTTACATTCTTGTCAATATGTTATTACTTGTCCTTTTTAGCATACCCTCATTTTAGTGACTAGGGAATGGTATCTTATTGTGACTCCAATATACATTTCTCTAATGACTAATGATAATACGTGTAGTCAGACATTTCTAAGGTTAAGAGACATTAAAAGATAGTTTTGGTAATGCAAGTTAGAATAGAAAGTGAATTAGGTACAACCTTTTGGACTTAACAAGATAGGATAGATATGGAGTATTTTCTCTGAAAAATTTGTCAAATGTTAATGGACTAGACATTGTTAATGTAATTGTTGCTTGTATATATTGTATATAGTTATTGTACTTATTGTTTATAGTTTCTCTTATATTAGTTATAACCTTTTTATTTTAGACCAAAAAAAGGGGAAATGGAGTGATATTTTGTTTGTTATCTAACAAATAAAGCTTGCTAGAAGATCAGAGGGCAAAGCCAGCCACTAGTTAGCCATAGAGGCCAGGCAGTGATGGCACATACCTTTAATCCCAGCACTTGGGATCTCATGCCTTTGCTCCCAGTACTTGGGAGGCATGCATGCCTTTAATCCCAGCACTAGGGAGGTTAAGACAGGAAGTGAAATAGCTGGGCAGAAAAAGGAATATAAGGCTAGAGGAGCCCTTTTGGATGAGGACTTTGTAGAGGTAAGAACTAGTGACTGGCTACTCTGCTTCTCTGATCTTCAGGTGAGCTTTATTTGTTAGATCACAAACAAAATATCACAAGTAAGCATCTTTTCATGTACTCATTACCCATTTGGGTATTTTCTTTTTAGTAGCATCTATTCAGATCCTTTGTCTTTTTTGTTGAATTGTGAGTTTTGTAAATAGTCAGGACACCAAACCCTTATATAATTTACATATTTCTCTCACTTTGTGTGTTTTCTGTGCTTCATTTTCTTGTTGCCAGAGTCAGAAGTTGAACAATAAGTAAAGCACATTAAAAGCGAAAAGTGGAATGATTGTTGTACTTGATGTTAAATGCCTTTACCCAAATTTAAATTGCTGTAAAGTGGCATGGTGAGATTTGATTAGAATAAAAATGCTTTGTAAGATTATGGAAAATTGGCAGTGGAATGGGGGTAAAAAACACAATAGTGGAAAATCTAGCCTGAAAAAGTTAAATTAAATTTTAATGAAATGTATGTGTAGGTATAGATATGATTTATTTATTTTTATTTTGTGTGTATATACATTTGACTGCATGTATGTATGTGCATTATGTGTGTGCCTGGTGCCTGTGGAGGTCAGAAGAGGGCATAAGATCCCCAGAATAGGAATTACAGACAGTTGTGAGCTGTCATGTGGGAGCTGAACCTTGGTCCTGCAAAAGCAACAAGTGCTCTTAACCACTGAGCCATCTCTCCATCCCTTTATATTTCCAACATTTGATCATGTTTGACATTTAAATACTGTAATTTTACATGTGTGTTAATTACTTCTGTGTCTCTGTGACCATAACCCACAACAGAAACAAGTCAAGGTGGGTGTGGGAGGAGATGGTTTAACTTGACTCATGGTTTTAGAGGGTTCCAGTCCATCATGTCAGGGAAAGCACAGTGGCAGGAGTGTGCAGTGTGGACTTTTCATAGCATGGTAGACTAGGAGAGAGCATGACAGGAACCAGAGGCTGGGTATAACCTCCAAAGTCTGTCCCTTTCTGCCAGCTAGACTCTGCCTCCCAAAGCTTTCAAAACCTCCTAGAAGAGCTCCCCCAGCTGGGGAGCAATTGTTCCAAATACAAGTCTCTGTGTGACATTTCAGATTTAAATGGAAACATTCCATGCTTGGCCTCCAAAGGCTCATGCTTATCTCACAGTGAGAAATGCATCTAGTCTAACTTCCAGAGTCCCTAAAGTCTTAATAGTTCCAATACTGCCAAGACATACATGTTCAAAGTCTCTACTGAAAGTCAAGGTAGTTTCTCAGCTGTGAGTCCCTATAACATTAAAAAGAGATTCATATACTTCCAACATACAGTGACACAGAATAGGCATCACTACTCCAAAAGGGAGGAATGAGAGCGTAGATGGGACCAAGGCAAAGACATCAGGGCAGAAGTTAATCCCTCTAGCTCCATGTCTGACATTGAGACTGTGGTGTCAGGTCTGGGTAGCACATCCTCTAAAGCTGTGTCACTTGCAGCCCACATGGCTTCTTGAGTTGCCTCCACTTGGTGTATGCACCTTGCCTTGGCAGATGACCCATGTTCTTGGCATCTCCAACATCCTGAAGTCTCCACTCCAGCTTCGGCTTTACCTTCAAAGCTTCATGCATGGTCCTCAGGAGTTCCTGCAGAGAAACTGATCTTGCTACTTATTGCCTGACCTCACTGACTTTTCTCTGGAATGTTGGTGGAAGCCTGCATGGCCCTGTAAATCTTGTATTATGCTCGCAAAACCAGCCACACATGTGAGACGTCAACTCCTATTGCCAGTTTTAGCTGGAGCCTGGTTGGTCCTCTTGCACCATAACTCTGGTGCCCTTTGAGTGCCCGAGTGGCTGAACCATGGAGAACACTTACCTAGTGTGCTGGCTAGTTTTGTGTCAATCCAATCCAGGCTATAGTGATCTGAGAGGAAGGAACCTTGATTGAGAAAATGTCTCCATGAGATCTGGCTGTACACAAGCTTTTAGAACACTTTCTTAACTAGTGATTGATGGGGGAGGGCCTAGCATATTGTGAGTGGTGCCATACCTAGGCTGGTGGTCCTGGGTTCTAGAAGAAAGCAGGCTGAGCAAGCCGTGAGGAGCAAGCCACATAAGCAGCACCCCTCCACGGTCTCTGCATCAGCTCCTGCCTCCAGGTTCCTGCCTGTTTAAGTTCCTTCAGTGATGAACAATGATGTGGAAGTGTAAACCAAATAAACCCTTTCTGCTCCACGTTACTTTGGGTCATGGTGTTTCATCACACCAACAGTAACCCTAACTAGGACACCCAGTGACTTGTAACAGAGGAGCCCCCTTTTCAGTGCTATCTTTTTTATTGTGTTATTTTTAAGCTTTTATTTTTATTTATGTGTATATGTGGGTGCCTGCTTGTCTATATGTGCACCACCTGTGCCTGTGGAGACCAGATGAGTGTTGGGACCCTGAGAACTGGAGTTACAGGCTGTTGTGAGCCACCCCAAATGGGTCTTGGGAACTGGCACGGAAACCCAGGTCCTTTGCAAGAGCAGCCACCTCTTCAGCCCCAGCACTTTCCTTGAGAAAGAAACTCTTTCAAATGAGTAGTTCTACATCCTGGAGCCTCTGACAGATGGGGTCTGGCCCATTCCTGAAATGCCCACAAGAGGTCTTTCCTGTTGTTACAGTGCAACGCTTTTGGCTCCTTGTAGCTCTTGGGTTAGATGGAGAGCCCACAACTTGAATGAGGCCAACTTACTTCTCAAGGGAGGAAAAGAGCAAGCCTGTGACAGGGGTGGGACATTTTTAGCCAAAAACCTTAAAACCCCAGTTTTAGGCTTTGCACTTGGACTAGTAACGGTCGTACAGCTGACTATTTCCGGGACTTGCACCCGCGTCAGCTTAGATCCTCCGGTAATTGTCAGACTTAATCGTACAATCATGATTTGTGTAAGTTTGGCTCCCTTAAAATTCCACTATAAGGCTAGAGTATTACCAAGGATTGAAAGGAAAATAATTATGAATAAAAGTTTCTCAACGCACTCTAAGATGTGGGCAAAGTCACGAAGCCAAGTGGGAGTCGGAGCCTTCCCCTTGATTACTGTGTTATTTAAAAACACAAACCACGGACTTTTCTTCTGTCTTACACAGACCTTACACTGAAAACAAGAGTGATTGTCCTCAGGGCATTTGAGCGCGCGCGCGCGCGCGCGCGCTCTCTCTCTCTCTCTCTCTCTCTCTCTCTCTCTCTCTCTCTCTCTCTCTCTCTCTGATGGTTTAGTCCAGCGGTTCTCAACCTGGGGGTTGGGATCACCACAACATGTGGAACTGTATTAGAGGGCTGCAGCATTGGCAAGGTTGGGAACCACTGGTTTAGGCACTTTTGACTCATCTGCCAACATGGTACCTAACTAACAAGGAAACTAGAGTAGCCTCACTTCCACATAGGGCTTTTTAAGTTTGCAGCACAAGCCATGTTATTTCATTCAGTTGTCATAGTAACTGTGTGAAATGATGTAAAGGGTAGTTTCTTTTTAATTTTCTAACTAAGTCTTTTCTCTCTAATAGTACAAACCCAAAGGTTTTGATAGCAGTTGGCTGGAGCATGCCTACTGGAGACAGCAGAGTCACTGTCACAGAATGCCTGAGATCACCAGTCTTCTATGGAGCAAAGGTTTGCTCTGCTTCTTGGTTTCAGTTCATAGCCGTTTGGCTCCATGCTTTGGGGCCTGTAGGAAGGCTGACCAGCACAGCAGAGTGTGCAGTGAAGCAAAGCTGCTCATCTCACAGCATCCAGGAAGCGAACGAGAAAGGAGAGGTCCCAATATCTCCTTCTAGGGTATACCCCAAGGACCTAACTTCATTTCTCTAGATTCTAGTCCCTCCTGACTGTGCTGCAGAACGGGTACCAAACCTTCGATTCATGGGCCTTCAGGGACATTCTAGATCCAAATTACATCAAGATCCTGTTGTCCAAAGAAGAGTCATATAGTAAAGACAAATGCTCGCTTAAGAAGATGAATTGCAAGAACGCTCAGGCTTTACAGAAGGGAGCCCAGTTTTGGCAAATAAATCATGTCCCAGGCATCAGACAGCAAACAAACTCAGGATTGCAATTCATTGCAATTTTCAATTGCTGTCTTCTGTGATAGCCCTTCAGTAGCTTTCTTGGGTAGCTCCACTCATGCTTGGGAGAGAGAATTGGCACGTGAACCAGCCTTGCTGGTCCTAGGTCCTGTTTGCTTGTCCATGTGAGATGTATGCTTTATCTGTCAAATCAATCAGAGTGCTTAATATGGAGATGCTGGTAGAGAAGCCCTCTTTCCCTGAGGGTGTGCTGAGTGGTCCAATGGGAGCTGGAAGCTGTCTACTTAGGTATGAGGGTAGAGGGAGAAACAGATGTAAGGATCAGAAGGGGAGAGAAGACATGAGTGTGAAGAGCAGGAAGGGAAAGAAACAGAATGAATGAGTTCTCATTCTGTTTGATTCCCTAGAGCTCTGGAGCCTAATTCTGACTCTATATTTTCCAGTTACACAAACCCCCAAACCCCAAATCTCCTTAAAAAAAAAACTTGAGTTGAGTCACAGTAAAAACAACAGGAGTATCATTATTCATATCCTGCATTTGGATAAAAAAAAGTCAGCGGGTTTAGTGGCTTGTTTAGTAGCACATTTAACAGCCAGGAAGACCCTATGCAGTGGAAACTGGATGCCCTGCAAGAGCAGTGTTTGAAACCCAGAGCCAGAGAGGCCCTGGCAGCTGGAGACAGGCTCACAGGCCCTGAGGAGCGTAAGGTCCAGCAGAGGGCGAGGTCAGGAGTGGAAGGTCCTGTTCAGGCTCTGAGGGTCATGAACCCAGGATGTAGTGATGCTGGAAGCCGTGGGGCTGGCAAGAGGTTCATGGCTGTGTTGGAGCAGACACCCAGAAGTGATTCATTGGATCAGGAAATGTTTCAGCTACTGTCTGGAATCAACACACAACCTCTGATGTTTTTAATCTTCATTTAAACACCTACTTTTACTCAGCAGCTTCTTACACATAAATTACATTCATAGTTAGTATAAAAACCCCCACACGAGGAAAGAAAGCCTAGCTGTGTTAGGAAGGGGAAATTGCCATCCTTCGACGCGGCTTCCCAGGAGGCGACAGGCCCAAGTGCCTCTGGCTTGGATGGAAGCTGGCTTCTGCTTTCTGCAGTGTTTCCAGGCTCTGTCAGGGGCAAGGCTAACGGTGAGACCTGAGAACCACAGCTCTCACGGTAGGTCATTCTGCATCTGCAGGAAGTCCTGGACATCTGGCAGGTGTGTGGTTGGGGAACATGCTGCCCTGTGTCCAGCAGATCGCTTCTGTGAGGCTGAAACAAGTACTGTCAGCTGAGAACTTGGGCCCAGGCCTTGGCAGAGAGAGTGAGAGCTTTGCTAACAGGGGATCGAGGCATCAAAGCACAGAGGGGAATCCGGGCCAGACTCTCCACTGCTTTGTCAGGTTCAGCAGATCGCCCAAAGGCAGCAGGCACAGAGCAAGAGCAGGAGAGGACCAGAGCAGAGACGCATCAAGTTCAGTCCTGTGGGAGGCTGTTCACCTTTCCTGGCTGTTTTCTCTGCCATGGAATAGTCTTCTCTTGTTTGCCATACTTGTTTTTCTGTCTCCTTCCCTTTTTCCCTCCCTTCTCTCAATATGTAGCACAGGCTGGCCTTGAGTTCCGGATCTTTCTGTTTTGCCTCACCTACCATCGTGACCATGTGTCATCTTTTAAATTGCAACTCAAATGTCAAGGGGGCCTTTCCTGTGCACTGATCTAAAGAACCCTTCCACCTCTCTCCTATCTCCCTCTTTGTAGAAGTTGTAACCCCAGAACTGCTTGTGCTTGTATAATGGTTTACCATGCTCTGTGTGAGGATAGTAAGTTTATTGTAAGCACTGATGTGTCTCTGATGTCTAGAATCCTGTCCAGCACATAGTTGGTATTCAGTAGTGAAATGTGTAAGGACAAGCTGTTAATTAACTGTGTTCCTGCCCTGCATGAGACCTAGGAACCTGTGGGAATAATAATGACATTTGCACAGCCAAGATTCAGACACATGTAGCCATGTCCAGTGGACTGGAGCAATGCCTTCTAAAGTTGGGTATTGGAAAGGATGGGAGTTCTCTTGATGGGAAGCCATAAGGAAGGACTGTATGGCTTTATTTAAGTTAGAGTGAATCTGTGAAATAACACAGTATGAAACAGGCAGAGGAAGGTATGTGGGGCATCACTACAGAACCCAGAGCCACTGGGATCTTCGGCAAGTCTGGAAGTATTGCTAGAAGTAGTCTGAGGTCATGACTTTTCCTATGGGAGAGTGGCCTAGAGGCAGATGTTGTCACCAGGAATCAGCTGACATTTGGCCGCCTCTGTTGGCACACATGGCTCCTGGGTGTGTGGGATCAGAGTGGGCTCTTTGTGTTTCTATCAAGTGTTAGGAAACCTCCTCTACCTGCTTACCAAGGAAGCTTTGTAGTGGGAAGGGGAGTCAAATAAAGGATTGAAATAGTAGAACATCTTGATTCTAGTCAAGGCAGTCAGCAAATGTTAGAACAAAAGCCTGAGTTTTCCATAAATGAATACAGTAGATTTTACTGAGTTGGTTGAAACATCTCCTGTTGGTGGGATTTGTTTATCTGATGAAGACTATTGGTCACTTGTTTCATCCGCTTGCTCATACACAGTGCTCAGCCTGTTTTTAAAAATAGTTTGTTACTTGGATATAATTACAGATTCATATGCAGTTCCAAGAAATAATGTAGACAGCTGGACGAATACTTGTAACCCCAGGAGGATTGTGATTTGAGTCCAGCTTGGGCTACATAGCAAGACCTTGTGTCAATTCCCCCCCCCCAGCCAAATCTCAAACCAAACCAAACCCAAACCCCACAAATAACAAAAGTAAAATAATGTGTGTGTGTTATATTCTTTTTTTTTTAAAGATTTATTTATTATGTATACAGTGCTCTGTCTGCATGTATCCCTACAGGCCAGAAGAGGGCACCAGATCTCATTACAGATGGTTGTGAGCCACCATGTGGTTGCTGGGAATTGAACTCAGGACCTTTGGAAGAGCAAGCAGTGCTCTTAACCTCTGAGCCATCTCTCCAGCCCCGTGTGTTATATTCTTTATTCAGTTTCCTAACGATAGCATCTTGCAGTACATCATACGAGCATATGGGGGCTTGCTGTGGAGGCTGGGTCCAGTATCACAACCAAGATTCCACTGCTGTTTCTCTCACTGTAAGGTTCCTCTTGTGCTCTTAGGCCACACCCACTCCTCTCCTGCCCCACCACCATCCTTGTCATTGGCCACCAGTTTCTTCTCCATTGAGATAATTTTGCCATTTCAATAACATTATATAAATGAACGTTATCTTACATAACTTTTTGAAATTGTATTTTTTTTACTTAGTCTAATTTTGGAAAATTATTCAAATTAACATATGTATCAATAATTTATTCCCCTTTTTTGATTCCACACATATGACCCTTTTTGGATGAAAGTATGGCCAACTCTCCATACTTTCTGGTCATTCATAAGATACACACTGTCTTTAGTACATACTGTGTGCTGTCGGATGGAAGAATCAAAGCACCAAACGCCATTGAAGAGGAAAAGTTCTACCTGCTGAACAGGAAAAGCTCTCCCCTTTGTGAGATCCTTAGTCCAGGCCTGCTGCCTGGGAGAGGGTTGAGGCTGGACAACAAAGTTTCATCTGCTTCCTCCCTCACCTCAAGCCTGTGGCCAGGTTTTCTTGGCTCTCCAGTCTGGATGGACTGGGGTTTGTGGAGAAGGAGGGAGGGAGATACAGGATGGCAGAGAAACTTCTGTCACTGGTTGTCTGTTGTAAGTAGTTCCATAGTCTTCAGGTTGTACCTGTTTTCCTGATGATCACGATGCTTCCATTGTGCTCTTAGCTTGTGAGTGCCACTGACCCCAGCTTCTCTCTCCTGAGGCCTGTTGGCCCTAAATGCTGATATGATGTCACACCATGGCTCATACCACATGAACAGGAACACAGAGGCCTCTTTGCCCTTGATGAATTCTGGGAATGCAGGCTGCCCACCACAGCCTCTTCTTTGCCAACCTATCTATCTCTTGTCCTTTAGGCTTCTCAGAACACGAGGAACCCCAACCCCAACTGCAGGAGACACAAATCGAGCTGCCATGATGGCCTTGTTGAAAGTTCCTTACTAGGACAGCAGGGAGATGGACACCGCTCTCTTCCTGCCTGGAAAGGACTCACAGTGCACCCACAGTTCTCTAGGCTAAGGAAGGTTCCAGTCTCAATACATTTACCATAACTTAGAGAAAGCTGTGTCATGTGTGTGTGCCATGCATGTGCATACAGAGGTCAGAGGAAAACATCTGGACTCCTCCCCTATCACTCCTGATTGTATTCCCTTGAGCCGGGGTCTCATTAAACTCAGAGCTCATTATTTTTTGGCTAGACTGGCTGGCCAGCTAGCCTCAGTAATCCTCTTAACTCCCCCAGTTTTCCCCATCACTCCTGGGGTTATAGATGTGCGTGGTGTTTTACGTGGGATCTGAATGTGGGTCTTCATGTTTGTGCATCAGGTGTTCTTAACTACTGAGTCATTTCTCCAGCCCTGAAATCTGCTTATTTCCCCCAAAGGTTTATTTTTAATTATGTGAATGCATGTGTGTCTCTGTGTGTGTATGTGCAGGTGTGTGAGTGTGTGGGTGCCCGAGGAAGCCAGAAAAGGGCATCAGATCTGGAGCCGGAGTTACAGCTGGTTGGCAGCCACCTAACTTGGGGTTCTGGGTACTGAACACCAGTCCTCTGCCCAAGTAGCACTAGTAAGCACTAAGCCACCTCCCCAGCACAGACTCGTGACACCTTAATTTACAGTGCTCTGTAGCATCTGATGCCTTAGTCAGATTTTCTCTTTCCAGTCACAAAGCACTATGTTGATTTAGACAAATACTGCATGCCTACTGAGAACACATGAGGCGGTTTTGCTGATGCCTACTGAGAACACATGAGGCGGTTTTGCTGATGCCTACTGAGAACACACGAGGCGGTTTTGTTGACGCCCTCCATGTTCTTGTTTGACATCAGCATCTGGTTTTGCTGGGAGAATTTTGACGCTATCTCATAGAAGTTTCTAGGGCTTACAGCCATTGCTTCAAGTTCTGGAGATGAGACACCAACTACCTTTAAAAACAACAACAACAACAACAACAACAACAACCCACAAATGACACGGCCATTGGGGATTTTAGAGCAACCCAGGGCCCACCAATCTGCTCTTTTTTAACTTTCCCCCTTCTCCCCATTTGTGTGTTTTCCATTCACAAACTCCACGATACAATCAGATACACTTTTCAGAGAGCCTTTACAAAGCTAGCAGTTTCCAGCCTACGTCTTCAGGAATGATGAATGACGATGTCTCTCTTTTTTACTGATCCTGTCAGATGACCTCCAGTGGACCTAATATAACATCAACAGATAATTTCAGGTCATCATGCCTTCACCAAAGTTCAGATAACTTATTACTTGTTCCAAATAAAGTAATTGGAGGGCACCTTGTATTAAGGATGACTTAGTATTTTCTGAGGCAGGATGTCTGAGGACACCTCTGCCTTGTGTGCCTTAAAGGGTAAGTGCTATTGACTCTCTGGTTTCCCCGGCATCCCTGTGTGGACTCATTTGCACCTTTAATTACAGCTACTTTTGGTTGGGACCTACTGTGCGGTTTCTTAGGACAAGAAACACATTTTGAGGCTGCTAAGTGGGAAGGAAAGAATAACTCTCCAAAGTCTATGTGAGTGTGAAATTAATTTCCAGGAACACAGAGTTCAATCAAGACTCATGCAGAGACAAAATAATCAAATTTCGGTTCCTAACCCCGCTCATCGATTGGCAAGAATAGCATCTCTTATGTCTGTCCTGTTGTTTCTGTAGCTTGCTCCCAAGACTGCGGATTGTTAGCAGCAACGAGTCTACCAATGATCAGAGTCCGAAAATGAAGCCTTCTGCCTCTGCTATGTGAAAGGGAGGGCGAGGGACTGGAGGGCTAATGGCCTATTTCTCCATGGGGTGCGGCCCTTGTTAAGATCGGATGGGACTTTGCTCTGAAGAGTACCCAATCATTTTTCTTGTTAGTAACAAATCAATGGGCTCTAGCTGGTGAGACTCACACTGGGTGAGAGGAAGGGTGAGCTCTGGCCTGGCCCTGTTGCAGAGTCAGATGGAGGCCTGGTAAAGCTGGCTCTTTATGATCACAAGGCTGAGCTTCTTGGACTTGGGAAGCCATGGGTTCGATCCCTAGCCCCCATGTAAAGTGAGTGTAGTGCGCCTGTAATACCAGAAATTAGGAGGGAGAGGCTGGAGGGTGGGAAGTTCAAAGTCATCCCATCTACACTGAGAGTCTGAGGCCAGTCTGGGATACACAAGACAGGGTCTCTGAAAAGAAAGTAAAAACCGGTCTTACTTACTTGTTAAAAGTGCGGGTTCCTGTTCTGCTAGCAAGAATTCTGTTTGATTGGGTTGTTCTGGCCTGCTAGCATCTGTTGTTTTGCTGGGCACACTAGGTGATTTTTTTTAAATGTAGGTGTTTCACATTGACTGAGGGATGCCTGACTACTTTCTTAGAGTCTCTTGAGATGGTGGTAGGTATCAGGGTTGCCCCATAGGATGTAGCCCTGGGAGACAAACCATGA
This sequence comes from Peromyscus maniculatus bairdii, assembly GCF_049852395.1. NCBI lineage: Eukaryota > Metazoa > Chordata > Mammalia > Rodentia > Cricetidae > Peromyscus > Peromyscus maniculatus. Next base: position 95,947,134 of record NC_134855.1, on the reverse strand, counting down.
GGACAAATGTCTGGAAACTGGATGAGAGAAAGTTGGTTATTTAATGTAAGTGCTGAGGTCGTTAGGAGGCCTTTGTCCTAACGACAAAGTGGCATTGTCTCTAACCCTCTTTTTCTTGCAAAGGTAAGACTGAGAAGGGGAGGAATGGGAAATGCAGTTTGGAGTAATTGGTACCAGTTTTACTATTACTTTATTTTTATTGTTTGTGTACAGTCGAACCAGAGGTCAACCTTGGTGGTATTCCTCAGGAGCCATCTACCTTTTTAAACAGAGTCACTCACTCATTGGTACCTGGGTTAGGCTGGTTGGCCAAAGAACTTCCGAGTTCTGCCTGTCTTCACCTCCCCAGTGCTGGGACAACTTTACTGACTGAACTTTCTATTTCCTCTAATCATAATGAGTGGCATTACTTAAACGCTGAGGATAATGTAGGAAAAACAGAGAGACTCTCATATGACTAGGCAGGATCCCTTCAAAACTTTACGAATGAGATCACTGATTTTCCAAGTCCCTTTCCTGCTAAGTATCTCTGTGATAATCCACATCTTGTAAATAGTCATTAAATTACTTATTCAAAAGGCAAGAGGGGAGTTCTGACATTTGCTTTTATGGTGAATCATTTTATAAATGTTGTGTTGGGTGATATGACTATCTTTCCATTACTTTGGGTTCCCTTGAAGCCTCAAATCTCAGCATCGATGACCAGATGGGCTACTGTGTTGTCAGAAACATGTTGGAAACTGCCTGAGGCAGTTCTAATTCTAACACATATACAAGGAACCGTGAATCCCTTTTTACGTGTTCTTGGTAGAAATTTTTAAGATTCACAAAACTTTCATTGATGTAGAAATCCAAATTTCAGACCATGTCCATCACCCCATCGGGTCTGGTCACATGTGTTCTGGATACTTCTCCTCTTAAACCATTTCAATCAAATTTATTTCTACCATCTTCTGGGACTGTGGTAAAAGATTGTTTTCAGCTGGGCACTAGAAAGGGCAAGTGGGTGATCAGAAAGAGCAATTAAGGGCTATTCGGCTTTTGGGGAGAATTGTGATAGATTTAGCATGCAAATCTGTTGTTAGAACATAGGCAACCAGGGAGCAGGTGGGCAGCTTCGAAAGGACATTTCTCTGTGATTTGCCTTGTTTATTAGGCCCCTTTATTGTTGCTCTCAGGTGTCTTTAATTTCGCCTGTGGGACCTTTGTGTATCACCTCAGGACATGAGTGCAAAGGCTAGTTTAAATCTCTCCTGCCCCCTTTGAATCTCAACGTTAGGGCATGGGGAACTTGGCTTAACTGAGTTTACACGTAGCCCCGTTGACTTGTGCTAATGTTAACTTGTCGATCCAGTGAGTGAAATGTTCACTGAGTCTTTATCTCATGTGCTGTCGCTATGCTTCTCTTTCATTGGCCAGATCTTTATCAAGTTCCGGAGGTCAGATTAGCACTTCAGTAGTCTTTTAATCTAAATGTAATCACAGCATTTTAATTCTCTTAACAACCTCTTAGTTGTAGGGGGAGGGGAGGATCTGATTATGCCATGTAACAGTATTGCTTTCAGCGAGCCTTCCTATGTGTCTTTTATGCCTTCATTTAAATGACATGGTGTCTCTGGCATTCAGTGATGTCTCTGGCAAGATATAACAGAATGCTCTTGTAAACAAGATAAACCAACATGGGCTTGGATAATAGTTCTACTCTGTGTATTCATAATTAGTTTCACAATTATTCAAGAAAGATTGTGATTGATAAATTAAAATCAACCTGGAGAGGCAATCTTGCTCCCTGACCACTAGACCTCTTAAAACTAATCATTTAAATGTGTTTCTTAGAATTATTGGTGTAAGAAGATGAGAAGGATGTGCTATGGGTTAGCCTCGGTGCAGTCATGGTCCCTCCTGATGAGTATGCTTGCCTTTCTGCCAAACATTGATAGTGGTGTCAGGCTGACCAGTATGAATTTCGTTCCATTTTTCTTCTTCCTCTTTTTGCCATCTTTAGCCTTTTGGTTCCATTTATGCTTCCCATAATTCCTTGAAGCTCACCAGAGGTGGTGTGCAATAGTTCTCACATTGCAGTGTGTAAAGGAATCTCTTAAGTGAAGATTCTAATTCAGGAGGTCTGTGATGCTGCACTGCCAGCAAGTTTTTAGGCGATGTTGGCACTGATGGTACACAGACTATATGAACTCTGAGCATCTAGAAGCTAGAAGACTTGGTGTTCCAGATAAAAGTCTAACTTTGGGTAGTCCTCTAGAACATGAAGGAGGGACTCTGATGGGTGATGCCATCTCTTACTAATTTTTTTTTTCGCGTGCGCGTGTGCGTGTGTGTGTGTGTGTGTGTGTGTGTGTGTGTGTGTGTGTGCGCGCGCGCGTGCATGCGTGTGTGTTTGCATGTGTTCAGGGGCATGTGGAGGTCTGAGGTTGATATCAGATGTCTCCTTCAATCACACTCCATGTTATTTAAGTGAGTTCTCTCGCTGAATCTGGACCCAGTTGGCTAGTCTAGCTAGTCAGCTGGCCCCAGGGATCCCCTGTCTCCACCTCCATCTATCATCCCTGCCCGGCTTTTCATGGGTGCTGAGGATCTGAATACTGGTCCTCACATTTGTGCCCTAAATGCTTTATCCAGTGATCAGTCTCCCCAACTCCAGTGCTCTTCAGTGTCTATAAATGAAGCAGCATCCTTGCCTTTCCACTGGTACCTCCCTCGTTCACTCATTTCCAAGGTTGCTTGCTCCCGCTGGTTGCTCTGCCCCTGCCCCTGCCTCCACAATGCCTTTCTTCTTTTTCCCATTCATACTCGCTCTAGGAAGAGCAGCCCTACTGTTCACACTTGTTTTATCCCTTTCTGATTCCTCTTTAGTCCACCACTCTGATCGTGTCACTCTTCTCTTTCAAAGCTTCTCTTGGCTCCCCACCCTCTTGAGCTCCTTCTAATGACATTGCTAATGGTTCTTGCTTCCCTCTCTAGCCGGCTCCTTGCACTGCAGGAGTTTCACACTCTTTCATTCTTAGAGCTCACCAGTCTGGTCACTTTCCTTGGTGCCCTCTGTGCCTTAGCATCTCTTGTTCCCCGTCCATGATAACCTTTCTTTCTTCTTTTTTTTTTCTTTTTGCCATAATCACTCGGCTAACTCCTCTCATTCTTTGTATATTCCTTTCGCTCTTTCATTCGTACAGCTGCGAGTTTGCTTCAAGTCTCAAAAGAGACTTTGAACAGTAGGCTTTTGAAGAGTTTTAGGACTATTAAGACTATGGGAGACTGGTGAAGTTGGAATAAATGCTTTTTTGCATTGTGAGATGCCCATGAGCCCTTGAGGGTAGGGGTAGACTATTATAGTTCAGATCTGAAGTGTTCCCTACTGGCTCTCATCTGAAACACTTGGTCCCTGCCTTGTAGTACTAGCCATGTAAGTTTCTGTCTCTGCTTGTATTTATCAAATGTACAATTCAAGGACTTTTGAAAAGGTTCTTGTGAATGCCCATTCTGGGCCACAGCTATAATGGTAGGGTTATGATGGAAGAGGTATTGTCTTAGTTAGGGTTTCTATTGCTGCGAAGAGACACCATGGCCGTGGCAACTCTTATAAAGGACAACATTTAATTGTGGTGGCTCACTTACAGTTCAGAGGTTCAGTCCATTATCATCATGGTGGGACATGGCAGTAGGCAGGCAGACATCATGCTGGAGAAGGAGCTGAGAGTCCTATATCTTGCAGGCAACAGGAAGTCCACTTGCTCACTGGGCAACATCTTGAGCATAGGAAACCTCAAAGCCCGTCCTCACAGTGACACATTACCTCCAACAAGACCATACCTACTCCAACAAAGCAACACCTCCTAATAGTGCCCCTTCTTATGAGATTATGGGGGCCAGCCACATTCAGACTACCACAGGTATTATCTCAGCTTCTTACCAAAGGGTTTAAGGGTACTGAGTCTGTAAAATCACCATAAATCTCATTTTAAATAAAGGAGTACTTAGCCATCATTCTGTAAATGAAGAGAAAGAAGAACTATTTAAAATTAGTTCATCATTGTATGAATTACTCTAGCTTACCTACACAATAGTTATTACATTCATGGGAATGGATTGATAAAATTTCATCAGATGTGAATATATTCATTATGTCTGTAGAAATAATGATGAGCGGTAAGCTTGGGACCTTGATATCATCTTGCATTAGCTGCCCCAGATAGCCTTGTGGCTTTCAGAGTGGTCACAGACATCACCACATTAATTTGGATTTCTCAACAGAAATGGAGAATAGAGGCTGAGAGCTGCCTGAAAGGGTGCAGATGTTCAGGCTGGGTGAATGATTAGCTGACTATTCATGTTGCAATATAGAGGCACAGGAGCCTGTAATAAATTAAGACCTCAAGAAACTAGGCTGTGGCCAAAGGAAATTTTTTTGTTAAAATTTGAAAATATTTTCCATAGCTGTGGTCGTGATTCCCGAGGCAGCAAATGCCATTTGCTGTCAGATGGGTTGCCATGGCACTTACTGGTCAGAGGAGGATGGTGAGAGGAGAGACTGAGGGCTGTCAGACTTCAAACTTTCTGTGCCCAGTGGCCTTTTGTGTAAGCTCTACCCATAGGTCTTAGTTCCCTGAACACAATAGGCATTTAACAAATGTACGTAGAATGAAATATTTACAATCAAATGAAGGGAACACTTACATTTTATAATGAGGTTTTGGGGCCTCTGTGTCTCTTAGTGACCTAGATGCCTATGATGCTGAGACAGCCCCGGAAAAGGGAATTGCTAGCTTCATTAGGATGCCACAGGTATTGATATAATATCCTTTCCCCCGGGACACGGCGCTGCTGCTGAATTATGTTCTAGCTGAAATGCCTGGAGTGGGAACTCAGGCCTCTTTTCTCGTGACTGATTCCCTGGTCACTCTGTTTCTGGGTCTGTGCTGCCCCTGAGTATAAGGCATTTGTTCAGACTGATCTCAGCGTCTGGTGATTTGCACCAGAATACCAAAGAACCACAGCCAGAGCTGGGGGCGATGTTTTCAATTGTGAAAGTTCCTGGTCATAGTAGTTTGTTTCGTGAAAGAGCACTCGGCCATGCCAAAGTGATTCCTCTTTTGAGGATAATGTTCCTGGGATAAAAATAGGACTTTTATGTAAGACCACCGTGGGTTGTGGCTGAAGGGCTCTGGAGTCAGATAGCTTTAGAGTTAAGTTCTGGCTCTGCCACTTGCTGATGGTTTTATCCTTGGGTCAGCTTTCATTCTTTTTAAAATAATGGTTTTTCATTGTAATAAGTCAAGGGCTGGTGGACTGCTCAGTGGGCAAGTCTGTTTGCCATGCAAGCGTAAGGACCTGAGTCTGACTCTCCATCACCCATGTAAGAGCCGTGCGTGGCCCTGTGTGCCTGTCACTTCAGTGTTTGGGGACAGAGGTGGGTGGATACCAGAAGCTTGTTGACTAGTCAGATAGCCTGGACAAAACAGTTAGCTTGGGGATCTGTGAGAGACCTTGTCCCCAAGAGTAAGGTGGGGGAGCTGGACACGGTAGTGCATGCCCTTAATCCTAGAACTTGGGAGGCAGAGGCCTCCTGTTCAGGGCCAGATTTCAGGCCAGCCAGGAATGCATAGTGAGACCCTGTCTGAATAAATAAATACATAATAAATAATAAATAAATAAATAAGAAAGAAAGAAAGAAAGAAGGGTTTGATAGACAGCTGAACATGTTCCTTTTGTCCGTGAATGCACCATGTGCATAACACACACACACACACACACACACACACACACACACTCTTAATAAAATTTGATAAACACATAAGGAAATAATGAAATCTCTCATCTTATTTTTCCCATTTCCAACATTCCACTGTATATAGCAGGGCCACATTCATTTTCTAGGATCATAGTGCCAAATTGTCCCAAGCCAAATGGTCTAAAACATCAGAAATTTGTTCTCGCAGGCTTGGGAGGCCAGAGCTCTACAGTCTGGGGCGTGAGCAGGGCTGGCTCCTTCTGGGGGCTCCGAGGGAGAGTCTGCCTGCCTTGCAAACTCTTAGGGGCAGTGGTGTGTTGTCGATGTCCATCACTTGGCTCTAAGAAAGAAGCCTGGCTTTGTAGTGTGGGTGACTCTCACAGCGTAGACGCTCCCGTCCGCAGTCAGTCCTACACTATCAGAGGGACCCCACTGGCTGTACAGAGAAGAGGAGCATGGCCCTGTAAGAGGCCTGGCTTCCACACTGATGGAGGACTGAATCTTTGGAGAGACTGAGCGTAGCTCCTTTTGGGGCTGTTATTGGTTTATTAATTTCTTTTTACAAATATTTATTAAGCACCAACTATATGTCAAGCATTGCTTTAGGAATTGGGAATTTAGATGGGGACCAGAAAAAAAAAATCATTGAACCCATGACATTTGTGTTGCAGTGTGAGGCATTCAGAAAGTTCTAATTCCAGCTGGTTCCAATATTCGGGAATAGCATGAGTCAGGCTCCCAAAACACTTTTACTGTAAGCCTCCTGATGTGGGTGCTGGGAACTGAGCTCTGATCCTCTGGAAGAGCAGTAAGTGCTCCTAACTACAGATCCCGTCTCTCAAGTTCCTTCGGAACACTTTACCAAACACTGAAACTTGAGTTAAGTTCCTGTAACACTTACTCCTTAAACAGAGAAATCTGCGTGGCTCGGTGTCTTGTTCCTGGGTGTGAAGCAGGGACTAACTAGCAGGGGAGGTAGAACTGTCCTCTCGCCTGTCTTTGAACTGCGGAGTCCCGACTGCTCTGTTAGGACTGTGGCTGTGTGCCTCTAGAAGAGGAGGCGCTGGAGAGCGGAGAAGACAGTGTGCTCGCTCAGGATTCCAGGCACCCAGTAGTCCAGAAGTGACTGTGGTGGCAAACACTTGAGAAAAACAATAGTGAAGAATTAGTTATCTTGTCTAGTGGTGTCCGTAGCAAGCTTTCGTGTTGGACTGTCTTTGGACCGTCAGTCCCCAAATAATGACCTGAAGACTTAGTAGTAATTATGAAAGCGTTTCCCCAACTAGCTTTTATAACTTAACTAACACTTATTTTTAAATCTATGCTCTGCCATGTGGCTTTTCTTAGCGTGGCACATCCAACTTGCTCCAAATCTGCTGGTGAAATCGAGCACCTAGATTCCTCCTCCTAGTTTCTCCGTCTCTGCCCGGAAGTCCTGCCTATTCTCTCCTGCGTAGCTATTGGTCATTCAGCTCTTTATTAAACCAATCACAGTGATACATCTTCACAGAGTGTAAACAAATATTCCGCAACAGGTTTCAGTGGTTTTCAACCCATAGTTCTCATGGTGAGGCAGAATAATCATGGCAGTGGGGGTATGTGGCAGAGGCCATCCACCTTGTAGTGGGCAGAAAGCAGAAAGAAATAGGCTCCCAGGACAATATACAGCCCACAGGGTCATGTCCCAGTATCCTCCTTCATATAGACCCCATCTCTTCGTTCTCAGATTTCCCTAAAATAGGACTACCAGCTGGAGACAAAACCTTTAATACATGTGTGTTTCTGAGGGAGACTTCATATTTAAACCATGACACTAGCTAGTAGAACTTTTTCAGCTCTGTTTTATCTCTTGGGACCACTGTTCTCCATGTGACCCATCAGAGAATGATATTATTTGATACATGGCTACCTTTGAAAGCTAGGGAGTAAAGTTTGTTACTTGAATTCCTTTGGTGTCACTTCCGCCTGTGCTTGGGGGAGTAACTTCTCTTCTTCTTGGTCTGAGAAGGGTCTAAAGTTACCCATGGCAGTCAAGTCAGCCTCCAGGTGGGAAAGAAAACATTATTACAAATTTATGTCCTCATCCTAGGCAGGTGGAGGGCAGGAAGCTTTTATTGCCTCATTTGCTTCAACCGTCTTCAGACTGAAATAATTGTTATGTAACAGTAGCATGGTTTGGGGTGCATAATCTTCCTTCTTTGGACGTACTTCCTTATTATAAAACTTAATATTCCTGTGCCAAGTTTACTAATAGCTGGGGTGACTTGAGGTGAAATTTTCCTCTAGGAAGGTGTGTTTTCCGTAAATTCAGAAGCTTTAGAGGAGCAAGTGCAGGAAGAAAGGGGCATAGTGTTTCAGGGGCTGGTGAGGTGGCTCAGTAGGTAAAGGCGCTCGAGGCCAAGCTTGACCCTGTGAATCCAGCCTCTGGAGCCCCCATAGTGGGAGGAGAGGGCCAATTCCCACAGGTTATCCTCTGGCCTTAGCATGCATGATGTGGCATACTCACACACCCACACAAAGTGAAATAAATGAATACATATAAAAGAACAACCGAGGAGAAATCAACGGCTGGGTGCTGCATGGGCCTGGGCTGGGTTGCGGGGCTTGTTGTAGCCATTGCCCAGGCTGGTTTTCAGTGGAACGAATGTACCACCTGCTCACAGTATCCAATGCTGCTGTGGCCTGAGTGCCATTAGCTCACACAACTGGTCCGTGCAGCAGCTACCCCCTTGTGTTTGGGAGCGCCACTGCTCCCTCATGGCTAGGCCGCCTCGATCTTTGCTAGGAGAATGGACCCATATACCTGGAATGCTGGCTTGGAATTTAAATTGCAACTGTCCTGTGCTTAACCAAGTAAAGAAGATGAAGGCCCTTTTCTGGTACTAGGACCCCTCCAGTAACTCAGAAATTGCTTATTCAGTATGGATGTCTTGTATCTGTAGTTACCTAGGAAGCTATCCAAAGCTTCCTAGAGCTATTCAGAGCTTCTGGAGTGGAGTTTAAACAGATGTATCTCTAATAATAAGTGTCACAGATGATTCTGGTTTTTGAGACAGGGTTTCTCTGTGTAGCTCTGGCTGTCCTGGAACTCACTCTGTAGACCAGGCTGACTTTGAACTCACAGAGATCTGCCTGCCTCTGCCACCTGAGTGCTGGGATTAAAGATGTGTGCCACCACCACCCAGCTTGTTATTTATTTATTTTTTCCAGAGCTGAGGACCAAACCCTGAGCTAAATCCCCAACCCCGGTTTAGACTCTTAAAGTCAGGCAATCTTTAGAGTTCCCCAGGGGTCACAAGCTGTGTTCCATTGGGACAGACTGAGAAGAATTACTGTAGCCCAACCTTTCTGCTGAAATTAGAATGCCTGTGCAGTCTTAGGACAGCAAGGATCTCCCTTGCCCAAGCATCTCTGTGATGTGACATTTAGCAGATAGCAGGCTTGGACCATTCCTCATTATGGATGAAAGCAGAGACAATTATTTTGTTTTTGACTGTTGAAGTGTAATTCTCCTAGTATTATTTAAGTGACTCAGGCATTTGCATAAGAATTTACAAAAGTCATCAGGATAAGTAAACATTTTCTGTACCTATGACTCCTTTCTTGTCACTCTAGCATTTGTGTGCCACATGTGGGTTCTTCCGCCTGTGCTTGGAGGAGAAACAGCGCAGATACCCTTGTGTGGGTGCAGTATTGTCATTTTGCAGATGTGAAAATCAAGATGGGGGTAGAAAATGCTTTCTTAAAGCAGGCATGTTAGGCTGGAGGGAGTCTCCTGATCGCCACTTCTAAGTGCGAACCTGCTCCTCATTGAACAGCCCTTCCAATAGGAGGGAAGGGTCCTATTGGAAGAATTCACATCTCTGCTGAGTCCCACAGTTCTTGGCAAACAAAACCTAACAGTCCCACTTCTAAAGACACGTATGGATTGTGTTCTTCTGGGGAAGCAGGGAAGTTGCTAAGAGCTGTCACTCAGCCTGAGAAAGTGTCTCACTGTCTTTATCTTGTTCTACAATAGTGAACCATCTCATATTAAAAGAGAGGGTCCCTGTGTGGCTGAACTAATCTAAGCCAGGGGACTGCCCTCAGTGCCTGTGAGGGCAGGTGTGCTGTAATTATCAAGTCCTGTGATAAATGTGCCACAGTTAATTAATTGGAAGACTTGTCTCTAATTTTTTTGGAGACCCACAAATGATTCAATTAATTAATGTGTGGCAGTAGCTGCCCAGACACATAGAGGTGGGGATGGGTTTGTGCATAGTTTGAATTCCTATTCTGTCTCCCTTACCCTCTTTTTACCTGATATGCTTTGGAAAGTATCTTGGCTTTTAAAAAGAGAACAGACATAATACTTACTGTGGAATTAGCAGAAAAAGCATAGTTCTTGGTTCCCTGAAAGGATGCCAATGAGTGGAGAATCTCTGTAACTTCTAAAGTGGCATTTTCAGACTGTCACATTAATCCAGTTAGGAGAACAGGGGTAATTTGAGTCATTGGTAAAGAATAGGTTTCTAGCTGTGATAGTTAATGTTGTTGACTTGATAGGATCTGGAATCACCTTAAATATAAGTTTCTGGGCACGCCTATGAGGGATTATGTAGATTAGGTTAATTGAGGTGAACTCTGACACCAACCCGTAAGTTTGGGTCCTGGACTTTTTAAAAAGCAGAAATCCAGCCGAGCATAAGCATTTATCACTCTTCCCTCCGGACTGTGGCTGCAATGTGGCCAACAGAGACTTCCTTGCCGTGATGGACTCTACCCTTGGACTCTGAGCCAAAACAAACACTTTCTCAAGTTGCTTTTGTCAGGGTCTTATATCAGAGCAACAAGAAGGGTAATACGTAAAGGACAAGGGAACTTAGAGCAATTTCTTGGAAGAAAAACAACCACTGACGTTAGCAGACAGTCTGAGGTTTGAGTCAGTGGTGTTTTGGTTCGTGGAACTTAAGGAAATTGGAGATGTCATTGGTTATATGGCAGCCACTGCCTCTGAGGCATCTATCTCCTTATTTCCTCCTCAAAGGGATCTTGCATCTGTTTTCATCAACACAATGCCCAGATGGAAATGCCTCTCAGACTCCTTTGCAGCTAGGGGTATCTGTATCACCTGTATTTTGACCATAAATGCCAGTGATGCTGAGTGAAGTTCTGAAATACTGTGAGGTAAAAGGGGGTAGACTAAAGCTGAGTTCTGCCTTTTATCTTTGACTTTCCTACCTGGTAGTGGGTTCTAAGGGTGGACAATTTGTCTTGAAGGCAAGATGATACAAACCTTGTGTTATGAAGTTGTAAGTCTGGGCCCTTCATGATGATGTCTCTGGATAACTTCCTCCATTTCTTCTGGAGTTTGATTTATATGGACAGAATCACCTTCATTACTTTAATCTGTTGGATTTCTGATACCGAGTCAAATGTACCTTTTAGAAGCTATTAGGTAGAATATTACATATATGTGCATATATATACATGTATTACTAGGTTGTGTAATTATAGTGTATGACAGTGAACTGTTCAGCTTACAGAGTTAGACAGTTTAGATATGGAGAGATTCCCACATCTGCTGGCTTACTCTGTTGGAAGTACTGGACTTGGAGGCATAAAAACTTGCCAAATGTTGCTATACCAGGCAGTTTTTAACAACAGTCAGGTCGTCATTTACCCTGTTTACTGCTCTGTGTAAGGGAAGAGCACACCCAAAGTCGGTCAAGGCAGGAGCCAACAAGTTGGTGTGACTCCTTTGTTCGAAGGATGTGGGCTCAGACGGATTTGTCTGCAGCTAGCAGGAGGCTCTGTGGGCATGACCCGGTGACTGCCTCCATGAGGAATGTTTGGACCTCTTTTTTTTTTTCCCTCCTCTCGGCCAGAGATGTTGGTCTGGGATCGCGTCCAGCTATAGATCTGTTGCCTTACTGGAAGGCAGTTCCATCAAGTAGGTTTTCTCTAAGTAGATTCAGTAAGCGGCAGCTAACCATGACTTGAACAAAGGCTTATCAGAGGAGTGTTACAGGCATCTCCTACTGCCCTCTCCTCAGGCCACTTTTTAGTAATTCGTCAGGATCATACTGTTACAGATACCTGTTGATTATTAATTCCTGCTTCTTGTGACAAGAAAGGAAAAGTACTTAGTAGGGAATGTTTCAGGACTTCATGCTCAGAAGAGAAAAAAATCTCCCAAAGATCATATGGAATATTCTAGACTGTTTATTTCTATGCCTTGATGTTTCTCAGATGTTTAGCCACCACATACCACTCAGAGGGTGCTTTGTGAATGTCCACACCGTAATTGAGGTAAACTTTAAAAATAATGGCTATTTAGAAAATTTTAATTATAATTTTGTTTGCCGTGTATGTATTTGTGTGTGTGTGTGTGTGTGTGTGTGTGTGTGTGTGTGTGTCTGTCTTTCAGTTTGTCTGTCTATTTACTGGTATCATGATGTGCATGTGGAGATCAGAAGACAACTTGTAGACTTTGATTCTTTCCCTCTGCTTCTTGGGTCCTGGGGATAAGACTCAGTTCATCAAGCTCTATGGCCAGAGCCTTTACCTGCTAGGCCATCTTGCTGGCCAGAGCTAAACCTGTAAAAGTGAAAAATTTTAGAAATAAAAAGTATGCTTGCTAGATCTTAGTGGGGACATACTTGCTTAGTCTTGGTCTCCATCTCTAGTAACACACACACACACACACACACACACACACACACACACACACACACACATACACATCTCTCACGACCCCCACAAAACCTCAGAGAAGCGTGGATGGTAAGAGATGGGAGGAAGCTGAGAGGTTATGAGAATGTTTGTATACTTTATGTTGGGAATAGTTTTAAATCCCAAGTTCATTGACTTGTGTATATTAAGTATGTATGGCTTTTTATGTGTCAGTCATACCTCAATAAAATGGTCTTTTTCTTTTAAAAACGAAGTATGTTTGAAATACCAATGGTAAATAACTGAGAACTATTAATTCTAAATTCTAAATGAAACGTCTAATTTTCATTAAATTATAAATTCCATATCCACCGAGTTTCTTTTTTCTTTCTTTTTTTCTTTTCTTTCTTTCTTTCTTTCTTTCTTTCTTTCTTTCTTTCTTTCTTTCTTTCTTTCTTTCTTTCTTTCTTTCTTTCTTTCTTTCTTTCTTTCTTTTTCGAGACAGGGTTTTTCTGTGACAGTCCTGGCTGTCCTGGAACTCACTCTGTAGACCAGGCTGGCCTCAAACTCACTGAGATCCGCCTGCCTATGCCTTCTGAGTGCTGGGATTAAAGGCATGCGCCACCATTGCCTGGCTTCTTTCTTATTTTTACCAAATAGGAAATACCTCTTTCTAATTGGAGCATCTTAGGGCTAGTGATAAATGTGTGAGAAGTCTGGATAATTCATATTGAACTTGTGTTAGGAATCTGGCAAGAGTTCCACCTGTATGGAGCCTGTGCCTCCACAGCCTATCTCCCTAAGCTTGCCAATCAGGCTTCTCAAAGGTTTCTGTGCCTATTCTTAATCTTCAACATGAGCATGTCTTAGTCCTGGAGGAGAGAGAGGTTTAGGGATACCAAAATGCCGACTATACTCTACCATTTTCTCCTAGAAACCCTGGCTCTGCCCCTTTCTGACAAGATCCAAAGGGACCAGCAACTCCTTGGTCTCACTCTTCATTTAGAAATTTTTGTGACTGTGGGGCGCATGGTGAAGGGGAAATAGTTGATGTAGCAGTTGCTAGGTCATGCCGTGTTCTGATCCCTGGCCAGGCCTGGGGAGCAGGAGGAACAAGAAAATCAAATTAGCAGGGCCACTGAGCCTGGAAGCTTGGTAGTCAACTCCTTGATAGTCAGTCTGGGAACACAGGCACTCGAACGTCCTCTGCCTCTTAGTAGAGCATGTAGAGAAGACACTCAGTGGCTGTGGTTTTCTCATGTTTACCCTTAAAACTCTTTTCTATAACTTTGCACTAAAAAATTAGGAGCTGTATTATAGTGTTTTGTATATTTGATATCACTGCCTGGGGGACCAGCCTCCAGGCATCACAGGGCTTGAAAGGAATCCACAGCGTTGGTGGTGTTTACTAGACTTTTCTATCTGAGGGGTTAAAGGAAGGAAACACTCACACACTGTCTTGATGGCTTCCTTCAGAACTTTTTCTTTATTCTTCTTCTTTTACATTCTCTACTCTTTATTTTCCTGGTGATTCCCTTCTTTGATTCTGGATGATTTCCTTATAACTCTATTTTTATTCTTGATGTTTTCTTTCTAGTTCCTTCTAACTCTCTCATTCTTGATGTTTTACCTCTAACTCATTTTAACTCTCTCATTCTTGATGTTCTCCTTCTAGCCCATTTTAACTCTCTTTTTTTCTCCTTCTTTATTCTTTCCCTTGCAGCTTATATACCCCAGCAAAATTGTTCAGGCAATATAAAAATTACAATGTGGTTACATTTTGTTTTTCAAGTGAATGATTACAATGTATACAAAACAAACAGAAAAAAAAACCTGCATGTTTTCCAGATCCCTTAGGTGATTAAACATTTTACGCATTACAGGTGAAAAACAAATTATCCCAAGAACCCATATAAATTCACACCCAAGAAACTTGTTGTAGATTAACAGTGTGGGCAAGCAAGGCATTCTTCTCCGTCAGGTCTTTAACCAGCAGGCTGCGTTTTGCAGTTGCAAAGAAGGAATCAATTACTTTATTACTTACCTTGAAAGATAATCTTATAAAGAATCACAAACCTAAGCTTTCGTCTATGAAAAAGAATAAGTCAGCTCTGCTTTAAATCTCTAGGGTACACACCCACTCATTAATTTTTTTTTTTTAATATCAGGAGACTGAGGACAGAAATGGGTATAAGGAATTAATCATCACCTTTGATCATCAACCAACCCTAGCAAGGAAAGTATGTCAGCTAGTAATAATTGTGCTGCTTTGTATTTTTGGCCTCAGCTGTTTGTTCTTGTGAACTTTAAATTGTTTTCTAGGGGTTTTCGTCTTAAAGCTATTATCAAAACATCAGATCTAACCTGAAGTTATTTTGAGGCTTTCTTTCAGCTAAGGATGCACTCCGAAACCTGTGAACTCATCTCCCAACATTAAGGTTAAAAGAATTTCAGCTAGCTGGGCTAAATAGAACTCAATTGTTTTTCTTAATCATTAACCTAAGCCACAGTCTGTACAGCTCCTCAATAGAAACTCATGTGCTATAGCAGTGTGACCCTTCCTTGTTTATATTTTTAATCATCAGAACTCTATTAAAACTAACATTATTATTATCATTGATATAGTACAGCTTAGGAAGAAATCATCTTCATAATAACCAACAGGTTGGGGGAATAGGCAAGGGGATGGGGTGGGGAGAGTGGGAGGAGGGAAGAGAGTGAGATCTGTGGTTGGTATATAAAATGAATAAAAAAATTCTTAAGAAAAAAGAGAAAAAAAAGAAAAAAATAATCCACAGGTAAAAATGCCCAACAGAACAGGACGTTTCCATGAGATAAACACACTACATTACAGGCAGTGGGGATCTCCCCACGCCCATTCACACCATGCCAGATACTAGAGGAGGATGGCAGAGGCAAACATGTAAAGGGCCAGCAGAAGCAAAAGACATTCCGGGGTCTGTGGTCTTGGGGCCTTGCCTAACCAAGAGAGTTTCCTCCTGCTGGGCTGACACCTTGGATTCAGTTGCCACCTGCTGCTCCTCTGGCATGGCCCACCGGCAGTTTGGGTGAATAAAGAATTGTATGTTTCAGGACCAAAGTAAAACTTCTTCTGTTTATCCACACGTGTCCTCATGGTTGACTGCCAACATAATTGGTTATTCTGTCAGCACTGATAAAATATTCCATTTCCAGTTCTTGTTGTTTGCAAAAGAATGCTAGCTAAATGGAAGTTTTCTTTTTGAACGTGATTTGTTGGTGATAGAACCAAGAGTCGTCAAGTACTTCTCTCTCAAACATCTTCCACTCTAATGCTGACTCCTTTGATTTCACACACACACACACACACACACACACACACACACACACACTGCCCCTCGTGAAAAGCAGAATATATGTGCCTGTAAGTACGTGATTTCCCATGCCACCTGCCATTTACATGTGTCATCCCACAGGACCATCAATTATGTTGCCAGTTTGCCAGTGTACGCCCACAGTCAGATCTTCCTCTGAGGGTGTCATCCTTAACTACATTGCTAGCCCCATTCATTTCCTGGGAGTAATTTTTGTCTGCCTTGTCTGAGGAAAATGTGGCCTTGAGTAAGGCTTGAATAGCTTTGGTCTTTTTTTTTTTTTTTTTTTTTAGCCTTTAGATGAGTCAACTCCATCCTAAAAGGTGTTATACTTGTTTCTGAAAAATTCAGAAAGTTAATAGGAAGATTTTTGTCTTGTACCATCTCTGAAATACAGTTTAAACTGATGTGAAGCCTTTGACTGCTTCAAGCTGTTTTTTGATAAGAGCTTATAACGCAAGCACTGCCACATGTAATCATTGTCTAGTATAATCTTGTCCAATGTGTTCCTTGGCTGCTGATTGGACTTTGAAGCCACTGATGTGAAGTCATCTTATTCTCATTCTCTTCCTGTGCTAGGCTGAGATTCACCACTTAATATAGTTCTGTGAGGCCTAATATCTTTATTACTGTTTTTTTATCAGCATTCTTGCATCAAAATGAGGACTTTCAAACTGTCTGTTCACTTGTGTGAACTAGAGGTAAGACACACGAGCAGCAGTAAGAAATGCACAAGTTTATTAACAAACGGTAACACATAAAGATGCTAAAATGCATTAACAGAGACTAGCTGCCCCAAGTGTGCCTTTAAGAGAATGGTCAATATGGAGATTGCTAAGAACAGAGCAGGATTGCTATAAAAATCCTAATCGACTTTGTCTTTCAAAAGTAACATGTATGGGATAAATGTACTTGTACCATTTACCCAGTCACCTATGGGTCATTTGATGGAGTGATTGCCTGAGAACTTTACACTCTTAGATCCTTTAAAAATGCCATAGTAGGGTTGGAGAGATAGTTCAGTGGTTAAGAGCACTGGCTGCTCTTCCAGGGGACCTGGGTCTAATCCTCAGCATCTGGGGTTCTCCATCTTGGTGGCTCGCAACTGTTATTCCACTTCCAGAGGATTTGATACCCTCTTTGGACACTGCGCACATGTGGTGCACAGACATTCATTCAGGTAAAACACCCAGACCCACAAAATAAAAACACGTAAAACAAACAAACAAGGCTGGAGAGATGGCTCAGAGGTTAAGAGCACAGCTTGTTCTTCCAAAGGTCCTGAGTTCAATTCCCAGCAACCACATGGTGGCTCACAACCATCTATAATGAGATCTGGTGCCCTCTTCTGGCCTGCAGTCATACATGCAGACAGAACAGTGTATGCATAATAAATAAATAAATCTTTAAAAAAAAAACAAAAAAAACCAAACAAACAACAAACAAACAAACAAGAAAACCCCCCAAAGGTGGCATAGTAGGCTGTAAAGCCATGCTTTTTAGAAGGCAATTTCTGAGTTTGTTAATTAACATTAATTGAGTGTTAGGCATATGCTATACGAATAAGATACCATTAGGTATCTTAGCTCATGTTTTACTGGAGAAGACGGAAATACAAATCAATTGCTGGACTTCACTGTGCTAAGTCAACACTGGAGACACACTCATGAGAACACAGCGGGGCACATGAAAATCATAAGCCATTCAGAGAGGGTGGGGCATACACTCCAAGGTTGAGAGCAACAGAGGGTGAGGCTGGAGTGGTGGGCAGAAGCCAGCATCCTCAGGGCTCCGCATGGCTGCTTAGGAAGTAGAGACAGAGAGACATGGGGTGGTTTAACCAGGGCAGGGGCAGGATAGCTTTATGTTACTGTAAGATCGTTCTCTTTGGGGCCGCGTGAAGAGTTGATTGGATGAAGTAAAGCTTAGCACAGGTAGACCATCTAGGAGACCACTATCAAAATTCCAAGCTAGATGTAGTGAAGACAAACAGAGACCCAGCCATGGGAACGAAGAGTAGGCGACAAATTCAAGAAGTATAGAAGATAAAATTGTGAGGACTTGGGGGGTAAGCCGATATGGAGGTGAAAGCCAGGTTCTCTAGGATTGAGTTCTTGGGGGTGGTACCATCAATATGGAGAGAGATGGTGTCTGAGAGAGGCAGGTGGGATAAACCAGGGTATAAGGAGATAGATTATTGAGTTTGGGGTACTTTTGGAATGCCCAGTTTGACCCAATAATCTGAAACTTGGTATAAATCTGAAACTCCTCAGAACAAGCTTCAGCACAGCTCACGTGAAAACATCACCTTGTAGTCTTTAGGCACACACAGTCGGAAGATCCAGGACAGCAGGGAGAATGAACGTCAGTGGTGGTGAGGCTAGCTGCTCCGTGTTCTCGTCATTCCTGTCAGGGCACACTGCGTCCATGACAGTGAGAGCCTGGGGTTGGGAGCCAGGAGGCCCAGGCTTTGCTGCACCCAGCAACATGTATGATAAAGGGTGATCCAGTATTTAGAGGAGTTCCTGATTGCATTCGGCGAGGCGTCTGTTGTTTGCTTACGTTTGAATTTGGGTAGGCAGGACTGGGTGCGCTCATCAAGGGATGTTCACTTGTACGTTACTGTGTGTGTGTTGGGGGTGGGGTGGGGTGAGGGAATAAATCTATATGCTCTTAGCTGCTGTTCTCCATCTTGTTTTTATGTTTTCTGGCAACAGCAATTGCACTAAAAGAGATCTTTCTAAGCAGAATGGGACATCAAACTGAAGAATGACAGAAGGGAGAAAATAAATGGCAGTCAGGACCAACATGGGTTTCCACTAGATGTTCTCAGGGTGGCTAGACTCCATAATTAGGCTTTGCTATGAGACTTCTAATTGTGTCATTAACAAAAACTAGGATGGGATAATGTTAAACAGATAAGGCAGCCTAGCTGGGCAGCCGAGAAAAAGATGTCTCTGTAAGTGGAAGAAGTAACCTCCCCTACCTACTGATTTCTATGGTTACCTCGAAGGGACAGAAGAGACTGTTGAGCTCTGATCCTAGAGTGTTCACCTAGCCACTGCTAAAATTTCCCACCAGAATGTGAGCCAAGAAGGCTGGTTCTCAGGAGGTAACTTCATAGGCGATTCTGTAGTAACAGCAGCAGTGAACTCGTTAGCATGAATGGAAACATCACTTAGGGTATTAGTTGCTTTCCTTGTTCCTGTGACAAATACCCGAGAAAAGCAACTTCAGAAAGGCTATTTTGTTTCATTTTTGAAGGATATCTGCAGTCAGGAGGCAGAGAGGAATACATGCTGGTGCTTAGATCCCTTTCTCATTTAGTTATGGGGTGGTGCTGCTCCCTTTCAGAATGGGTTGTTCTTTCTCAGTTAAACCCTTCTGGAAACGTCCCCACAGAACAGGTGTGTTCTAAATCTTGTCAAGTTGACAAGGAAGATGAACCATGCAACGAGCACTTTGCCTATTTCACTTAGCAACTGTGATGACCGACCCAGTGTTCAAGATGGAAGAGGTGTGTGTAAATACGCTTCTATTGGGCCTGAATTCTTTGTGTGCAAGAAGGGAACACCAGTGGGATTCATCCTTCCCAACCCCCTCCCCTGACTAGCTTCCCTCCCTCCCTCCCCGGTTCCCTCCTCCTCTCCTCCCTCCCTCCCTCCCTCCCTCCCTCCCTCCCTCCCTCCCTCCCTCTTTCTCTCCCCCACTTCCTTCTTTAGGACTGAGAGAAAGGAATTTATGAAGTTCTTGTTTAATGGTGTTTGGCCATTTTTCTTTTACATATTTGATGTTAATTTTAAGAGTGTCAGAAGGATCATGAAGAGGGTCGTTGCTATGAAGGCAAAGGAAGCTATTTTTTTTTTCACCGTCTAATTGTCTTCTGTATTAAAATCAAAACAAAACAAAACAAAAAACCTCCTCTCTTTTTAAGATGTCAAATGGCGTGGTGGTTTACACTTGTGGCCCCTGATACTCAACAGGCTGAGGCAGGAGGACCCTTGAGCCCATGAGTTGGAGCCCAACTTGAGGAACACTGCAACCCTTGTGTGGTGGTATAGTGTTCCCCAAAATATTGTGCACCCTAATAAACTTATCTGGGGTCAGAGACAAAACAGCCACAATATTAAACATAGAGGATAGGCAGTGGTAGCACACGCCTTTAATCCTAGCATTCCAGAGGCAGAAATCCATGTTTCAAGGAAACATCCAAGCATGGTGACCCATGCCTTTAATCCCAGAAAGTGAGTCTTTAATCCCAGGGAGTAATGGCAGAAAGCAGAAAGGTATATAAGGCATGAGGACAAGAAACTAGAAACATTTGCCTGGTTAAGCTTTTAGGCTTTGAGCAGCACAGTTCAGCTGAGATTCATTCTGGATGAGGACTGAGAAGCTTCCAGTCTGAGGAAACAGGATCAGCTGAGGAACTGTCAAGGTGAGGTGGCTGTGGCTTGTTCTTCTTCTCTGATCTTCCAGTGTTCACCCCAATACCTGGCTCAGGTTTGATTTTATTAATAAGAACTTTTAAGATTCATGCTATACCCTTGTTCCCTGTTTCAAGAAAAAGGGAAAAAGAAGTGTTAAACTGAAAGTTTAGAATAGACTCAAATAACTGAAAATCAATTAATTAATGATGGTTGACGGTAAATATGTAAGAAACTTCTTTGAGTTAATCAAAATAATAGGACCTTTTAATTGCTCTCATACTTCATAATTTCTAAACATTTCCATGTTATCTTGATTTTTTCAAAGAACCATAAGATACAGAGTATTACATTATAATTCCATTTTATATATGAATAAAATGAGTCAGGTTTTAACCAAGCATAATGAGTGGCAGACTGGATGAGAATCTTGCTGATTCTTTAGCTAGTGATCTTTTCATTACTCTCCACCATCTATGTATGTACAGCTTAAAGATGCTGTGTTTATGAATCAGCCAACTTGGCTTGTGTGTAAGAACCTGCACATTTCCCAAGAGTGCTTCATGTCACCTCTAAGAGTCATAGCATGGATACTGCAAAGATAAATATTTCTTTGAGAACAAATCTTGCAAAGCAGTGTTAGCTACCTTTGTAATTATACCATGGCACTGATGTTGGTTGCGTTATCTTGACAATCTCAGAGGTCTTCAGAAGTGATTGCTTTTACTTTAATCAGGCTCAAAAGTTGGATAGTGGCTTCTGTATTCAGGAACTTAACAGCTACTAACCTTAAAAGGTTGGAATGGAGGATGAAGCCATGTTATCAAGCAGAAGTAAGCCAATTCTGCTTGCTACCAACAGATGGCGGTATTGGTTACATACGAGCTTCTATTTTCTGTTACTCTATGGCAGACTTCTTTGTTGGGCTTGGTCTTAAAATCAGTAGTCAGTCAGTCAGTCTGTCTGTCTGTCTGTCTGTCTGTCTGTCTGTCTGTCTCTCTCTCTCTCTCTCTCTCTCTCTCTCTCTCTCTCTCTCTCTCTCTCTCTCTGTTAATTTCACTTAAATATTCTTGAGACAAGATCTCACCAAGTAGCCAAGGCTGTGTAGGTAGCCTTATGTGACTTTCGAGGGCTGGGCAACTGTTGGGGCTTCATTAAGGACAGGTGTGGTTACTTACCAATACAAGTTCTAGAAAAGGATGCACAGTTTTAAGTAAGACAAGTGGAAAGAAGAGGAAGATGATCAGCATTGACGTTTTTAAGTGTCTCCTGTTTAGTGGAATCCTAGATAGACGTTGTGATGCCATTTGGGACTTAGAAGCAGCCCCTTGAGGCTGTATCTTTATATAGTAAAGTCTGAGTTCTGCATGCTGTGGATTTTAGGAAATGCATGGCTTGCTGATTTCACAGATTTTATTTTACTCAGTAATTTGACCATCTGCCCTGGGAAAACTTTAATCAAAATCGTCTAGCTTTGGGTTTTTCTTCTTGTTGATAAAAGTGTGGTTGATGATTGGATTGCTCAAAATGGGGACCCAGAAGAGAATAAGATGAGAAGTAAAGGATGCAAGTGGCATCCAGGATGGCTGGTGGTGGTGGCGGTGGCGGAGCAAAGTGTCAGTATGCCACAGTTGGCCTCCTGGGTGACTAAGGTCCACTAGGAGAACTTTAGTCCCTGGCTGGTTAGCATTTGCAGGAATGAAGGGCTGACAACCGCAAGAGTCACACACTCAGTGAGTAGCTTTGCATTTTCGGTACCCAGTGTGGGTATTCTCAGTCACCCGTCTTCTCGGATTGTGGACATCCTCACTTATAGATAGCCGGCTTGGAAATCCTCCAGACATCTTTGATACTTTTCTCTTCTGCATCTCCAAATCAAATCTGTCACCAGCACAATCTTTACAAAAGTCAGTTGTTAACAATTCTATCCATGAATTGGCTTTCCAACCCTCCCACCACTGCCGTGGTCCATACCTGGTACCCCCAGCCTTGGGCTCAGGAGCAGCAGCTGATTTCTGAAGCTGCTACTGACCCACCTTATCACCTTGAGCTAGATGCTCCCTCTAAGCCCGGCTTTTCTCAGGCAGAGAATGAGGTTAGTCCTAGCCCCTCTTTGTGTAGTCTTGAATATGAAATGAGATAATGCAGGGTTATTGCCTAGTGTCCGATAACCTGCAGAGTCAGCGCCTGCATTATTATAATGGGATCCTACCTGCTTCTCATTTCTCCAGGCTTTTGCTCCCACAGACAATTCCCTACTGCTGTCAGTAGTGCTGTCCAAAAGCACTGTTTGAATTCTGTTAGTTTCATGATGGAGCACAGGAGCAGCCGCCGCTGCCACCGCTGCTCTTCCTTGGCACCTCAGTTCCTGTGGATGGCATTGGTCCATTATGAACTGTTCCAGTTGGGTCCCATGAGATTTCTACTCATGAGGAGCCCGACTGTCAGCCTCCTCCTTTCCTGTCCCTGCTTCTCATCTTCCTGCACACATCGGGAACATGGACCAGTCTGCCTTTGACCTTCCTTCTCCTTAAATTTGGAAGGAATGTCCCATCTCCCCTCAGCTCCTCACTCTTCAAGGCCCACCAGATCATGTCTTCTCATTTTTCCCATAATGCTTTTGTCTCTGATGCACCTTCTTTTTCCCTGCCTGGAGCATTTATGGGTTGTTTTCATGTTTCTGCTACCATCACGTGCTAACCTTGGGAATGTCAGGAACTTGATTTAGGAATCTTTCTTTTCCATAGTGGCCAACTCAGTGGGTTGCAGATTTGCAAGCGCTTGGGAAATAAATGCTGAACTGGATGAAATAATTATAGCTTCATTAGCCTTTGCCATGTAACAGCGGTCTCATTTGCTAATTCGGGGCTTGTTTCTAAATGTCTTTCCATTTTAGCTTTTGGGTCACTCAGCAGGGATCAGCACAGAGCAGGTGTTGGTATTAGATGAAGTCAAGTGTTCTGAATTCAGTGTCTGATTGGTTAGATCCTTAGATAGGTGGGTTTTTCTGGTTGCTAGGAGATCATGTCAAAAAGATCAGGCACTGGTCATCTGAGTGGGTGGAAAAGAGTCTGTGTAGTCGCTCCTGAGATGAGGGAAGACAACTTGGAGCTTCCATTCAGAGCCTCCTTAAAAAGTGTTCTAATGTGTTTTTATACTGAATGGTGAGCCACTGTAGAGTGTTGGGGAAGGAGCATGAGGTCAAGGCGGCAGTTGAGGAAGGCAGGCACTGCCAGTTGTATACAAGCATTTTTTCTTTCTTTCTTTTTTTTTGTTTTTTTTTTTTTTGTTTTGTTTTTCTCTGTGTAGCTTTGCGCCTTTCCTGGATCTTGCTCTGTAGACCAGGCTGGCCTCGAACTCACAGAGATCCACCTGGCTCTGCCTCCCGAGCGCTGGGATTAGAGGTGTGCGCCACCACCGCCCAGTGTATACAAGCAGTCTATCAGTAGGACCTGCCCTACTCTGTTTCTCTCTCAGAACTGCTTTGCAGTGAGATCTGCTCCAAGACTCCCCTGTCTCACTTGCTCTATGCGACATGGGAAGGTACCCACAACACATAGCTTCTGAGTCCCACTGTATGTTTATAGAATTTCCGTACCCTTTCGTATCATGCCAGATGGGGACCCCAAAAGAATCTCCTCAAGAGGTTAATTTTTAACAGCTTCATTAGAATTCTAATTTAACGTCCCTCATCTTGGTATAGGTTTTTAGCCTGTTGAGTAAATTGATGCAAATTGTGAGCTCATTCCTTAACTAAATGTATATGTTTATGGGAATGCTAAAATTTTCATGTAATTTCATGTCAGTCACTGACTTTTCAAAGATTATTCATTCAGCTCTTTGCTCATGTTCTATGCTTGTCAACTACAATAGTTTCCTCAATTGTTTTAACAGATTACTGGAAACATAATGGTATAACACAAGTGTGTAATCTCAGTTTCTGGGAACATGGGCTAGCTCAGGGTCTTATCATGAGTCAGGGTATAAGTTTGAGCTGTGATTTCATCTGGAGTCTTCTTCTCTGCTCAGTGAGGTTGTGAGTGGAGTCAGCTTCCTTGCAGATCTAGAAAAGAGGGTCTCATTTTCTCACTCAGTGTTGCCTAGGTATTGCTATCCACTCAGGGGTCATTGTGACATGGCTGAATAGTGGTTCCGGAGATATCCTGGTCCTAATTCTTACATAGGACCTTACATGGCGAAAAGAACTTTGTGGATGAGATTCACTTAAGGTTCTTGAGATGCAGAGACTTTTCCTGGGCTCGCTGGGCTGACTCTAAATATGATAACAAATGTAAGAGCGAGAGAGAACTCTGCAGAAGGGGGAGATGTGACCGTGGAAAAAGATATGAGCCAAAGAATTCAGGACCCTCCAGAAGCTGGGAAGACAGGGAAGTGGGGTTTCCTCTGGAGCTTCTGCAGGATCCATCTCTGATGGCCCAATGGCTTCTGGCCCCAAGAACTGTAAGAGAGCAAATTTGGGGCATGTCAAAGCACTGGTATGTTATAGAAGCCCCCAAAGGGAAATGGACTTGTAGAAATAACTATGTGCAGAATATACATATAGCACTGAGGTCAACCAGGGTTAATCATTCCCATACCTATGTCCACTTTTTTTGTTTTTAACAATATTCTCAAATGATTTGGGGTTAAAACAAGAAGACATAGAAATAGATTGGAGTAAAGCACTCACAGTGAGGCCTTGAACAGCAGGAAAAAAACCACAGATATCAAGACAGGGATCACAAGGGAGGGTGAAAAAGATAGAGGAATTCTAGGTGCGGGCGCGAAAGAGAGGGAAGACGATGGACCTGAGAAGTATGATTTGGCTGTGCAAACTTGCTCTGTAGACAGCATGTGACAAGTGGCTTCTGTTTGGGAGGATCAGTGGCTCATGGCTGGACCTCTGGGAGCCTAGAATCCTGCTAGAGGTCAGCATCGTGACAGAACCTCGGCTCCCCACAGCCCTGAAGGGATGTCACGTGAGCAGCTTGACATGGCGTCTCTGAGCTTTGCCGTCTTTGTCTGGGGCTCCAGATCCAAGAATCTCCACTTTTTCTTTAAAACCATTTCTTTCATTGGAGAAAGAAAGAATATACTTGTATTTTCTCAGTCTTAAGTACTGTCCAAATTACTTGGGGTACAATCCTTTCTAACATAAAACAATAGACCTTCAATCTGAAAAATGGTAAGCTTGCCAAGATGCTCTTTTAAAACAACCAAACCCAAACTATTGCAGAACAAAGGGCAGGATTACCGCTTGAACCAGAGCAGAGTGTGCACATGGTTCATGGGAGCTTGGCTGTCAGGAGCGGTCTGTAGGGCTAACTTGTTTCTTTTGGGGATACTTCAGAAGTGAAGTCAGCCCCCATTTTTGGTGACCCCAGATCCTTTTGTGAGGCTGAAACTGTTACTTTGCCAGTGACAGGACATTCAGGGAGAGAACCTGTCCTTGTTCTCCTGTTCTTTTCTGTGGTTACAAACAGGATCCGGGCAGCTCGAGGACCAGCCAGCTCGCAGGTCACCGAAATGTTGGTTTATCTCCATATTTAATTATAACTACTAGGTTAATAGGCTAATGTTAACACTAATTAAAAATGTCTTAAAGCCATTTTTCATAAAAGTCTAATTAAAACAATTAGAGCAGGCCTTTTGGAGGAGTGTGTTTATTTAAAATGCCTATACGCAAAGAATCAGCTGTCTTTGAGTGGCCTCCTTGACTGCCCTAGATAGGATGCTCAGCAGTGTGCCAGTTCTGGTGAAGCCATGCCCAGGTTGCCTTTCCTGCTTTGTATCTCTTGTGTGTCTTATTGAAATCTCCCGAGCATCCTGTCCACACTGCTTTCATCTGGAAGCGCCCCGTGCCCACAGTCGGTCTCAGGAGCCTCCTGAGCTGGGTTAGGGTCTTTGTGTAAGGAACAAAGCCTTCTGTAGACTGTCTTCTAATTGCCTCACTAATCAGCTGCACTGTTAACCAGCGGCCAAATCAATCTCTCTCTCTCTCTCTCTCTCTCTCTCTCTCTCTCTCTCTCTCTCTCTCTCTCTCTCACACACACACACACATACACACACACACACACACACAGTGACAGAGACTTGGAGAATGGGAAAGACCAGTTCGTGGGTGGCTGTTCACGAGTCAAGACTTTAAGCTCTTCTGATATCTTCTTATCCTACCTTCTCCTTGAGCCTGTGTTAAGGCTCAGTGTGTTACTTTCCAGTGTCCTCCTCTCACGTGCTGTTACATCAAAGGAGGTTCTCACACCCCAACTCATTTCTCTAGTGAGGTGTCCTTTATCAACTGAGAGGGTGGCCTCACAACCTACTTTTTGGTTGAGTAATAGAGTACAGTTAATAGTGAAGTTGGAGAAAATTGCAAAGTTCCACACCATCTTTCCCCACCCCCAGAAACCCAGGCTGCCTCCTATTCCAGAGATACTTGAGCAAAGACACCCACGTTCTCATCACTCAGGGCAGATGGTCTGAGGCCTAGATGGTGGTGGAGGCACTCCAGGCTCCCCCTCTGCTCTGGACCGGCTTTCACTCCTCACAGGACTCTTCCCTGCTGCCAGTTCAAACTAATAATCCACTGCCAGGTTCTTTTCTCTCTCCACTGCTTATTCATGCCTCATAGAGTGATGCTAATGAGGTCTCTGTCTCTCTAGTTTCTTTCCCCTGCAGTCATGTGAAAAATCCGGATCTGACAATTTCATATAGTTGCTTAAAATCCCCCAGTGGGGCTGGAGAAGTGGGACACAAAAAAGTCTCCAGTGGCCTTGAGTAGCCTCCATGGCAAAGTTCAGACCCATGGCCTGTGAGGCTTCTCATAGCTGGTCCTGCGTTCACCTCCCCTCTGACCAGCCGCAACTCTGGCCAGTTTTCTGAGCAGCCATGCATGTCCAGACCTTGATGTCTCTGCATGTGCTATGGCAGCTTGCAATTTGACCTTTCTCTCTATAATTCACCCTCGACCTTGAAATTTGGAACCTGAACCCAGGGAGTCCAATAGCCCTTTGCTGTGGCCCCAATGTGCCCGACTTTAGCAGATCCTCTAAACCATACACAGCATGTGGTGGTGGTGGGCACACTTGGCTTTGGCCCCCACTAGATGTCTAACGTGTGTTATGGGAGGGAGTGGGGTCATCTGGCATTAACACATGCAGATCAGCTCTGGACTCTGTATCCTCACCTCAGTGAACCGTCTCTCATCTGCTTTCACGGTTTATGCTTCTCTATTGTTGGACAGTCTGCTCATGGGGTCCGCTGTTGGTGTGCATTCACTTTGTTTGAAATCTTGTATACATTGCGCTGCCACGGGAAACTTCCGTACACGGTTTCCTATTTGTGGAAGGGGTGAAAGGTTACTTTCTGGATGGACTCATAGAAGTAGGCTTCGCAGGTCAGAGGATCAGTAGATTTGCAGCTTTGGTCAGGGCTGCCCAGTACATTTGTGAATCCCTTAGATCAGTGGTTCTCAATCATCCTGATGCTGTGACCCTTTAACACAGTTCCTCATGTTGTGGTGACCCCCAACCATAAAATTGTTTCATTGCTGCTTCATACCTGTAATTTTGCTACTGTTATGAGTCGTAATGCAAATATCTGATAGGCGCCTGCGGTGAAAGGGTCGTTCGACCCTCTCCCCAAAAGGGGTGGTGACCCATAGGTTGAGAAGCACTGCCTTAGACATTCCTTCCATGGGGTGTAAAGAAAGCATGTTGATTCTCAGCAGCAATGCACAAAGTTGCTACTGCTTCATAGCCTTGCCAATATGACACGTTGTCAATACAATAGATGAAAAACGACATCTGATTGCAGTTTGAATTTCTTACTCTGAAATCTGACATTTCCTCTCATCTTTCTAAAGGTCGTTTATCTTTCTTTTGCTTTGAACTACCTCTCTGCTATTTTTGGATGCATTTTTGTTATTGAGTGGCTTTTTCTTTCCCAGTTTTAAAGAGCTTTTTATATATTAGGAAGATTAGTCATCTATGAATAAATTACAGGTATTTGCCTCTCGATGTGTGATTCGTGTTTTGACTTTACTGATAGTTTTCTTTTTCCCTTAAAGGTATTTAATGCTTTCCCCTCTTCCCTTCCCATCCCCCAACCCCCACCTCTTTCTCTTCCATTCCTGAGGGAACCCAGGTTCTCATGAATTCTAAGCTTGATTCTACTTCTGAATCACACCCAGCCCCAGATTTTTCCTTTCTTTTTTTTTTTATTAAGAGATTTACTATTCATTTTACATATCAACCTCAGATTCCCCTGTCCTCCCTCCTCCCACTCACCAGCCTTCCCCCCCAACCCACTCCCCATTCCCACCTCTTCCAAGGCAAGGTCTCCCATGGGGAGTCAGCAGAGCCTGTCACATTCAGTTGAGGCAGGTCCAAGCCCCTCCTCCCTGCACCAAGGCTGTTCAATATTTAACTTTAATTCCTTCTAGATATTTAGTTATAATTAGAAAAGTATTTCTCCTGATTATAAAGAAGCCACCTGTTTTTTAATACCTGTTCATTCTCTGTCTCTCTGTCTGTCTCTCTCCTTTAACTCTTAAATCGTTGGTCTGTTTAGAACTGAAGTGGTTTCTTTGTGTGCTCTGGAGGCTTTCTCAGCCTCTGGTGAGTTCACTCGGGGCACTGGAGTGCCCGACACTCAGTGGTCACTTAAGCCTTTGCATGCTCTCTTTCCCTGCACAGCTGCAGAGGTGATCATGTGTCACTCCTCTGAAAAGGGAGGTGGCTGCACATTGTGGTCCTCTTTGTCCACTCTCTCTCCACCTGTCCTGCAGGCTGCTCTTCCAGTTACTCCACTTTCTTGGTCTCAGGCTGGCTGTGTGACTAGTTCACAATCTGTTGGAGTGGGGTACATGGGGGTGGGGAGTAGGGCTTGTCCTTACCGCCTATGGAGAGCTACCTCCTGTCTCAGAACTATGTGTGAACCATGGAACTAAGGCCCTCTGAATAGGTGAGACAGTCGATTGGCTTGATCAGTTTGGGAGGCATTTAGGCAGTGGTACTGGGTCCTGGGCTCGTTGCATGAGTTGGCTGTTTGAAACCTGGGACTTATGCAGGGACGCTTGGCTCAATCTGGGAGGAGGGGACTGGACCTGCCTGGACTGAGTCTATCAGGTCGATCTCAGTCCTCGGGGGTGGCCTTGATCTGGAAGTAGTGTGAATGGGGGGTGGGCTGGGGGGAAGGGGAGGGGGGCAAGAAGGGAGAGAACAAGAGAATCTGTGGCTATTATGTAGAACTGAATAGTATTGTAAAATAAATTAAAAAAATAGATTCAATATAAAGTATGAAGCGAAATAAATGAATCACACCCAGATCAAAAAAAAAAAAAAAAAAAAAGGATAATCTTTTCTGGATGTTATTTAATTCCCTGGTTCTGTTATTAAGAACTTCTGGACTAGGCTGGATGGCTCAGTGAATATAAATGCTTGCTGCACCAATCTGATAGCTTAGATCCCATGACCTCCACATGCTTGTTGTGACATGTGCAGGCCCACATTCTCTGCTCCCCCACAGTAACATACATGAAAGAATTTCAACAACAACAAAATCCCTTTTCTGAGGGGCCACCGGAGAGGGGGAAGGGGTTTGTTTGTTGAGGCGGGGTTTCACTGTGTAACCCAGGCTGGCCTTGAACTCACAGAGATCTACCTGCCTCTGCCTCCCAGGTACTGGGACTAAAGGTGCATGCCACCACAGAGGAGGGAGCCGAGGTCAGAGCCGGGAGGAGACCGTGATGGGATACAGGTCACCTGAAAACAGAGGAAGACGGTGGCCGCTGTTTGGGAGGGGAAGGGAGCAGCAAGCAGGGCCAGGGCAGTGGGGGAGGGGAGCGAGTTAGCACAAAGTATCCTGACGCACATGGATGCCAATGCCACGACGACGAAACCCATTACTTTGTGTGCTGAATTTCAAAATGAGCTTTCGGAGCCTCGTTTCTCTGCGTCCGTTAGTTGAGGTGGTGTTTCCATTCTGTCCTCACTACTCGGCGGTTCTTGGCCTGCTTGTTTGGCTCTCTGTCCTGCTTCATTGCTTTGTTCATATGTTAAGTTCAGAGCCACGGCTTCAGTCAAGATGTATGGGGCGTTGAGTCGCCCCCTTAGCCCCATCTCCCATGATGCTCTCCTTTTTCAAGATTTTCCAAATTATCCTCCATGGTTCATCTTTTCATAGGAAATTTAAAATTGGAGAGTAAAATAACTTGTTGGCTTTGTTATGTATAGTTATAGGTATATGTATATGTATATGTAAATGTATAGTATATATAATGTATGGTGTTTCACTGTGTAACCTAAAGCTCACCATGTTTACCACTCCAGTTTGCAGTGATGCCTCTGCCTCTGTCTCCTGAGTGCTGGGACTGTAGACATGCCCCACAACAGCTGACTTATAACTAGGCCACGCTAGGGAATGCCTTCCTATTTCTAGTTTTCTCTGTTGACCTCAGGGCCTCATGAGTTCTAGGTGAGCACTCTGCCTCTGAACTATAGTCCCGGTGGCTGAAATCTTGTGTTAATTGGGGAGATGTGCTGCTGTCTTTATGAAGTTGATAGTCTTTGTTAAGAGTCATCAGTGGCCCTTTCCATGCTCGAGTTTTTCTTCCCCCTCAAAATTTTAAAGATCTTTGAAAATGTAAAGAAATAACTATGGCATGTTTAAAAATAAATTTGGGCAGTCAAGATTGTTGATGTGTGTGTGTGTGTAGCCGTTGAAGAGCAGATATAAATGTCAGAGGTCTGGGCTGGAAAGATGCTCATCAGATAAGAGCACTGTTGCTCATGTAGAGGATCAGGATTTGATTCCCAGTGCCCACATGAGGCCACTCACAACCATTTGTAATTCCAGCCTCAGGGGCTTCTGCAGTCACATGTACATATCTATACATAGACACACACTCTGACCCCCCCACAAGTTAAAAAGATAAATCTTAAAAAATAAATACCATAAATCTTACAAAAATATGGAAAAAGGTCATTTCTTTGGTTTATGAGTATAAAATGATGCCAGTGCCTCAATTTGTACTGAATAAATATGACCAGGCATTCTTTTTACTCAACAGTGTCTACCTGTACTGTAGGAGCAGCTGGGGAATTTCTGGAACTTTGAATTGTGACTTCATGTTACTGCAGTGGCCCACCGGCTGCTGGAAAGGAGTCTTAGGACCCATTTGATTTCCACTTCTGGATTTTGTTTATCCCTCACAGCTCACATGCAGGTCCGGTCATCACCAGGGAGCGTGCTTTTCCTTACCCGGAGAATTCGCTGCTTACTTTTCTAGTAAGAGTGTTGTGTTTCAGAGTCCTTACCTTGTGCGCACACAGGAAAAGCTTTTCATATTATTTTTTTACAAAATGGCTGGTAAAACATGACATTTTGGCCGATTTCTGTCATTTTGAGCTTTGGTTTTAGATGGCGCCAGTAAAGAGGTAAGTTTAGTTTAAGGTATCGCCGCTCTTGCCCATCTCTGCCCTCCACCTCTCCTCTCGTATCCCCTTTCTTGTGTTTAGATGGGAGGCCAGATGCTCTGTTCCTGAGGTCCAGGTGGGGTTCCCCAATGAGCTGGGAGCAGTATGGGTCTCACAAAAAAGACAAGGACAATCCAACGCCATGAACAGAACCAGAGAATAAATTCCCACTCCAGTTCAGACAACGTTTTATGAACAGTATTGTAGAATAGAGGCGGGAAGTGTGACATTTGAGTATGTCTGTTAAAGGCTCAGCCCTAGTTCTCACACCCCAGTGTTGCCTTGTTAAGGCCCAGTGTGCAAATGTGCCTTCGTTTGTAAAACGGACCCTCAGCATGTTTTAAGTGAGGGATTTCTGAATGGAAATACTGGCAGGGCTGGCCCAGGGCACTGGTAGTCGCTGGTGCTGGATTCCCTTCTATCTCACTCATAAAGGGGCAGAATATTAAATAAGAATGTCTTTGCAAAGCTTTGCTTTTTGGCCATGTTAATACTAGAACATAGTTTCAAACGAAATGATTCCAGCCACTCTCCATGTGCCGCTCCTGATAGTGCAGCCTGCGTTACTTCACGGTTGACAAAGTGTTCACGGGGACGTTGGGCTTCTTAGGACATTTCAGTTATTGGGGCTGTGGTGAAGAGGCTGGGCACAGCCAAACCTGCCTCAGCACCCGCATAGAGTCTCTCCTCATCCGGGTCGTGGGAGTGAATTCCTTTAGTCATTCTTTTACCCCATAATTATTTTCCAAATGGTGCCTGATGCTGGGTACTCCAAGGTGGCCCAGCCCTGGCACAGTTATCTGGAACTTGTGTTTTGTTTCCCGGGCCTGGCATCAGCACTGGGAAAGTTGTAAAACAGTAGAGTGCAGCAAAATGCAGTCATCCAAAGGCCTCATGACTCTTTCCTCACGAGGAAGCTAGTCCAAGCCAGCTTCTCTCACCTGGAGCTGGAGCCTGTGTCGTGAACTCTCGGGTCTCTTTTTGTGCCGTGGTGGGGATCCAACCCAGGGTCCTGATCATGGTAGCAGACAAAGACTCTACCACTGAGCTACTCTGCCACCGAGCTAATCTCTAAACCTGTAGCTAACTATAGTCTACGTCTGAAAATGACGGTGAACCAGGGCATTTTCTCAACATGGACTCCAAAATAAAGGCTGACAGAGGGTGTAGGATCTGGAAGACAGAGTATAAAATTGGCAACATTTTTTCTTCACCTGGCATTTGAATCAGCAGGAGGTTTAACTCCTGGGGTCTTCATTCCCTCCCCAGGACCTGGAATCAGCTACTCTTGTTTCTGCCTCCTTTTTCTCCTTTATGGAGAGTGCATAGAGGAAAAGGCTCTTCAAGTAGCAGATTGGAACTTTCATAAGATAAACTAGAAGGCTCCCAGCAAGCAGGCACCAGCTGCTGGTTAGGGATGGCGGGGACTTTGTGCCTCCTGCTTACCTGCCGTTCACGGATGAGCTCTAAGCACGTTCCACCCTGGACCCTGATGGCTGATGTCTTACACTGGCAGATGTGAGCAACACTGCAGTAAACACAGGCGTGGTGACTTTCTCGGTTCTTTTGGATACGTCCTCAGAAGTGGGACTGCTATATCGCATGGGAACTCCATTTTTAGTTGTTCTAGAAACATCCACACTGTCTTCTATAGCAGCCTGTTTCATCTTACATTCTTATCCATACTGAACAAGACGCCCAACTTCTCCATGTCTTCTTGAAAACATATTTTTTTTTTTTTTTTTTTTTTTTTTGGTTTTTCGAGACAGGGTTTCTCTTGTGTAGCTTTGCGCCTCTCCTGGAACTCACTTGGTAGACCAGGCTGGCCTCGAACTCACAGAGATCCGCCTGCCTCTGCCTCCCGAGTGCTGGGATTAAAGGCGTGCGCCACCACCGCCCGGCGAAAAACATATTTTTTTTTTCAGTTTTTAATTGGCATATAGTACGCATGTTTGTGTATGGGGCATACTATATAGCTTGATACTGTATAATATGTGGTAATTAAGCAGGGCGATTAGCATTTTGTTTTCTCAAAAATCTGCCATTTCTGTGTTTTGAGAACACATGTTCTGCTTTTTAAAAAGGCATGCTATGTTAATGGATTCAGAAGAACAGGTGCTTTTTGATGCCTGTGATCTACGGGGTATTGTTAGAAATACTGTAGATAGAATGGTAAAGGAAGGCACTTATTTCAATATGTCACCTGGTGCCTTTCAATGGCTCATGATGGTTTTGAGTTGACACCTATATTCATTTTAAAAAATTGATCACTAAAGAACCCTAACACAGTATAACGAGCTTATCCTAAAACTGGAGAGATAGCTTGATCCCAGGATTAGGGATGCCTCCCCTAGAAGATCTCCCCAGACCTGGAAGCAGTCCAGACTGATGGAGAGGTTAAGGGAGCTTTCAGTGGGATGAAGGAGAGTACAGCTTGAGGAGCAGCTGGGCGTGCAGATGAGAGAGCGGCTGAGTCTTTGTGTCCTGGCATCTTCTGCTGAGGTGTGAAAGCCGTATTCTGCCCAGGGTGAACTGAGCCTCAGGTACAAACAATGCTTGCCTTTGTTTGGGGCCACCTGCTCACGCACAGGCGTACTGGTGGGAAGTGCTACAAGAAAGGAAGTTGCGTGCCAGAGCTGTGTGGTCTTTGAAGCAGGGTCCATGTGCACCACCAGCTGTGGAAACTTGGCCATCTCTTCAGTCCTGTCAGCCCATGGGGTCTTAGAGCCCACGTGTGGCCCAAGTCAGGCTGTGTCTTGCAGACACAGATAATGGCTGATCTGATTTTACTGTTGTGGGTTTGCCGGCCCTGCCATTTGGGGCCATGAAGAAGCCATTTGACCACATTTTATTGCTGTTGGTTTCATCTTTTAGTTTTGTGGTGAAGCTGTCTGGGGATTGGCTGTTACTTAACAAAGAGTCATCAATCCCCAAGCTGCTTTGCTTTAAGTCAGTCAGCAGTGGGAGGTGGTGGGCAGTGGTGGGCAGTGGTGGGCAGTGGCAGGCAGTGACAGGCAGTGATAGGTAGTGGGTCAGTGGCAGGCAATGGGGGCAGTGTCAGACAGTGGTAGGCAGTGAGGGCAGTAGGGGCAGTGAGGGCAGTAGGGGTAGTGGGGGCAGTGGGAGGCAGTGGGGGCAGTGGGAGGCAGTGGGGGCAGTGGGGGGCAGTGGGGGCAGTGAGGGCAGTGGGGGCAGTGGCAGAGGCAGGCAGTGGTTGTCAGGCAGTGGGGGCAGTGGGGGCAGTGGCAGGCAGTGGTTGTCAGGCAGTGGGGGCAGTGAGGGGCAGTGGCAGGCAGTGGCAGGCAGTGGGGGCAGTGGCAGACAGTGGTAGGCAGTGAGGGTAGTAGGGGCAGTGGGGGCAGTGGCAGACAGTGGGGGCAGTGACAGGCAGTGGCAGGCAGTGGCAGGCAGTGATAGGCAGTGGCAGGCAGTGGCAGGCAGTGGGGGCAGTGGCAGACAGTGGGAGACAGACTGTCGTAGGCAGTGGTAGACAGGCGGCGATGGCCAGTGGGGACAGTGGCAGACAGTTTGAGGATTGCTTGCTAAAGGGTCAGCATTTGAAGTTTCAAGTTTCTCAGTTGGAAATCCGCCTCCTCTCCTGATTCCCTGCCTCCTTGCCTACCCCAGCAGTACTGCGCTGTGGCTGTTGGAGTGGGTAGCAGGGAAGAAGCTAGCAGGACCATCTGACGCCCCCGTGACTTTGGGTAAGCATCGTGTTTTAACCGCCTGAGTTGATTGGTGTGGACCGGTTCACTCTGCAAAGGGAAATTCTGACTAGTTTTGCGAAGTCTTAGCTCCTGCACTGTGATGTCTTCGGAACTCTTTCGACTGTTTGTAGTCCTGGCTAACAGGAAGTCGCAGACAGAGAGTAGGTCCCCGAGGAGTGTGCTGTTGACCGACTCAGGGGCTCAGGGCAGGAGGTCTGCTGGTAGGGTTGCTGCAGGGGAGAGGGAGGTGTAGTGGTTTGAGTGGGAAATACCTCCATGGGTTCGGGCTGTTGGAGCACTTGGTCCCCGGTTGGCGCTGCTGTTTGGGAGGGTTGGGAGGCGCCGTCTGGCTGGAGGAAGAGTGGTTTGGGGAGTGGGAAGAGTGGCTTGGAGGTTTCGTAGCCTTTCCCTGCCCTGAGTTTGCTTCCTCTGCCCTCTGCTGTTGGAAGATAGGAGCTCTCAGCTACCCGCTCCGCTGCCCTGCCTTCTGCCACAGTGGACTCGCATCCCTAGGACCGTAAGTCCAAATAAGTTCTAGTTTCTACAAGTTACTTCTGATCACGGTATTTTATCACAATGATAGAAAAGTAGTACAAGGGGTGACAATGGATGTGTTTTATGTGCACTCTCAGGCCATTTGGAATTTTTTTTTTTTCAAGACAGGGTTTCTCTGTGTAGTTTTGGAGCCTGTCCTGGATCTCGCTCTGTAGACCAGGCTAACCTTGAACTCACAGAGATCCACCTGGCTCTGCCTCCCGAGTGCTGGGACTAAAGGTGTGCGCCACCACCGCCTGGCTCATTTGGAAATTTTTAAATAGGAAACAATTCTGACTTCTTATACTGCAGTAGCTGAGTGACCACGTTAACAATACAACTTTCACCTTAATGGGATGAGAAAGAATTTATTCAGCAGTCAAATATGAGTGACCGTGGCTTAGGTTACTTCAGATTCAATGTTCCAATGTGGTAACAGTTTCATGGACATTTTTTGTGGTAACAGGACAGAGAAAGCCTTAAATCAAGATATGTTTCAGATACATTGATGGGTGTATCTGGTGGCTTAAAGCAGAGTGATACCACAACATTCTTAGCTTCTGGGTTGATGGGAGGAGCTAGAGTTAAGTTCATACATTTCACAAAGGCTCATCTAATAGTCATAAGAATGTTGGGCCATACACAGAGATGGGCAATACGCAGCTATTCAAAGAGGGTCAAGGTAGCCCAGGATAATGTGTAATTAGACTCTGAACCTGCCACATTCCAGCCTTTCTGTTACCACTAACATTCTAGTCAGTCAGTCAGCCTTATGGGTAGATTCCTCAGGTAACTTTAATTCATATGAGCAATTCATCTTCCATATTCCTCCCCTCCCTCCCTCCCTCCCTCCCTCCCTCCCTCCCTCCCTCCCTCCCTCCCTCTCCTCTTTGCCATTAGGAAACACTATGTCAGAAGAGTAACAATAGAATAACAAGAAGAGATGCCCGTCCTTCCTTTTCTGATCTGTCTGATGGCCTGGGTCTGATGACACGGCCTGATGCTGCCCGGACCCCAGTACCAAAAAGAAAGTCTTCAGGGGCAGAGAGCAGCCAAGGGAGCAATTACAATCAAAAGGTTAATTAAAGGACAAAGCTGGGAGCCTCTTTTTGTCCCAGCCTTCAGTTACCTGAAACAGAACAGATCTGACACAAAGGAGGTGACTAGAAATGTCACCAGATCCATTGTGTGCTAAGATACACACTTTGAAAAAGGGCCACTCCACGTCTGTGTTCTGAGGAAAAGCATGTTGGTGTGTGAAGTCGCAGTTACTATGACAACCAGAAGCTGCAGCCCACTGACTCGACATTCACAAGGGAAACAAGAATTGATGTTAATGGGTGAAAAGCAACCGTTGGCTTAAGAATGAGCCTGGTGCCTGGGATGTGTTCATCTGAGCTCCAGGCCGTGTCTCAGAGGAGATAATTCTCTATTGCCCCCACTTCATCTGCCTTTTGGTGGATAGCGTTCAGTTATTGTTAACTGGCTGAGGCATCCTTTTTGTTACCCAGGAGAAAACACATAAACAAGAATGACAGGTTGAGTGGAAATACATTTTAAATGGAGAATTTCTTTACAAACTCAGAGTAGCAATCTTGTTCTTGTACATGAAGAAAAAGATGGGATAAAGGGTACTGAGTCAGCAGTGTGGGTCTTTTAAAACGTATTTTCTTGACTGTTTTGACTCAAAACTCCATGGCCTGGGTTGAGCCTTGGGAGCTCTTCATGTGCAGGGATGGTTTCAGATACTCCAGAAGAGGATAAATTAATCGACAATGGTCTCACGTCACAAGTGTCTCCAGAACAGAATTGTAGTTGAGTGACTCCATTGTTTGTCTAGTTGTTTAAATGAGAGCCCCCAAGCCACAGACACCTGTAGACACGCTTGATTCTGCCTCAGCTGTGTACACTAAGTCTACTCACTTCTCTCTGATTCTCTTTCCACCATGTTAGTTCAAACACAGTCTCCTCTTACCTGAATGATTTCATGTTCTGCCTGCTTTTTTTTTTTTTATTATCATCACTGGTTTTTTTCCATTCATTTCCCTACACCACTGATGGATTATCTTTTTTTCTTCAATGAAACATTTTATGTTGAGGTAAGTGTATACTGAAATATAGTTTGTGAGAATACATCCCATGTACTTCTAACTCTGTTTTCTCAGATGGCAAGTTCTTGCATGACTGTAGCATAGCACTACAGACAGGAGATGAACCCGGATCCATCCAGATGTGGAGTGTGTTCATAGCCTCACGGATCCCTCGGTTACCCTCCCATTCCATCTCCCCTCCCATGCGAGTCTCTGCCAGCTGCGCTGCTCATCTGTTCTCCAGTGCTGAGACTCTTTGGCAGGGTGTTGTATGGATGGCATCATGCCACACGGCTGTCTAGGATTCTAGCACTAATTTGAAAGGGAGTGGTGATGATGGTTGTATTAGTGGGTTCTTCAGGGAAACAGATTTGGTGAAATTTAGAATAGCAGTTAACAATCCTCCCAATGCTTTCTTCTGACACTTCTTTCTGCAGATAATCAGAGAGTGGACTTCTTTAGCAGGAAACCTGAGCCAGGTATTGGGGTGAACTGGAAGATCAGAGAACCAGAACAAGCCACAGCTAACCTCACCTGGCCAACTTCTCAGCTGGTCTTGTTTCCTCAGACTGGATGCTTCTGTGTCCTCATCTCAATGGCTCTCAGTTGAACTGCTGCTAGAAGCCTGAAAGCTTAACCAGCCAAATGCTTCTAGTTTCTGGTCTCCATGCCTTATGTATCTTTCTGCTTTCTACCATCACGCTCTGGGATTAAAGGCTCAGCTTTCTGGGATTAAAGGCGTGAGTCACCATGCTTGGCTGTATCCTTGAACACATGGTTTTCTACCTCTGGAATGCTAGGATTAAAGGCGTGTGCTACCACTGCCTATCCTCTATGTTTAATATTGTGGCTGTTCTGTCTCTGACCCCAGATAAGCTTATTAGCATGCACAATATTTCGGGGAACACAATACCACAGACTTCAGTGATAAGTGACAGACTAGTGGCTTCATAGGAGTTTAACACCCTGGCTTCGAAGCCTCCACTGTGAAAGAAGGAAAACTTTAGTGAAGAAAGTGAGCCAAAGTCACACAGACAGAGGCTGCCCTTGGTGCCCTGTGTTCTGAAGCTGCATTCCCAGGAGATCTTAAAGACATTGTTGATTGAGATCAGCTTCTACTCCACATGAGCTGTGCCCGCTGCAATCAGCCCAGCAGTTCAAACGGAATATGTATTCTTCAGTGATATTTCTGCTCCATAAATCCAGATGACACTTTAGCTGGGAGTCTGGCTTCCCTCTTTAGGAACTGTGCTTACGTAATAATCTTTTACTTTAGCAGACACTGTTATTGATATCTGTCAGTCAACTGGTGTGTTCAAACTCCAGGTGTGAGATAACTTGTACAATGTGATTCTGGGAGTGGCTCACCGAGTCACTGTAACAAATGACCTGAGAAACGGTCTGTTTATAAACGGGAAGGGTTATTCTGGCTCACAGTTTTGAGGGCTCCAGTTCATGCTGGCAGGCCCTGTTGCTTTGGGCCTGTGACCAGACAGCGGATATTGCTAGGAGTGTGTGGAAAAGCAAAACTCCTCCCCTTAGCATGAGCCAGTGGGTGAAAGAAGAAGAAAGGGACAAGAGCCCAGTCTCCTCTGATGACATGCCCTCCAGTGTCCCAGGACCCTCTCATGCAGCGGTGCTCTGCAAAGGTTCCATTACACCTGACTGCCACCCTGGGGACAAGCCTTTAGTGCGCCATCCTTTGGAGAACACTGAAGGTCTAAGCTGTATCGGGCTGATCTGGGCTCCTTTGAAGATCCTGTTTCATTTGGCAGGGACTTTCCCAGGTGGAGTATGAACAGGCTTGAAGGTAGGTTTGTTTAGGGATGGTTGATATTAGATTATATCCTTAGGCTAGTCTAACAAGAGCCTAAACTGTGGGTAATAAAAATGTCTAGGATTGGGCTATAACTTAGTGGTGGAACTGTTGTCTAGAATGTATAAGGCTCTGAGATCAGTCCACAGCACAGGGAAGACAAAGCTTAGAATCCACTTCTTCTTTATCAATTATTTTTTGAAATACATCTCATTGAGCCCGTTTTTCTTTTTCTTTTTTAAATGTTGGCTTATGTTGGCTTTTGTGAAGTACTTGTAGGACACCTGATTGTATGTGTTTTGGTTAGGGTTTTGTATTGCTGTGAAGAGACACCATGACCATGGCAACTCTTACAAATAAAAACATTTAATTGAGGTGGCTTACAGTTCAGAGGTTCAGGCCATTATCATCAGGATGGGGAACATGGTGGCATGCAGGCAGATGTGGCACTGGAGCTGAGAGTCATGCATGTGTAGTGAGCATATTGCCCATGGGGTTTTGTTTTGAGGAAGCATGAAAAGCTAAAGTTGAAAAGGGTAGATTTCTTTACAGACTTTTTTTTTTCCTGTGTGGATTGAATTCTTTGTAGTATTTAAGTATATCTAAACTTAAAAGTTTGGTCTGTTGAAAAACCCACCAATTATGCATGAAGTATTCAGAAAGAATAAGTTCCTCTTCTGTCTTTGAAGATTGCTTGATAGCCTTGGCCCCTAAGATAGCTGGTCCTCCATACCAGGTGGGGCAGTAGGCGCTCACTGGTGGGACCCACAGTCACATTCCGACAGTCTCAGGTGTGTAGTAAGTTGAGGCATTTGTGAGAAGGCAGGGATTTTTAATTTTTATTAATTTGCTTGTTTGCTTATTTCCGTAGTTTTATTTGCGAGCCACTGGTCCTGCACATATGTGTAGTGACTCTGAATAATCTGGGGTACAAGAATGAATGAACCCTGAAACTTACCTGGAAGTGCAGAGACTGGAGAGGTGCTTAAATGTTTCTGGGTACATAAAGTTTGAAAAAGCTATTTTCCTCCAAATCTTTAAAGATATTGTAAAAAGAAGTGTGTTCCCAAAGAGTCTGTTCTGAGTGGATGACAGCAGCAGAAATTATGGGATGCTCCTCTTTCCACCTCTTTACAGAACAATGCAAACCCTGAGTTTTAGAGGGGCACCTTACTACCCAGAATAAAGACAGGTCCTGTGTCAACTAATGTGGTCATGTGACTAATGCATGTGACTATTACATGGTAGCTTCCTGGACTTTGCTTTAAGGGCAGTTAACACAGGCTGCCCCCTTTCCAGCTTCCCCAGCCTTTCCTCCTCCTGTACCTGTCCTATGGATGTGTTTACAGGAGCTCAGTTTCTGCCTTGGGCTTACAGGGTAGTCATATGTACATGGATGACAGCTGTGGACTTACAGGGTAGTCATATGTACATGGATGACAGCTGTGGACTTACAGGGTAGTCATATGTACAAGGATGACAGCTGTGGACTTACAGGGTAGTCATATGGACACAGATAACAATGAGCTGTGGGCTTACAGGGTAGTCATATGTACATGGATGACAGCTGTGGACTTACAGGGTAGTCATATGTACATGGATGACAGCTGTGGACTTACAGGGTAGTCATATGGACATGGATGACAGCTGTGGACTTACAGGGTAGGTCAGGTGACTGAGGATAACAGTGATCTAGAAAGGGGCTAAATATTCTCTTAGGAGCAAAGCCCCTTTTGTAGTGGTTTGAGTGACAGTGGCCCCCATAGGCTCATGTATTTGAATGCTTGGTGCCCAGCCGGTGGACTGTTTGGAAAGGATTAGCGGGCGTGGCCTTGGAGGAGGTGTGTCACTGGGGGTGGGTTGTGAGGTTCAAAAGCTCCTGCTAGCCCCGGTTCTCTCTCTCTGCCTCCTGCTTGTGGATCAGATGTGAGCTCTCAGCTACCGCTCCAATGCCATGCCTGCCTGTCTGCTACCCTGCGCCCTGCTGTGACGGTCATGGGCGCATGCTCCGAAACTGTAACTTGCTTCTATAAGTTGCCTTGCTTACAGTGTTTCTTTATGGCAATAGAAAAGTAGGCAAGACACCCTGTGGTTGCCGGCTCTGGTTTGTCTGTGTCCTACATTTTGATATAAGATAAAAAGCACGTATTTGTTTTCCATAAGATGGTATTTTGTATTAGCCAATTGTGGTGAGTCAGTGATACTGTCATTTAGGAAGTGAAATTGAAATTTTTATTTTATGTGCATCTGTGCATGCCTACGTATATGTATGTCCACAGAAGTCAGAAGAGGGTGTTGGGTCCCCCGGAACTGAAGTTACAGGTGTTATGAGCTGCCATGTGGGTTCTGGGTACAGAATCCAGGTCTTTCGGAAGAGCAGTAAGTGCTCTTAACCACTGAGCCTTCTCTCCAGCTCCCAGGAAGGAGGATTTGTAACTTGTCCTAGAAGATTATTACAGGGCTTATTAATCCTTAAGAACAAAATGCTCATTTTTAATTTTTAAAAAAGTATCTTTAGGGCATTATATAAACTGAGCAGGATATGTGTGTGTGTGTGTGAATCAACAATTCTTTTTAAAGAAAAAGAGGCCATGAATTTGAGAGAGAGAAAGTGGGGTGCATGGGAAGGGATTCAAGGGAGGGAAGGGAAGGGGAAATGATATAATTTTAAAAACTATTATGAAAAACTATTATGAAAAAAGTATCTTTAGGGCTGGGGAGATGCTCAGTAGGTAAGAATGCTGGCATTGCAAGCATGAGGACCTGAGTTTGAATCCCCAGCACCCATGTAGAAACCCGGGCATGGCTGTGGGTGTGCCTGCAGTCCTGGGATTGGGAGCCCTGGGGCAGACGGAGCCCAAGAGCACTCTGGTTAGCCAGATGTGGTGAACTTCGGCTTCTGTGAGTGATCCTGCTCAAGACAGTTCGGGTGGAGGGATACAGGAAGACACCTTGTGTCCTGTTCTGGCCTCTTCAGGG
This sequence comes from Peromyscus maniculatus bairdii, assembly GCF_049852395.1. NCBI lineage: Eukaryota > Metazoa > Chordata > Mammalia > Rodentia > Cricetidae > Peromyscus > Peromyscus maniculatus. Next base: position 95,904,357 of record NC_134855.1, on the reverse strand, counting down.
GTACCAGTGGGTGTGCCACCTGCACACTCATGTGTGTGCACCACACACACACACACACACACACACACACACACACACACACACACAAATAAATAAATGAATATGCAAATACATCTTTGATGGAGTCTGTTTCTATTTTCCCTTGTCTGAATATTTGAAAGTGGAAAACAATTGGTTAGAATCTTCTTCATGATAAATCCTTGTTCCTTGTGGAATATAAGATTATTGGTTTGTTTTTATTTTCTTCCCCTCCTTCCTTCCCTCCCTCCCACTCTTTCTTGTGTGTATATATGTGTGTTTGTACGTGTGTGTATGTGTATATGTGTGTGTATATGTATGTGTATGTATATGTGTGTGTATATATATGTGTATGTGTCTATGTGTGTCTATGTATGTTTATGTGTGTATGTATATATATGTGTGTGTTTGTATGTATGTGTCTCTGTGTATGTGTATGTGTGTGTATATGTATGTGTATGTGTGTATGTATATATATATGTGTGTGTATGTGTGTGTTTGTATGTATGTGTCTCTGTGTATGTGTGTGTGTGTGTGTGTGTGTGTGTGTGTGTGTGTGTGTGTGTATGGTGCTGGAGATCAAGGCCCAGCTCTTATCCATGCTGGGCAAAGGCCCTGCCACTGAGCCACATGCTAGTCTCTTGCTTTAATTTTATATTTTATTTCAATTTTATGTAGATCAGTGGATTTAGAATTTTAAAAGTTATTTTATTTTATGAAAACTGTTTTTAGTAATACTTTTTAAATAAGAGAATTGGATGTGTTAGGCTCGAGGCTCTATTTGTGCTTAGCATTGGTTATTGGTGGCTTACGGCAAGCTTGCTTTTAGCAAAATAAATACAGGGTTTGCAGAACCGTGAAAGACGTGGTGAGAATACCCTGGTCCTCTGTCTGGGGAGAATGTCTAGGGCTTCTTCACTCACACACAGAGAAGGAAGGGGGAGGGAGGGAGGAGAAAGGCCCTTTGTGGGGCGGGGGGAAGTGATTCTGAGAGAGAGATAGCAAGCATATGTCTTCGAATCAAAGCTCTTGGCGGGTTTAATTGATGCTGAGTTCCTGGCTTCCTGGGAAGCAACAGGCGCATCCCAGGAGGGACAGTGTCGCTTCCTCTGGAGCATGAAATTGACTGGTGTCTGAGAGGCCGGACACATGGCTGTGCCAGCTGTCTTCGTATTCTGGCTTACTTAGGACATTTCAGTCCTTGCTAGTCACTTAAAAACAACCTTTAGGAGAGACACAATTGAATCAGCATCGAGATTCTCTCGTTTTTGTGTCTCACACATCAGTATGTGAAATATACTGATGGACTCATTAAAAAAAAACCTTATTGAGATATTCACTTGCAGGATGATTCACCCCTGTAGAGTGTATAATTCAGTGCTTGAACAGTCATGTTCCAGAAAAATTCACTACCACAATCCATTCTTGAATGCAGTTATTACTCCAGAAAAATGCCCTGCTCATTAATATCTCCATTTTCTCCCATTTCCTTTCTTCCCAGCCCTAGGTAACTACAAATCTCCTTTGTATCTTTAAGGAATTGCTGATTCTGGACATATGGAAATGGACCGAACAATATATGCTTTTTTGTTATTGGCTTCTTTACGTAGCCTAATGTTGTTGTGATTCATCCATGTTGTGGAACGCATCCATACATCATCTCTTTTTATAGCTGTATAATATTCCACCAACTGTGTATATACTACATTTTCTTTATTAATCAGTAGATGAATGTTTGGCTAATTTCCTCTTTTGGCTATTGTGAACAATGCTGCTATGCACATTTGTGTACAAGTTTCATATTGGCATATCTTTTCATTTGTTGTGAGCATATACCAAGAAACTGCTGGATCTGACAGACATGGGCTCCCACGTCATACTGTACCAAAGATGTCAGTGTCCTAATCCTTTGAGCTTGTGACTATGTTATGTCACGAGGTGATGGGACATAGAATTAAGATGGCGGATGGACTGACGTTTGCTAATCAGATCACTTTCAAACAGATTATTCTGTACCATCTGGGTGGGTTACCCAGTGCAGCCGTAGGGTCCTGAGGATGGAAGAGGAGAGCAGAACGTGAGTCACAGTGACTCGCTATGGCAAATACTCGGCTGCTGTTTGAAGATGGAGGGTCACCAGCCACAAGAACAGGGAGCTTCCGGAAGCTGGAAGAAGCAAGGAAGACGTCTTCTCCCAAAGCTCCAAAAGCAGAGCTTCGTTCCAGCCATGCTGATTCCTTTTGGACTTTTGACCCAGAGAACAGTGAGGTGATGACTTTGTGTTGTTTTAGGCCATCGTTATCATGACAGTAGAGACATGAATGGGTCGCGCGGTCTTCCAGGGACTGCCAGAATGTCTCCGTTACAGTCTCCCACGCCCACAGGAGGGCTGGAAGGCTCAGCACCTGTGGCCCAGCACACTCCTTAGTGTCTGTCCGTCTTTCTGAGCAGCCTGTCTAAGGGGTGTGAAGTGATGTCCCTTTCCTGGGGGCTTTGATTTGCATTTCCTGGCTGATGACATTGGCCAGCTTTTCCTTTGTTTGTTGGCTATCTGTGTGCCTTCTTTGGAGAAATGTCAATCTGTTCCTTAGCCCATTACAAGTCAGATGGTCTCTTGGTTCTTATGTTGTAAGAATTCTTTATATTCTAGATGCAAATGCTTCATCAAATATGCAGAAAATAGCCTATTTTATCCTTCTACTTTCTTCATGATGTTCTTTAGATTTTGATTTTGGTGAAATTCAATTTATCTATTTTTCTTCCATTAAAAGTTTTTTTTTTGTTTGTTTTGTTTTGTTTTTCGAGACAGGGTTTCTCTGTGTAGCTTTGCGCCTTTCCTGGATCTCGCTCTGGAGACCAGGCTGGCCTCAAACTCACAGAGATCCGCCTGGCTCTGCCTCCCGAGTGCTGGGATTAAAGGCATGCGCCACCACCGCCCGGCCATTAAAAGTTTTATTAGCACATATTATATGCAATAATAGATTTTCTTTCTTTTTTGTTTTTTGTTTTTCGAGGCAGGGTTTCTCTGTAGCTTTGGAGCCTGCCCTGGAACTCACTCTGTAGGCCAGGTTGGCCTTGAACTCACAGAGATCCACCTGTCTCTGCCTCCTGAGTGCTGGGATTAAAGGCATGAGCCACCACTGCCCAGCTAATAATGGATTTTCTTATGGCATTCCCACATATATGTATTATATATTTTGATCATATTCACCTCCATTGTCCTCTCTTGTCTCCTTCTCCTTCCTGCCAATCCCCTTCTCCTCCCAGCCAGCCCCGCCTTCTCATGTTTACTTCGTGTAACACAGTGGGCATAGTTAGGGTGGCCTGTGCGAGCGTGAGGAAGGGGTGAGTAAGGGTGGCCTGTGTGAGCGTGGGGAAGGGGTGAGTAATGAGCACAGGCAACCTGCCAGTGGCTACACTAGTACAGAAAATGCTCAAGGACTTTGGTTATTGTGCTCTTGATGTCCTACCTAATAAACCACTGTTTAGTACATTATCAGCTTTACTATAAAAGACCTTGCTAGCAAATAAAAATGTCAGCACCCAAATTAATCTGACCCACAAGGTCCGTACAACTTAATGAGCTTATATACAATTAGAACTGGCTTTCAGAACGTAAACCTTGCACTTTCAGTATCAAATATCCTTTATGCACTTGCAGATTTTTTGGTTTTGGTGGTGGATAAGTGCATACAATACACTGACTGAGGTTTAGAGGATGTTTTATTGGTTCTCAGCCTTCCTAATGCTTCCATCCTTTAATACAGTTCCTCGTGTTGTGGTGACCTCCAACCATCAAATTATTTTCAATGCTACTTCATAGCTGTAGTTTTGTTACTGTTATGAGTTGCAATGTAAATAATATTTGGAGATAGAGGTTTGTCGAAGGGGTTGTGACCCACAGATTGAGAACTGCTGCTGTAGGTGCTGTGAAAGAGGCAGGGTGTGGAGGGGATGGCTCAGTTCCTACCTAAGAACATTCCAGGCTAGTGGTGTGACAATGAGAGAGCTTAGAATGGACTACAGTGTGCCTGACAGCAAGCCTGCTGTGGCTTGGAGGCAGAGACTTTTGATCTGCCTTGGAGAGACAGGAAGGCCTGTTTCACAGAAAGGGTGGGTCTAGAATCCTAAAGGATGAGGAGGCATTCAACAGGTCAAGTGATTAGTGGAAGTAGGGTGCATCCTGGAGAGGCCAAAGAAGAGGTACAAGAGTAAGGTGTGCTGGAACATGGGGAGAGGGGTTGGGATTGATTTTAGAGGCTCAGGATCAATATGGAGCAGTGCACTCAAGGCCTTGCATGCCCCGTGTAGCAATTTGTAAAACACTGAGGGAGAGGGACGGTGTTGAAGGATGCGGAGCCTGGTGATCAAATAGGCAGTATAGGAAGAATTTGGAGTAGCCAGTACAGGAAACATGGAGGCAGAGGGAGAGGCCAGGGGACACCTGTGGTCAAACAGTCAAGAAATGATGAGGATCAGAAACCAAAGCAGAGAAGGAGTTAAAGGGGAGAAAAAACCCATAGGGCTTGGATATGGGGATAAGACCAGCTGAGAAAATGCCGGATATCTGGTTTGGGCCATTGAGTAGGAAGATGGGCCTTTTATGACCACGAGAACCTCTAAAGCGAGATTATTAGGAGCATGCAGTGAATTCATAGTGTTTCGTGTTTTTGGCAGTTCTGAGAATCAAATTCAAGCCTCCATGGCAAACCCTGTACCACTTAGCTAGGAGTATCTCTCCCCCATTCCCACCCAAAATTGTTTTAAACCCTGTTTTTTGTTTGTTTTTTTTAAAGATGCTTGTGAGATATCAAGTGGAAAAATCCTGAGGGAGATGGGCATGTGAGCATTAAGGAGAGGGGTCTGGGGTGGACAGAAGAACATGGAAGCCACTGTAGGTAGATTTAGCTGAAGCTGTGGATGAGAAAGAGAGTTAGGGTTAGAAATGTTGCCAGGCAAGATGGCACATGCTCTTAACCCCAGCACTCTGTATCCCAGTGACAGGCTACCCCCACCAGATGTTTAGTTACTGCTTGTCTACTATTGTGTTCCAGCCGTTTTTCTTATTCATTTTGAAAAACCTGATATTTTAGCTCAGAGCCTTTTGGTCTAATCATTCAGTGAAAGCTTGTTGAGTTATTTAAATTTTTCTTTGCTATTATCTAACACACAGTTCATTGGTTGTTTAATATCAAATGTGTAAATCAAATATCCCTCTCACTCCATAGAGTCTTTCTATGTTGCCCAGGCTAGTTTCATTCAAACTTGCAGGCTTAATCGAGCCTCCTGCCTCAGCCTGCTGAGCACTGGGAATACAGGTGTACTGTGGGATGGTCTGTATGTCAAATTGCTCTGATTGGTCAATAAATAAAACACTGATTGGCCAGTGGCCAGGCAGGAAGTAGGTGGGACAAGGAGAGAGGAGAATTCTGGGAAGCGGAAAACTGAGGCAGGGAGACACTGCCAGCTGCCGCCATGACCAGCAGCCTGTGAAGACACCGGTAAGCCACCAGCCACGTGGCAAGGTATAGATTTATGGAAATGGATTAATTTAAGCTATAAGAACAGTTAGCAAGAAGCCTGCCACGGCCATACAGTTTGTAAGCAATATAAGTCTCTGTGTTTACTTGGTTGGGTCTGAGCGGCTGTGGGACTGGCGGGTGACAAAGATTTGTCCTGACTGTGGACAAGGCAGGAAAACTACATCTACACAGGTGTGTACCACTCAACCCATCAAAACTATCTTACGAGTCAGAGAAGTGATCTAATAATGATCGCATCCCCTCAGCAGGACTTGGCCATCCCTTTATGGCAGTTGCCATGTGATGCCTAATACACCGTGACTGGAATTCTTGTGGCTGCTGACTCTAGCAGCAATAGCAAGGTTTTATTTGACCAGCTGGTCAGATCTGACTGTGTGTAATCATAATTACAGGCATCTAGTAAGACCATTAGACCATACACCGTTGCCAGTGGTGGTGGTGCACACCTTTAATCCCAGCACTTGGGAGGCAGAGGCAGGCAGATCTGAGTTCAAGGCCAGCCTGGTCTACGTGGTGGGAAGTTCCAGGGCAGGCAGGGATACACAGTGAAAGCCTGTCTCCCAAACCAAAACCAAAACACAAAGTTGAAGCCAGATGGGATGCACTTATAGGTAGTGATGCCATTGTTCAAAAAAAGTGTGTGTGTGTGTGTGTGTGTGTGTGTGTGTGTGTGTGTGTGTGAGAGAGAGAGAGAGAGAGAGAGAGAGAGAGAGAGAGAGAGAGAGAGAGAGAGAGAGAGAGAGAGAGAGACACGCTGACTTGTTTAGACTGAGAAGAGAAAATCTACTGCCCATGTAATTCTTGTCAATTCACTGCAGCTCTGTGGTGTAACAGCTTAGGACACACTAGTCAAGAAGCTCACATGCTACCAAATCAGGAGCTAGGCTGTCCTGTTGGGGCCAGACGTCCATGTCTTTGCTGCTCAGGATGGCCTGGATGGAGCCACTCAGAGTTTTCACACTGCAGTTGTATAGACAGTTTCCGGTGGTGTGGGGACCGTGCTGATAGCCACAGAGCAATAAGGGTGAATGTTTTACAACAGAGGAGGTAGTGAAAACCAGACAGCCACCTACAGATCTCTCTCAAGAAGCCCTTCCCATTTGGCTTTCAGCCAGTCAGCAAAGCCACTATGGCTGCAGGTTCTTTGTGAGCATTTCAGGCCTGCCCTCTGCTCCCAGCAGGCTCCGTGGTCCCAGCAGGCTGCGGCAGTCACTGTCCAGGGCTGTCCTGGATTCTACAGACTGCAGAAGCCCCTTGCATCCTCTCCTTCGAGGGAGATCCTGCTCTCATGGCTTCCTTACATCCAGTTAGGTACAGATTCATCCTGCTCAAGTCCAGGTGGTTCCCAGGGACACACACATCTTGGCCCTTGTTCTCAACGTCAGTGGTGACATTGTCAGGGGGTCTCTTTAAAAGAGGCAGTGTGGTGCCGTAGTTACATCCTAGGCTGTAGAGTTCTATGGCCTGGCTCTGAATTCTAGTACCCCAGTTTCTTATTTCTGACTGTGGGGAAACCTTTAATGTCTCAGCACCTGGATTTGAACCATACCTCTGACATGGCTTTTAGCAAGGACCATATGATAAAATCAAGTTGTAAGTAAGATCTAGTTGGCAGATGCTTTCTAGATGCTGGCTGTTGGTCTGAGTCCTTCTGACACCTGTATGCTACCTCTTTTTCTGCCATGTTACCCCAACCTGGCCAGACAGGACAGCTTGCAAGGTTGGGGGAGGAGAATCTTGCTGTGTGCTGTTCCATCCTGAAGAACCTGTACCCTCAGGTTAAAATCCTAGTGGAAGCAATAATTGTTCATTTTCATTGCTTATCCTTGGAGCATGCCACACTGTCTTCTGAAATGCTGTGTGTGTATGTATGTGCGTGCACATGCATGCACATACATGAACATACCCGTGGACATATGTGTGCACCTGTGGAGGCCAGAGGTTGATGCTATGTGTATTCCTCAATCACACCCCCCCCTTATTTTTTGACACAGGGTCTTTCATTGATCTTGAAGTTGGCTGATGTGTCTATAGACTAGCTGGTCCACAAGCCCCAAGGATCCTCTCATCTCTCCCTCCCAGACCTGGGATTACCTGTGCATATTGCCATATCTGGTTTTTGATGTGTGCAGGGATTTAACACAGGTCATCGTGCGTGTGTGGCAGACACTACTGACTGAGCCCATCTCCCCAGCTTCTCCTTAAACTCTTTCTTGATTCTCCTGGCATGTTACAAGAGCAGGCCTTTTCTTTTTCATTTTTATTGGAGCAGAAGAAAGTCACACTTTCCTGATTATTTTTACCTTTTATTGAAAATAGATTTTTTTCTCACATAATATATCCCGATTATGGTTCCCCTCCCTGTACTCCTCCCAGTTCCTTCTACTTCCTCTCCTCTCCAGACTCACTCCCTTTCCATCTCTCATTAGAGAACAGACAGGCTTGTAAGGGATAATAATAAAATATGATAATATAAAATAAGATATAATAAGATAAAACAAAAGCTAACACATCAGAATTGGGCAAAACAAACAAATAAGGAAAATAACCCACTTATTCACACACTCAGGGATCCCATAAAAACACTAAACTGGAAGCCATACTACATATGCAGAGAACCTGCTGCAGATCCATGCGGGCCCTGTGCATGCTGCCTCAGTCTCTGTGGGTTCATACAAGCCTTGCTCAGTTGATGTAGAGGACTTTGTTTTCCTGGTGTCCCCATCCCCTCTGGCTCTTACACTCTTTCTGTCTCCTCTTCCATGGGGTCCCCTGAGCTCTGATGGGAGGGATTTGGTAGAGGCATCAGTTTAGGGCTGGGTGTTCTAAGGTCTCTCACTCTCTGCTGTGGATCTGTTTGCTCCCATCTGCTGTGGGAGGAAGCTTCTCTGATGATGGCTGACTGAGCAAGGCACTGATCCATGAGTGTAGCAGAATGTCACTGGGAGCCATTGTATTGCTCCTTTTTTTTTTTTTTTTTTTTAGAACAGCAGTGTTTAGTTTTACCCTATGTCCCTGGAGTATCTAACCTCAGGTTCTTGATCATCTAGCAGTGTTGGACACAGCTTCTATCTCATGGAATGAACCCTAAGTCAAATCAGACATTGGTTGGTTACTCCCATAAGCTTTGTGCCACCATTGCCCTAGCATATCTTGAAGGCAGGACAGCATGGTAGATCAAAGGGTTTGTGGCTGGTTGGTGTTTGTGTTCTTCTTTTGGTAGCATGCAGAGGACCTTCTGTACCACAGATGCCAGCAGAGAGCGGGGAAGGCTCTATGGAGGCACCAGCTCGACTTCTCCGTGTTCAATGGGTTGTGCAGATGTTGTCTTCAGCAGTGGAACCTTGTTGTCGGTTTGTGGGGGGCAAGCCTAGGTTGTTTGGGAGTTCTCATGGGACTCTTTGGCCAACAATTCAATTAGATGGAACCCAAGCTTGGTACTGGAAGTTTCATTTGGTGACAAGAGATGGCTAATAGGGGCTTTGTTTTTTCCACTGTTTGGCAATTTCATTTAGATCACCTTCATATATGTATATATTTTAAGAAGCATCTACTACATTAGATTTTCATACTGGCCCTCAAATGGCCCCTAATTTAACTGCCTGTCCCCCTATTCCCTCCCTTGTTGTCCTCTCTCCTCCCTCCCTACTTGATCGTCCTGTTCCAGGTCCCCATCCATCCATAACGATCTATTTCCTAGTGAGATCTATCTGTCCCCATGTGTCCTTTTTTACTAAATTTCTGTGGTTCTATGGATTGTAGCTTGGATATCATTGACTTAACAGCTAATATCCACATATAAATGAATACATACCATATGTTTTTCTTTCTAGGTCTGAGATATCTTATTCAGGATGATTTTTTTTTTCCTAATCCTATCCACTTACCTTTGAATTTCATGATTTTTGTTTAATGGTTTAGTAATACCCCATTGTGTAAATCTACCACATTTTCTTTATCCATTCTTCTGTTGAGGGACATGAGGTTGTTTGCAGTTTCTGGATATTATGAATAGAGCAGCAATGGACATGGTTGAGCAAGTGTCTCTGTGGTAGGATGAAGCATTCTCTGGGTATGTGCCCAAGGGCCACTTTCCTGATTAGTTATCCGGCTTTCCAGGTGAATCACAGGAAACTGTCTAGCTGGGCTGGCTACTCTCTCAGCTGAGACTAAATTCTCCACCCTTTAATGGTCACTGTTGACTGCACTTCCTGTTGGGACATTGCTAACTCAATGCTTGTGCAAACCCCCAAGGACCAGAAAGGACCCCCTGCACGTCCTTAGGAGCACTAGACAAAATAGGCAGCAGGAAATGTGGGTGCCCCTGCAGCCTCGGCACTTGGTGTCACTTTCTCTGTCTTGGGTTTCCTGTCCAGATGAGATGTTAAGAGTCAGCGTGGTGTGAGGAGTGGCATGCGGAACAACAGAGCAGCTGGGTGCAGGCTGTGCACCCCAGGGCAGTATGCAATATGGGGACATGACCGTGGTCTGTCCTCTTACCTTCCCACACTGAGCCCTAAGGCTGTTTCTGTCAACCTCTGTCATAGCCAGAAAGCAATAAAAACATTGGCTCTCGATGTTGAGGGCCACCAGAAACTCCAAGGATTTGTGTATTTTAACAACAGATCTGCATGTATTAGCTCCTGTTGGGCATGATGTCATACACATTTGGGGATAGCCTCTCTTTATAGTGATTCCAGGCCAGCATGAACAATGTTACAAGATCCAGACTCAGAAAGAAAGAACATCAACTCCCAAAGAAGGCTCCCTCTCTGTCTCTGTCTGTCTGTATGAGTGTGTGTATACAAACATATTTCCTTTCTCATATTTAGTGAAAAAATAAATTATATCGCAACTTCACTAGGCCATCTCTAGTTGCACTTGGTTTGGGATAATCAGTGTCGACAGCCTGGTATGTGGTCTTTCACATGACTGTTTTCTCATAGGGACATGCCACTGTTGAGCCTTTATTATATTCAAACATGAAACCTATGCATTAATTCTGTTTATTTATAGGGCAATCTTTAAAAAGTAAAACTGTCTAGGGCTGAGGAGATGGCTTATTTGGAAAAGTGTTTACTGTGCAAGTGTGGGGACCAGTGTTTGAATCCTAGAATCCATGTAAAGGCTGGACAGGTGCGGTTGGCTTGCTTTTTTTTTTTTTTCTTTTGGTTTTTCAAGACAGGGTTTCTCTGTGTAGTTTTGGTGCCCGTCCTGGATCTCACAGTGTAGACCAGACTGGCCTCGAACTCACAGAGATCTGCCTGGCTCTGCCTCCCAAGTGCTGGGATTAAAGGCGTGCACCACCACTGCCCGCCTGGCTTGTTTTTAATTCCAATACTCAGGAAGCAGAGATAGAGGATTCCCAGGGCAAGCTGGCTAGTTAGAGTAGCTAGAATTGATGAACTGTGGGTTCTGTAGGGGACCCTGGCTCAATAATAAACAGTGGAAAGAAGTCAAGAAAGACACCAGTGTGAATTTCAAGTCTCCATATGCACGTGCACACATGTGCAGGTACACCTATGCCCATACACATGCATCCACACCCATGTAAACACATGCACACTCACACTGCACACATGCACAGACACAGTTAAGGTACATGCATCTCAGATGCTGCCAGCTTTCTTTCCTGTTGTGTATAACAATTCGCTTGTCAAACCAAAACATGTAATTCTATCTCCTAGTCTCTAGTACTAGCTGTTGTCAATTTTATTTTGGTTTCTCTTTTTGATTTTAGTGTTCATTTTCCCATTCCATGAGGAATCAGATTCCTTTTGCATCTTGTTGGTAAACGTTGGCATGGCTTTCCTGCCAAGCCTCTGCTGACTTCTGTCCATCCAGACAGGAACTGTAGCAGCAGCTTCAGTGGGCGTGATGGATTTTAGTTCTAATGGCTGTTGGGTGCTGTGTTGATTCAAACCCATCAAAAAGATGGACTCCAAGCCGATGCCATTTGAAAAGGTTACGAACGAGAAGGAAAGAACGGCTGATGCGTATACAGGGTTGCCAGGGGTGTCTGATTTACCCAGCTCTTGGCAGTGGTCGCCCTGTGGGTTCATGACCTTTCTGTGTCCTGTGCTCTGCAGAGCATGTAGAGCCTGTGATAGCTGCATGCAGTGAGGAGGAACTCAGATAGTGTCTTATTAGGAAGAGGCGTGTGTAGGGAGGAATTGTGTAGCATGGTATGTTAGGGACTCAGGGGAGGCTCGCGGGAGGAACACGGGTGGCATGTGCATTAGAGAGAGGCTCATGGGAGGAAGACGGGTGGCATGTGCGTTAGAGAGGCTCATGGGAGGAAGACGGGTGGCATGTGTGTTAGAGAGGCTCATGGGAGGAAGTCGGGTGGCATGTGTGTTAGAGAGGCTCATGGGAGGAACTTGGGTGGCATGTGCATTGGAGAGAGGCTCATGGGAGGAAGTCGGGTGGCATGTGTGTTAGAGAGAGGCTCATGGGAGGAAGACGGGTGGCATGTGTGTTAGAGAGGCTCATGGGAGGAACTTGGGTGGCATGTGTGTTAGAGAGGCTCATGGGAGGAAGTCGGGTGGCATGTGTGTTAGAGAGGCTCATGGGAAGAAGTTGGGTGGCATGTGTGTTAGAGAGAGGCTCATGGGAGGAAGTTGGGTGGCATGTGTGTTAGAGAGGCTCACGGGAGGAACTGGGTGGCATGTGTGTTAGAGAGGCTCATGGGAGGAAGTCGGGTGGCATGTGCTTTAGAGAGGCTCACGGGAGGAACTGGGTGGCATGTGTGTTAGAGAGAGGCTCACGGGAGGAAGTCGGGTGGCATGTGCGTTAGAGAGGCTCACACGGAGATAGGACTTTGCAGCATCCAGCACACGGTGACCTTCTCCTGTCCCCTGCTAACACAAGAAGAACATCAGCAGGTGTGCCTCTTTTTCTGAGGATTTTTTTTTCTAGTGTAAAACTCGATGCTGCTTTTCTGAACCATTTGAACAACATGGGTTAGTTAAAAAATAAACAAACAATCCAGAAACTGAGACTGTGGTCATGGTGAAAGAGCAGAGGCCAGAGGGAGAAATACAGAGCAGAGCTCTGAAGTTTTGGGGACTCACAGGAAGGCCTCAGAGGGCCGGTCACAGCCCCTAGTCCAGGGCCCCATGCACCTCACAGGCCACACTGCCACCTCACAGGCCGCACGGCCACCTCACAGGCCGCACTGCCACCTCACAGGCCACAGTGCCACCTCACTGCCACCTCACAGGCCGCACTGCCACCTCACAGGCCACACTGCCACCTCACAGGCCACACTGCCACCTCACAGGCCACACTGCCACCTCACAGGCCGCACTGCCACCTCACAGGCCACAGTGCCACCTCACAGGCCACAGTGCCACCTCACAGGCCACACGGCCACCTCACAGGCCACACGGCCACCTCACAGGCCACACTGCCACCTCAGGCCGCACTGCCACCTCACAGGCCACATTGCCACCTCACAGGCCACACTGCCACCTCACAGGCCACATTGCCACCTCACAGGCCACACTGCCACCTCACAGGCCACACTGCCACCTCACAGGCCACACTGCCACCTCACAGGCCACGGTGCCACCTCACAGGCCACGGTGCCACCTCACAGGCCACACTGCCACCTCACAGGCCACACTGCCACTCATCAGGCCACACTGCCACTCATCAGGCCACACGGCCACCTCACAGGCCACATTGCCACCTCACAGGCCACACTGCCACCTCAGGCCACACGGCCACCTCACAGGCCACACTGCCACCTCACAGGCCACAGTGCCACCTCACAGGCCACGGTGCCACCTCACAGGCCACACTGCCACCTCAGGTCACACTGCCACCTCACAGGCCACACTGCCACCTCAGGCCACACGGCCACCTCACAGACCACACTGCCACCTCACAGGCCACACTGCCACCTCACAGGCCACAGTGCCACCTCACAGGCCACAGTGCCACCTCAGGCCACACTGCCACCTCACAGGCCACGGTGCCACCTCACAGGCCACACTGCCACCTCACAGGCCACACGGCCACCTCACAGGCCACACTGCCACTCATCAGGCCTTACTGCATTGCACCCACAGACCTCACTGCCATCCAAGACCTCAGTGTCTCCCTACAGGCCTTACTATGACCTCACAGGCCTCACCATCATATCACAGCCACTCTGCAGCACTGAGTTTACACCACAGGATCTCAGTGCCACCTCGCAGTCTATGTGGCCACCTCATGCACTCAGGTACTCCCCGTCACCTCATGCACTCAGGTACTCCCCGTCACCTCATGCACTCAGGTACTCCCCATCACCTCATGCACTCAGGTACTCCCCGTCACCTCATGTACTCAGGTACTCCCCGTCACCTCATGTACTCTCAGGTACTCCCTGTCACCTCATGTACTCTCAGGTACTCCCTGTCACCTCATGCACTCTCAGGTACTCCTCGTCACCTCATGCACTCAGGTACTCCCTGTCACCTCATGCACTCAGGTACTCCCCGTCACCTCATGCACTCAGGTACTCCCCATCACCTCATGCACTCGGGTACTTCCGTCACCTCATGTACTCTCAGGTACTCCTGTCACCTCATGTACTCAGGTACTCCCCGTCACCTCATGTACTCAGGTACTCCTGTCACCTCATGCACTCGGGTACTTCTGTCACCTCATGTACTCTCAGGTACTCCTGTCACCTCATGTACTCTCAGGTACTCCCCGTCACCTCATGTACTCTCAGGTACTCCCCGTCACCTCATGTACTCAGGTACTCCTCGTCACCTCATGCACTCGGGTACTTCCGTCACCTCATGTACTCTCAGGTACTCCTGTCACCTCATGTACTCTCAGGTACTCCCCGTCACCTCATGTACTCTCAGGTACTCCCTGTCACCTCATGTACTCTCAGGTACTCCCCGTCACCTCATGTACTCTCAGGTACTCCTCGTCACCTCATGCACTCGGGTACTTCCGTCACCTCATGTACTCTCAGGTACTCCTGTCACCTCATGCACTCAGGTACTCCCTGTCACCTCATGTACTCAGGTACTCCCCGTCACCTCATGTACTCTCAGGTACTCCTTGTCACCTCATGCACTCGGGTACTTCCGTCACCTCATGTACTCTCAGGTACTCCTGTCACCTCATGCACTCAGGTACTCCCCGTCACCTAATGTACTCTCAGGTACTCCTGTCACCTCATGCACTCAGGTACTCCCCGTCACCTAATGTACTCTCAGGTACTCCTGTCACCTCATGTACTCTCAGGTACTCCCCGTCACCTCAAGTACTCAGGTACTCCCCATCACCTAATGTACTCTCAGGTACTCCCTGTCACCTCATACTCTCAGGTACTCCCTGTCACCTCATGTACTCTCAGGTACTCCTGTCACCTCATGTACTCAGGTACTCCCCATCACCTCATGCACTCAGGTACTCCCCGTCACCTAATGTACTCTCAGGTACTCCCTGTCACCTCATGCACTCAGGTACTCCCCGTCACATCATGCACTCGGGTACTCCCCGTCACCTCATGCACTCGGGTACTCCTCGTCACCTCATGCACTCTCAGGTACTCCCCATCACCTCATGCACTCAGGTACTCCCCGTCACCTCATGCACTCGGGTACTCCTCGTCACCTCATGTACTCTCAGGTACTCCCCATCACCTCATGTACTCTCAGGTACTCCCCATCACCTCATGCACTCAGGTACTCCCCGTCACCTCATGTACTCTCAGGTACTCCTTGTCACCTCACAGGCATTGTTGCTACGTCACAGCCCTTACTGCCAACATGCAAGCTGTCGTTGCCCTCTCAAAGACAACAATGACGACTCCTAGGCCTTGCCATCACCTCATAGGCGCCATTTGCCATCTCACAGGCTCACAAGGCCACCTTACGAGTACTCACTGTACCTCACAGATTTCACTGCCATGTCAGAAGCATCACTTTGACTGCAGCCCCTCACTGTCACCCCACAGGCTTTCAGTCCCACCTGACATTTTCAGAACCTCCTCAGAGGCATTCTGGGTACACAGGAGGCGTCACTGCCATTTTCACTACCCCTCCCAGTCACCTCACGTGTAACAATGTCACCTTACATGCTGAGGCATTTATCTAATTATTCCTTTTCCATGAAAACTCGGGAGTCAGGTATCGGGGTAAGAAGCGGAATGATCAGAGACGCGGAGAAGCAACCAGTGACCTCCTCTCTCCTTCCTTGATCCCAAAGGGCTGAGAATCTTTCTAAGCCCCACCCTCCTACTTCCTATGTCTCTCTATCTGTCCTCCGTCCTCCAAAACCTCTATGGCTAGTTTTGGTCAGCTAGTCACTAGCTCCGCCCTCTGATTCCAAGTAAACTTCATTGGTGGTCTTGGGAGTGCAATGTGGTCAAACTGTCTCACAACTTACCCTGACCGTTACCCAACACACCTATTCCTGTCACCTCAGAGACCCTTCCTGCCACCCGAGTGGCCTCGCTGACACCCACTGGCCTCAGTGCCCGCCATCCGATGTCACTGCTACCTTAGAATCCCTGCTGGCACCCCACGGTCCCCGCTGGCACCCCGCGGTCCCCGCTGGCACCCCACAGTCCCCGCTGGCACCCCGCGGTCCCCGCTGGCACCCCACGGTCCCCGCTGGCACCCCACGGTCCCCGCTGGTACCCCACGGTCCCCGCTGGCACCCCACGGTCCCCCTGGCATCCCACGGTCCCCGCTGGCACCCCACCAGGCCCTCCCTTCTGTCTGACTGGCACCCATCGCCACCTCACAGACTTCACTTTCGCTTCACAGGCCTTACTACCCTCTCGCAGGCTCTACCCGTTGACACTTCCCAGGCCCTCATCGTCACCTCGTAGACTACTGTTACCTCACAGTCCCTACCTGCCTCTCACAGGCCCTCACTGCAGGGTACAGACTTCTGCCACCAACATGTCTTCAACGCCACCTCTGAAGCATCCCCTCCATCCTGTAGGCCTCAGGGCCACCTCACAGGACTCAAATGCTATCCCCCAGTCCCTCCCAACCGCCTCACAGTCTTTCACTGACAGCTCACAGAAATCACTGTCACATCCCAGGCCCTAG
Organism: Peromyscus maniculatus bairdii; assembly: GCF_049852395.1. NCBI lineage: Eukaryota > Metazoa > Chordata > Mammalia > Rodentia > Cricetidae > Peromyscus > Peromyscus maniculatus. Next base: position 95,887,724 of record NC_134855.1, on the reverse strand, counting down.
TGCTCCATCCCAGGCCCTCACTGCCACCTCACTGGCCCTCACTGCCACCTCACTGCCACCTCACTGCCACCTCACTGGCCCTCACTGGCCCTCACAGAACCTCACTGCCCCCTCACCGGCCCTCACTGCCACCTCACTGGACCTCACTGCCACCTCACTGTCACCTCACTGGCCCTCACTGCCACCTCACTGGACCTCACTGCCACCTCACAGGCCCTCACTGCCACCTCACAGGCCCTCACTGCCACCTCACTGCCCCCTCACTGCCACCTCACTGGCCCTCACTGCCACCTCACTGGACCTCACTGCCACCTCACTGTCACCTCACTGGCCCTCACTGCCACCTCACAGGCCCTCACTGCCACCTCACTGCCCCCTCACTGCCACCTCACTGGCCCTCACTGCCCCCCCACTGGCCCTCACTGCCACCTCACAGGCCCTCACTGCCACCTCACTGGCCCTCACTGCCCCCCCACTGGCCCTCACTGCCACCCCACAGGCCCTCACTGCCACCTCACTGCCCCCCCCACTGGCCCTCACTGCCACCTCACAGGCCCTCACTGCCACCTCACTGGCCCTCACTGCCACCTCACTGGCCCTCACTGCCACCTCACTGCCCCCCACAGGCCCTCACTGCCACCTCACAGGCCCTCACTGCCACCTCACTGGCCCTCACTGCCACCTCACTGCCCTCCCACTGGCCCTCACTGCCACCCCACAGGCCCTCACTGCCACCTCACTGGCCCTTGCTGTCATCTTAAAGACGAAATGGCACACTTTCACCTCATGGCCACAGGGCCACTTCACATGTCTCACTGTTACCTCACCTGCCCTCACTGCCACATCAGAGACCCTTTCTGTCACCCCATAGCCCACAATACTATCTCACAGGCATCACGGTCATCTCGTAGACCCTTACTTAACAGGCCACACTGCCACCCAGTAGGGCACATCACCATCTCACAGAATTCAGTTTCCCTCACAGGCTTCACTGACACCTTACAGGCTATTAGCGCCACCTCAGAGGCATCACCGTCCCGTCACAGGCCCTCACTAATACCATATAGACCTTGATCGCTACCTCATATGCCTCACTTTCGACTCAAGGCTTGCTCCTCCACCTCACGGCATGCCTCACTGTGACCCTCGGACATCACTGCCGCCCCACAGGCCAGGGTTCCCGTGCAGCTGATTTGTGCACCTCGATGATGGCTTTGTGCTGTTCCAGGAACCTTCCCGTAGGGCGAGTCACATTTCGCCAGCCTGGTAACCGCATTTTCTGACTTCCCTCATTACTGGACGAGAAGAGGTCAAACCGGTAAACGTGTCTTAAGGACTCACCGTTGTTGGGGGTTTTGTTCTCATGCGCAGCCCTTAGAAAGTCAAGAGACTCAGTAGGACATTCACTCTCGTGAGTTATCAGGGCTGTGTATAGGAGAAAAGTTTAAAGGAGCTTGTCTCTATTCTTTGTAGAGGAAGAGTAATTCATTGTAACACTCTGAAGGAGCAATTACTTTGTGGTCGCACAGTGAATGCTGTGGTGTCTTTCATGACTTCTGGTAATCAGTCTCACTGATTCATAGTTAGGCCATGATCGCTGAAAGGCGCCTGCCATGACAGTTATTTAACACTCCCTGTGAGTGAGGCCGAGCTTGGCACTTTGTATATACCGTTTCATTGGATACGATGGTCCTTCAGGGCCAGCGCTGGCATGCTCCTTCTGTGCAGTGTTGGTTGAAGGGGCGGACCTCACCACTCAGAGCAGCAAGCGCTCAGCACCTCTCACAGCTGCTGAAGGTCAGGGATGTGGTTGCAGCTTGGCCAGGTGCTCCTGGCTCCTGCTCTCTCCTAAAATTATAGTTCAGATGCTGGCCAGAGATGCAGGCACTGGAAGGCTTAAGCATGGATGGAAGGTCCCCTTGGGGTCTTTCACATGGCTGCATTTCCTCACTGTGTGGACCTCTTCACCGGACAGCTTGGGTTCTGTGAAGCTTATCCACTAGTTGGCTTTCCCCAGGGCAAGTGACTCAAGAGAGAGGAAAGGAGCATGCTCGTGTCTTCTGCGACCAGCCTTGGAAGTCTCTCCATCAAATCTGTCATGTTCTATTTAGGCTAGTTAGTCCTATTCATTGTGAGAGAGGCCCATACAAGACCATGAATGGGGGGTGGGTGGAGATCATTGACTATCTTTTAATTACTTATTAATTAATCTTATTAATACTTAGTTACTTCTTACAATGCAAATGTTAGTTTATTTTTCAGGCTATAAAAATAGATGCCATAATTACAGCCTAGTCTTTGTAAGAATGGTTCTAACCATTTAAAAGTTACATAGAGTTAGCTAGGTGGTGGAGGCGCACGCCTTTAATCCCAGCACTCGGGAGGCAGAGGCAGGCGGGTCTCTGAGTTCAAGGCCAGCCTGTCTACAGAACGAGATCCAGAACATCTAGGGCTACACAGAGAAACCCTGTCTGGAAAAACAAACCAAACCAAAGTGTATTCAGAGAATGGAGAAAGCTATTCTCAGTGGTTCAATGTGTGTTGTTAGCTATTTGCAACTTTTGGGGTTGCTCATAAGGGGAAGGGCAGTGTTTAGACATTTTGATTGTTGCTGCAAAAGCTATAATTTAAAAAATTTAAAATAGAAGTAAGCTCACTTTAGAAATTATAAGTTTTGATCAATAAAGGCAGCTTAAATGTCAGTTTCACTCTATTTTAATAGTATATTAGAAATAGTGTGTATAGTTTTGGTCTAGAATAAATTATTAGTTTTAAAATTATGTGATATGAAACATTAATTCTGGATGCACTAAAGAAACAAAAGAGGTATAGTTAGCTTTAAAATGTTTTAAAATTGCCAAGATTTTACAGTTTAACCAAAAGCTTCCTCTTCAGAAGACATAAAGTGAATGAGTTTGTTCTTTTGAATTTAATTTGAAGATCTTTTCTCTATTTTCTATTTAAAACGAGTGAGCCATGTAACAGAAACATGTTTCAGAACTTGCCCAAGGCCACATAAATAGTTTTATCTTCAAATAATAGATAATACAGTTGATGGCACAAAATTCAAGAAAGGAGATTGCTTATTCATTTGGTGGGGGCAGGTCGTACACAGGGGGCTTTGGGTCAAAGTTTATATGGAAGACTTCGTTAAGACTGTTGTCACAAGGAGACAAGGAACTTCGTTTCCAACTTTGCTCCGAGGCCCTTGTTGCTAGGTTAGGCTCATTGCTGACATTTCACCTCCATAAGTTCTTGAATCAGTTGAGACCTATAATGGGGAAAAGGGTGAATGAAATAAAAAGACCCATGAATTCTCACTCTTGGAACACAGCTGATACTCATGTGATGTGTAAACCTAATTAACATTATCGATAAAAATTAGGAGTCAGATATTGGAGTAAAAACCTGAAAGATCAGAGAGGCAGGGGAGCAGCCACCAGTGACTTCCTACCTCTTCTGTTCCTCCAACCAAAAGGGGCTGAGATCCTGTCTTCATCCCTCATTATCAGTTCCTGTTTCCTCTCTGTACGGACCTCCAGACCTCTATGGTTAACTAGTGGCTAGCTCTGCCCTCTGACTCCAAGCAAGCTTTACTTGTCCGAACACAAACAAAATATCACACAACACTCATGACCACTTGGCAAGTATATTTGTTGACTTAGATTCAAGTCCTCAAATGTCTCCCATTTTGGGAGACAGGAAACAAGGAGATGACAGAAGTTTTACCCATTTGCTCGTGTGCCTCAGTTTGAGCTTTGCCTTTGGGTTTTTTCATCTTTTGTGTGTGTGTGTGGGTGGTGGTGGTGGTACATGTGCATGTGGAAGTTAGAGGATGACCTCAGGTGTCATTCCTCTTTGGAGATGGTCTCTCACTGGCCTGGACCTTGCCAAGTAGTCCAGGCTGGCTGGCCAGTGAGCCCCACAGATCCCCCACCTCTTCCTGGTGCACAAGTGCAGGTATCCTGTGCCTGGCTTTTGGGGATTCTGGGGACCAAACCCAGGTCTTCTCTGCAGGCCTGGATGTCTACATTTATGATTCCCAACTTCTCATTAAACCTTTTATGTCTACTACCTCATTAACTAAATCTAAATCTGAGAACATTTTCCATCTCTCTAGTTGGTTAACTCATTCTATAAGGAAATTTATCAATATAAGAAAACTTAATATGGAAGAGGACTACAGAATGTGTATGCAGTTCACGTATGTCCGAGTAGTTACTTAAACCTGAACTGAACTGATTTTAAAAAGCTATCCTGAGGGGCTGTCGAGGTGGCTCCATTAAGAGCACTGGCTGCTCCTCCAGAGATAACCTGGTTTGATTCCCAGCATCCACACGGCAGCTCACATCTGTCTGTAACTCCAGTTCCAGAGGATCTGAAGTCCCCTTTTGGCCTCTGTGGGCACATACATGCAAGCAAAACACCCATACACATAAAATTAAAGACATTTTATAAACTATCTTAGCATTTAAAACTACATTACTAATATCAGCTGCAAATAAACACTACGAGATTAACCTAGCAACCAACGGCTCCAGATCCTGCCGTGGGGCGGTGTTGTAGGTATCCCAGAGGTAGTAACCAACAGGCCAGTGTGTGAGGAGCTTTGCTAGTTCTGAAGCACATGTTTGATATTGCTCTAAGAACGTCCTTAGTGGAGCATCCACGTGAGGTATGCAAAGTGAGCATTAGCACTGTTAAGGGCAACAATCCAAACTGGCAGCAGCTTGGGAAAGGTGTTTCTAGGAATAAAAACAAACAATTTGTTTTAGCTTCAGCACAGACTGCCTTCTAGTGGTTTTATAATGAAGTGCACTCATCACATGAACGTCTTTTGCTGGAACTAATGGGCGATTGGATGGACTTTCCCTCTCTTACTGCTAGCCCAGTTCTGAAGAATGGAAGCTGGCATTTACAGTCTTCCACATGATGGTGTTAGGAGTGGACGGAGCAGCCAAGGCTCTGGTTGAAGTAGTGTTTCCATTAATCCTCACAGTTCCGCTGGGTACAAGGAGAACTGTGGACATGGATAAGAGGGTTGCTTAGCCATGGACTGGTTGGCAATTTAACATGTTGACCTGGAACTCACTAGAAGTCAACATCTCAAAAGAACCCAGGACACTCAGCCCTGTGACATCATTTCCATTCCGTATTAAAGTGGCCTTGTCAGATGCAGCCTGATAAGGGCCGGTCTTTCTGTCTAAGTAAATATTGCCAAGCAGCTATTCATGTCTGATCTACTTAAGTTTTAAAAACCATAGACTGGTCATTGGGAGCTCAGAATAGTCTTTCCCTGCAACATCAGGACACATCTGACTTCTTTGAGAGAAAGGGGACAGGGAGGAGGAGGAGAAGAGGAAGAGGCAGGTGTATGAGTTAGAGGCCAGCCTGGTCTAGATAGTGAGAGAGCCTGTCTCAGAAAACAAAACAGTGTAGAGCAGAGCAGAATCTAAGCCACCAAAACCAAAGCAATAAGAAAAAGCCAACAAGTAAAACCTGCTTTTGTCATGTGGACTCTTGGAAGTGCCCTGATTTTTCTGCATACTTTAACCTTCATAAGCACCATGCGGACTAATGGGAAGTGTGGCTTGGTGAAAGTGAATAGCTCTTAGTCGATCTTATTTGCTTTATCCATATTACTTGGTGACCTTGATTGTCCTGTGAAAGCCAGTCTTTCATGAACCCTTAAGATAGGAAATCACTCTCTCACAGGATAGAAAACATTTCTGTCTGTTTTTTTTGTTTTGTAATGGGAAAATAACAGGTCATGTTTTCTCATTTATGTTTTCAACCAGCTAATAGTGTTGCATGCTGGATTTATTTTGAACTTGTAGGAAAATTACACAATAAATAACCATGATATTCCAATCAACTAGTGTGAGAAGGGCAATGTGGGAGCTGGAAGCCAATTTATTCATGAAATTCTAAAATGGTAGGGAAGTTCTCCTGCATCTCTCTGGCCACCGTCATTAGGAATCTTGGAGTCTTAGAAAATGATACGGAGAAAGGGAACCTTTTGTTCAGTTTTCAGCAAGGAAGATCCCGGCACAGAAAGCCGGAGTTGCCGTAAATGGCCCCTGGGAAATGCACGTACACAATGGTGCTCAGCATGGGGAGATGAGCAGAGCAGAAACGGCTCTCCCTAGCTGTTTGTTCTCAATGCTTTCTTCCTGTCTCTTAGCCCACATGTAGCATCCGCTGTTATGGCCTGAAGGGAGGGTAGAAGAGGAAAAGAGAAAGAAAAGTGTTAGGTGTTGCTTTAGAAAGTAATTTGTCGCCAGGCGGTGGTGGCACACGCCTTTAATCCCAGCACTTGGGAGGCAGAGGCAGGTGAATCTCTGTGAGTTCGAGGTCAGCCTGGTCTCCAAAGTGAGCTCCAGGAAAGGCACAAAGCTACACAGAGAAACCCTGTCTCAAAAAAACCAAAAAAAAAAAAAAAGTAATTTGTTACTCTTGTATGTATGCATGCTGGCTTTATTTTGAACCTGTAGGGAAATGCATGACCAGTAGCTCTGTGAGTGAGTGTGTGTATGTGAGTGTGTGTGTGTGGGCACATGACTTGGGTGAGGGCCCTGGTGCCACAGTGAGTCTCTGGAGGTCAGAGGACAACTTTGTGGCATCAGTTTTGTCCTCCCACCTTTATGTGGGTTCTGGGGATTGAACTTTCCAACAAGCTCTGTCGCTGCTGGGTTGTTCCACAGCCGCGGCTCGCGTTTTAAATAGTGTTGTTTCTGTCCACCGCACTGCCCTTCATTACAGGCAAGTGCTTCCCAAGCGTCTTAGTTCTATGTTAGTTTATATGTTAGCAGTGTGCTGATCCACTCCATCGCTTACTTTATACCGCTCTCTCCTTCCAGAACATTTTTGACTCTTGGTATTCTGAGCATTTATTCTGTGTTCATATTTTGAGTATCCTCGTGGGGCTGTGTGCTGTACATCGTCCTTTCAGTGATCCTTGTGTTCTAGTCCTGACCTTGCTCTCAACTTCAGATGGGTCACTTCCTTCCAGAGCCTTCCATGCCTTGACCATCTGGCCCTGTCCTGGATCTGGCCCCCTTGGCTCTCGCCCCATCTGCCGCTCTGGTTCTCCCAGCTCCTCGTCCCAGGCCCATCCTTCTCTGTTGGTCTTCTCCTTCCTTCAGGGACAGGAGACAGTGGTGAAGGACTTGGAGAAGGTGTGCTGGGGGAAACAGCCTTTCCAGTTGTGGAAGAATGGCTTAAAAAGCCGGGCAGTGGTGGCGCACACCTTTAATCCCAGCACTCGGGAGTCAGAGCCAGGTGGATCTCTGTGAGTTCGAGGCCAGCCTGGTCTACAGAGTGAGATCCAGGACAGGCACCAAAACTACACAGAGAAACCCTGTCTTGAAAAAAAACAAAAAAAAGAATGGCTTCAAATCTGTTAGAATCACAACACATTTCTTAGTTCTTCAACCTTCCATCTCTGCTGTTCTCCCCGCCTCCCCTCGCAAACTCAGCCATGAAAAAGTAACAGAATTTGAACTTTCAACTGTGTCATTGTCAGATGAGGCCCAGATCGCAAGGAGGGAAGCAGCTATTTCCAAACTTTGCTCCCCAACTCTCCAGCTGTGCTGGTCCCGGTGGACTGAAGCGGAATGTGTTCACTTTCTTTTCTTAGTCTTGTAATTATCTTACCCTCGAGGCTCTTGGAAAGATTTCCAACATGATTTTTCCTTTCCAACTACATAATTATAGTTACTGGAAAAGAGGGGGTAGAGAGTGGAGTGTGTGAGCCTCACATGTACACTAATTACAGTACAGCACCGTGTGTCATGGTTGAATGTGTCTCTTCAGCCTACTTGGACGGCGTGTTGACAATGGGGGTAGTAAACATTCAGCTTGTTGACTGGAGGCCGTTGTCATCAGTAAATGTACCTACAGAAACCAAGTGCACAGAGAAAAGCATCTGGTGAGTCTGATAAAATCATAGGAAACTTCGAGTTTTCATTTAATTATTCAGATCTTTATGAAGCAACTCCTCATTGTAAAAATGTGCTTGGTTCAAGCTGGGTGTGGTGCTTTAATCCCAGCACTAGGGAGGTAGGTAGATGCAGATGGATCTCTGTGAGTTCGAGGCCAGCCTGGTCTGCAGAGTGAGTTTCAGGACAGCCAGGGCTATATTGGGAATCTGTCTGTCTGTCTGTCTGTCTCTCTCTCTTTCTCCCTCTCTCTCACACACACACACACACACATAAAGAACAAAAGTGCTTGTGCTAATGAAGGTGAAGAGAATGATAAGTTATGGCTCTTGATGTTTATTTATCTAGTAAGTGTGAGTGAGTGCATGTATGTATGTGGATGTGGTATATATGCATGTATGTGTGTACCTTGCATGTGGAGGCCATCAGAACCTGCTGGGTGTCTTCTTTTATCATGCTCTGCTGTATTTGTTTAAGGCAGGGGCTCTCTGAAACTTGTGCCATACCCCACCCCTCTGTTCTGGGGTTTGAAGGACATGCAGGTCCATGCCCTTACTTCTTATATGGGTGCTGGGATCCCAACTCTGGTTTCCAGGCTTGGCTTATATTAGTGAGTGACAATGCCTGGTTCACTGAAGGAACACTGAAAAGACCTCTTACTGAGGAGGCCTGTGCAGCAGATACCTAGGACGAGGTAGCTCACCTCTCCGCAGTCGGCTTGGCTCTTTTGCATGCCTGATGGTGGAGAGTGCCAGAGTACTCGGTTCTTTTTCACAAGATGCATTGCTTTAATATATTTTCTGTTGCTATGTGAAGGTTGCTTTGGTTCACAGTAGTAGTGGCTGGAAGTCTCAGAGCTTCTGAGGGTTTGCTGAGGCTTCAGCTCAGGGTGAAGAGCGGAAGGGAAGCAAGGGTATGTGAGATAGAGGAGGCACCAGGCTCAATTCATGACAACACACTCTGCCATTCCAATCTAGTCCTGCGAGAACGGGCATCCACTCAGTGGGAGAAAAGCATGTCTACCTCCTAAGGGGACACTCAGCTCTTAAAGGCTCTGGTTCCTCTCAAGGCTGTTATGTTGCTAAGTAACCGTCAACACAGTTTTTATTTAATTGACAGCAACTAATGAAAGGGAAATGGAGAACGAAGTCATTAATTGTTGTTGCTGTCACCGACGAGGCAGGGGATTCTGGGGTTCTTGCCATAGTGTTTCAAGGAATAACACGCTTTCCAGGGAGGCCACTGCCAGTATGAGAGACCAGAGAGAGTAAGGTATTTGTGAACCATGAACATTTTATAGTTTAGACTAGTTTTGACTCTTGACTTTCCTCTTACCTTGCGCATTTGTGTATCGAGAGACCCAAGGGACCACTCGAGGGCCTCTGACTGAGAAAGTCGAGACTGTGGCCATTTCCATCTTGATGGTATAAAGTTTGCCTCCCTGTTGGCACACACCATTGCCGCTAGACCCTCCGGGTTTGTGGCACTCTTACCTAAAGCTCTTTGTGTGGCCTCACGGGAGATGACCAGACAAGGCTATTACTGGAGTCCCTTTTTATAGTCTTAGGAATTACAATAATGAATCCAGTTAATACTTTACCTGAATTATTCATTGGGAATGAGTACTCCAAGGAGAAGCTAACCAAGGTTAAATTGGAAAGATATATTTCATAAGATGCTTTTCATTCAAAGTGATGGCTTAAAATTCACCATGAATTTTAATATACTCACTGTGAAGCTCTCTCCTGCTAATTCAATTCCTACTTAATTTGAACTCCCTGAATCTTTCTTAAATGAAAGAGTGTCTGAATCAAATTAATTGTAGCTGAAATAACATAATTTTCTCATGATAATAGCTATCAGCTTAGGCAGTGTAGGGCAGATCTTAGACAGTTTAATCACAAGTTATAGGAAATTAACACTTCATTAGTGAGGAAAGCGTCCAAACTTCAAGTGAGGGGAGTAGAGTGAATTGCCTTGGAAACCACCAGGCGTAACTGCCCAAGCTAGTTCTCCTTCCCATCCTTGTCGGTGGTCAGACTTCTGTCAATACCAACAGCAAAAGACTCACTTTTCATCTAACCAGTGTTGGCCTTCTGTGCTGTGGAACAATCAATCCTTCTCTATACTATGAATACGTATTACTCTCATTGGTTAGTAAAAAGCTGACAAGCTGGTAGCTGGGCAGGAAGTTAGGTGGAAAAGCCAAGCTGAGAATGATGGGAAGAAGGATGGCAGAGCCAGCCAGTCACCAACCAAGAAGGACATGTGGAAAATGAGGTAACAAGCCATGAGCCATATGGCAAAGCATAAAGAGAAATATGGGTTAATTTAAATGTTAAGAGTTAGCCAGTAACAAGCCTGAGCTATTGACTAAGCATTTATAAGTAATATTAAGCCTCTAAGTGATTATTTGGGACCAGGCATTCAGGACAGGAAACGTCCATTTATACTTCTGAGCAGCTGGGAGATGATCTGAGTAGATTAGAGAGGGGAAGTTTTTTGTTTTTTAACACCAGAATAAGAAAGAATCTTTAAACATTTCTCTGGAGATGTGAACTTTTGTGAACTTTGAAAAGCTCAGCTGTTGCGCCATTTCCTCTCCACTGCCTGAAGGTTCACCCAGCTCAACAGTGTCTTCCAAAATTTCTTTAGGGGTCATTCACTTCTCTACACCAAGGAAGTTCTTTCCTCCAGTCTTATCTTTCCATCACTGTCCCTTTTTGTTCAGTCTCCCTTTCTGATGAAAAGGAATTACATTTGAGAATTACATGGAAGGGTTCAAAGAAAAATACACATTTGAATCTTAATTCCGCTCTGGTTTCAATGTATCCCCTTTAAAATGTTGGCATTTAATGCATAGCAATTGATAGGATGGTATTAAAAGAAGATTAGGCCACGAGGGCTGCTCTCCCTGCCCCTGACTGGGATCATGGCTCTTATAAAAGAGGCTCACACAGTGATTGGCTCACTTGCCCTCCTACTTCCCACCACACCCTTCTCCTCTAGAGGATACAGCAACAGGGAGCCATCCTGGAAACAGAGAGCAGCCCTGGCTAGACAATTGAGCTGATTCGTGCCTTGATCCTGGATTTCCATACTCCAAAATAAGAAACACATTTTTGCTTTATTTATTATTATTATTATTATTATTATTATTATTATTATTTGTGTACACATGCCATTGTGGATATGTGGAACTCGGAGGATAACTTTGAGAAGTCAGTTCTCTCCTTCCATCATGGGATCCCTGGGTCAAACTCAGATAATCAGGCTTCAATAGCAAATTCTTTTACCCACTTCCATTTCAACCACATTTCAGCTTTTTGGGTTACTTATTAGTCTGTGGTATTGTCATCGTCAAATGGCTACTGCCCTCCTTAGAGCCTAGGGGACCTCTCCTTTGGTGCACCGGTATACTTAACCTTCATCACGCAGAGAGACTTTCAGGACCACTCAGAGAGAGGCACAGTCAGTGAGCCGATTGGTTAAACAGAAAGATGCTCAAGATGCACGTGCACAGAGCAAAGGGTGAGCATTAGACAAGCAGTGCACTCAAGTGGCTCAGAAGTAGCCGCGTGTGGTTTGGAGACTTTCAAATGGCCTTGGGAGATACTAGAGAGAGGATGTGCTGTTGTACTCAGCCACAGAGTTCTGTCCTGACATGGAGACCTCGTTTTAGGTACTTTGTGCAAGCTTTCAGGGGAAGAAGGAGTACCATTCAAGACAGAAGCGTTGAACAACCAGGTCCTTCCTCCTGAAGAGGTTGGAATTGAGACCCAGTTCATCAGCCTTTTTAACAATCTCCCTTGCCATGGTTCTCAGAAAGGGCAGCACGGTTCATCTGTAGGTGTTCTGGTTGGTCACGCTGACATTCCTGGGTATGAGGCAGTGGGAGATTGAAATCAGAACCAGGAGAGTGGCGGTGGCCGTGTGAGTGGGTGTTCCTTTCTCGTGTCCTCTTTCGTTCCCAACTGGCTGTCATGCCTCAGTGTTCTGCTACAGCAGTAGAAAGGACCAAGACAGATTTTAGGATGACTTTATTTCACTAGGATGCTGCAAACCTGGGTAATAAGCACGGGGACAGCCAGGGATCATATCTTATGCAGCACTGGAAAGTTTGGCGTTATTTATTTCTTTCATCAGTGGCAATAGGGATTGGTGGAATGTTTTTGGTATAATCAGTCATTACCTTTGCACCTCTACACTTTGAAATGGACTGAACTCAGTCTCATCCTTTTTTTATCCTCTGGCAGTATGTATTTGCTAATTTATTCATGTATTTGTAAATAAATAACCAACCTGAAGGGGAAAAAAAACATGTTATGAAGAACGCACATAGAATCATAACTAAAGAAAATGGAACTGTGCCCTTAGGGATGCTTTGGCTTCCTAGTAATAAGGTTAAAAAAATGAATAGTGTTTTTTTTTTCTATTTTTATTAAAATTCTTGATTCTTTATTTTATGAGGAAATGTACAAGAGGACTTCCTGCCACTCGTGGGAAGATGATGGATAAAGGTGTTTTAAATGTTTTTTTTTAAAACAAATAACTAGATATCCTTATAATTGTTTTATTATATGTAATATATTTTTGGCCAGATGACATTTTTAGTCCCTCTGCTCCAGGAGCTGCTGAGATGGCTTGGTGATTAAGAGTGTTTGTTGGGCTGGAGAGATGGCTCAGAGGTTAAGAACACTGGCTGTTCTTCCAGAGGTCCTGAGTTCAATTCCCAGCAACCACATGGTGGCTCACAACCATCTGTCATGAGATCTGGCGCCCTCTTCTGGTGTGCAGGCCGAACAATGCATACATAATAAATGAATAAAAAAATAAAATAAAAGCGTGTTTGTTACTTTTCCAGAGGACCTGAGTTTGGTTCCCAGCATCCACAGCAGGTGACTTAACAACTGTCTGAACTCCAGATCCAGGGGATCCAGTGCCTCCTTCTGGCCTCCATTGATGCGGCATGCATATGGTGCGCAGACAAAAATTAAATGCAGGGAAACATTCATAAACATAAAATAAAATAATATATATTTATTATTTATATATGTCTTGGAGTTTCTATTGCTGTGAAGAGACACCATGACCACAGCAACTCTTATAAAGGAGAACATGTAATTGAGGTTGGATTACAGTTTCAGAGGTTTAGCCCATTATCATTATGATGGGAAACATGGCAGAGTTCGGGCAGACATGGTGCTGGAAAAGAGCTCAGAGTTCTACATCTTGCTCCACAGGCAACAGGAAGTGAACTGTAACACAGGGCGTAGCTTAAGCATAGGAGACCTCAAAGCCCACCCCCACAATGACACACTTCGTCCAACAAGACCACACCTCCGAGTAGTGCCACTCCCTTTGGGGGCTATTTTCTTTCAAACCACCACAATATACTTATTTTTTAGTACTTATATTTTATTATTTATATATTTATTTTATATATTATTATTATTATTATTTATATACTTATATGATTTATATTTTACTTTACTATTTTAATATATAAAATATATTAATAAAATAAATATAAATATAAATACAATCTTTTTTAAAAAGACTGTTTGAGGGAACCATAAGGGAGGACCACTAGACCCAACAGGTGGGAAAGTTAGCACCTCCAGAACTGGATACGGTGGAATAATCTGAAAGAAACTACAAGCACATAGAGATGATTGAACTATAGAAGGAAGGAGGCCATAGTAAACTAACTCTGTGGGAATTAGGAATAGGCTGCTTCAGGGGTGGTGACACACATTTTTAATCCCAGCACTCGGAGGCAGCGGCAGAAGGATCCCTGGGAGTCGAGGCCATCCTGATCTGCAGAGTGACTCCCAGGACAGCCAGGGCTACACAGAGAAACCCTGCCTTGAAAAACCAAAAAAATAGTCTGCTTGACATTGCTCAAATACACTTTAGTAAGTTGGGTTTGATTGCCTCTGATGAATTGAGGTTTAATAAAATAGAAGGGGATCTGAGAAGTATCACCCAGTTTGTGGAAGAGAGTAGTTGTTGAAAACATCGATGAGGTAAGCAGTGGGTGAGAGCTAACGCACATCTAACATGGCTCGGAAGAAGAGAATAAAAAGGATAGCAGTGAAAAGTGAAAAGGGTTGAAGCCAGGCCTGAAGTAGGCTTTTAATCCCCATGGTTTGGTAGGCTGGAGCAGGCGAATCAAAAACTCAAGGTCTAGCTGAGCTCCAGAGGCAGGTTCAAGGCTAGCCTGGGCAACTTAGTGAGACTCTGTTTCAAAACAAAAATGGCTGTGGCTACAGCTCAGTCACAAGCATGATTGACTTGAGTTCTGATCCCCAGCACCCATGTACAAAGCTCGGCGTGGCGGTGCACTCCCACAATCACAGTGTTCAGGAGGAAGAGATGGGGGAAGGTGGACTCCTGGAGCTCAATGGTCAGTCAGTCTGTGTGAATCAGTGAGTGATCAAGGAAGACATCTAACATCAACAGACAGACACACAGACACACAGACACAGACACACAGCCTTAGTTAGGGTTTCTGTTGCTGTGAAGAGACACTATGACCATGGCAACTCTTATAAAGGAAAACATGTAATTGGGGCTGGCTTACAGTTTCAGAGGATTAGTCCATTGTTATCACAGTGGGAAACATGGCGGAATGCAGGCTGACATGGTGCTGGGAGAGAGCTGAGAGTTCTCCATTTTGATGTGCCGGCAACAGAAGGAGACTGAGCCACACTGGGCATAGCTACACTGGGCGAGCCTAGGAGACCTCAAAGCTTCCTCCAACAAGACCACACCTACTCCAACAAGGCCACACCTCCTAATAGTTCCACTCCCTATGGCCAAGCATTCAAACACCTATTCAAATTAACACACAGAGGGAGAGAGAGAGATGGACAGAGACAGAGAGACAGAGAGAAACACCGGAGATATAGTTTGGTAGAGTACTTGCCTGACATTTAAATTGATCCAAATTCAACCCTCAGTACTGTAAAAAGTTAATACCATAATAACAAATAAATAATGCTAAAAACTTTTCTTAAGCCTACAGAGAAACCATTTTTTATAGTGTTTGTAGAAGGTCATATATAGTATTATAGAGAGAAATTTTGCTTATAGGAATTTCTCATCAATAAATATGCAGTTTGATTATTAATTCAGCTTTGTATAATATTGGAATATTAGAAACAGCTTAAACAAACCCACTAATATACAGTAGATAAATTAATTGGGATATAACCAGAAATGCACTGTTGCTTTATCTGGCTGTTAAAACAATGATATAGATCTGCTTTATTTATTGTTACAGAAACATAGTTTATATGATGACAAGATCTTGTACAGCGTGCATAGTTTGGTCCCACTGGCATAGACAAAAGTCCGTGTCTGCGAAAAGCATTTTTAAAGTTTTCACTGGGTGGTTAATTCTTATTCTTTCCTCTGTAGCTTAAAGTGTGTGTGTGTGTATGTGTGTGTGTGTGTGAGCATGTGTGTGTGTGTGTGTGTGTGAGCATGTGTGAGCATGTGTGTGTGTGTGTGTGTGAGCATGTGTGTGTGTGTGTGTGTGTGTGAGCATGTGTGTGTGTGTGTGTGTATGTACATTCCACCTATGTGCAGGTACTCATATAAGCAGGCCAGGAAGGGCATTGGGTCGCCTAGAGCTGGAGTTGTAGGCAGTGGGAGCCCCTGCCATGGGTTCTGGGAACCCGTTTCTGGAGGAGCAGCAAGCATTGTTAGCAGCTGAGCCATCTTTTCAGTGCTTGTCTGTTGTAGACAATGTCTAATGTCTTATACATTGTCTACATTTTAAAAATTGGTTGTAGATCAGCTTAGTAATCATTTAAAAAGGTGTTTCCCTGGGAAACAAGGGAAACAGCCCTGAAGTTCCAGACTAGAAGTAACTAGACTAGGCAGGCTTGCTGGCTCCCAGGCTGCAGCAACCAGAGGCGATCTGGGAATGAAGCGCCTAGATTGCTCTCCCTCTTACCCTGTGGTACATTCTCCTGCACAGTACAGCTTTTAGTGAGTAACTGACCCCACCCCCAACTTCCTCTCTTCTTTCCAAAACAAAGTGGATAGTTCCAATATACTTAAGGGCACTCCATGGAATGGGGGTAATAGAAGTAACTCTATTAAAGCTAATTCAAATCTCTCCGTATTTTCTGCTTGGCCAGTGGGTCATCTGGGAGAGATACAAAGTATCAGAAGGTTGGTTAAAAAATTTAAAGCTTGGTCAAAGGTTGTGTTTCTCCTAATGTTGCCGCTCCCAGAGGAAGAGCTTCCTCCGTGGCTGGAGCTCAGCCTACCCAGCAGAGGAGCCAAGCTCCGCCCTGATTCTTGATGGAGAAGCTGTCCCTCCAGGATCTGTGGACACTTGTTCTTGGAGTTTCCCGAGATTTCTGTGTTTGCCCTGAATGCTGTGGGACAGGACACTGTTTCTCTTTCTATTTAAGGAATTCTGAGTGTAGTGCTCCTGCGGTGCTGGGCTTGGTGAAGCTAGGAGGAAATGGTTGTGGTTACTCACTCTGAATTCCCTGCTGGGTACATGTAATTAAAGATTCCCAGGCTCTCCGAGGTTCTGATGTGGGGGACTCTGCATTTTAAAAGTTTCCAGGTGATCCCAATGATCAGATAGGTTTAAGAACTCTGGACTTGGGGCTGGAGAGATGGCTCAGGGGTTAAGAGAGCTTTCTGCTCTTGACTGCTTCCCTCTGGGGTGCTCATTGTCAGGGCTTCATCACCCAGGGAAGCTGGTACTGGACTCAGTGAACCACAGTCCTCCATAGGCTCCCCGAGCCTGCCATGGGACCACAGCAGGAATGTGATGGCCACCTGTAGCTAGAGTTTTCCTGCCTTGCCCACAGTCAGGACAAATCTCTGTCACCCGCCAGTCCCACAGCCGCTCAGACCCAAACAAATAAACACAGAGACTTATATTGCTTACAAACTATATGGCTGTGGCAGGCTTCTTGCTAACTGTTCTTATATCTTAAATTAATCCATTTCCATAAATCTATACCTTGCCACGTGGCTTGTGGCTTACCGGAGTCTTCACATGCTGCTTGTCATGGCAGCGGCTGGCAGTGTCTCTCTGCCTCAGCCTTCTGCTTCCCAGAATTCTCCTCTCTCCTTGTCCCACCTACTTCCTGCCTGGCCACTGGCCAATCAGTGTTTTATTTATTGACCAATCAGAGCAATTTGACATACAGACCGTCCCACAGCAGCCACCGCTGTGGACTTAGTGGAAATGTTTCTCAGGTTGGAAAGAGCTGTCCAGCCCAGGGGCATGGGTGAAGGCTCTGCTGAGCCGGGTTGCCGGTGATCCTTTGGGATTTGACCACAGATCTTACTCAGACAACTTTAGAATGTCCCCAAGGGCTGAGGTGCCCAGCAACCCTGGGGTGCTACAGAAGGGGACTTAGACACAGATATGACAGGGTTAAAATAATGGGCTGAAAATCCAAAATACATTTTTGAAAATATACAGGCTATGGGACCAGTGCAAAATGGCCCTTTTGGTATAGGTGCTTGCTGCTTGGTGTCTTAGTTATGGTTGCTGTTTCTGTGAAGAGACGCGCTGACCACAGCGACCCTTACGAAAGCATTTCACTGTGGTGGCTTGCTTACAGCTTCAGAGGCCCAGTCATCATCATCATGGCAGGAGCATGGCGGTGTGCAGGCAGATGTGGTGCTGGAGAAGGAGCTGAGAGAGTCCTACATCGTGCAGGCCACAAGAAGTCGCCTGAGACACTAGGCTGTATCCTGAGCATAGGAAATCTCAAAGCCCGCCCCCACAGTGACACACTTCCTCTAACAAGGCTGTACCCACTCCAACAAAGCCACACCACCTAATAGTGCCACTCCCTGTGAGATTATGGGGGCCAGTTACATTCAAACCACCACACTTGGAGATCTTAGTGTGAAAGAAAGAGACCCAGTGGTGAAAATCAAGGTGACTGTGATGTGTACATCTCTTCATGGATGGCATCTTCTGGTGGGCTATTTCATTAATAGACCATGACAAGACTTTTAAGTCCTGCCTGTAAAACTATGTAAGGAGGATGCTTTGCTCAGGCTCTAATCTGTGTGTCAGTGAAGAAAGGCCTAGAAAGACCTTCCAAATCAGCAGGCTTCCCATACATCATTATTGTTCATCTTATCACCTTGGTGACAGGTGAAATCAGTATAAGCAATTCTTATCCTGAATAAATGGGAGTGTGTGTGTGTGTGTGTGTGTGTGTGTGTGGTGTGTGTGTGTGTGTATAAACACTGTTGATGTTTTCTTACTGAGTCACCATGCTAATACAGAATTCTGTAGAGAATTCCTGGAAGCAGCTGGCCTTTGTACCTAGATACATCAACTGGTTTTTCTACATTGTCTACCAGATAATAGGCATCATAGAACATTGTGTTTGAGAACTTGGCAGTAAGTTCTGTCCACATTCAGGGACCAAGGCAGGTCCTTGGGGTGACCCTTTCTGGAGCTCTGGATCTGCTGTGCCCTGCTTAGCATCATGTCCTTTCCACAGCACATAGCTCTGCTGTCAAAATGGCTCGAGAAGCAGTGTCCTTAGGGAGATGGCCAAGTTACAGAATGGATCTTCTTTCTCACCAGACAAATGAAGAATGTGCTGTGTGGTACCCCTAAAGATGGGCCCTGGGCAGCTTGGCAGGCTGTGGGTTCCAGGTCTAGGAGTCTGAGAGCTGAGCTTGGAGCTCACTGTGCAGTTGAGGGGCCTCAGTCGAACACAGGCTTTGATTCAGTATGTCTTTCTAATTCAGAGTTCAGTTTGGAAACTCTGACGACAATATCCATACCCCTAAAGGATGGTTTCATTACAAGGACTTTTGATTGCTGTCTGTCCATGTATTTTTATAAATTCATTTAACAAATATTTGTAAGATGCTTACTCTCCCTAATATTGAGCTGTGTGTGGACTTGTAACTGAACAAGAGTGACATGTTTTTTTTTTTTTTTCACCTGATGACAAAGAGAGAGGCAAATGGCTAGTAATTAAGGACCTACTATCAAGGAACAGCAGGGTATTATAATGAAGCACATGGAGGGAGGAACGTAAGTGTTTAAAATAGAGAGATAATAAGAGAAGGCCTTTTGGAGGAGAGAGTATTTAAACTAAAACCTGGACTTAAGAGAACCAAACATATATGAAGAACATGTCAGGCAATCTAGAAATGCTATGCAAAGATACCCCAGGGTTAGGATTAACCTTGATGTAGTTCAAGAGCAACCAGAGAGCTGGTGTCCTGCAAACCAGAGGAGGAAAGGTATGAGGTTAGATAGACAGACACAGGCCCTAGAGGCTGACACATTGAGAAAGGGTTACATTATCAGGCTTAATTGGAGTTAGGAGTCTGGAGTTGAGAGGGAAAGGCTTCTTTGGAACATGAATCTCGGAGTCATCAGCACTGTGATGGAAAGCCACAGGAACAAGTAGTCTAAGCAGGAAGAGGTTGTAGAGACACCAGAGTCCCTGAAAAAGACCAATCAGAGGCTGATGAAAGGGGGAGGTGTTGTGGGATGTTTGTAAACTGTGTGAAGATGTATGGCTGTGATTGGTGTAATAAAAAACTGAATAGCCTATAGCTAGGCAGGAGGTATAGGCGGGACTTCCTGGGAGAGAAAGGAAGAGAAAGAGGAATCTAGGTGTGTAGGAGATGCCAGGAGACATGGAGAGGAAACAGGAGGTGCAAGATGGGAGAGAGGTAACACCACGTGATAGAACATAGATTAATATAAATGGGTTGATTTAAGTTATAAGAGCCAGTGAGACAAGCCTAAGCTTTAGGCTGATCCTTCATAATTGACCCTCTGAATGTGGGTGACAGTTGTATGGCTTGATCTGTTTGTGGGGCCCCTGGCAGTGGGACCAGGACTTAACCCAGGTATATGAACTGGCTTTTTGGAGCCCATTCCCTATGGTGGGACACCTTGCTCAGTCTTGATGCGGCAGGGGGGGGGGGAGGCTAGGCCCTGCCTCAATTTGATATGCCAGACTTTGTTGACTACCCAAGGGGGGGGCCTTTCCCCCTCTAAGGAATGGGGAGAGGTGGGGAGGCGGGAGAAGGGGAGGGAGGGGGAACTGGGGTTCGTGTGTAAAATGAAAAAATTAAAAGTCTCTGTGTCATTATTTGGGAACTGGCTGGCAGGACAGAAATAAATTCGTTCCAGGGAAGGTGGGAGAAAAAACAGAGAAAGTAGGCCTGTGGAAGCCAGAGAGGCAAACTGTCTGTGAGAAATGGTTGATGAGGTTGTTATTGCTGCAAAATCTAGAATTTCGCTCTTCAGCGTGTAGGTCACTAGTTACATGTGCTGGGTAGTTTGTTTGTTTGTTTGTTTTGTTTTGTTGTTTTTGTCAACTTGACACAAACAAGGGTCATCTGGGAAAAGGGAACCTCAGCTGAGAAAATGCCTCCATCACATTGGCGTGCTGCAAGTCCGTGGGACATTTTCTTGATTAATGATTGAGAGAATGCCCAGCTCACTGTGGGTGGTGCCACCCCTGGGCTGGGGTGCTGGGAACATGAAAGGCAGCTTAACTTGAGCCTGGAGAGCAAGCCAGGAAGTAGTGTTCCTCCATGGTTTCTGCTTCAGTTCGTGACATCAGTCAGATTCCTGCTTTTCTCTTCCCTGGTTTCCTCAATGATATACTGTGACATGGAAATGTGAGCCAAATAAGCTATTTCCTTCTCGAGTTGGTTTTGTTTTGTTTTGTTTTTGGGGGTGGGTGGGTGGAGTTCAAGATAGGGTTTCTCTGTATAATAGCTCTAGCTGTCTTGGAACTTGCTTTGTAGACCAGACTGGTCTTGAACTCACAGAGATCCACCTACCTCTGCTTCCAAGTGCTGGGATTAAAGGCATGAGCCACCATCGCCCAGCTCCCAAGTTGTTTTTGATCATGGTGTTTATCACAGCAATAGAAAGCAAACTGATTCACTGCCTGGGGCCTCCCAGTACTTGAAATGTGACCACTTCAAACTGAGATGCTCTGGAAATGTAAAATAAAATGCACACTGGATTTTGAAGACAGCACAAAAGCAAGGAAGGAAAATATTTCATCAGTAAATAATCAGTAATGTTATCTTTCAA
Source organism: Peromyscus maniculatus bairdii (assembly GCF_049852395.1). NCBI lineage: Eukaryota > Metazoa > Chordata > Mammalia > Rodentia > Cricetidae > Peromyscus > Peromyscus maniculatus. The sequence continues at coordinate 95,866,697 of NC_134855.1, read as the reverse complement.
TCACAATGTTTGGGATTAATTTGGTTAAATAAAAGATATCATTAAAATCCACTTGCTTCCTTTTTCTCCATGAACTGCTAGAGAGTTGTAAACATGGAAGTTATTGGCAAACTCAAGAGGAGTAGACTGATGGTCAGGGGGCATCAGGTGGTAGATGCACAAAGCCCTGGCTTTCATCACCAGCACTTTGTAGATTGGGCTTGGAGAATACACTCAGAAGGATCAGAAGTTCAAGGTCATCCTTGACTACATAGCTAGTTCAAGGACTATGGGCTATGTGTCTCAAAAGAAACCAAAGCAGACTACCTGGGATGAATATTTAACATTGTTTATACTGCCAATAAGACTGAGCTGTCATAGATTATCCTTTGCCTGGAATTAAAAAACCAAAGTAGTACTAAAATTTCATGAACAATTTTTGGTATGGATGTGCTCCAGCAATTTTACATAAAATGACAGTATGATATCCTTGAAACAAACTCTTAGCATGTTAAAATATTTAACCTGTGTTTCTTTCCTGTCTTCTTTTTTGTTGTCTTTCCTCTTGATTTAAATCCTTAATTCACTTCCATTTATTTATTTTTCTTTACATATCTGGCCAGGAAACTTCATGGTGTTATGGTCAACTTGCCGCACAACCGTGTTCAAATCTGTCACCAACAGGTTCATTAAAAACCTGGCCTGCTCTGGGATTTGTGCCAGCCTGGTGTGTGTGCCCTTCGACATCATCCTCAGCACCAGCCCTCACTGCTGCTGGTGGATCTACACCATGTTCTTCTGCAAGGTTGTCAAATTCCTACACAAAGTCTTCTGCTCTGTGACTATCCTCAGTTTCCCTGCCATTGCCCTGGACAGGTAATTTAATTTTAACTTTTATTCGTGTGTGTGTGTGTGTGTGTGTGTGTGTGTGTGTGTGTGTGTGTGTGTCTGCAGTTGGCTGTGGAGGTCTGAAGAGGGCGTTAGACTTTCATCCCCTGGATCTGGAGTTACAGGCATTTGTGAGGTGCTCAGTGTGGGTGGTGGAAACCGAACTTAGGTCCCCCACATGAGCAGCAAGTTCTCTTAAACAGTTAGCTATCTCTCCAGCCCTGAGTTGTTGTTGTTTGTTTTTATGCATTAAAAAATGAGCATCATGGAGTGAATGATGAGTAGTTGATATTTCATACACTGGTTTCTTCTTTGGTTTGCTTACGTCCATAAGAAAGAGAATGCATGTCCAAAACAGAGTCTTAAAAAAGGATGAGTTGAACATCCACGGACCCTCTTGAGAAAAGACCCAGGGGTCGGATTTTTATCACTAGGATGCTACTGGATCATGGTGCTGTTCTAGCCTGGTTGGAATTTGCACTGCCATCTGAAGTAGCTTGCCCATCGGACTGATAACTCTGCAATTAGGGCTCTTTGATGGAGGATGTAAGCATTTCTGGGAGAAAAAGGGAGTTACTTACTGAATGATTAGATGGCTCTGATGACACCAGAGTTCCTCCGGAGGAATTAGTTCTGGGGCTTCATTGTCCGGTTGGTTGTTTGCTCTTCCATCATCTTTAATGGATGTTTGGGAGTGAATCAAATGCCTTAGTTACTGCCATCATTGATGACTTGGACGGCAGAGCGCTTGCCTCAGTTTGCCTTCTGATGGGGGCTCTAATGCTTTGGTTTTCTGCTGGGTCATTTGTGTCACACAGGTGTCTTTCTGTAATCCCATTATACTCTGGTGTCGTCTCTCTGTGTTGTCTGGCATAGCTTCAAGTTCCTGGGCTCAAGAGATCCTCCTGCTTCAGCTTTTCTCTTAGCTGGGGTGACAGGTGCACGTCACCATACCCGGAGTTAGTGAAGTCTTAGGTCTTCACTTTTACCTTATGGACTCTTTTTTTCTGAAAGTTTTTTTTTTTGAATAGTTTTGAGATATAGTTTACATGTTATAGAAAAAAATCACCTGTTTTAAAGATGCAAGTCAATGAGTTTTAGTATATTTTTTTGGATTGTGTCTGCGCTACAGTCTAGTGTCGGGATTTCCTTAACTCTCCCAAGAAGCCTCATGCTGGTGGGTACTCGCTCTGTTCCCATTCATTGTCACACCACAGGCAGCCCCTCATCTGCTTCCCGGCTCTGTGTTGGCCTTTGTGAGGCAGTTCATGTAAGTGGAATCACACGGCATGTGTTCTTTTGTTTTTGGCTTCTTTCACTTAGCATGTCAGAGCGTGTGTCAGCATCCCGTTAGTGTTTTATGAGCACAGAAAAGCCCATGGTTATTCATTTACCAATTGGTAGTTATTTGGGTTGTTTCCACTTTTTGGTTGCTATGAATGCTGAGAGTTTTGTGGGTTTTTTTTTTTAAGATTTAAAATTTTTATTTTATGTGTGTTTTGTCTGCATGTATGTGTATGTTTGTGTGTGTATGTCTGGTGCCTGCAGAGGTCAGGCGAGGGCACTAGATTCCCTGGAATAGGCGTTAGAGTCAGCTGTGAGCTGTTGTGTGGGTGCTGGGAACTGAACTCAGGTCCTCTGGAACTGCAGCAAATGCTTCCAACCACCGAGCCATTTCCCCAGACCAAGGTTTTTAAAGAATAAGATTCAATGAGAGTGGGAACATATTATTTAGAACATCTTCTTGTTGTTACACCATGAATCAGCACAATAATCCCTATTTGTTATGTCTAGGCCCTTGATCTTAGACAAGAAAATATGCAAACAATAAAAAATCCTGGTTTTTCCTTCCAGCTGATAAACCATCACTCATAGAGAAAAGTAAACAAATGCTTTAGTAGAAAAACCAGGCCGATAAATTCCTGTTTTATTATTCAGCTACAGATGACTTGCAGGCATCAGTGAGGTGCATTTGAAGAAGGGAAGTGGATCTTTTCGCTTCCTTGCATCTATTTGTTCTGTGACACTAAGTCTGCGAGTTAATTACAAGGCCGCCTACACTTCCTGCATCCTCTTCTTAGAGACGTCCACACTGAGAACATCATTTATAACGAGCTGTGTGCATATCTTAGTTTATTTCCCAATGTGTAATGGGATGGAAAACAAATAGATGCCTGCCTGATTGTGTCTCATGGCAGTGAGCAAGTGGCAGCCAGAGCCAGGGCACTCTTGGGCATGTTTTTATGTGTGAGAGTGGTACCATCAGATGTCTATAGAGTTGTGATTAGAAAAATTTATCTGTATTCAGGGCCAAAGTATTTTGAGGGCATGCATTGTTCGTGCACAATCTTCACAGTGCCCCACCCTTCTGTGATCATCCATGGCCTGTGTGGTACTTGAATCATGTCTCTCTCTGCCTCAGCACATCCCCTCACTGTCCACCATCAGACTCCACAACAGTGCCACTTTCTCTGGTAGTTTCCTAGGTAACCGTAGATGCTCTGTGCCAAGTACCTCCTCCGGCAGCTCCATCACCTTCTAGATTGTAATTGTTCACACATTTTCATAGAGTCTGTTCATGTTTGCAACCCAGTCTGGCACAAGGGTACAGGGGTGCTCATAGCATCGGTTGTCACTCATTCTTTACCTGTCCCCAGGAGTGTGGGGCTACCATCAGGGGAGGGAGACCACCTCCAGTGTTGGCAGACAGCAGAGTGGTGGGCCAAGCTAATAAGCAGAATCTCACCATGCCTCTGATGGCCGATGGCAGCGCCTTGGTGATGGGTATGGTTGTGGGGTCTGAGAAACTATCCAGTTCTCCCAGATCACTGATGATAAGAAGACAAGGTACATTTGGAATTCTTTGGTACTTACAGAATGATCAAATTATAGCTTGGAGGAGCGGGAAGTCCTCATCTGAATTTTAACAACATATTCATTTGAGACCTGCTGGTTGCTCTTAGAGTTATGGTAACTGGATGCTGGGCAGACACAGTGCGATTGGCTGGATTTGGTGGAGACCCGTCGTTCACTAGGGTGTCTTCTGCCATGAGCACGAGTCTAATAATCTGCAGTGTATGGAGTGGGGTGTAAGTCTGCTTTCCACGTGTATGGAGACAAAGTTGTTGAGACAGTGGCTTTAAAAAATTTCTCAGAGGCTTCTCAATATAGAAAATTTACAAGTTACCCCTTATCATTACATTGAAAACCAGTTATCCTTCACACAGGAGGCTTTAGGGATCTGTGTCCTTTCTGTTGAAGGCACTCAAGATCTTAGTCCTGCTGGCAACCATTCTAAAGCTAGTTATGAGCTGAGTGTATTTGCTTGTTTTCCTGACAGAGCCTTATGAGTCGCATGAAGACGGGGCTTTTCTCTGTGTCTTCAGGAAGTTTTTGTTTTGCTTTTTTGGTTTGTTGGTTCCCCCACTGTACTGCAGAGTCCCCCAAAACTCAAGGTCTGGCTTCCTGGATTCTTCAAATAATTCTACCTGTCTCCGTAACTGTCCCATTCTGCCGACTCTTGGTAGCTTAGGTTACCCTAATTTCAAGAGTATTTTTTTCCCCTGTGAAGTGAATTGTGATCTTATGTCATGCAGGTACTATTCAGTCCTCTATCCTCTGGAAAGAAAAATATCTGACGCCAAGTCTCGGGAGCTAGTGATGTACATCTGGGCTCACGCAGTGGTGGCCAGTGTCCCTGTGTTTGCCGTGACCAACGTCGCCGACATCTATGCCATGTCCACCTGCACGGAAGTCTGGAGCAACTCCTTGGGCCACCTGGTGTACGTTCTGATCTACAACGTCACCACGGTCATTGTGCCTGTGGCTGTGGTGTTCCTCTTCCTAATCCTGATCCGGAGGGCTCTGAGTGCCAGCCAGAAGAAGAAAGTCATCATTGCTGCGCTGAGGACCCCACAGAACACCATCTCCATCCCGTATGCCTCCCAGCGGGAGGCTGAGCTACATGCCACCCTGCTCTCCATGGTGACAGTTTTCATCCTCTGCAGCGTACCCTATGCCACCCTGGTCGTCTACCAGACCGTGCTCAATGTACCTAACACTTCCATCTTCTTGCTTCTCACTGCCATTTGGCTGCCCAAAGTCTCTCTGTTGGCCAACCCCGTGCTCTTCCTCACTGTGAACAAATCCGTCCGCAAGTGCTTGGTTGGGACCCTGGTGCAGCTGCACCACCGGTACAGTCGCCGAAACGTGGTCAGTACTGGGAGTGGGGCGGCTGAGGCCAGCCTGGAGCCCAGCATGCGCTCTGGCAGCCAGCTCCTGGAGATGTTCCACATCGGGCAGCAGCAGATCTTTAAGCCCTCAGAGGACGAGGAAGAGAGTGAGGCCAAGTATCTTGGCTCAGCTGATTGCCAGGCCAAGGAGGTACTCACCTCCTGCCCAGAGGGAGAACAGGAGCCGCAGCAGGTACCCTCTGTACCACCTCCAGGCACAGTGGACTCTCCATCTCAGGTGGCCCCGGTAGCCCCTGTGGAACATGGGATATTCCCCGATAAATATTCTCTGCAGTTTGGCTTTGGGCCTTTCGAGTTGCCCCCTCAGTGGCTCTCTGAGACCCGAAATAGCAAGAAGAGGCTGCTTCCCCCACTGGGCAATACCCCAGAAGAGCTGATCCAGACAAAGGTGCCCAGAGTAGGCAGGGTGGAGCGGAAGATGAGCAGAAACAATAAAGTGAGCATTTTCCCAAAGGTAGACTCCTAGCGAGGATTGTAAGTGCCTGGAAGCAACAGGGGGCTTATGTATTCCTGTTCTTCTGCACTCTGGCTGCAAGCCACTGTGGGGTGACTCCTCCTGTCTGGGCAAAAGGGAAGTTTACATAAAATCCCGTGTCCTCTTTATTGAGGGAGTATATATCCATCTATCTTAGTGATCTGTGTCCTTAGTCAGACCCACTGTGAGCTGGACAGTATGGAACAGGTCTGAGGGTCCTTCATATTTTCTGGGGGGCTCCTCCTTTCCCTGTGCATAGGAAAGAACCCAAAGGGAGCAGGTACTCAGAGGAGGCCCAAGATAATTATGGGCTGCAATGGCCACAACGGTGAAGTTGGTTTGGTTTTTTAAATTTTGTTTTAATTTTTTTGAGACTGGGTCTCTCTATGTAGCCCTGGCTGTCCTGGAACTCACTATACAGACTAAGCTGGCCTCACACTCAGAGATCCACCTGCTTCTGCTTTCTGAGCGCTGAGATTAAAAGTCTGTGCCACCATGCCCAGTGAAGAGCCTATTTGGGTAACTAAATAGGAGTAACAAATAGGAGAAGTTTCTATACTGAGAAGTCGGAGCCACAGCATCCAGTGGTGTTCCTTAGTCAGTCATCTGACCCGTTTTCTAACCCCTTTATCCAGTTTTCTGGTCATAAATGGGGGATGACTGGTCCCACCTCTACTTACCTTTACATCCTGTTGGTATCACTGAGGCCTCCAGCAAATGTACCCGCTTCCACCAGTTACCAGTAGTGCTGCCTAGAAAACACTGCCAGCCCTTTGCTGGGGGTTCCGCTTTACCCTGTACTTGATGAACAGCAGGGAGGAAAGCCTTGTAGTGGAGAAGACAGTCTGAGAAATGCCCACGGCACAGTCTTCTTTTCTCCCACATGACCTAGAACAAAAGACCAGAGTCGCTGTAGTGGCGTGTATTGAGTCACTTACAGGAGTGAAGTAACATAGGCAGATGTTTGGAATTAAAAGGTGCTGAAAAAATTGCAGGTGACATGTACCGGGTTCTTGGGTGCCGTTGAGGTAAAAATACTTGATTAGGACAAGTGATGCTGCCCCAAGACTTGTTAGTCTGACGCAGAGAACAGGCCAACCCTCCGGTCTCATTTTCAGTGTGCTGTATGATTCTGGTTTCCACACCCTGGTTGATCGCTTCACTCCCATTCCCCAGTGGTTTCAGTGTGGACCATGGTGGGTGGGAGAGAGCGCTCTTCTCCACAGCTCAGTGACCTGGTTCTTGTGTGTGATCAACAGTGGTGGGATTGATCTCCTAGGCCAAGTTCAAACCCAACCCTTCCCCCTTACAGCAAGTGGGCAGCTCTGCTCTTCTTTTTAGGATATTTTGCTCTTGTTGATGATACTTGGTGGAGCCAGTCTGGTGCCTTGAGTGGATGGGTGTTCCTCACTGGCAGACTTCTACATCTCAAAGGCAGTGCTCCTAGCAGCCCCTGTTTTAGCCACGCTGGCCCTTGTCCCCTAGGAGGACGCTCAGTCCACGTGTAAGGCATCTCCTTTTCTGTTGTGTGATGTCCTGTGATTCCTGAGTGTGACCCCAAACACCTTCTCCTCCGAGAGGGACCGCCTTCCTCTCTGTTTGTCACCCCTCAGAGTTGTTCGCTCACAGCAGAAACGGGGGACTGGCACCCCTCTTGAGGCTCTGCTGCCCCCTGGGCCCTGTGTGCATGCCATCTTTAGCTCTTGGTCCCGTTACTGTGTTAATACTGTGGTCCTTCAAGCTCGTATTTCAAAGCCTTCTTAATTGTTTCAGCTTTTACTGAGGGGAAAAACAATCTGTCAGAAAATTCTGTGTGCCTGAGAAGAACCTGTCAAATGTTCTCATGTTGACGTCGTCCTGACACTACGTATGTACGACTTAATACATTCGCAGCCGCACAGTTTGGCTTGCAATTTCTCACATGTGTTTAAAAGGGAAGGCTGATGTCTAATAGGTTGTCACCAAGTGTGTTTCTAGACTCTGTGAAGAACAACATTTTAATAAAAATTAAAAAGCCTCTTCTGAGCTCTAGTGATTGTCTGAGCGGGTTTTCCCTCCCTGAATGTCTCTTTAAACATGGCCTCAAATGAAAGGGACCTGTTTGTCTCCCAAAAATACAATCACAGCACTGTAGGAGCATTTTTTCTATGTTGTTGTTGTTGAAGGAATGAAAATTCACTCTCCAGGAGGAAATACAACATTTGAATGAATGTCACGAAGATAGATTCTGAGCTGAGCTGATGAGTGGGCTGTGCAGATCGCCCAGGAGAGTGCCATAGTAGCTGTGGATGAAGCCTCATCAGCTTTCCAGTCTTTGGAGTCTTTGGACAGGTGAGGAAATGGCCATGTGCCTCAGTTTCCTTTCTGTAACGTGGGATGGTAATTGTGACATAAGCTTGTTGTTCTGACTCAGGTACTTCATCTCTGCTCGGATTTTAACTGTGGCTGCAGTCAGCCTGGGCAGCTGTATCCACTCTCTTCCCTACATGCAGCTAAGGCCCACCTTCTCTGCTTTCTGCCCCGGGAGAAGTTATTGTTAGTTATTTTGCAGCGCTCTTACCCTGCAAGGAAATGTCACGAAACACGACAGAATCTGCTAATAAGAGTTTTATTAAGATGAAAGGGACAGAGAGTGCCCAGGCCTGTGGGAGAGACGTGTGTAGAGAAGAAGAAGGAGCCGGAAATATGGTGCCGGGCTTATAAAGGCTGGGCGTGCACAGGTCAACGTAACTACTCCACGCATGTGTGTAGATCACATGGCTACGTTGCTCACTTACATAACCATGCAAAGTCACGGATCCTGGTCATGCAAGATGCCTTGACCCGGAAATGGCTATTTTGAACTGGAACTGGCTAGGCGGAAGTGTCCATGTCCGCCGGGCATATGTAAACACGCCCAACCGTGGGGGCGTGTTGTGAACCCATCAGTTGTTCCTTCTGGGAGTAATATTTCCCCTAGGCACATGGAAACCAGTGAAAAATACCCTTCCTCTCTGCCCTTCTGCTTGATAATTATAGAGAATAGATGCCCAGTTCTTAGAAGGCTAAATAGAATTGAATGCCCATTGTCACTCTGGGGCCTATTTAATGCATCCCTAGACTGGCTCTTTTTATTTTTCCAGCCTTCTTTATACTTTGAAGGATTACTCCCAAATTTTATCTGCACAAAGCCTTGCCTCAAACTGTTTTTCAGGAAGACTCAAGATATACAAGAGAAAGTTCATCAGTGTGCACGAGGGTTAAATGGTGTAACTCCACACAGGCTGGCCCAGAGTGGAGCTATGACAACGTTGGGACCTAGACAATTAAAAAGAGATCATGGGATTTACTTAGAATGTTATTTAGAGAACCACACTAACTGGTGCTTTCCCAGGTTATTCTAGCAATAATCATCACAGTGCTGATACTTTGGGCAGTTCATACACAAAGGACTGCTTAAATCCCCAGGGAAAGAAACCATAAGCCAGAGTGTTTCTTTAGACAATGCAGAAGCCATATCCGAGAGCAAATGCGTATAACCTGTTATGCCGGTGACACAGACGTATAACAGAACACATAGAGAGCATCAGGAGTCACATACAGACCCAGAGTGGCCTAGCCACAGAAAAGGAGACTCGAGTCCGTCACCTGCTGCACTGGAGAGAAGAGCCCCCTCATTACCCTGTGATCTCAGCTTGTGGCACACCTGCATCTGGAGTTCAAGGGTTTGACATGCATTGCAGATCTGATATGTTCTGAGTGGGGAAGAGTTTATTTTAGGCCGGGTTTTCATGAAGGATAGAGATTAATACTTTCATATTTTTAACTACATCTTAAATGTTTTGAAATTTTCATATATATGTATATATATTTACAAATATATATGTATATATATAAATATTTACAAATATATAGTGTACTGTGATCATACTCACCCCGAGCCATCCTCTTATCCCCCTCCTGCTAACCGCTTTCCTCTCCACTTGTCCCCTCCCACTTTCGTGTCTTTGTTTTTGTTTTTGACACCCATTGAGTCATTTAGGGTTGTCTGCATGAGCACGGGTGTGGGATATTTATTTACTGGAGCACAGGCAACTTACCAGTGGTTACACCACAGGAGAAAAGGACGTCTCCCTCCCTGACATCCACGACTAATTCTTTCAGATTGCAGTCTGCCAACATACCGATGTATATGTAATTCACACCTGTGACAAAGTGATTCACTTCCCTCAAATGGTTGCAAAATGTTAGCAGGCATATGCCTCAACTGATGTGCTATATTAGAGTTCTGTGGGCCAGAGAAAAGTACATCATGGTAAATGAGAGGGTGTGTGTCTGTGAATAAATCAGGAATTGAGGACAGTACTAGCTCCCAGGGCAGCTTCCAAAGCCTTCATGTGGGAAGCTTTTAAAGTGAATGGAAATGAGCTCCGAGTCTCCATGTACGATGCTTTGGGAGTAAAACATTCTCTCTGCTTTAGGTTCCAGCCAGTGTTCTCATTTGTGCCAAGGGCATCAGTTAGTTAATCAGGAGAATAAAGTCCTGGGGCCTTTCATAAATAGGAATCTGTGATCTCCGACGTGGTTTTATGAAAACCTCATAGCTATTCATGTTCTTAGCACTAAGGAGCCTCTTACTATCAAATTCAAGTGAATTAATGATAGATGAATGAATAAATAAATAAGAAATGACAGCCCATGGGGGCAGTGGTGAAACCTTTCTGGTGGAAAATCTGCTGTTTAGGAGCGTTGTTGCTGTTTTTTTATTAATTCCTCTAATGATTTTGGCCAGGGTTAATATCATAGAGGCAGGGTTTTATATCCTTCTGTCTTCAGCCCTCCAGTCTTATTTTAATTCAGTAGAGACGTGTAAGTTCTCAAGCTGGGGCTGGGGGGGAAGGGGGGAATACTTCAATACTGAGAAACATGGTTCCTGACCTACATAACAGGCATGAACAATAATTCTTTTTCAGCTATAATGATTAGAATTTAGTGATCCCAAATTTATTTGTTTTTATTCATTGCAGTCCATAAATAATATAGCATGCACAAAAGAAAGAACATGATAATTTCCAACCTAGAACTCTCTCTCCAGCCACACTTCAAATGCAAAGGTAGAATAAAAATATTTATAAATAATTCTCAGAGAACTTACCTCTCATGTACTCTTTTCCTAAAAGCCACTAGAGGATATTGTCCAAGAGGAGGAGGAGGAAGAGGAAACAACCAGGGGTTAGACAGAGGGCCTGTGATGCTGATGACAGCCATGGTGTCACAGAGGAGGGAGACTTTGGGATGACAGTGCATGAGGTGTTGAAGTCACCCGTCCATGCTGGAACAGTATGGCCTGAGACATGTCTTACTGCATGTGTGCTCCTATGATGGGATGCCACAGACTACATGATTTATGAAGAACAAAATCTCCCAGCCTTAGAATGTGGGAGATCAAGGTGCCAGTAGGTTCCGTTCTCTGAAGAGAACGCCTCTGTGCTTCAAGACAGGCAACTTGTTGCTGTATCCCCTGGAGAGCAGGAGGGCAATGTGCTCACATGATGGGAGGCAGAAAAGCAAGCCCATTAGGGCCACGAAACCTCTTTTACATAGGCCATAGTTCCATTCAGAAGGGAAGAGACAGCCCTCATGGCCTCATCACCTGGTGAAGGCCCAACATCTTTATTTTTTATTTTATTTTATTTTTCAAGACGAGGTTTCTCTGTGTAGCTCTGGCTATCCTGGAACTCACTCTGTAGACCAGGCTGGCCTGGACTCAGAGAGATCTGCCTGCTTCTACCTCCCAAGTCCTAGGGTTAAAGGTGTGCGCCACCACTGCCGGGCTGACCTAATGTCTTAATAACATCATACTGATGTTAATGTGGTGTCCAACTCAGTGGTAGAGGTTGTCCTTTCTTCTGTCATGGCATAGCCATTATAATCTGATGGCAGTTCTAGATGTTGTGTTTCAATAAAGCAAGAGTGAAAAACGTGAAAGAGGAAGAAGTAAAGTCCAGGAAACAAGAAAATGACCCAAGATGCATGTCAAGGAAACTCTAAGAGTAAGAGTAGGGGGATATATAGGGAGACTGCCCTGGGGATGTATAGGGAGACTACTCCAGGAGATGTATAGGAAGACTAGCCCAGGGAATGTGTAGGAAGACTACCCCAGGGAATACATAGGAAGACTACCCCAGGGAATACATAGGAAGACTTCCCCAGGGGATACATAGGAAGACTACCCCAGGGGATGTATAGGAAGACTTCCCCAGGGGATACATAGGAAGACTGCCCCAGGGAATACATAGGAAGACTGCCCCAGGGAATACATAGGAAGACTACCCCAGGGGATACATAGGAAGACTTCCCCAGGGAATACATAGGAAGACTTCCCCAGGGGATGTATAGGAAGACTTCCCCAGGGGATGTATAGGAAGACTACCCCAGGGGATGTATAGGAAGACTACCCCAGGGGATACATAGGAAGACTACCCCAGGGGATGTATAGGAAGACTACCCCAGGGGATGTATAGGAAGACTACCCCAGTGGTAGAACATGTGCTTAGGATACGTGAGGTTCCACATTTAGTGCCCAGAACCACGAAAAACAACCCAGGCAAAAAGAGGGCAAGGAAATCAGGCAGGGCGTATTTCTATTAGACCCATAGATCAAGCTGCCCAGAGAGAAGGAAAATAGAATTTTCAGGAGGGGTAATTTAAAAAAAGAGTGCAACTCTGGGCTTGGAAGATGGCTTGGGTGGAAACGTAGGAATAGCATGTGCTGATAAATCATGAGGACCTGAGCGTAGATCCCAGCACCCATGTACAAAGCCAGGGGTGGCCACATGTGTCTGTAACCCTAGCACTGTGGGGTGCCGAGACAGGATTGCTGCTGGTGCTGGTGGCCTAGCTCGAGGTCAGTGACAGGCCCTGCTTTGAAGGACTAAGTTGGAGAGTCATCGGACCCCTGACATCCTCCTCTAGCTGCGTGTGTGTGTGTGTGTGTGTGTGTGTGTGTGTGTGTGTGTGTGTGTGTGTATGGGCAGGCATACTTATACATACACTCATGTGCCTGTAGCATACACCCATAACAACCCCCACACACAAACAAAGAGTGGAATTCATTCCAAAGGATGACCTCCCACCCAACAGTGTATGGCCAGTACAAATTGGATTCAGTGAGTTATTAAAACAAAACAAAACAAAACAAAACAAAACAAAACCATCCAAACAAAAAAATGAGGATATGAAGTTGGGAGGGGGCGGGGGGGGGGGGTGGGGCCCGGGGAGTGGATGTGGGATGAATATGATCAAAATATATTGAATGAAATCTGTAGCACGAATCCTAATTGGTCTTAATAATAAAAACCTGGAGTCAGATAAAAAGATCTGAGAAACAGATCAGAGAAAGATCAGAGAAACAGAACAGCTAGCCACTAGAGAGATTTCTTACCTCTACCGAATCCTCAGCCTGAAAGGGGCTGAGCTCCTGTCCCCTCCCGCCTTATATTCCTCTCTCTGCCCAGCCATATCACTTCCTGTCTCCACCTCCCTAGTGCTGGGATTAAAGGCATGAGATCCCAAGAGCTGAGATCAAAGGTGTGTGCCACCACTGCCTGACTCGGTTTCTCTTTTAGACTGGATCAATCTTGTATAGCCCAGGGTGGCCTTGAACTCACAGAGATCCACCTGCCTCTGCCTCCTGAGTGCTGGGATTAAAGATGTGTGCCACCACTGCCTGGCCTCTATGGCTAACTGGTGGATTAGCTCCGCACCCTGATCTTCAGGCAAGCTTTATTTGTTAGATCATAAACAAAATATCACCGCAGAAATCCTCAAAGAATTAATAAAAATGTATTTTTTTAAAAAAGAACACAACTTACAGATGCCTTTGCTACTGACGCGGTACATGAAGGCTTTTGAGAGGCGCAGGAGGGCTCAGCAGCAGCAGGTATGAGGAGAATCAGGCAAAGCAGACAGTAAGGCGGTTCTGAAGTCCAGGAGGAGTGAAAGGGGAGAGGGGAACACAGACGGACTCAGGGGTGAGTGGGGTTCATGTGTGCAGATCAGTGTGAACACCAGATAGCGAGTTAGCCCAAGAGAGAGTGCCGGAGAGGATGACGGAGAAGCAGGAGAGTTGATAGTGGAAGACATCTGCCCTGACCGGCGTGTGTGTGTGTGTGTGTGTGTGTGTGTGTGTGTGTGTGTGTGTGTGTGTGTGTAACTCGTCTGTCTAAAATGGATGATGCAGAAGGTAGACTATGCATATTACTTAGATCTGTGGTGATGTATAAGTGCCGGAGACACAGCTCAGGTGATAGCAGGTCCTCATCTCTGGAACTCTTTCTTTGATTTGTTTTAAAGCTTTTTAGGTACAACGAAAATTCATCTACATGCATTGCTTTCATAAAAGTAAAAACTTTTAATGTTCATAATGTTCAAAAACTTCTGAATTTTGGAGTGCGCCATTCGACTAAACTGAGGACGACCCTGGTGTCTCATTAAAGGAAACTGAAGAAATGAGGAGATTTGGACCACCAGGGCCCGAGTAACCAAGGGCTTTTGCAGGTGTCCGTTGACTCAGACGGTTCCTTTGGTTTCACCATATGAACAAGGCAGTGATGGGCTAGTCTGAACTCTATTCCCCCTTGTATCTTCTGGATGACTAAGAAGAAAAATTTCTTCTCTTGGGTTTATTACCGTCCTTTTGGAACATTGCTATTTTGTTGAAATAAGTTTAACTTAATGCGCCGGGCGGTGGTGGCGCACGCCTTTAATCCCAGCACTCGGGAGGCAGAGCCAGGGAGATCTCTGTGAGTTCGAGGCCAGCCTGGGCTACCAAGTGAGTCCCAGGAAAGGCGGCGCAAAGCTACACAGAGAAACCCTGTCTCGAAAAACCAAAAAAAAAAAAAAAATTTTAACTTAATGCTAGTTGGCTTCAGAAATCAGTTTATAATATTTCATAATGATTTATAACCTTCTGAAAAAATATACTGTGTGATGTGTCAAAGCATCCTAGCACTCATTTATTTGTCTTTTATGTTATTAGTAATTTATGTTATTTACTTACACCATCTAAAGTGAATGCACTATAAGTGCATTTGCATCAACCACTCCAAGCCATCAGAATCTTATTTAGAAGTTCTTAATTAATTTTAATTTATGAACCCTGCCTTGAAGTGTGTTCCCTCAGTAGTATTCAGCTTATTATTGCCTGCTTTGTATTTATATATGATTTTTCACTGGAGAGCAGTAAAGAAGGCCCACAGACCTTCTGTAGGAAACAATATGATCTCTGCTTTGCAGATGGAAACTGGAGGCACAGATGGCTGCGTCATTAGCCCTGAGAGACGAGGCAAGTTCGAGACAGCTAAAAACAGTACTCAGGCATTAGAGCCGATTCTTCCGCTCGCACCCTCCAAAGCGCTGATGATTATTATCATCTATCCTTATCGTGACTATTTTTTGAATACCCAATTGGCACATTTTATTAAACTGTACTGGGGACTAGATTAAAACCCTTAATGCTTGGCAGCTGCTTCTCGCCGTGCCATTTTCCAAACTTCCGCCAGCCTCCGGATGCTGCGGAGGCATTTGGTTTGGAGTAAAAGCCTTAAAGTGGTGGGCTGGCTCTGCTAAGACTCCTCTGTGGCTAATTTTCGCATCCAGTTTAGCCTTAGGTGAATTTAAGGGCCCCGCCACCAAATCGCTCCCCATTACCCACATTTCTGAGGAATGCGTGATGCTCTTTGTTGCAAATTTATAAAACATTGTCAAGATTTAGTCATTTATAACAGTAAATACTACTAAATTTAATATTACCATTATAATTCAGGGTGAAGTGTTTGGGTTATGGTTCCTGCTCTCTAGATATATTAGAGAGAAAGACCATGAGAAGATTCAGTAAGTGATCACGTGCTGGCAACAGTCGCAGCAGGAAAGTGAGAATTAGATTTCATGGAGAGCAATTTTGATTGATGGATGATGGCAAGGTTATTATAAAAATCCGACAAAATCCTTTCTCCATAAAATGACCATTTACTGCATATAGTCACAGTACTTAGAATTCAGAGGATCTTAGCCTAGCCATCCATCAGCCCTGTGATTTAACAGGAAGAAGACATTACCATGAGAGTATCTATAACTCTTGTCCACCACCATAACTTTGCTCAAGACGGTGGACCAGAATTTATGACCCTCTGAAAATACCTAATCCATAAGGAAGATGTGGAGTGGATACTGATGCTTTTAAGTGTCTTTATCACCCTGGAGTTTAACTCACTTAGTAGATAGTAGATAAAAGATATAATGAACATTTCCTAGTGTGGATTTTATTTTCTCCTTGCTAGTTATTGGGGGACCAGTAAATGGGTATCATACAGTTTATAACTAGAAGTGCCCCGAGTCCTGACACTTTTTACCTAAAATGAAAGGGGAGCAGTTGGAGAGGACTTACGTAATCATTTAAATGCTGTCCTCCTTGGAATCTGAGCGCTGGGCATGATCACAGACATGTAAGGTTCACTTGCACAGACAGCTTGGGGGAGGGACTCACCTCAAAACAAATGACCAGAGAATGAGAGTCAAATGCTGCAGGAGTGTGAGTGGGCTGCCTGTGGAGAAAGTTCCCTGAAACCTGGGGCAGTCTAATGAGATCTGGATTCATTAGGGAAAAAAAACCAAAAACCAAAAAACAAAACCTCTTGGCAATTTTCAAAAGCTCCGTCATCATAGCTGGGTATGCAAGATAACTGAGCCTTTGATGTGCAATGTTTGAAACTTACACCTAGTAATTCACCTCAACAGCAATTCTGATGGCACATTCAATTTCCACATGGCATCTCCAAAATATTGTACTTTCTCCAGCAGGTGAGATGGCTCAGCCGGTAATCTGAATTTGACCCCTTGAACGCACATGATGGAGGGAGAGAACTGACTTTCACAAGATGTCTTCTGACTTCCACATGTGTGCACACCTGTGCATGGGCGCACCTGTGCACTAAATAAATAAATATCTTTAAAAGCCACATTTTACTTTCTCAATTTCTACCGAACAAAGAAGCATTTGAGGCATTATCATCCATTGATTTGATAAAGGAGCCGGGAGCTAGAAGAGGCTTGCTTTTCCAGAATCAATAAAGGTGGATCACAGATACAGTCTCATAAATACAAGCCAATCTTTAATCCATTCTATTAACTTGTGCTATACTAATAGTGCATGTCCCTTGTGGCTTTGTTTTCATTAATTCCTTTTTAGATGGTTGCAGGAGACAAGAATGATGGATGACTCTTACTACTACATGGCTCGTTCCTGTTGCCTGGCTTGTTGAACAGGTAGGCACCTCTTATATTGTTGTGAATGCCATTTTGTTTTGGGGCTATTTCTAAAGAGAGCCAAGACTTCTTAAAGCAGAGGATCGCAGTATCTCCAGGCTGAAGTCACCTCTATCTGCTGCATTCAGCATGGCTCCAGGTACCAACCCTGACTGGAGCGGTAAGAAAATGAACAACACACAGACACACAGAGAAGCTGGGATTCAGGAACTGGCTATGTCTCTGCTGGAGAACCCACAGCACCCCAGAAGTTCAGCGTGTTTATTACGAACACTTGAACAAACAGGAGGAGTTACTGCATCCCTTTGAACACGGAGGTGGGGTTATCACCTACAGATAAACAAGGAGGCAGGGTTAGCTAATCTCAGGAGGATCAGTCTCTGCAGGGGAGCAGTTTCCAGGCTGTAAACACCCAGGAGGGAGACAGCTATGGTGGGCATTTCTGCACACAGACCAGAGGAAAGCTTTGCTAGCTAGCTCTCTGAGTCCCACCCCTGAGGCGGGGGTGGGGTTGGGGTTGGGGTGTAGGGAGCTTTGATATTTTCATGGCTCTGAGGCTTTGGGGTCCTTGATAGGGCTGTGCCTGTGTCTTACAATACATACTCACTTAGGACTTCCCACACTCAAGGCTTCCTCCGCTCTCCACACATACCCTCCTCTATTGTATCTGTGGAACAAACAGATTGTACAAGGTTAAGAGCCTGGCCCCTGGCCATGCAGCTCCTGGCAGAGAAAGAACCAGCATCCAGTGATGCGAGAGGTATAAAGAGGTTTCGTGCGTTGGTAGGTTGAGTCCCGGGAATACAAAACATCTATTAGAATAGCAATTCTGGCTTGTCTATTATGACAAAAATGGAGAGAAAACAAAGCAGACTCCATTAAATAAGGAGTTATGGTCAAATATGCAAAAGGCTTAAAAGAACAAAATCAACACTTAGCAGGACGGCTGCGCCTAGTCTACTCCACACAGTGTGAGTTCAGAGAGAAACAGCATTCTGAATTTAAACTATGAAAAAAAGACCCCTAGGAGACAATGGAAGCTGTTTAAAAATGCCAGGATGGGGCCGCCTCGCCTTGACTGATGAACAGGGTTCTGAGGCTATTCACTTATTATTTATTTCTGAGTTGTTCCTTCGAAGAAAAATGATTTCTGTGCCTTGCTGCTTAAGACCCTCAAAGCTGGTTTGCATATCTCGCCACCACGTTAAGCTAATGGTTTTCACTTCCTTAACTTTATATTGAAATAAGTACACAAGTTTATGTCATGGTCAAGTTTTCCATAACATACGCCGGCTCTTCATTTTAATACGATTGATGGGTTGGTCTTCCTTGTCGACCTGACAAGATTTAGAGTCAGTCACGTCACGGAGGAGGGAAACCTCTTAAGGCTGTTGATGAGGAGGACATTTCCAGGGAGGTTTAACTGGTCTGGGGCCCATAGTGAACAGAAAGGAGGAGGTGTATGGAGCACCAGGTTCATTTCCCCCAGCTTCCTGACTGGGCAAGAAGGCTGTGTGACCAGCTGATTCATGCCTGCTGCCACGGATCCCAGCCACAGTAGACTGCATCTCCTCCAACCATGATCCTACATCAATGCTTCTTTCCTTAGGTTGCCTTGATTTTTTCCCCCATAGCAACGAGGCAAAGACAACTATCCCAGAACCCAAGCTGTACTTTAACATGGAGGGCAAGCTACAGAACACAAGGAAGAAACAAATAAAACTCGGATGGGATTAGTTCCGTTTGGGATTCAAAGGCAAGCCTGTCGGTAGGCTAGAAGCAGGCTGCCTGGCGCCTATGCTGGTTTTCAGCCCAGGGTTGATTGTTGATTGCTGCCTTGAAATCATCAAGCTTCTCCCCAGCCTTTATTCATGTGCAGTGGGTGTCTCACCCACCACTTCCCCCTACCCCCCCCCCCGCCCCCGCCCCCCCCCCTCCGCCCACCCCCCACCCCATCCACCCTCCCCAGCAGTGGGGGAGGTACCAGGAGCAGCACAGTGCAGTCTCAGCTGGTTTCAGCCAGGGACCCTCGGCTTGCCTCAGGAAGTTCCAGGCAAGTCTTTAGTTCCGTACAGGTACAGGTTTGCGCAGGTGCCATCACTTTGGAGCTAGCCACACAATCAGAAGGTTAAGCAGGGTGTCATTGAGGGGACTCCCTCAGAGAAGAGAAACTTCTGTCCCTTTCTCGGAAGGAAGCACTCGCAAGGCAAGCTGCTCTCTTGGGGGCAGAGTTGAGAAGACCTCCTCCCCCAGCCCCAAATGACAGCAGGAATCAGGACATAGCTTCATCTCCATTCATTAAAAACCAATCTCTAGGGACTGGAGAGATGGCGGCTGGCTAAGAGCCCCGACTGCTCTTGCTGAGGACCAGAGTGCAGTTCTCAGGTCCCACATCCGGCTACTTCCAACTGCCTGTAACTCTAGCTCAGGGGGACTCTTTTGGCCTTTAAGGGTACCCACAAGTGCTTGAGCACACACTCATTTCTACAAGCATGCACACACACAAATATATCAATAAAAATAAAAATCTTTAAAAACAAATCTCTGCAACTTATAGCTCTACTGCTCTTTGTGTATGAGTGTGTGTGTGGGGGGGGGGTGAGCACACATCTGTGAGCCTGAGTGTGTGCTAGTTATTATCATCTCCACCATCTGGCGATCCCCACTTGACGCTCACAGCCCCTGAACAAGTGAAGGTCACATGACAATGTGTGCACTAACTCCTTTCACTTAAAATAAAAACAAACCAGAAAAACCAAAGGCATCATTATGGTTTTGGAACAATAAGTACTGAAAAGCATCAAGCCTTAAAAAGAAAAAAGAAAAAGGGGTCCACTGCCCAGAACCTGATTCCATATGGGCATCCACAGTAGGAAGGAAGAGGGAAGTGCAGAAGGAAGGCAGTGGGAGGGGCAAAGCATTTCCTATTTCCTACCTTTCTTTTTCAGAGGGAAGTACCTGCTGTCGTTCAGAACCCTGGTCGGGGCCATCCCAGGGAGAGCTCCAGGGGAGCAGCCCCTCACCACTCACCCTCTGAAACATGAACGCCCCCCTTCACTGGTTCCCCAATAGGCTCAGGGTCCATCTGCCCCAGAATCACTCCAGTACTAGCTAAAATTCAGGCTCCTGTACGGTACCTGGACCTGCAGAATCGGGGGTGGGATGGGGGGTAGGAGGCATTAACAACACCCCCAAGTGATCCTTGGACGTCACTGAGGACTCACTGACAGCAGGTTTAGTTCAGTGTTAGTTGCTAAAAATGATATCATAAAAAGATACCCAACCAAAAGGCATTTACTTATAAAAACCGAGACTACCTGTCACCTGGGCTTCATTCTTTTAGACATGATTTACTCTCCTGTTCACCCTGGCTTAAATGGATGCACTGTGGACATGCTGGACTAGAAGGTGCTGGAAGCTGGTATAAAAAAGAGGAAGTAGAATAAAACACACACTTTGCGCAGCTGCTGTTTTTATATAAATAAGTGTGAGAATTTCCTGTTTTTCTAACTCATCAAATGGTTTCTATTAGCTATTTATACTATTGACTACTATTTTCAGATCTGATTTTCACTTCTCCAGTTTGAATGGCTATTTAAAGATACACCCAAGCACAGTTCAAGGAACCTGAGATTTCAGTCCTGTGGTCTCTTAAATCACACCTACCATCCAAGGAAAGCAAGGGCTTTGGAAAGGCAGAGGCAGTCCTTTCAAGAGATAACCAGCACCATCTAGTGGACTTACACCATTGTGTCAAATTCAGACCCTTGTACAGGCTGAGAATTTGTGTTAGACTCTTAGGGCAAGTTAGTTCTGGTGTGGGAGGCAGCGGGAGGTGGGGGCGGGAGGAGGGAGGCGCAACTAACTTTCCGATGCTCTCCTTTTCAAATATAAATCTGCATGATGATTATGCCCACTATGGGGATATGGGGAAATGAGCAATGAAGACTCTGAGATGTCCTAAGCACTCCATAAGTGTCATTTTCAATAATGCTAAGCACAGAATCACAGGAGGTGGGACCCGGCCATGGCACACACTGTCAAGAACCCTTCAGAAGAAATGGCTTTTGAGCTTGCTCTGTGATGCTCTCCCCGCACATTGTTACAGTTGGTAAAAGCTTATGGTGAGATGAGGGGAATTGGCGGCGCTGCATCTGGGAGCTGGAGCCCCAGATGGAACACAATGTGGGCCTTTTCTCAGTTCTTCAAAACTGACTCCACTCAGAAGGAAGGTGTCAAGAGCAGGGAGAGATGGGGAAACAAAAACAAAAGCTAACTCCAAAATCAACACTGCCATATGCCCCCCAACCTGGAATAAGACCAGGGGAAAGCAAGGCTAAAATTCATCCACTCTACAAAAACTCCATGAATTCTCCTGAAGGCATAATACTCTACAGAGAGTATCTGCAGAGCGCAGAACTGTAGTAAACACAGCATAGAAAAAGATGACGCTTTCTGTCCTATTTGAATGGTAACTGTTTTGAGAGTAGCACCCTCAATATGACACAGAAGTACATGCAAAAAATGAAGAACAAACACAGAACAATTCCAGTGTCTTAAAGTTTGCTCTCAACGTCCACACAGCCCCTGAGCAATTTGCAAAATGAGAACAGTGGGAGGCAAATGAAGTGAGAAAATACAGAGACAGAAATTAACTCAAGACTGTTTGATGCAAAATAGGATCAATAAGGACTTAGTGTGGGATGACTACAGAGTGAGAGACACAAATTTTGTTTCCATCCGGTTTATATAGTTCTTATGTTGCAAATATTTTAAAGGGCAACTGTTTAAAGAGGGAAACCACCAGAGATTATAGCAGTCTTCGTAGCTCTGTATTTTCTAAGTTGTCTGCCTCCATCATATCACCAAGAAATGTCAAAAAATATTAATAGGCCCCATTAAGCACCCGATGTAAAAACTGGGGGGGGGGGTTGGGGAGCAGGTAAAAGCACTTGCCACTTGAGTATGAGGACCTGGGTTCATAACCTCAAAGCCCCATAAAAGTTGGAGGGGGCAAAACACATCTGTAAGCCCAGAGCTCCTTTGGGGAGATCAAAGGTGGGAAAATGAAACTTCCAGAAAGTTCATGGGCCAGCCAGCCACTGTTAGTCTCATAGATGCCATGGAAAGACAACAGAGAGACTCTGTCTCAGATAAGGTGGAAGTACACATACTTAAACATGCACACATGTACAAAGAAAATGTGGCCTTTGTGCATAGCAGTGTGTAGGCATGTGGAGATGACTTACCTATAGCTACTCAAGAAGTCCAGAAGCCCTGACATCACCTGGGATAGTCCCACCAGAGAGCTAATCAGCATTTTATCAAGACCATTCATTGGGTGATACATTTACAGTTAAAGGTGGAGAAGGCGGTGTCGATTTCGGACATCTTTGTCCTCAGTGCAGCCCTGGTGTCAGGAGTTTATGCAATGGTGAGTCTGATGCGCATCGGAATCAAGAACTGCAAACCACATCCAACCTCATTTCCCAAGTGAGGGCATGGTGGTCCATAAACATTTGTGAATTCATCTGAGGGTACCCAACTATTTAATACCAGATTCTTAATTATGGTACTTTCTTCCTTATTACAACCTTTTTCCGTTTCTCATTTTATGTGTATGGATATTTCGCCTGGAAGTATGCCTGTGCATTACTTGTGTGCAGTGCCTGCAGAGGCCAAAGAGGGCATCGGACCCCACAGACTCCTGTGAGCCACCATGTGGCTGTTGAGACCGAACCCTGGTCCTCTGGAAGAGCAGCCAGTGCTCATAACCTCTGAGCCACCTCTCCAGCCCTCCCCCTTTATTAAGACATTTCCAAAGCAGGTGTCATAGTTTGGATAACTGTCCCCTAATGGTGCCAATGCTTGTTGCCAGCCTGTGGTGCTATTAGGAGATGCTGGAGCCTTCATAAGGCCGTTACGTGGGATGCAGTTAGGTGACAGGGGTGGGGAATGCCTTTGAAGCAGATGCTGGACCCTGATCCCTAGTTTCTCTCTGTCTTGGCTTCTCAGCTGTCATCAGGGGAGCTGGCCCATCTCACCAGTGCTTCCCTCATGACATACTGTGCTGTCCAAGCCCAAGTAAAAGGGCCAAGTGACTGTGACCCCAAATCTATCTTTCTTCTTTGTAAGTCCGTTTGAAGTGTGATTATAGATGATTATTTATGCCCTGTGGTGACAGGGCCTTCTCAACCCACACAGACAGTTGGGAAGCTGTATTCCACGTAGAGGAACTAGGGAGCTGGTGTGTGTGTGTGTGTGTGTGTGTGTGTGTGTGTGTGTGTGTGTGTGTTGGAGAAACACGTTGTGTTTCTAAGTTCTTGACAAATACTGATCTTTAACATGTAAAGACAGAGATCTGAACTGCAGGATCAATGTTCCTCCCCCCCCACTCCCCCTGGTATCAAAGCAAGGACGTCATTCAGGCTAAGTACAGATTCTGCAATTATACCTCCAGGCTCTGAAATTATTCTTAAAATACTTCCAACTTTCATAGTCTTACTATTATGATCCCCCAAAGCATGTGTTTAAATAATCACAACCATTAGGGCTGGAATACTGCTCAGAGATTGAATACTTGCCTCCCTGTATGTATAAAGCCTAGATTACCATATCTAGCACCCCCGAAACAAGGACAAATAACACCCAAATGCAAAGAAAGAAGATCCCCAAATCCAAGTGATTAAATTTAGAAGAACTTGGAAGGATTATAAATTGTATTCAAATTCTGGAAAACACAGAGAACATTATTAAGTCGTATTTGAGTAATAAAATATTAATTAAGAGACAACTGATACCAAGGTCAAAGGAAGTAGCATTTTTGAGGGGAACAGAGAACATAGAGCTGTAGTTTAGGTATAGTGAACCAGGTTGTCCCTGAACAGTATCTGTTAAGGCAAGCACAGGCAAGGTTTATATATATATATATATATATATATATATATATATATATATATATATATATATATATATATATAAAAGGTGACTGCCACAAACAGTAGTTTGTGGAGGCGGTTAATTGGCTGGCATGAATGTTTGATTCAAACCCATTTTGATTAGCTGGCTAACTAGGGTAAGTCCAGCTGAGAAACGCCGAAGGCACAGTGTTTTCAGCTCTTTACTCGACTTTGCTGGAACATTTTGTGCTGACTGTTGGCAGATGCGCAGTCCTCTCCCCACATCTAGATTCCACTTAAAAAGGCGACCTTAGTCATTTCTTTGTCCTTGCTTTTGGTATTGCTATGGCTCATACACAGGGTCTCTCACTCACCACTGAGGTACATCCCCAGTCTAGTTACTCATTTTTTTTTATATAGTGTGTACATCTTCCAGTCAATATCATGGATTGGAATTGTGAAGGTAAGGACTTACTTTGAACCCCAAACTCATTATTTCTTTGTTCTTTTTCTTCAAATGTATATATGTATGCATGTATGTATGTATGTATGTATGCATGCATGCGTGCGTGCGTGCGTGCGTGCGTGTGTGTGTGTGTGTGTGTGTGTGTGTATGTGTGTGAATGCACATGTGCCATGATGCCCATGTGGAGGTCAACACACACACACACACACACACACACACACACACTCTCTGACTCGGTTCTGTTCTCCTGCCTTTACATGGGTTCTGTGGCTTGAATTCTGGCTTCCAGGCTTGCATAGCAAGTGCCTTTACCTGCCGAGCCATCTCCCTGGTCCGTTTTTATGTCTTGAAACACTGTTCACAGAATTGGTATAACGCATACGATGGTATCAGCTGCCTAATGCTATTTTATTCCCAAGAGTGATTCAATTGAAGCTGGGTGTCGTGGCACACAGGCTTATAGTCCTAGTGCTCAAGAAGTCTAGGCAGAACAGAAGTGTGGCAAGTTCCAGAACAGCCTGGGCTGCTACACACACACACACACAGAGAGAGAGAGAGAGAGAGAGAGAGAGAGAGAGAGAGAGAGAGAGAGAGAGAGAGAGAAGAGAGAGAGAGAGAGCAAACATTAAAAATGACTCTGCTGGCACAGGCAGGGCCCAAGCACATACCAGCTCTAAGGAAGATGGGCAGAAGAAACCGCTTTGCCCCTGGCTGGTGTTTCTGCCTGGGTTCCAGGAAATGGTGACCTCAACGTCTGACTTAGTGTCATAATGTCTGCTCTTGCTTTGGCAGTGGAGCCCCTGGATTTCTTCAGTTACATCTCTATGCAGGCTGCTAAGGGTTAATTCTCACCCAGAAGCAGAATATTTTCTTCCATGTTCCAAACTTTAAGACAAGGGGGATTTGGAAAAACCTCAATTTCCTGAGGAGTACAGGGAATTTTCCTGTGGAAACGTTAGCAGTGAGGACAGGCTGGAGCAACATTTCTCTGGGAAAAGGCGGCAAACTGGAGGGCAGGGAGGGTAACGGTTTGATCTTCGGGGCCTGCGGACATTGTAAGGAGTCTAAGAGAAATGCAGAGTCATGGGGAGCCTGGAGCGGAGGTCGGGCAGGATCTGACTGAGGTTCTGAACATGCTGCGGGCTACTGTGCTTCATGTATACATGAGGTGCGAGGGGGGTTCTAACCAAAGGAACTACAGGTAGACTATTGGAAACATCTAGTGGAGAGTGGGAACGCTGCAGGGCCGAGAAGCGTTGGGATTCTGACACGCTGGAATGCTGACGGGTGGGTAGCCTTTATAACACACGTTGGAGGAAGAGGAACTGAGGATGACACCAGAGTTGCTGAGCTGAGCCCGGGAGGAGGTGCTGCAGCGAGGAGACGATGGGAAAGTGGTTTGATTTTCCCTCTGCTAAGTCTGAGAGGGTTCTCACACAGCTGAGGGGCCATGCCTTACTGAGGTCCGATAAAGGACTGGGGTTGAAGGGAGACATCTGACCTGCAGATAGAGACAAAGGATCAAGAGCACACAGATGGCATTTACAGCCAGGTTTTCACACCCTGTCCTACCTTAGATTATAGCCGTGCTCTTTGGGCAACTCAATTTATACTCATTTGTTTTGATGAAAAAGACTGAAGAAATACTGTACCTGCCCCAAAGCATGAAGATAAAGGGCCCTGGGTGTGAAAACACCGTGTAAACCATCAAGGGCCATTCAGACTGGAACGCAGCAGGTGTTGGAAAGTACCGGGATGAAGAAAAAAACACCAGTTTGGTGATCCAGGCAGTGAGTCCTTACGCACTACGTAGAGAGAAATTATGAGTAATTATGAAGGTGCAAAAAGCCATCGTAACCCGTTTTTATTTTACTTCAGCTCAGTTTTTTACAAAACTAATACACACACACACACACAGCCCTCCTGAAAGACCCCCAGGGGAGATCTTCCCTCAGGGAGAGACCCCGGACCCGGGAAACACACCGAAACCACAGATCAGATGCAAACAGCAAGAGGCTTTATTAAATGCACAGGTACCTGGGGCCAAGTCTCTCAGAAGACTTGCGCGCCTACCGAGGGCAAAGGGGACTTTTTATGGGATTTCAGGGGCAGAGGCGCGGCTACAGAAGCGAGAAGCATAGTTACAGGGTCCCTATTGGCTGTTTTACAGAGGGCCAGGGTGAACTTGGGGTCGCGTTCTTTAATTATCAGAAGTTTGATGTGTGGCTGACTTGGCCTTGCCCAGGCCAGCTGCCTATTCTTCAAGGCCAGGGGCCCGCCATAAAATATCAACTGTCTTACTCCCAAGGCTGCTGACCCAATTATCCCCTATCTTAGGCCCGATGGCTGACCATAGTTATCTTTTTCTTCCAAGGCCGGCTGGCTAGTTAGTCACAGCTGTGAACTCCTGTTTTTCTGATTCCTGCAGAATGGCGTTTCTAAGGCCAAGTTATTGGGGGGGCATAACATCGGCCCAACGCCCCATATCCTCATAATGGAGCGGGGGTCTTTCATTCCCCCATTTTCTTTTGTACCAAATGAAATCTTTCATTCATGGGGAAGAATAGGGATGTGGCTCCATTTCCACCTGGCTGAGTTGTTGGTATTGTTGGGTCAATACCAAGGTCTGGACAATAGAAACACGTTCCCTGATAAATTGGACAAGTCTGTTTAGGATGCAGGGCCCAAGTGTCAGAAGGAGCAATAAAATCAGAAGGGGCCCTATAAGGGTGGAGACGACGGTGGTGAGCCAGGGAGACCTTTCGAACCATCCTTCAAACCATCCCTGTTGTTCTTTAAAAAGTTTTTGTCTTTGTTCTAATCTCTTTCTTAATTTGGCCATGCTATCTCTTACCATCCCAGTATGATCCGCATAGAAGCAACATTCTTCTCTGAGGGCAGCACATAAGCCCCCTTCCTGCAGGAAGAGGAGGTCTAATCCCCTCCGGTTCTGCAGAACTACCTCAGACAGGGAGGTGAGTGACTTTTCCAAGGCACTCACGGATTCCTCCAGTGCCTGGATATCAGTATGCATGGCAACCTGGAGTTGTCTGAACTGGTTGGTTTCCATGAGGGCAGTGGTACCTGTGCCTATTCCGGTGGCGATTCCTCCCACAGTTAATCCACCTAGTATTAGGGCCAGGGTTAGCGAGACTGGCTCTCTTTTTATACGGGGGACCCCTGTTTCATATCGAGCATAGATATCTTCAGGTGTATGGTAGATTATCCTGGGGTACAATTCTATTAGTACACAATAATCGGCCATGTTAGCTAGTATTGAGGGAGAGAGGCATGGTGTAAGTCCAGTGCTACAGGCCCAGTAAGTTCCGCTGGGAGCCACGAGATAATGGGGTCCTGGGACAAGTACCTGGGTGTGATTACACAGGTGTTGATGGGTATAGGGTACGGTCCCCAGACATAGTCCTTGTCCTGACACCTCGGAGATTGTGAGCTTATGCTGAGGTGTCGAGGCACATCCTGGTGGGGGTGAAGAAGAGTTGGTGAAGCTTCCGACTACGGCCACCCCCTCATAATAGGGAGGTGCGGAAACTAGGCATAACCAGCACTCCTGAGTCCGATTTGGGTTGGTAACATTGAGGGCTGAGTAAGCGCCCTCTATAAGATTCAATAGCCGGTCTCCCGTACCTGGTCTGGGTGGCTGGAGGATGGCTGGGGTTACAGCGACATTTGGAGCCGTGCTTGGGCGAATAGCGGGGAAAGAGGGACGCTTTTGGTCAGAGAGAACCTGGTTGGGACCTATAAAGGTGGAGAGCTCCGTGATTTTAAGCTTAATCGTAAACACAACTCCCTGGTCCCGTCTTGTCATGTAAAGTCTAAGTCCCCATGTTTTACCTTTAATCCAGTCTTGTGTGGTCTCCCTTCCCTTCTGAGTGAAAGATATATTCAGGGGGTTGCATGTGAAATTTACACAGGGACCCTCCCCCTTCCAGTAAGTGTTATCTCTTCCTGACGTGACAGTTCCCCAACAATGTCCTTGGGTAAGGGGACGCCACGAGTGGCTTTTTTCTTGGGTAGCTCTTTTTACCCTAATGAGGTCCCAAGTGGATGAAGGCTTCCAATAGGTATTCCCAGTTGTTTCACATCCCCATGTTTTACAGAAGTAACTTTCATAACCCCCACATTGGCTAATCATCTTTTTGTCCCTACCATCCCGGGGGCAGACGTAGAAGGGTAGTTGTGACAGGGCTGCCCTGGCTTCAGGGTGACCACATCCGTATTTTCCGTCATTACATTTGCAAGTTCCCTTACCGTCCTGACAGACGTCTGGTGCTCTGGGGTTCATGGGGTCAGTGGTAGGGATGTCCCAGTCCTCTGACCCCGCTGCTAATTGGCAGAGATCTGGATGTAAGTTAGGCCACCATGTAAAGGGGGTGTGAAGGGCGGTTGTTTGCCAGACCGTCTCCCCAGTTTGTGAGACAACCTGCCAGGTAATTTTCTTAACCAGGTGGGGGCTCTCTGGTGATGCCCCTCCTAATGTCAGGAGGAGGACTATTAGGGGGATCAAGGGGACCCCCGAGTGAGTCTTATCTTGAGTGGGTTCGAAGAGCGTTGAACTTTCCATGTTGATGTCTCGGTGTCCTCAGCTTCGTCGGGTTCCTTGGCAGCCTTCACATGTGACGCGTGGACCCAAGCCGCTATCCCGTCAACCTTGAGTGCGGTGGGAGTAGTTAACAGGACGGTGTAGGGTCCTTTCCACCTCGGTTCTAGGTTCTTGGATTGATGGCGTCGGACCCAGACAGAGTCCCCAATCTTGAATGGATGAGGCACCACCGGGCGATTCAGTTGCTCCCGGTATGCATCCGCCAGGGGTTTCCACACCGTCTTTTGCACCAGCTGGAGGGCTTGGAGGTGTGCCTCTAGGGTAGGGCTAGTGGCAAAAGAGGAGATGTCAGGGTGAAGGAAATTTACAATTGGTGGGGGAGCTCCATACATAATCTCGAACGGGGTTAGGCCATGAGGCCCAGGAGTGTTCCGGGCTCGGTAAAGGGCTAGGGGGAGTAGGAGCACCCAATCTCTAGTGCCAGTTGCAAGCGTTAATTTGGTTAAAGTCTCCTTAATGGTTCTATTTGCACGTTCTACCTGTCCTGAGCTCTGGGGGCGGTATGCACAATGAAGTTTCCAATCAATCCCCAGTAGCCTGGCCACCTTCTGACTTACCTGGGAGACAAAGGCGGGCCCATTGTCTGACCCCAATATCTGGGGCATTCCATACCTGGGAAAAATTTCTTCCAGGAGCTTCTTGGTTACCACGTTAGCGGTCTCCTTCTTGGTAGGGAAGATCTCCATCCACCCTGAAAATGTGTCTACAAAAATCAGAAGGTATTTATATCCATATAGTCCGGGTTTTACCTCGGTGAAGTCAATTTCCCAATGGACTCCTGGGCGGTGACCTCGCAGGCGGCTCCCTCTGCTCAGATGGGCTTTTCCTGGATTAACTTGGGCACAGGCAGGGCAGCTGGAAGTCACCTGTTGGAGGACCTGTTCCTGATTCAATAATACAGTACCCGAAGTCTCATCAGCCAGAAGGGCCCTCATCTTGTTTTTGCTCAGATGGGTTAACGCGTGGAGGAACTTGAGCATATATTTGGTATGGGAGGTTGGCATAACTAATTTGTCATCCATTATATAAGCTTGTCGCTCGGGGCTCCATCTCGCCCCCATTTTCTTCGCTAGTTCCTGGTCCTCCGGGCTGTAAGACATGGGGTCTCTACTTGGCTGTTGGTCCTGCAAGACCAACAGCTGGTCGCCCCTTGGGGGTTGTAAGGCGACTGTCCGGGCTGTTAGATCAGCCAGCCGATTTCCCCGTGCCACGACAGAGTCATCTTTTTGGTGCCCCGGACAATGTATGATGCTGAGCTGATGCGGGAGGAACAATGCCTTTAAGAGTTCTAAAATTTCTTTTTTGTTTTTAATTTCCTTACCCTCCGAGGTCAAGAGGCCTCTTCTTCTGTAGATTTCTCCATGTACATGAGCAGTGGCGAAGGCATATCTGCTGTCAGTATAAACCATGAGTCTCTTACCTTCCGCCATCTGGAGGGCCTGGGTCAGAGCGATCAGCTCTGCTCTTTGGGCCGATGTTCCAGGCGGCAGCGGTGAGGCCCAAACTACCTCTGATTCGGTGGTAACAGCTGCTCCGGCCCTCCGTTCTCCTTCTTGGTAGAAGCTGCTCCCATCCGTGAACCAGATAAAATCTGGTTTCGACAGCGGTTGATCTGTTAGGTCAGAGCGGGTGCCATGGACCTCCGCCAGAATCTGGAGGCAATCGTGCTCCTCGGATGGGTCTGGCAAGGGCAGCAGGGTTGCGGGGTTGAGGGAGACAACTGGTCCGAACACCACTCGGTCTGTGTCTAGCAACAGAGCCTGGTAGTGGGTCATCCTGGAATTTGAGAGCCACCTGTCTGGGGGCTGCCGGACCAGAGCTTCCACCGCATGAGAGGATAACACAGTTAATGGCTGTCCCAAAGTCAGTTTCCCTGCATCCTTGAGCAAAACAGCAATGGCGGCTACCATGCGCAGACAAGGGGGCCATCCTGCAGCTACCGAGTCTAATTTCTTGGATAAATAAGCTACAGGTCTCTTCCATGGCCCCAATCTCTGTACCAGTACCCCTTTTGCAAAGCCTGAGTTCTCGTCCACGAACAGTTCAAAAGGCTTGGTCAGATCTGGCAGGCCAAGGGCTGGTGACTCAAGTAAGATGTTCTTAATTCGTTGAAAGGCCTGTTGCTGCTCCTCTCCCCAGTGGAACATGGTCCCAGGCTTGGTGAGAGGATACAGGGGGGCAGCCATTTCAGCAAAACCCGGGATCCAGAGGCGGCAGTAGCCGGCTGTACCTAGGAACTCCCGCACCTGGCGGGGGTTCCTTGGAGGGGGTATGGAGAGTATGGCCTCTTTCCGTGCTCTCGTGAGCCATCTCTGTCCTCCCTCTAGGGCATAACCCAAGTAAATGACTTTGCTTTGGCAAATCTGAGCCTTCTTAGCCGAAGCCCGATAGCCCTTCTGTCCCAGTTTAGTCAAAAGGGCCCGAGTGCCCCTCTGACATTCAGCCTGGGTTCTGGCTGCTAGGAGGAGGTCGTCCACATATTGGAGCAAGATTAAGGCCGGGTGTTCAACCCGGAATTCGGCTAAGTCTGAGTGTAAGGCTTCATCAAAAAGAGTCGGGCTGTTTTTAAACCCCTGGGGGAGCCGAGTCCAGGTCAACTGTCCTGAAAGTCCCATCTCTGGGTCTCTCCATTCAAAAGCGAACAGTAGTTGGCTCTGGGGGTGCAATCTCAAACAGAAGAAGGCATCCTTCAAGTCCAGTATCGTATACCAAACGTGGGTTGGCGGAAGAGTGCTGAGGAGGTTGTAAGGGTTTGGCACCGTGGGGTGTATATCTTCAACCCGTTTATTAACCTCCCTCAGGTCTTGAACCGGTCTATAATCCCCTGTCCCAGGTTTCTTTACAGGCAGGAGGGGGGTATTCCAAGGTGATCGACAGGGCACAAGTACTCCCTGGTCCAAAAGTCTCCTGATGTGCGGTTTAATGCCCTCGTGGGCTTCCCGGGACATAGGATACTGTTTGATTGAAACGGGAGTGGCGGAAGCTTTTAACTGAATAACAAGTGGGGGTTGGTCGCGAGCCAGCCCCAAGCCGCCAGTCTCTGCCCATGCTGAGGGAAATTCCCTCAACCAGTCCTGCATTTCTTGTGGTGGCTCCTTAGAGGGCTCAGATTCAAACAGGCGGTATTCCTCTTCCAGTTTTAGGGTTAGGACTTGTAGGGGGGTCCCTTTGGGTCCTGTCACAGTCGACCCCTTATCATCAAAATAGATCTGAGCCTTGAGCTTAGTCAACAGGTCTCGGCCCAATAATGGGTGAGGGCAGTCAGGTATATGCAAAAAAGAGTGGGTTACCTGTCCAGATGCCAGCTGAACCTTTCTCTCGGTGGTCCATCGATATCTCCTGCTACCTGTGGCCCCCTGGACCAAAGCTGTGCGGTCACTGAGAGAGCCCCCGGTGTGGGTCAGGACTGAATGTTGAGCCCCGGTGTCCACCAGGAAGGTCACTGGCTGCCCCCCAATCTTGAGAGTTATCCTAGGCTCAGGGGGGGGCTCCTGGCCTTGACCTCCCTAATCCTCCAGATTGAGGAGGTCCGTGGCCCTTGACTTAGGCTTCCGAGACTCTTGAGGCTTCTTTGGGCAGTCACGAGCCCAATGTCCTCTCTCTCTACAGTAAGCACACTGGTCTTTGTCCAGTGGTGGCTTTCTCCGATCTCTCTTCCTAACTCCCTCGCTGACCTGTCCCTGAGATACTACAGTGGCCAGGACTTTAGTTATTTCCCTATGACGCTTTTTATCTCTCTCTTCCTGCCTCTGCCATAATCTCTCTTCCCGCTCTTCAGGAGTTTCTCTCTTATTAAACACTTTTTCTGCCTCTCTCAATAAATCTGACAAACTGAGTGAATGCAATCCTTCTAGTCTCTGTAACTTGGCCCTTATATCTGGACTTGACTGATAGATGAAAGACAGTATGACACCCGGCGCCTGTCCTGGATCTTCTGGATCGTACGGGGTATACATTCTGTATGCCTCTCTAAGTCTTTCTAAGAACGCTGCCGGCGTTTCCTCCTTTCCCTGGGTTACATTTCTAACCTGGGCCAGATTGGTAGGGCGTCTAGCTGCCCCTCGGAGACCCGCCAAGAGCAACTGGCGATAGAGACGTAGGTGCTCCCTACCTTCCGGGGTCGCGAAGTCCCAGTTCGGGCGGGTGAGGGGAAAGGCTGCGTCAATGATATTAGGCAATTGGGTGGGTCTTCCATCTTCTCCTGGAACCCGCTTCCGAGCCTCCAGGAAGACCCGCTGCTTTTCCTCCACCGTCAGGAGGGTCTGCAGTAACTGCTGACAATCTTCCCAAGTGGGCTTGTGGGTCACTAAAATGGACTCAATCAGGTTAGTCAAGGCAACAGGGTCCTTAGAGAAAGGGGGATTATGTTGTTTCCAGTTGTAGAGATCAGACGCTGAAAACGGCCAGTATTGGAGCTGGTGGTTAGGACCTTCCCTAAGGGGAAAGGCTCTGGACTCCTTAGCTGGCTCGTCGCGCTTTCCTCGTAGGCGACCGGCAATTGGGGAGGGAGCCGGAATCTCATCTTCCCTCTCTCTCCTTGGAGGCTGTTCAGGCGCCTCCGGGGGGGCCGTCGGTCCCTCCGGTGCCATTGCAGGGGCCACCGGTCCCTCCGGTGCCCGATTCCCTGGGTATGGTGGTGGGTCCTCTGTGAGGAGGTCAATAAGAGGTGAATTGGGGTCCGGGGGGAGGACGGGAGCCTTAGGGGAATCCTTTCGTGGGAGAACAGGGTAAAGGGAGGAGGAAGGAGAGGCGGGAGGGAGCAGTGGTTTGGCGCTCATCAGTGGCGCCGTCCCTCCTGAGCCCCCTTCCCCAAATCGGGGCTCCCCAGTCGTCCCAGAGCCGGTCGGGGAGCAGTCTCCCGCCGATCCCATCCCCGGCCCCGCCTGAGCGCCGGCACCATAACCTGCGGCCGCCTGCGCGCCCGCCTGCGCGTTCCCACCTCCCACAGTCGCCTGCGCACCCGCCTGCGCGTTCCCACCTCCCACAGTCGCCTGCGC
Source organism: Peromyscus maniculatus bairdii (assembly GCF_049852395.1). Taxonomy (NCBI): domain Eukaryota; kingdom Metazoa; phylum Chordata; class Mammalia; order Rodentia; family Cricetidae; genus Peromyscus; species Peromyscus maniculatus. The sequence goes on along the minus strand of NC_134855.1, from coordinate 95,832,815 downwards.
ACCCGCCTGCGCGTTCCCACCTCCCACAGTCGCCTGCGCACCCGCCTGCGCGTTCCCACCTCCCACAGTCGCCTGCGCCGGCGCGGCGGCCTGCGGGGAGAGGAAAAGACTTGCTGGTGTGGGGTTAGGGAGGAACAGGGAGTGGGAGGGATCCGCCGATCTGGCTTCCTCGGCCCCGGGATTCGGCGAGCGCTGCTGTTGCCGGGGGGCCGAGGGGAAGAGAAACGGCTTAACCCATGGGGGAGGTTCTGTTGTCAGGAGTCTCCACATGGCAATGTATGGGACCTGGTCCGGGTGGCCCTGGGGACTGGAAGCAAAAACTTTTCCCTCCACCTGTGAAATAAGACTAAGGTTAAAGGTTCCCTGACGAGGCCATCCTACATTCATTTTAACCCAATCGGCCTCGCAAAGAGTGATCCATTTTTTCTTCTTGATTACGACTCCTTCGTTGTTGGCTCGTATCTTTACGTCTGACCAGTGTTTAAGCGTGAGGCTCAAGGGGGTGGTGACAGTCTGTCCCATGGTTGTCTCTAGGAGGAGAACGGTTAAACAGAAAACAAGGAACAACAAACCAATACAAATAACACTGACACGCGCTGCGCGGCTTCGGTTCCAAACCGAAAGCAAAACCTCAGAAGGAGACTGCGAGGGTCCAACCCCCTCTTCTCCAACCAGCACAACGTATCCCTCTGATACGTGAGTGGCCCCAAAAAACCGTGCCCCAGAGGGCAATACAGACCGTGCCTCAGAAGGCACTTCAGACCGTGCCTCAGAAGGCACTTCAGACCGTGCCTCAGAAGGCACTACAGATTCCCGTGGAATTCCTTCCAGGGTTTCAGATTTCCCTAGGACGTCTCCTAGGGTTCAGCGGCGAAGTCCAGGCCCGTCGGCCCCCTCTTTCAGATCCACTGACACAGACAGATTATCAGACGCAGGCGCGGAGACAAACAAACAACATTCAACACTTAGGCAAACAGACAACACTCAGACTGGACAGGGATGACATAAACCAAGGCCGGCCGGCTTACCTCCTGATGGTGGGTCGGTGGTCCCAGGGAGGGGTCTCAATCCCCGTACGGGTCACCAAATGAAAGACCCCCAGGGGAGATCTTCCCTCAGGGAGAGACCCCGGACCCGGGAAACACACCGAAACCACAGATCAGATGCAAACAGCAAGAGGCTTTATTAAATGCACAGGTACCTGGGGCCAAGTCTCTCAGAAGACTTGCGCGCCTACCGAGGGCAAAGGGGACTTTTTATGGGATTTCAGGGGCAGAGGCGCGGCTACAGAAGCGAGAAGCATAGTTACAGGGTCCCTATTGGCTGTTTTACAGAGGGCCAGGGTGAACTTGGGGTCGCGTTCTTTAATTATCAGAAGTTTGATGTGTGGCTGACTTGGCCTTGCCCAGGCCAGCTGCCTATTCTTCAAGGCCAGGGGCCCGCCATAAAATATCAACTGTCTTACTCCCAAGGCTGCTGACCCAATTATCCCCTATCTTAGGCCCGATGGCTGACCATAGTTATCTTTTTCTTCCAAGGCCGGCTGGCTAGTTAGTCACAGCTGTGAACTCCTGTTTTTCTGATTCCTGCAGAATGGCGTTTCTAAGGCCAAGTTATTGGGGGGGCATAACATCGGCCCAACGCCCCATATCCTCATAATGGAGCGGGGGTCTTTCACTCCAAACTTGACAAAACTTTCACATACGACATCTCTGAGCTGCACATCACATCAGTCTTGCAAGAAGGGGATGGCAGTGATACGGGAGGAAACTGAGCTCTGAGAGGACAGGTGGCCTGTAGGACATCCTAGTAGCTGGTCAGAGGCATGAAAACACCGGGATCTTTGCTCCGGAGTCCAACCTGAATATGAACAAACCATTCCTCAGCTAGAACATGCACTGTAAAAGTTTTAGGACGGCCCCAGCTCCTCAGCCCCCCACTCCCACCGCTTCAGCGGTCTTCCTTGTAGTTTACGGTCCCCAATGCCCATCTCTGATGGTACAGCCCTTTACACCTATCGCGAGACCGAGATCCTCGCGCTTCTTGTTGCCAGGGCAACGGCGTTCTTTGAGGCTGCGGGCTTGGGACTGCTGCATCTTTATCTCCACAGAGGCGGGGGTGGCGGGAAAGACCCGTCCCCTTCGAGGGGAAGTGGATGACGCTTGGATGTCAGCGGCGCCAGTCGGTGCCTAGGCGTCCAGCCTTCGTTCCCACCGGGAAGGTGAGGGACCGCAAGGACCACGGGCAGAGGTCGGTAGCTGTGCGGCACAACCGAGAGGGGACGAGCGGAGTCCTGGCAAGGCTCAACTCGGGAGAGAGGGAGCGTGGGTCCCCAGGGGCGGGGCCACCGCAGTGGGTGTGGTCTGTCCTCCCAAACCATAGCGGGGCGTGGTTACAGGGGCGTGGCCATGCCTAGGAGGGACTGTGGAGTCTCCAGGAAGTCATGGTCCCTGCTGGAAACTTTCTGCATTAGTCCATCTTTCTGAACCTTCTTGCCACCGAGGTCTAGAGAACTAGTCAGTAGCGTAGACTGTAAACTGCACATAGTCATGACACAGAGAAGATGAAAATAGGAGGAGGGCCGGTAAACACTGGCCCCAGTGGAACTCAGTTTTTCTTAGGATGGAAGAAATGTAAACCAAACCTGTTGGTAGGTACCTTTGGAAATCCATCAGGCTGGGGAATATGAATAGGCTTTCCAGACAACCAGACCAGCAGCAAACCAATCCAGGGACACAGGCAGTTTTGCCTCACCAGAGCAGATCATGTACTAATTACATGAGCTGATCAAAAAATGGTATAAAACGTATGCATTTATGAGCAGTTATTGTTACCATTAGAATCTGGTCACATATCTCCTTCACTGACTGTCATAAGGTGACTGATACTTTAGTTTTGATTCTTTTAATACCCTAAGAAAATGTGCATCCTATCTCATTATATGAGGAAATGTATGAGACAGGAATTTCTGTTTGTTACAGTTGCTCTTTTCATTGTAGGCCTACACAAGAGCGATTACTAACAACCACACAACAGAGTCAATATTAGGCTGTTTTGAAATCTCCTCTGCCAAGGAGATGAATCCATTGGTTTTCAATTTTGCCTTAGGGCAGAAAGCAGCCACATTCTTTGTCAGAGATCATAAGAATGAGCTGTAGCCCTGTTGCTAGTATTGATGCCCCTGGGACCTCTGGAGGTTTGTGAGCCTCCACAGTCCATAGCTCCCAGCGCTAGTGTCTTCTAACCTCCTACTAGGACGTCCCGTTAATCCCACTTAGAAACTTCCATGGCTTTCCGATTCCTTCAAAACACAGTATGGTCAGGCCTGCCACAGAAATAGCCCACTCCTTGGTACCCACTTCTGTCTCAGTTACTTTTCTGTTACTGTAACAAAGGAGCCTTCCACTGACTTACAGTTTCCGAAGGTTAGAGTTGCACTTTCTGTGAACCATGAATGGCAGAGCCAGGGCATGGCATCAGGAACAGCTGAGAGCCGCATCTTGATCTGAAAGTAGAAGGCATTGGGAGCTAAGAGGAAGTGATGGGTTTGTTAAAAACTCAAAGAGCTCCCTCACCTCCCATCCCCATGAAACACCTCCTCCAATGAGGCCACACCTCCTAATCCTTCCCAAACAGTTCTACCAATTGTGGACCAAGTAGTTAAGCATTAGAGCTTATGGGTGGGGGGAGGCATTCTCATTGAAACCACCACATGGGCTTAGTGCATCGTTGATTTCTTTGCAAACTATCCTTGTGTTTTCTTCTGACTCCTGGAAGATTGCCTACTCATTACTTTTGACATTAGTTTTTACTTTTATCAAATACTGTGGTCCAAATGTTAAACGGTTGTGTAACATTCACAGCGGTCGCAATAATAGAGCAATTCCTGGTCACAGCCTCAGGAGGCAGCCATCTTGAACTCTGAAATATTACGCTTAGTTAACTATTGTTTGGCTTTATCAATTTTTAGATGCCCTCTTCAATTTCCTGTTACAATAGACTCTTCTACACCCCTCCTTTTGGATACTGTTCCCCACCTCCGTATACTCAGTGAAGGCGTGGTATTGGTTAAGTCCATACTCAGTGCTCCTGTGACTAAGAACACATTGTTTGGTTGCTTTCTTGTACAGCTCTTCATTTTTCATTAGGAATTTCTGTGTGAAAAGTGATTTCTTAAACACACAATACATCTGTAAGATCCCATTACAATGGTTTTTATTCCGATTTCTTTTCCAGATGGTCAAATACACAGAGAGTCTGTCAGTTACACTTTCTGTGAACCATGATTTATTTGATTTGATATGTTTAGGAGGGAACATTAATAGTAACAGACCAGTTTTTTAAGCAAATGGAAAGATTTCTGGGGCCTTTTCGCTGATCCATGTCACGGATGGGTCCCCGTGCAGTGGCCTTTTTTGACATGTATTATATTGGCTCTGCCACATGCTTCCATTTCCTCACTCCTCTTGAGCTGCAGTAAGTTCTTCTTGACAGGATGCTAAGGGCATGGAAAAGACATTTGGCCTTTTAGTGACTTATGCTTTTCGGTGGTGACGTGATGGGGCCAGGGTGATCCATCATCCCACAGTAACAGTGTCAGGCCCTTCCTGAGTGAGCCCCAGCCCTTTTACGGTGTGTGAATAATGTTGACATCAATGCCTTTTTCAGTTGCTGAGTGAGAAGAGCTGACCAACTGTTCTCTGAAGTTAGCAGCAACGGCACATTGAGCAGCTGGAGGCCACGCCGTATTATTTCTCAGTGTGCCTGAGAAAATCTTCAGCTTATTAATGTTTGTGCGAAGCCTCTTTGGGTTCTGAGTCTGTGGTCCACACACAGCATGAAAGACAGGCCACTTTGCGGAATGAGGAGGGACATTGCAGTTTCAATGCTTACATGCAATTGTAAGCGTTTAGGAATGACTTGGCAGAAGCTCTCCATTCATATTTAAGCTGGACTCTCAGTTCCTTCTAGTTTCCAGTATGCGTACTGTTCCGCCACCACCAGGCAGATACGGAAGGCTCTTTATCAAAGGCTTGGTTTGGAAGGCTGTATGCACAGTGTTTACCCTCTCCCTCCAGCTGAAGCTGTTCTGTCTAGGTTAAGCTAGTCTCACTTCCAAAATCCACACTAGACGTACAGTGGTGATGATGAAGACAGTCTGTGGGTAGAGTCTCATGGAAAGTCGTTAAAGAGGAGGTTGACAGAATACAGCCAGCTAGTGCTAGTCTGTCCTCCAATAAAGGATGTGGGTTTTATTCTCTTGTGCCAGTCAGAAGCAGAGCTGAAGAGTTTAGGAGGGGAGAGCTGATTAAATGAGGAAAGTGCTTCAAACAGTGTCACTGATCTGGAGCAGGAAAGGCTAGAAGGGGGACGAGCCCAGAAGGAGGGAGCCAGGAGCCCCTGGCAAATCATTAAGATGCAGTGGGCCTAGATTGAGAGAGGTGTCCTTGGAGTGTTCTCATGGGGAAGAGCAAGGTCACACGTTTCTGTTTTTGTTTTCCTGCATCAAGACAGTGAGACAGCATTCACATCTGCTGTCAGTATCTGGTGCATAATCTGTTCTTTTGATGACATGGAAGAGCGCATATATGTATATGTATATAACTTTGGTAGTGAACAGGTTCTGAGTAATTGGCTATAAACCTAAACTGATTAAGGAGCCGTTTAGACCTCTAAGTCACTTGCTTCTTAATTCTTTTGGCTTGGTTTAGGATGTCGATGGATGTTATAAAGGGAAACCTAGATGGAATTTCAAAACCAGCCTCTAGTTCAAGGTCACGTCCTGGGAGCAGAAGTTCAAATGCTTCTCTGGAGGTGCTCTCGCCGGAACCAGGGGCCTTCAAGGTAATCTTCTGCTTGGAAAGGAATTGAGCTCTCAGTCACAATCGAGGAAACCACGGTTGTCGTTAACTCCCATTGAAATGTCATTGTTAGAGGCCTTCAGAGCATATTCACAGGTTCCTGACTTCCGTAGATTGTTCGGGATGAGCACGCTTAGTTCTCTTTTTCTCTCCTCTCCACTGCTGGCTTTCTTTTGGGGTATTTTTTTTTTTTAATCTGTGTTAAACTTTGATAATGTTTGTGTGTTGTGTGGCTTCATAAGGGAACTTTGTATTCCAATATCTAATATACACCCATTGACATTTACTATGAAAATGGTTCAGTATTTAAAAATAGATGGCTCAGAGGTAAAGTACTTGCCGTGTACTGTGAAAACCTGAGTTCGAACTCCCAGAACTACATAAAGCTGGGTATGGGAGTGTACATCTATAAGTCCAATGCTTCTGTGGTGAGGTGGGGGATTGGAGACAGAATTCCCCAAAGCTTTTGGCCAGCTAACCTGGTATACATGGTGCCTAACAACAGAAATCCTATCTCTTATGAAGAGAGTTGCAGACTTGCCAGTTTATTCTTAGTGTCACACATCTGCCCTTGAGATGGGTACTAGGGCTGCCCATCGCTATGGTGAAGTGTTGAGCACGTGGGTACCTTCCAGAGGTTGAGGCTGGGGGGTTGGAGTAGACCATCCTCCATGGAGAGAGTTCCTTTGAGAACGCATCTCTTCCTGGGATGTATTTACTGCACTGTGACGCTCACTGTCCTGTGCGGATTTCGGATTTCGGATTTCGGAGTTTTGCAAACTTTAGTTTCTCTTGACCCATCCGTGAATGTCCCTTTTTGCACTCTCTCAGGAAAACACAGGTAGGCCAAACTGCTGTTTTCAGAATGAAGCTTGCTGAAGTGTAAAGGGAAGTTGAGACAAAATAGGAAACTAAGAATAACCAAAATTTATGAGTCTCATTAGAAGTCTCTTATCAGAAACACACCTCACTCAGAATAGGCACTTCTGAGTCATTCAGCTCTCCCAGCGGCAGGACCGGGAAGGGGCTGCTGTTGAGGGCAGCGGAGAGCAGCGTTCCTAAGCATGGCTCTGCAGGGCCACTTTCATCTCTTCCCATTATTATTTAAGATTGTGGGACAATGGTATTTATTTGGTAAAATATTAAACTTAATTGGCAGTTAAGTTGCACTTCGTTTAAGGTCCCACGTTTCTGGGAGCTCCAGTGCTAGTCTGTGCATTTACACTTCTCCATATGTGCTTTCCTTAATGTTAGATGCTATGAAGTGTGAAGTTTTAAGGAAATACATTATCTTTTTAAGTGTCTTGAGTATTATATTTTGGAAATTCTTTTGTTCACAATTATTTTTAGATTGATATGGTAAACAAGTTGAATCCTAGTAAGGAGGACCACTTGTCAAGCAGTAGCGTGGAAGACAGAAGAAATAGTTGTGATGACAAGTGGGCAGGCTACTCTGAGAACACAAGCCCAGCCCAGGAGGGCTCTGCGGAAGACCTGGACTTGACTCAGCAGATGGTCCCTGAGCATTCAGGTGGGATGATCACTCACTGCGTGATTGGCCAATGATAATTGCAGATTCTGTATTTAAAGTATTCGAAGTCTATTTTTCAGCTATGTACAAGCGATAAACCAAAAAGGAGACTTGCTTTTGGTGAGAAATTAATCACTGCTTTTTACACATAAGAATATCGAGTCTTTAAATACATTTAGAAATATAACAAAACATGTTACTTCATAGAATTATTATTATGCTCATTGCATTCATTAAGGGGGAATATTTCTATATTGTATGGCATGGTTCATGGATCAGTTTTGGTGGCTAATGTTGCAGAATAAGATGTATTAGGTCATTTATAAATACCCTTTAAGGGTAATCCCCATGATGATGAATAATATTGATATCTTAAAAGCTACTTTTCTCGTGATATTAAATTAATTCTGGTCAGACTGAGTTAGAACTGCAGTTCTCAGTTGTGCTGTGCAGGACTCTGGGGACGTGGGCGTCTCTGAGGCTCTTGCAGAGACTCTGTGAGGTAAATACCATCTTCATCATGACATTGAGATAGATAGATACCATTTGAATTTTTGACTACCGTATTGGCATTTGTAGTGATGGCCCAGAAGTAATGGTGAGTCAGCTGCTTGGGCCTAACTACCAGTACAGACCATGGCACCAAATTGTATGGGGTTGTAGTTGTTAAGGAAGAGCTAAGGGAGTTGTTGAGATTAGCTGTCGGGCCCAGTTCCCACTATCTATTTATATATTTTTTTCATATTGTGTGAGTCTGTTCAAAATACCTGGTGTATGGGCTGTGAGCCTGAGAGTGCCAGGATTTGGCAGCTAGGAATTAAACTAGAAGCTATTATATTTGAAGTATGCAAACAGCATCATCTTAGAAACCTTCTTATTAGGTTAATACTGTTTTTTGATGTTTTCCCTCTTTTTTCCTTAAAGAGGTAGAGATGTACATTATAGGAAAACATCACTGACTCTTTGGGCTTTCACTCACATGATGTACTGTTTTAAATGCTCTGACCTGGGAAGTCTGAGACTTAGTACTGGAGCATTGATGCTCATTTCCAGTTTATCAGTTTTCAGCAATTTTCACAGGGGGAGTGTTACCTGGTAGCTAAGCGCTCTCACTGTGAGTCAGACAAATTTAGGTGGGGCTTACTGTTTTGTTTACTAGTTAGACCACTTTGGATATGCATGTCATTCAGATACAAATTTGCCTCAGTTTACTAATTAAAAGGAAGAGAGGATGCATTGGGCTACAACGAGGACCGAGCAATGAGGAGGACTGATCAGTGCCTGTGAGAAAAGAACTTGTCACTCTTCCCATTGGGCAAGTCTACACATGGCAGTCACTGTTATTATTTTATCATTAGTTATTAGGTTGTCAGTTAAGCCCTGAATGACAAAACTTCTAAAGTCCTTAATTTAAAATAAGATATCACCTGCTATCGTCTTCTTACAAACATTTTTATGTGATTCAGGAAACAAAACAAAACAAAACAAAACAAAAAAAAAAAAAAAAAAAAAAAGAGAGAGAGGGGTCAGAAAAGGGAAAACGGGTCTCGGGATGTGCTGCCCTCTACTGTGGCTCTCGGGTACATGCCTCCTCTTTCAGTTAGTCTGAAACAGTTTAGAACAGGGTCCGTGTCTCAGTCTTTACTTTTTGTTTGGTAGGTTTGGATGTAGACAATCTAGCAGGATGAAGGAGAAACAACTTCTGTGTCCAGTGCTGTAACTTATGACCCCTTTGAAGGGTTCAGTGATCCCACTGTAGAATGGAGATAAATGTCTGCCTCTCAGTGTGACTGGACAGTTAAATAAAAAGACACTCAAGAAATCACTTGGTCCACGAAGTTAGTACTTGATACTAAGTGTAGTAGGCATTCCCATTGGCCATAAGTATCGGCGGATGAGAGAACAAAAAGTAAAAATCAAAACAAAACTTTGCTGTTTTATCCAACTTCAAATCCATTTCTACCTTTAACGCAACGCAGGTGTTCTTGGGGGGCCAGATGCTCAGCTTCAAAATGCTATTCGTAAGATGCACAGACTGGATAAGATTCTGGCCAAAAGACAATGCAGAGAAAAGGAAGTTAAAAAGCAAGGTGCAGAAATGAGAATGAAGCTGTGGGAGGAACTCAGGGTAAGAGCTGTGAGTCAGTTTCCCCTAATAATGAGGAAAGTGTGGCCTGTGCTGGTGGTAATGTGGTCCTGCCTTATTGATTTATTTCGCAAAAGTAGTGGGCGTGCGTGCGTGCGTGCGTGCGTGCGTGCGTGCGTGGATATTTTCTGAAACCAGGGATGATAATGGGTCTGTGACATTCCAGCCCTCTGGCCCTGCTCTGGCATGCTCGTCGCCTATGGGCAAGCCCAGCAGACCTGTTGCGGGGCTCCCTCCCTCCTGGGCTGTTCCGACTTTCCTGAGAAGTTACAAAATGGCTTCGGCCTGGGCCGTGCCCCCTTTGCCTCCGTGTTGCCACATTTCTGGAGCCTGATTCCAACTTTCCTTGGCCTCCGCCGGCCTCCTGTGCTCCATAGCACGGAGAGGTTGAAGCTGAATAAATGTTGGCACGGACTCAGTTGTAATTCACTCCTCCAAGGAGAGCAGCTGTGAGTGAGCGGCCCTGTAGTAACACACTGCCCATTCTGAGGGCCATCCTTAGCCACTGGCTAAACCCAGAGGAGTAGGGACATGCTGGTATGCGCTTCCTAGGAAGACTATCTGGGTGAACAGAAAGAAAACGGCTGCCAGATGTAGACAAGAGGATGATTTTGTACCATTTAGCCAAAAACGTGGATCTGTTTGCTTTTTGCTGAAACACAAAACAAATTTTAATTTGTATTGAAATAAGAATTACAAATAGAAGCATAATAAAACATGAGACCAATCTTGAAATTTCAATTTGATGGGATACCCATGGATAACTCAATATATACATATGTATGCATATAATTCAATATATATGTACATATATTTGTATGTACCTGTGCATCTCTCTCTATCTATCTATGAAGATACTTTAAGCAATGTGTATGTAAGTTTTTTTCTGGGAAAACCTATTGATGGAATTTTGGAGACACAGGAAATATTAGCAGATTTCCTAGGTAAAGGAATGTAAATGACTGAACCTTCCTGTGTGCATACACAGTTGAGAACTGGGTTAGATTAAGAACTGGCTGGTATATTTACTTTCCTTTTTCATATTTAAACTTAAACTGTTCTCCCATCAGTCTGCAAAAAATACTGAAGACTTGGAAAATGACGAAGAGTCGGAAAACACAAAAAGGTTTTTGTGTCTGACTTCGAAATCTGCAGGAACAGCTGGTGAGTAGAGGGAGGTCCCTAGTGCTCTTATCCGGGGTTGGCGTGTGCTGCCCCTTTTCTCTGAGAAGAAATCATTGATCACCTTAGGTAGGATAGTAGGGAAGTATCTGAGAGTAGATATGTTTTAGTGTTTTTTTATTTTTTCAATTTATTTATTATGTACACAGAAGAGGGCGCCAGATCTCATTACATATGGTTATGAGCCACCATGTGGGTGCTGGGAATTGAACTCGGGACCTCTGAAAGAGCAGTCAGTGCTCTTAACCTCTGAGTCATCTCTCCAGCCCCCCTGTTTTAGTGTTTTAAGGGCTGTTCTATCTGCAGGGGTGAGAGGGAGAGAGCAGAGGAAACCCTGAAGTAGGACCCGTGTGTCTGCACTCACTTCCTGTCCCTCTTGGATCCTCTAGATGCTGTTTTATGCCCTCAGTCTCTCCTCGCTGAGGTCTCACTACGGATCCCTCAGTCCTGCGCAGCCTTTTTGTAAAGCTCTATTGCTGGTTTACCTGCTGACTCACAGCCCTCCTTCTGAGGCAGCCAGTTTGCTTCTTTCTTTGCTTTTCTTTGTTTTCTCCCTCCCTCCGTCCCTCCGTCCCTCCCTCCCTCCCTTCCTCTGCAGTAGGATAGTTTCAGAATCTCCTTTCATATGCCACATAGGTGGCAGTCCAGTTTTGTGTGGCCAGGGACGCTCTAAGCAGGGCCTCTGAGTTCTCTGAGAAGGCTGAATTCCTTTTGTCCTTTACAAAGGGGATGTTTAACATTTCAGAACCCCAAATGCCTGATTCGGGGCTATGGGAGGAGTTCTGGCGGAGGTGTGGTTTGAGGGAGAATATCTCTTCACACGTGTTCCTTTGGGGGGGGGGTTGAGGGGGTGTGGGGGTGTGTGGGGGGTGGTAGCACCGAGAGCTCAGAACCTTGAGTGATTAGTTTTTTTTTTCCCCCAGTAAAGAATTTCTTTTATTGTTTTTAGTGTTTCTGCTGAATGTTTATTTTCTCCCATCATGCATCTTGTCTGTGATGGACTAGCATTTCAGTTTATGGCACTTTAATGTTTCAGCTTAAAGCTTTAGGGTATACTCATTACTATTGAAGTAAAAAGAAAATGAAAATGTCACCTGATACCAAAGACAATATACGAGAGAAGAATAAACAAATAAAAAGAAATATCATTATATGATGTAAAATATAAACTCTAAAATATATTAATACATATAAGTATCGCATATTTAATGTGTTTGCGAATGTACATTTTACTGTTAATCCACACTGGGCAACCTGATTTCCTATTTTATAAACTGTGCAGAGCAGTTGGGGTTTACAGTGCCCCCCACTGTTCTCCTAGGAGTCTGGGTGCTCCATCTGCACTGCCCCCTCGATATGGAAGGACTTCTTTGTAAATGGACTTCTCCAAGTCTCTACTGGTTTAATGAAAGTGATAAAACATACACTGGAAAAAAGACAGCCTATTGAATGAATGGTCCTGGCAAAACGTGATAGCCGTCTGCAGAAGAGTGAGGTTACAGCCATATCTCTCACCCCACACAAAAATCAACTCAAATCAGACCAGAGACCTTAATTTAAAACCAAGGCCCTGAAGGTGCCAGGGACAACACTCGAGGACAGAGGCGTCGGAAGGAATGTCCGACGGAACCCCGGCCACACAGAAAATAGCTCCGAGAAATGACACATGGGATTTTGAGAAACTGAAAATGCCTCGTGGGCCCATGATATGATTCCGTGGGTAAAGACACTTACACACAAGCCTGAAACGCAAGTTTAATCTCCAGGACGCACAGGGTAGGAGGAGAGAATTGACTCCTGTAAGTCACCCTCATACCACACACACACACACACACACACACACACACACACAAACACACACAAATGCACGCACGCACAAGCACATGCAATGAGCACACACACACACACATATAAATAAATAAATATATATTAATTAATTAAAAAGCTTGTGCACAACGAAAGAAACTAACTACAAATTGAACAGATAGCCTATAGAACAGGAGACACATTTTTTTTTTTTTTGCCAGAACAGATAGTTCTCAAAAGGAGAAATACAAATGACCAGTAAATATTTTCAAAAGTGCCCAACATCCTTAATCATAAAGACATACACATTAAAACTACGTAGGTATTCTATCTCACACGAGTCGGAAAGGCTGTCGTTTGGAAAACATATGACCAGTGCTGGTGAGGCTGTGGGGAAAGAGGAACTCTTCCTCAGTCTTGGTCGGGGTATAAACTGGTGAAGTCACCTTGGAAATCAGAGTAGACGTGCCCCCCAAAGGACAACTAGAACTGTGCTACAGCCCAGCGACACCACTCCTGGGCATCCACCCAGAAGATTCCATGTCCTGCATGGAGTACAGGCACACTTAGGTTTGCTGCGGCTCTCTTCACAGTAGCAAGAAAATGGAATCAGTCTAGCTGTCCATCAGAAGGGGAATGGATAATGCGACTGTGGTATGTGCGCACAATGGGGTTGTACTGAGCGGTGAAAATGAACTTTTCAGGCAAAGAACCGATTTCCAGGGAGGCAGCCCAGTCTCAGAAAGACAAAGAGGACATGGCTTTGTCCCGTGTGCCGATCCTAGATTCTGATTTTTACGCATGTGTGTTTATGTGGGAGCGAGTGTGTGTAGAGGCCAGGGAACTAGAAAAGGGCCCAAGGGAAGGGGAAAAGCAGCGTCCGGGGACGCAGTTGGGGAGGGTAACAGAACAGGAAAGCAGGCCAAGCCTCTGGAGGCATTCTCAGTGAGCATTTCCTTCTTCCTAGCGTGGGTCAGGTTGGCATACACCTAGCTGGCACACTCCTATCTCCCGTAGAGTGTTCCTGTGTCCCTTGCTATGACCGGGAAAGTGCCAGCTATTTGTACATTGTCCACTGGGTGGCAGCATCTAGTCGCAGCCCATTCTTAAAGGAGCAAAGCTCTTAGCGTGGGACCTAGTTTGTGTTGACTTGGAATTAAACACCCAGAGCTAGTTCCTCATGATTCCTAAAAGTCTTCCCCAGTAACAGTTCCTCGGAGAGACTGTGTTCTGCCTCTTCGGCAGCTGCTCGCCTTTCTTCTCTCTTAGGAGTCTAGTCTTGAGCATTTCTCTCTTAGGCTGTTTGGTTTTATCCTTTTTCTTGTCTTCCTGCTATCCTTATTTCCCTGTGGCGTAATTGTACTAGTTATCTATTGCCACATAACAAATTAACTCAGAATCTGGCCTATTAAAAAAACAAAAAACAGTTCTGCCCTTAGAATTTCAGCCATCTTGGAGGAGTGTGACTGGGTGATTCTGACTAGGTTTCCTCATGACACAAGTAGGTGATCCTCTGAAGGGGCTCCTGGAGCCCAAAGCTGCTTCTAACATCACTCACAATACTTCCTGGAAGATCTTAGTTCCCTGCTCACCTTTGGCTAGCCTCTTAAGTTCCTTATGAATTCCATGAATTCCTCTGTAAAATATTTACTAATAAACAAGGCAGCTTGTATCCCTTAATACGGGAAATACATACTCAATAGACTGGGTTCTTTTTAGCATTTCCATGATTACTAGACAACATTAACAAGAATATGGTGTCTCACATATGATCGTTCATATACCAGGGAATTTGGCGGGTTTCACATATTTATTAGCTATTCATTGGTTTTATATAGCTCTTTGCTGTATCTACTTCAGTTGGTGACTACTTCAACATATTTTCACAAGTTCTAAGTGATATGGAGAAAAGACAGACTTTTTATGAGTTTATGATTAACTGTATTATTTATAATTTACAATTATACTCTATTATGTAATATTTTATAATTAATTAGATCATGTTATTCATTGTGATTATCTTTAGTTGTATACCTTGGATCTTGTTAATTTTGAACTTATTAGCCAGAAAAATGTTAATTTTTGTGTCTTCAATAATTGTTCTCATTCTCAACACTAACTGAAGACTTAGTGTTGAAGATTATTCAGCCCATTTCAACAGCTAGTTAAATTATTATAGATTTCTTGATAAAATTAACATTTTTAAATTAATGGATTTAAATAATGAATCTATCTTTTATTCCTAGGTCAGCCCTTCTTGCTTATGGAAGATTATTCTTTTAATTGGTACTGACTTGACTAGCTGAATTTACTCAGAAGTTCTGTCCTCTAAAGCAGGATGGGAGGCAGAGAGGCGACTCAGGGGGTTAAGGTGCTTACTGCCAAGCCAGAGCTTACGGTGAAGGAGGGTGCCAGCTCCCTCAGGTTGTCCTCTGACCCCCACATGTGCGCTATGGCATGAGCGTGCCCACACGTACATACACATCTATGCACACAAACAGATAAACGAGAAAGGATTAGGTTTTGTATATATGTGTGGTGTGTGTGTGTGTGTGTGTGTGTGTGTGTGTGTGTGTGTGTGTGTGTACACGTGTGAACATTTCTATGTGCATGCCCGGATGTTGTAATGAGAGGGTGAGAGTATGGATGTATGTGCTTAGATATAGTAACTTCAGAAAATCAGTGGTCATGGCACCCATTTATTTCTATGCTTTGAAACAGTTTACAAAACATGGGGATTATCTGTTCCCCCAAAAATCTGAACGATTTCACTGGGAAACCCATCTGGCTCAGGTCGTCTCTTAGAGGCCATTCTCTGACTCTTCTCGGCTTCTCTCAGGTCCACTGTCCTCCCATTTGATGGTTCTTCCCGAGTCAGTTTGGGCAGGAGTCCTCACTCTGGATTTAAAGTCTCCACATACACAATAAGAAAAACCCCACTAATGCAGCATATCAAATCCATATCTTAATAGTAATTCTCCATATTATGTATCTTCTTACTATGTCTAATTTTGTTCCTGATTTTCCCTACTTGAAAAAAAAAAGGAAATTAATAAAAAAGTAAGCCTTTTAATTTTAGCAGAACTCCAAATTCACAAAAAACTTACAAGGATGGTACAGAGATTTTTTTTTTTTTCTGTCTATACCAGCCCATCAGGGGTACATTCATGAGTGTGGTATGTTTGAAGTGAACCAGTAACTGGTACGATCTTATTAAGCAAAACCCAACTTTATTCACATTTATTTATTAACTTTCTTTAATTTTGCCTAATGTTCTTCTCCTGTCCCAGGATCCCACGCAGGACACCACATTATATTAGCCCTCATGCTTCCTTGTCTGTAATGATGTTGGCAATTTTGAGGCGCACTGGTCTGGCATTTTGTAGCATATCCACCAGTTGGAATTGAGCTCATGATTTTCCCATGATCAGACTGGATTGCCCACTCTTGGGAGGCAGATGACAGAGTTAAGGTGTATGCTCATTACGTCACGGGGTTAACACGCGTGCCACCCTGTTGATGTTGATATCCCTCCCTGGCTGAGGAAGTGTTTGTCCGAGTTTTCCGTTGTAAAGCCACTCCATTTCCCCCTCTTCCAGCTGTAGCTTTCATGAGGAAGTGGCTCTGTACAGTTTCTATCCGAGGAGTGGGGAGCCATGCTTTGCCCCACTGAGAGCAGACTATGGGCCTACACTATCCTGCGTTGTTCCGCAGGGAGCGTTGTCTGTTTCTCTCCGA
The DNA here is from genome assembly GCF_049852395.1 of Peromyscus maniculatus bairdii. Lineage (NCBI taxonomy): Eukaryota > Metazoa > Chordata > Mammalia > Rodentia > Cricetidae > Peromyscus > Peromyscus maniculatus. The sequence continues at coordinate 95,816,551 of NC_134855.1, read as the reverse complement.
CTCACTCAGTTGTGTCAGGACTAGGCTGGTATCAGTGGATTTTGATCTCTCCTGTGAGTTGGATTGGCCCCACCTCCCATCTGTCCGTTAGATGGTCTCTGAGCTGGTACCCGCGTCCCTTTGCCCCCTGCTGTCACTGTGGGGTTTGTCTTGTTTCTCTTGCTGGGCACATCTCATCTTTCTTGTTTCTGACTCTTCTATATTCCCCACCCGAGTCTTGAAACCAGCCATGTCTCCAAGGAGCCTGATTCCTGTCACTGGAGAGTGGTATTACATGTCGGCATCTGGGTGCCAGGTGGAGTTTCCTCTAGGAAAAGAAATGTATGTGTGTATGCTAACCCATACACACACATGTCTATACGTATGCCTGTATGTGGCCGTTTCTGGATGAGCTAAAATCGAGTTCGCACACACTCATGTGTCTGCCTGTACTCCATCACCCGGCATGGACAACTGTGGTTTAACCCTCTTGCTAATCTGTATTCCAACGTTGAGAAACCTGTTCCCACCTCCCGCCATCTCTTTACTCAATTATTCAGTTGCACGGGACACAAACAGTATCGCTAACCCACAGAAAACACTTTGATCACCTGGAACGTAGTTCTCACATTTAGTTTCTGTTGCCTTTGGTCTTTCAGGATCCATTCTTCAGAGTTAGAGTTTTGGAGTTAAGCGGGCACCTTTTCATATGTTTCTATTTAATGAGATTGTGTTATTCATTTGTCATACATTTGGATTGTCTTGCCACATTTCTGCAATCCACATGCCAATTCCTCAATCTCTTAAGTGATCTTTTCAAAAGATCTACAAACATTGATTTTCACTCTATGTACTGGTGGTAAATGCTTTTTAAAAAGGCATAGTGCCAACATTCACAATTACCGTATTATATGGAATAGTTTACTGCCCTAAAAGAGTCCATTGTGTGAACCCTCATTCAACTCTCCTTCCTTCCCCAACCTCCTAGCTGCCACTGAATTTTACTCTATTTATAGTTTTGCCCTTTCAAGAATGTTGTATGATTGGAATTTTCAGTGAAAGCCTTCTGACTGCATTCTTTCACTTAGAGGTATGTACTTATGGCTTTTGCTGACATGGTAGCTAAACTTTTTTCTTTTTTGGTTGTTATGAATAATACTTCATTCTATTGATTACTGTCTGTTCTAGTTGCATTTTGTTGTTGTTGTGATAAAATACTCCGACAAAAAGCAATTTAGGGGAGAAAGAACCTTGGTAGTTCACAGTTCCCTGTTACAGTCCATCACTGGGAGGAAGCTTGTGGCAGAAGCTTGTCACATCACATCCGCAGTGAAGGGAGGAAGGTATACACGAACCTCTTGCTTTCTTGTGCTCAGCTCTATTTATCTACTCCTATGCAGTTCAGGACCCCCCGCCTCGGGAATGGTGCTGCCCATAGTGGACTGGATCTTCTTACATCAATTAACTTAAGGCAGCACCCCCAGACATGCTCACAGGCCAATCCCATGTAGAAAATCCCTTACTGAGACTCTCTTTCCAGGTGATTCTAGGTTGTGTGAGATTGACAGTTAAAGCTAACCTAAGGAGCTGTCAATATTGTTGTTGTTGTTGTTATTATTATTATTATTATTATAATAGATAGAGACTCTGACTGGAACCTGAGGCTCAGTGATTCATCAAGGCTGACTGGCCAATGAGTCTTATGGATTTTCCTGTCTCTGTCTCTGCAAAGCTGGGATTACAACTGTGCACCACCACACCCAACTTCCTTTGCCTGGGTTCCAGAGCTTGCACTGAGATGCTGTGTTTGTGCAGTGGGCACTCTACCACCTAAACTATCTTTTCAATCCCAAAATGTTTAATTTTAATGAAAAACAATTTATCAGTTTTAACTTTGTGGATAGTGTGTGAAAGTTGTTTTGTTTTGTTTTGAGTCTCACCATGTAGCCCTGGTTGGTCTGGAACTCACTATGTAGGCTGGCCTCGAACTCACAGAGATCCAGTCGTCTCTGCCTCCTAAGTGGTGAGATTAAAGATGTGCACCACCATACTTGTCATGCTTTTTAAAACAAAAGATTTCAGTGGCACAAACTGGCAGATTCAACATGTCATGTTAAGTCACTGAGAAAACTGATTTTTAAGATGGTTTTAGGGCTAGGAAGTGGTGGCCCACGCCTTTAATCCCAGGACTCAAGGAGCAGAGGCAGGTGAATCTCTGTGAGTTCGAGGCCAGCCTGGCCTACACAACAAGTTCCAGAACAATCAGAGCTATTACACAGAGAAACCCTGTCTCAACCCCCCCCCCCAAAAAAAAAAAGATTGCTGTGGGAGAAAGAACACCACGACCAAAAGCAGCTTGGGGAGGAAAGGGTTTAATTCAATCACACTTCCAGGTACATCCATCTCCAAGGGAAGTCAGGGAAGGAACTCAAGCAGAACTGGAACCTGGAGTCAGGAACTGATGCAGAGGCCATGGGGGAGTGATGCTTACTGGCTTGCTCCTTGTGGCTTTTCTCAGGCCCACATGCATAGGGATGGTACCACTCACAATGGGCTGGGCCTTCCCATGTACTTGTCTATAAGCAAAGCTTAGGGAGGCATTTTCTCAACTGAGAGTCTCTCCTCTCAAATGACTTTAGCTTGTGTCAAGTTGACATAAACCTAGCCAGGACAAAGATATACAGCGATTAAATTGACTAATATGACAACAAAGAAAAAACTGTAGTCAAACAAAATATGTTGAACATTGCAATGTCCTGTTTTCTTCATGGAGCTTAGCTCAAGAGAAGAACGCTAACTTACATGAGGCTCCCAATTACATTCTCTCTCTCTTTTAAATTAAAAAGTGTGTGTGTGTGTGTGTGTGTGTGTGTGTGTGTATGTATGTGTGTGTATGTGTGTGTGTGTGTGTGTGTGTGTGTGTGTGTGTGTGTGTGTGTGTGTGCAGGTTGATGGGGAGTGCATACCATAGCTCATGTGTGGAGGTAGAGGACCCTCCATCTTTTCTTGGAATGGAGCTCAGGTCATCAGGCTCGCACAAAGTGCCTTGGCCTATGGATCCATCTTTCAGGCCTTGTCTTTTGTTTTTCTGAGACAGAGTCTTATGTACCCCAGACTGGCCTTGAACTTGCTGTATCTCAGACGATGACCCTAAACTCCTGGTCCTCCTGCGTCCTCTCCCTGTTACTGAAATCTCAGTTACCCGCTACCATGCCTAGCTCAAAGACAGTCACTAGTGGCCGACTCTACACTTAAAATCTTCAACTTGGAGGCCTAAAATAAAGACGGAAAACATAATTCTGTTACTGAGTGTGTGCAGTGTCTGTATCACAGTCGGGATCTGCCTAGGTCATGGGTAGAGAATGGTGATGCTCTAGCGGGCTCTTGTGCATCCAGGAAGTGCCATCTTGCTGTCTCGTCTAGGGAAGTGCTGTCTGGCTGTCCTCAGCCATTCGTTCGTTTCTGTGGCTCATGTGATGATGATTGCCATTTCAACTTGGGAGTGATTTTTTAAACAACAGGTGGTGTGTGTGGAGGGGATTGAGGAATAGTAGAGGGGCATTCAGTCCTCTCGTCAACTGTGTAAATCATTTTGTTTTGTATAGATTGAACAAGTGCTTTTTTTCTCTTTTTGTGTCAGGAGAGCCTTTACACTGTGAGCCTGAAGACTCCTTCTTCTCGGTGTTTCATACTCAGATTCCTCCAGAAAATTATGAAAATTGCGTCGTGCAGACTATCAAGAAGGGTATGTTTAATTTGTGTGATTATATAGATTGCCACAAGAGGATGCTGGATGTATATGGAAATAGCCGTGGATGAAGGGACTTGGTATAATTTATAGGAATGGACAGATGTAAGTAGCTAGAGATTAAGGTGCAACATAACAGTTGAGGTTGTAGCTCAGTGGCCGAGAACTTGTCTAAGACATGACACGTCCTAGGTTCAATCACAGCATTACAAACTTATGTGGCATATAATCCTTTGTGAGTTGACCCATGTTAAAGCTACCTATGGAAACTTCATTATTGCACTCTATTACTGGGTGTTTGAAATTTTGCATGATAGTTTTTAAAAACTAATCTGTAGAATTTCTGTTCCTCTGGCTCTTAGAGTCTTTTTTCACAATTGTAATTATGTAATCATTTTGAATTTTTCAATACTAGATTTTACCTGTGAAAAAAATGAAAAAATGAGCCATTGATCGAAACAGAAAAGAAACCTTTTTCAAATACAGAAAGGATTTCCTCTTCCATAACCCTCTCTGAGCCTAAAGTGCAGGGGTTGTCTTGTGGATGTATCATTTGGGGTTGAACACCCCTCCATCATTTGTTCTCTGCATTTTGATTGGTTGTGAGAGAAGGAGAAATAGTTTTCTTCAGGAAAGAGCCTCCCTATTGGTTATCCAATACCAAGTGGTCAGCCCTGAAATCATATCATACAAGTAACTTTATGTGGACTGAACAGGTTGCATATAAATGTTTATTTATATATATTTATGATATATTATGTCTCAACAATTAAAGGAAAAGAGGCCATAATTTGAGAGAGCAAGGCAGGTACCTGGTGGTGGTGGTGGTGGTGGGGGTGGTGGGGGTGGGTTGGGGGTTGGAGGTAGGAAAGAGAAGGAGGGAAATGATATAATTGTATTTTAATTAAAAAATTATTTTAAAAAGTAGGCTGCCACTGATAGAAATTTGGCTTAAAGAAGATGGGGAGAAAATAAATCTAAAACAAAGACAGAGTACATATTGTGTTTCTGGGTCAAGAATTTAAAAATTATTTGCTGGGCAGTGGTGGCTCACGCCTTTAATCCCAGCACTTGGGAGGCAGAGCCAGGTGGATCTCTGTGAGTTCGAGGCCAGCCTGGGCTACCAAGTGAGTCCCAGGAAAGGCGCAAAGCTACACAGAGAAACCCTGTCTCAAAAAACCAAAAAAAAAAAAAAAAAAGAATTTAAAAATTATTTATTCTATATGTGTTTTAAAAATATATTTTACTGTATACTTAAAATGAATTTTAGTATGACTCACAATTATAATTATGAGATCATCTTGAACTTTTTCAATACTAGATTTTACCTGTGATGTGGAAAAAAATGAGCCACTGATCAAAACAGAAAAGAAAGCCTTTTCAAATACAGAAAAGATTGAGCTTAGGAGTAAACCCAGCCAGGATTTTATTAAGCGGAACATTGAGGTGGGTATCTCACGATTCAAGCGACAATGTGGGAGTGAGCCGGGGGCAGAGAGGGTCCCGGGGTGTGATCTATTCATTGTCTCTGTGTGTGTGAGTGTGGGTGGTGTGGGTGCGTGTGTGCATAGGTGGGTGGGTACACACGCCTGTGCAGGCCCTCTAGCCTAGTTACACCACATCACCCATCCTGCCTTGCCTGCTCTGCCTCCTTCAATCCTAGTCTGTCTCTTTCAGAACTGCTAGCTTCAACTAGAATTTATTTTCTCATTCAGAAATAGTCTAGTTTCTGAAATGGAAAGAGCTTTGAGCTCTCCTCCGGATTTTAACTTGCACATCAATAAAGTGTGCATATGTGTGTTTATTTATTGACTCATTTTTGTTACAAGACTTGATATTGTAGCGACTGCATTTACCACTTGTAGTAGAAAACGTTCTTGGCAGAGCAGCAAGCCTGGCTTAGAGAGACCAGCTGGTAGTCTACCTCCCTCTAGTCCCCCTCTGGTCCCCCCTCTGGTCCCCCCGCTTGGTCACTATCCTCGATTCAGGGGTTCATCCTTGGCGCACCACAGTCCAGGCAGCCTGATTCGGTTTGTCTTTAAGGCAGACACAGATCAGTAAAGAGCACAGGGACTCCTTTATTAGCCCAGAATGCGAATTAATTAATCTATAAGGAATGTCTGTGGGGTGGACAGATGCTCACAGTGACTACTTGGACAGCTCGTCACTGGGAAACCACGTTGATAAAGCATCAGCAAGACGAGAGAGCTGCGTTCTCAGCTCGGGCCTCAAGCTCTTCTCACAGCTGGCATGCCATGCCAGGCAGCTTGGTTCCCGAGTCCAGCTGCCACGGCCAGGCTGGGCTCTGCGAGGCTGGGCTCTGCCACTGTCCACCTTCTGTGCCCCATGTCCGTGTAACTTCAGGGACCCGTTTCCACCTTCATCTGCCCTCGTCGCTGCTGGCCCATTGGATCCTCATGGACTCTTTTATTTTCCAAGAATAGTGGAGTTTTCTCTGTTTCCAAGTTCTTGCTAATCCACACAACAGCTTCAATTTATATTCCCCTTCTCTCCTTTTAACAATATCAATGGAATATTTATTTAAATGCCTTATATGATATTCTAGAAATTAACTAATTTATTTTTGAGATAAGCCCAGGCTGACCTCACATTTCGTGGGATTATAAATATGCACCATGATGCCCAGCTTTCTGAGGTGCCAGAGAGTGAGCCAAGGGCTTCATGCATGTGACATAAGTCCTACCAACTGATTTATATGATCAGCCCCGTGTAGATGTAACCAACTGTCTTATTAAATAAGAAACACAGAACCAATGCAAAGAAGAAAGCCAAGAGGTCAGAGCTAAGAGCTAAAACCTTACCCTTCCTACCTCTCCAAACCAGAGCTACTTCTGTGTGTCTGTCTTTTTATAGTGTTTCTGTTCTGCCTTCTCATTGGTTGTAAACCCAACCACATGACCGTCTCGTCACTGCCTGTCTATAGATCTCCAGGTTTTCTATGATTGGTATTGAGATTAAAGGCATGTGTATCCAATACTGGCTGTATCCCTGAACACACAGAGACTTACCTAGCTCTGTCTACCAAGTGCTGGGATTACAAGCATACGCCACCACTGCCCTGCTTTCCTATGGCTTGCTAATAGCTCTGACCCCCGGGCAACTTTATTTATTAACATACAAATAACATTTTAATACAAATAAAATATCACCATAGCCCTGACATTCTAGAAATTTAAAAGCAGTTTCACTAAGTGGATGGGCGGTACCAGAAGTATCCAAGAGTAACCGTCTTGGCGTCTCAGCCAATGTTTTTAGGCTCCTACATCTGCATATCTATATCCCCTATATCAATATATCTATGCATCTACCACCTGTATCTATGTATCTGGAGAAAGAAGTTTGAAAGTAGCTTACATTAAAAAATTTTATAATATAAAAATGACTTTTGAAGTTAATAAGAAGGCCTGCCTGGAGCCAGTGAGATGACTCTGGGTAAAGGTTCTTGCCCCAAGCCTGAGTTCTATTCCTGGACTCACACAGTGACAGAAAGGTCCCTCAAGTTGTCTACTGACTTCCACATATGTGCTGTAGCCAACCAATGCGTGCACACACACACACACAGATAAAAGAGGACTTGGATATACTGGAAATACCTGCTTGGAGAATGATCATTTATAAAAGATTTATCGTAAAATAAAATTACTTAGCAAATCAAAATACTAATCTCTCAAATTTTAAAACAGTGTATTTGTAGAATTTTCAGTTTTTATTTTTACTGGACTATGCATTGCACTGCATGTTTATCGTTCTTACTAATACATCCTGTAGTTGGCCAAGAGTTCAAGAAGCCCGGTGGTTATGATTGACAGAGAGCGGAAAAGGCTGGATGAACTCCTGAAAGGCCTGGACGATACAGATTCAGGACTGTCCAGTTCTGAGGTATGTAAGTTTGGACTGTCAACAACTTTACCTGTCTTGATCTTTATATGCCATTCGACCTCTTAGCACAAGTTTACAATTTTCCAGGTCGAAGACACTCTCTGCCTTATAAAATCCTAATGTTTTCAAATTTATTTCCTCAAAGAAACATGCTCTCGTGTGTTACCTGAAGCACCTGGCACTGTGGACTGACTTTTATTTCCCAGGCTGAATAGGGATTTGATAGGACTGGAATGTCTGGGCCTGCCCACGTCCTTGTTATGTGTCAGAGGCCTGCAGCCAAATTGGAGACCAGGACACACAGGTGCCGAGGGTAGTGTTCACTGGAGGTTCCAGAGCAGTCTGTGCGCAGTGATAGCTGTGGCCACAGGGACGCTGTACCAGATGAACACTAGGCCCCAGCTCCGTGACTGCCCTGCCTGCCAGAATCCTGCGAATTTTTGAGAGAAGCTGGAAAATCAGATTTTTAAATGGGAAACATGTGCTTTAAATGTCAACAATTAATTCCCATGGAAAAAATTCTGTGTGGACAAACATAATAGCCCTTCTTCCACTCCAAATCCAAGGCAAATGCCAGAGCCTCACAGATTACAACCTTTGAAGGCCCTGTGGGTGCTGGGTGCAGGGATGGAGGCCAGGGCTGGGTGACGCACACTGCTACACACCACGAAATTCCGAGGTCACCTCAGCTTCGCTCATCAAGGTAATTGTTTTAGTTTATTAACAAAAACTTTGGTAGCAGAATTAGACCCCCGGGTGTCATTTTTAGTTATTCACTGTGGAACTGGGTGAGCCCCTTCCTGTTAGGGTGGTCAGTACATGGTACCTCTCTCTCTAACTGCTCTTGCTATGCCGACAGTGAATTGTTGTGATTAATATTGTCTGGCATATTGGCTTAGTTAGTATTGATGTTTTATCCCTCACGTATGTTAAATTGCATAGTATCAATTTAAACAATATTTTTGTTATTTTAGACTACTTTTTGTTGTTATATGAAATGACCACTGATAAAACTTGGAACATTTCCTGACTTCAAATTACGTATTTTTTTTTTTTTTTGGTTTTTTTTTTATTATTATTATTATTATTTTACAACACCATTCAGTTCAACATAATAGCCACAGAATCCCCTGTTCTCCCCCTCTCGCCCACCCCTCCCCCCAGCCCACCCCCCATTCCCACCTCCTCCAGATCAAGGTCTCCCCCGAGGACCGGGGTTGACCTGGTAGACTCAGTCCAGGCAGGTCCATTCCCCCCTCCCAGACCGAGCCAAGTGTCCCTGCATAAGTCCCAGGATTCAAACAGCCAACTCATGCAACGAGCCCAGGACCTGGCACCAATGCACAGCTGCCTCCCAAACAGATCAAGCCAACTGACTGTCTCACCCGTTCAGGTGGCCTGATCCAGTTGGGGGCCCCTCAGCCTTTGGTTCATAGATCCTGTGCTTCCATTCATTTGGTTATTTATCCCGGTGCTTTATCCAACCTTGGCTTCAACAATTCTCGCTCATATAAATCCTCTTCATACTCACTAATTAGACTCCCAGTGCTCCACCAGGGGCCCAGCCGTGGATGTCTGCCTTCAGATTCCTCAGTCCTTGGATGGGGTTTATGGCATCACTATTTGGGTGTCTGGCCATTCCATCACCAGAGTAGGTCAGTTCCTGCCGTCTCGCGACCATTGCCAGCAGTCTTTTGAGGGGGTATCTTTCTGGATCTCCGTGGGCCTCCCTAGCTCTCTGCTTCCTCCCCTTCTCACCTTCCCATGTGGTCTTCATTTACCATGGTCTCCTATTCCTTGTTCTCCCTCTCTTTTCTTGATCCAGCTAGGATCTCCCACTCTTTCCCTCGACTGTCGCCCTTCATTGTTCCCACTCATGACCAGGCTATTCATGTAGATCTTGTCCATTTCTCCGTGTCTTTTTTGGGGTCCCGTTTTCCAGGTAGCCTCACTGGTGATGTGAGTAGCAGTCTAGTCATCCTTGTTCCACATCTAGCATCTTCCTATGAGTGAGTACATACCATATTTGTCTTTCTGAGTCTGGGTTACCTCACTCAGGATGATTTTTTCTAGATCCATCCATTTGCCTGCAAACCGTGTGATGTCGTTGTTTTTCTCTGCTGAGTAGTATTCCATTGTGTATATGTGCCACAATTTATTTATCCATTCTTCAGTTGAAGGGCATCTAGGTTGTTTCCAGGTTTTGGCTATTACAAACAATGCTGATATGAACATAGCTGAGCAAGTGCTCTTGTGGTATGATTGAGCATTTCTTGGGTATATGCCCAGGAGTGGTATAGCTGGATCTTGGGGGAGATTGATTCCCAATTTTCTAAGAAAGCGCCATATTGATTTCCAAAGTGGTTGTACAAGCTTGCATTCCCACCAGCAGTGGAGGAGAGTTCCCCTAGTTCCACATCCTCTCCAGCATAAAGTGTCTTCAGTGTTTTTGATCTTAGCCACTCTGACAGGCGTAAGGTGGTATCTCAGAGTTGTCTTGATTTGCATTTCCCTGATGATTAGGGAAGTTGAGCAATTCCTTAAATGTCTTTCAGCCATTTGGGATTCCTCTGTTGAGAATTCTCTGTTTAGTTCTAAAGCCCATTTCTCAATTGGACTGTTGGTCCTTTTGATGTCTAATTTCTTGAGTTCCTTATATATTCTGGATATCAGTCCTCTGTCAGATGTGGGGTTGGTGAAGATCTTTTCCCATTCTGTAGGCTGTCGCTTTGCCTTGTTGACCGTATCCTTTGCTCTACAAAAGCTTCTCAGTTTCAAGAGGTCCCATTGATTGATTGTTTGTCTCAGTGTCTGCGCTACTGGTGTTATATTTAGGAAGTGATCTCCTATGCCAAGGCGTTCAAGACTATTTCCTACTTTTTCTTCTAGCAGGTTCAGAGTGGCTGGATTTATGTTGAGGTCTTTGATCCACTTGGACTTAAGTTTTGTGCACGGTGACAGATATGGATCTATTTGCAGCCTTCTACACGCTGATATCCAGTTATGCCAGCACCATTTGTTGAAGATGCTTTCTTTTTTCCATTGTACACTTTTGGCTTCTTTGTCAAAAATTATATGTCCATAGGTGTGTGGGTTAATGTCAGGGTCTTCAATTCGATTCCATTGGTCCACATGTCGGTTTTTATGCCAATACCAGGCTGTTTTTATTACTGTAGCTCTATAGTAGAGCTTGAAGTCGGGGATTGTGATGCCTCCAGAAGTTGTTTTATTGTACAGGTTTCTTTTAGCTATCCTGGGTTTTTTGTTTTTCCATATGAAGTTGAGTATTGTTCTTTCCAGATCTGTGAAGAATTGTGTTGGTATTTTGATGGGGATTGCATTGAATCTGTAAATTGCTTTTGGTAAGATTGCCATTTTTACTATGTTAACCCTGCCTATCCATGAGCATGGAAGATCTTTCCATTTTCTGAGATCTTCTTCAATTTCTTTTTTCAGGGACTTAAAGTTCTTGTCATATAGGTCCTTCACTTGCTTGGTTAGTGTTACCCCAAGGTATTTTATGTCATTTTTGGCTATTGTGAAGGGTGATGTATCTCTAATTGCCTTCTCAGCTTCTTTGTCCATTGTATATAGGAGGGCTACTGATTTTTTTGAGTTGATTTTGTATCCTGCTATGTTGCTGAAGGTGTTTATAAGCTTTATCAATTCCTGGGTGGAATCTTTGGGGTCACTCAAGTATACTATCATGTCGTCTGCAAATAGGGAAAGCTTGACTTCTTCCTTTCCAATTTGAATCCCCTTAATCTCCTTATGTTGTCTTATTGCTCTGGCTAGAACTTCAAGTACTATATTGAATAAGTATGGGGAGAGTGGACAGCCTTGTCTCGTTCCTGATTTTAGTGGAATTGCTTTGAGTTTCTCTCCATTTAATTTGATGTTGGCTGTTGGTTTGCTATATATTGCCTTTATTATGTTTAGGTATGTTCCCTGTATTCCTGATCGCTCCAAGACTTTTATCATGAAGGGGTGTTGGATTTTGTCAAATGCCTTTTCTGCATCTAGTGAGATGATCATGTGGTTTTTTTCTTTGAGTTTGTTTATATGGTGTATTACATTAATGGACTTTCGTATGTTGAACCACCCTTGCATCCCTGGGATGAAGCCTACTTGATCATGGTGGATAATCGTTCTGATGTGTTCTTGGAGTCTGTTTGCCAGTATTTTATTGAGTATTTTTGCATCAATGTTCATGAGGGAGATCGGTCTGTAGTTCTCTTTCTTTGTTGCATCCTTGTTTGATTTAGGAATCAGGGTAATTGTAGCCTCATAGAAGGAGTTTGGTAATGTTCCTTCTGTTTCTATTATGTGGAACAATTTAGAGAGTATTGGTATTAACTCTTCTTTGAAGATCTGGTAGAATTCTGCGCTGAAACCATCTGGTCCTGGGCTTTTTTTGGTTGGGAGACCTTTAATGACTGTTTCTATTTCCTTAGGGGTTATTGGACTATTTAAATAGTTTATCTGGTCTTGATTAAACTTAGGTATGTGGTATCTATCCAGAAAAATGTCCATTTCTTTTAGGTTTTCCAGTTTTGTGGAGTAGAGGTTTTTGAAATATGACCTTATAATTCTCTGGATTTCCTCAATGTCTGTTGTTATGTCCCCCTTTTCATTTCTGATTTTGTTGATTTGGATTCTCTCTCTCTGTCTTTTGGTTAGTTTGGATAAGGGCTTGCCTATCTTGTTGATTTTCTCAAAGAACCAACTCTTTGTTTCATTAATTTTTTGTATTATTCTCTTAGTTTCTAGTTTATTAATTTCACCTCTCACTTTGATAATTTCCTGGCGTCTATTCTTCCTGGGAGACTTTGCTTCTTCTTGTTCTAGAGCTTTCAGATGTGCTGTTAATTCACTAGTGTGCGATTTCTCCAACTTCTTTATGTGGGCATTTAGTGCTATGAATTTCCCTCTTAGCACTGCTTTCATAGTGTCCCATAAGTTTGGGTATGTGGTGTCTTCATTTTCATTGATCTCTAGGAAGTCTTTAATTTCTTTCTTTATTTCTTCCTTAACCCATTGGTGATTCAGTTGAGCATTATTCAGTTTCCATGAGGTTGTAGGTTTTCTGTAGTTTTTGTTGTTGTTGAAATCTAGCTTTAAACCATGGTGATCTGATAGAACACAGGAGGTTATTCTGATTGTTTTGTATCTGTTGAGATTTGCTTTGTGGCCAAGTATGTGGTCGATTTTAGAGAAAGTTCCATGGGGTGCTGAGAAGAAAGTATATTCTTTCTTGTTAGGATGGAATGTTCTGTAGATATCTATTAGGTCCAATTGGGTCATGACATCAGTTAAGTCCTTTATTTCTCTGTTAAGTTTCGATTTGGGAGATCTGTCCAGTGGTGAAAGTGGGGTGTTGAGATCTCCCACTATTAATGTGTGGGGTTTTATATGTGGTTTAAGCTTTAGTAATGTTTCTTTTACATATGTGGGTGCTCTTATGTTTGGGGCATATATGTTCAGAATTGAAACTTCATCTTGGTCGATCTTTCCTGTGACGAGGATGTAATGTCCTTCTTGATCTCTTTTGATTGATTTTAGTTTGAAGTCTATTTTGTTGGATATCAGGATGGCTACCCCTGCTTGTTTCTTAAGACCATTTGATTGAAAAGTCTTTTCCCAGCCTTTTATTCTTAGGTAGTGTCTATCTTTGAATTTGAGATGTGTTTCTTGTATGCAGCAGAAGGATGGGTCCTGCTTTCGTATCCATTCTGTAAGTCTATGTCTTTTTATAGGTGAATTAAGTCCGTTGATATTAAGGGATATTAATGACCAGTGATTCTTCATCTCTGTTATTTTTGGTGGTAGTGTGTGTGTACTTCTCTTCTTTGGGGTTTACTGTTGTGGCTTTATCTATTGCCTGTGTTTTCAAGTGTGTATCTGACTTCCCTCGGTTGGAATTTTCCTTCTAGTGCTTTCTGTAGGGCTGGGTTTGTGGATAGGTATTGTTTAAATCTGGTTTTGTCTTCGAATGTCTTGTTCCTTCCGTCTATGATGATTGAAAGTTTTGCTGGGTATATTAGTCTGGGCTGACATCCATGGTCTCTTAGTGTCTGGATTACATCTGTCCAGGTCCTTCTGGCTTTCAAAGTCTCCATTGAGAAATCGGGTGTTATTCTGATGGGTTTACCTTTATAGGTCACTTGGCCTTTTTCCTTGGCTGCTCTTAATATTCTTTCTTTATTCTGTACATTTAGTTGTTTAATTATTATGTGTCGAGGGGACTTTTTTTGGGGGTCTAGTCTGTTTGGTGTTCTATAGGCTTCTTGTATCTTCATAGGCATTTCCTTCTTTAAGTTGGGAAAGTTTTCTTCTATAATTTTGTTGAATATATTTTCTGTGCCTTTGAGTTGGTATTCTTCACCTTCTTCTATCCCTATAATTCGTAAGTTTGGTCTTTTTATGGTGTCCCAGATTTCTTGGACATTTTGGTTCATGACTTTGTTGGCTTTAGTGTTTCCTTCGACTGATGGAACTATTTCTTCTACTGTATCTTCAATGCCAGAAATCCTCTCTTCCATCTCTTGCATTCTGTTGGTTATACTTGCATCCGAAGTTCCTGATCTTTTACTCAGGTTTTCTATTTCCAGCATTCCCTCTGTTTGTGTCTTTTTCATTTTTTCAATTTCCCTTTTCAGATCTTGGACTGTTTCCTTTGTTTGTTTCATTGCTTTTTCATGATTTTCTTTCAGTGCTTTATTGTTTTCTTCCAGGATTTTAATGTTTTCTTCCAGGACTTTATTGTTTTCTTGGAGGGCTTTATTGTTTTCTTCTAATTTGTTTGCCCTTTCCTCTAGTTGTTTACAGCGTTCTTCCAATTTTCTTGTCTTTTCCTCTACACACGCCTCTACCTTCTTCATGAAGTTACTCATAAGGCTACTTTCTTCTGCTTCTTCCAATTTTTGGTGTTCAGGTCTAGATGTTGGAGGCGAGCTAGGTTCTGGTGATGCTGTATTGCTCTTCATTTTGCTGTATGTACTTCTGCTTTGACGTCTGCCCATCTCCTTGTGATTCCTTCTTGGTCTTATCAGTGGACTTGTTTCACAAAGATCTGACAGACTCAGGAGGACTCTCTCTCTTGTCCAAAAGGGAGTTCTCTTGTCCAACTCTTTGGTCCAGAAGGGAAGTCAGGGGCAAGCTCTGGTCCAGAATGGCAGTCGGGGACAGGCTGGGAGCTGGGGGCCGGTCTCTAAGTCTCAGGAAGTGGGTGGGGTCTTGGGCAGATGGGCGTGGGGGCAGGGCGCGGAGACTGCAGGGGCTGCCGGGGGCTTGGAAATGGGGATCCCTCCCGGTGGGGCTAGAAGGGGAGCTGCCCGGTGGCCAGAACCCGGCGCCAAGCTGGGCAGGTCCTCCCGGGGTGGCTGGTGGCCAGGGATGGGGTCCGGGCTGGACCCAGGCACTCACCTCTGGTCCAGAAGGGAAGTTGTCAGGGGAAGGCTGGGAGCTGGGAGCCGGTCTCTAAGTCTCAGGAAGTGGGTGGGGTCTTGGGCAGATGGGCGTGGGGGCAGGGCGCGGAGACTGCAGGGGCTGCCGGGGGCTTGGAAATGGGGATCCCTCCCGGTGGGGCTAGAAGGGGAGCTGCCCGGTGGCCAGAACCCGGCGCCAAGCTGGGCAGGTCCTCCCGGGGTGGCTGGTGGCCAGGGATGAGGTCCGGGCTGGACCCAGGCACTCACCTCTGGTCCAGAAGGGAAGTTGTCCCAAATTACGTATTTTAATGATCACATTTGATCTGTTTTATTCACTGACTCTTTTCCCCTCACATTATTTGGGAATCCAGTCCTATTTCTGACCTGGTATTATTATTATCTCTCAACTTGAGAAGTACTTCCTTGTACTGGCTGGTTTTGTGTGTCAACTTGACACAAGCTGGAATCATCAGAGGAAGGAGCCTCAGTTGAGCGGGTGATGGTGGGGGGATGTCTCCATGAGACCAGATATGAGGCATTTTCTCAATTAGTGATCACTGAGAGAGGGCCCAGCCCATGGTGGGTGGGGCCGTCCCTGGGCTGGTGGTCCTGGGTTCTATAAGTAAGCAGGCTGAGGAAACCGTTAGGAGCAAGCCAGTGAGCAGCACCCTTCCATGGCCTCTTCATCAGCTTCTGCCTCCAGGATCCTGCCCAGTCTGAGTTCCTATCCTGACTTCCTTCAGTGATGAACAGTGATATGGAAATATAAGCCGAATAAACCCTTTCTTCCCCAGCTTGATTTCTGGTCATGGTGTTTCATCACCATGTAGCAATAGAGACCCCAACTAAGACATTCCTAAAATCTCACATCTTGTTCAGCCTAGATTTGGGATAGGATTGTTTTTCTTCTCCTACCTTCCTTTCCTCCTGAATATATTGAAATCATCTGAAATTTAGTTTCAGAATGTTAAAAGTTTTTACCTTTGAAACAGTATGTTTCTTGTATTTTATGAATTCTTTTTTAATTGCTTGTATATGTGTGTGTATGCAGTGAATATGTGTGTACAAGTGTGTGTACACACTCATGTACATGAATGTGAGACTGCAGACTGAGGCCTCCATTGTAGCAAACAGGTTTTGTAGTGGGACCCAGGTCACTTATGTCTAATACTAGTGAGTGGATGAGCCTGATTAGTGGCTACTAAGTTACCTGCTTGAACCCTGACTGGAAAGGAGGCTGGGGAGATCATCTCTGGTTTCTATCTTGGGAAGGTGAGGTGCCTGCAAGCCAAGAAAGTTTAGGCTTCCCACACAGGCTGATGGCATCCAGGTGGTGCTGGGCAGGCAGAGCCAGACAATGTCACCTTCCATTTAATATATGACATTTCTTGCTGCAATTGCATGGTGCCTGGACACTTAATGTTTCTGTTGGGCTTTAACAATAGATTCCTTTAATTAATTTAAAAATAATTTCACGCCGGGCGGTGGTGGTACATGCCTTTAATCCCAGCACTTGGGAGGCAGAGGCAGGCGGATCTCTGTGAGTTCGACGCCAGCCTGGTCTCCAGAGCGAATTCCAGGAAAGGCGCAAAGCTACACAGAGAAACCCTGTTTCAAAAAACCAAAAAAAAAAAAAAAAACAAAAAACAACAAAAAAAAACCCCCAAAAAACAAAAAAAAAATAACAAAAACAAAAAAACACCAAAAAAATAAAAAAGAAAGAAAGAAAAAGACAAAAATAATTTCACTCAGGCAAAAGCTTTGAATGAATTGCTGTTTAGTCATTGGTATTATAATTTTAGTTTTGGTAATTGTTTGTCACTTTGATCATTCAGTATTTATATCAGTTTTATTTGAGAAATTAATCAACCAGTTTCTTATTTGTGACTAATTGGGTAGTACTACTTTCCTTGTATTTTTAGACTTTCAGGCTTTGTACAGGTTGTTGTTGTTTTTTTTTTTTTTTTTTTTTTTTTTAAACTGGAAATGACGTGACATTGTGAACCGAGGTCAGTTTTCTGAACATCACTCATCACACCTTGTTTCACTTTTGTGGCCATGAGTCTGACAAGCCCTGGCTGCAGCGCTTTGTGCATTTTCAGATGGACTCGCCTGTGCCTGATAAAATGATCATGCACCGTAAACATTCAGTGTGGCAGTTTTGAATGGATCCTATAAATGGATCTTATTTCTTAAAGTTTTATCCTTATTTAAGTGTATGCGTGTATGCTGTGCATGTGTGTGTGTGCCCACAAAGGCCAAAAGAGGGCATCGGATCTGGAGGTGAAGCTCTAGGCAGTTGTGAGCTCCCTGATGTGGGTGCTGGGACCAGCATGTGGTTCTTCTGCAGAAGCCGCCCCAGCTCTTCTTAACCACTGAGCCATCTCAGCAGCTGCTGTGATTGGCTGGGACTCAGTTACTCGGTTACAATAGCATACTCTTCGTATAATTGGTTTATAGCTTAAGCTAAGTTCACTATACACGAAGATTTTGGGCTAAACATATTTGGGCATGGAGCCTAGTTAAGACCAAATTATTTTGGTTCATTGGAATAAAGTTTGAAAATACCACACTTTTATCAGTTAAAGCTGACTTCTTCCCATCATGTCATAGTTTTTGTTTGTTTGTTTGTTTGTTTGTTTGTTTTTATGTGGAAGAGTGATCATATGAAAGAGAACCAGCTTATGGGGCTGAGGGACTCTAAAGAGATCACCAGAAGACACTTTGCCCAGGCTGAGAAGAGAATAAAACCATAAACTTTACTTATTTTTCACTGTCCGGTGGTGTCTGTGTTTTCTAAGCCCTGGGCTCTGATGGAGAGGTCTAAAAAGTATGTTTGGAAACAAATGTCGCATGGGAATGACCCGGTCACCTTGGTTTCCTTTTAGAGTGATCAGTGTGGTTGGCTGGTCCCAGGAGAAGGCTATACCCTGGCAGCCACTGACTCACAGCAGCTTGCTCAGATTGACACAAAACTCCAGGAATTCTCTGTGGTCTCGCCAACCGTCTTCAGCCTTTATCCAGGACTTGAGAGTCAGAGCAATAAGGTATGTTTTGGTTTTGGTTTTGGAGTGGGGAGGGCGAGTTGAGACAGGGTCTCTCTATGTAGTCTTGACTGTCCTGGAACTCCCTCTGTAGAACAGGCTAGCCTCAGATTTACAGAGGTCTTCCAGTTTCTGCCTCCCAAGTGCTGGAACTAAAGGTATGTACCACCACGCCTGGCCGAATGATAAGGTATGTTTAACTAGGAGCACTGCTTCAGACTGTTCAGGTTAATGCTGCAAAAGCTACTGCATGGACTTTCTAATCTCAACTGAAGAGGGTTCGTCCCGTTGCTCTTCTGTGAATACACCTGCAAACACTTCAGTCTTCCCAGCACTGTGCACTTTCTTTGGGTTATTTCTACTTTCTACCTATTTTTCTTTCAGTTGGGAATTTTCTGAGATGGGGCAATTGAGAAGCTACTACGTATTTTAATATTATCGTATCTTTATGATTTAAGATAGTTCTTGGTCAGGATTAGAGAAGTATTCATTAGTCCTTTGCAGCTTTTCCTCCGTTCTTTTGGTTCTCGGTGTGAGCAGAGCCAGTCATGTGCCCTTACTCTGTCGTGGTCTTCCTCCTCCTTTAACAGCGAGAATGAAGCTTTGCTGTGGTAATATCTCTCCTCTGACAGCTCTGAAATAAGTGTGGATGGGGCTCCCTCCAAAATTCTTCTACAGAGTGTAGAGTGTAGAGGACAGAGAAGAGCAGTGTTGGGCACAGGAAGCTTCCTTCCTTCCTGCTCCTCCCCATTCCACTGACAGTGGTCTCGTTAGGGCTCGGGTGGTGGTATGAAGAGAAAGTGTGTGTGTGTGTGTGTGTGTGTGTGTGTGTGTGTGTGTGTGTGTGTGTGTTGCTCTTTCAAAAAATTTAAGTATCAGTAACTTACGGTGAGTCCATTCCAGAAGATGCAGTTACCTTAGCTAAAGAAACTGTGTAAAGATGTCCCAATAAACAGCTTAATAACTGGGGGCACCCTGGGAGCTATCTCAGCTTCCCTAGGTTAGGATTCTAAGGTCCAGGAGGGAGTCATTCCCGACCCCTGGAGCAGAAGCAGTAGTGGTATTGTTCCCAGCACTAATTTCTGGATTGGGGTCAGAGTTCGTGGAAAGAGAGGATTGGAATACTCCTTGTAATTGAATGTGCCTTGGGACTTTGACACAAGTTACTCTAGTGTGTTTTGTTTGTATCACCGCGTTCTGCCTCTCAATAAGAGGTAGTTAAGATGAGTGATAAAATTGCCTGGAGGTCCCTCTATTTCTTCACGTTTCATCTGACTTTTTGTTGGTGGTAGGTTCTAGGACAGCTGTGTTCTAAAGCCTCAGCAGTGTTGGTGGAGATAGATGATGCTCTCGTCATGGCTGCCAGCCATTCTTCTCCACAGAGGCTGAGGATTTAGAGATTTGTTCAGGATTTAGAAATTCAACTATATTGTGAGTTCTTTGCTAGATTTTGTTATCATCATCTGAATCACTGATGCACAACTGTGCTGGTGTGGGCTGAGATCATGCAGTTTTGTGTGAAACAACACTTTTTTCACAAAACCAAGAGAAGATGGCACCGAATGCAGGAACAGACCAGGAGCGTAATAGTTGCCGAGAAGAAGTAACTGGTGCTTGCTTCTTCCGTGCAAGACAGCAGATCATCTGGACGTGTGTTCAGTTTCCTCTCGGAGCGTCTAGCGCAAACCAGCACAGCACATTGAACTTTCCAGGAGAAATGCAAGCCTAGCAAATTATTTCATGGTAATCATTTTTGAATTGTGAGGTCTCCTGAATAAGTTCACTGAAAAGAATGCATAAGCTCTTTATCTCTGTGTAGTTGGTGAATGGGCTCCAATCTGGTGTTGAGCACACACACTTAGCATTTGAATTCATTTCCTTTTCATTCTTCTGCAGACCATTAGGCTCATCAGCAGTTTTTCTTCACGAACCTTTAGAAGAATGTCTTTCAAGTGGAATATAAATCCCTACTTAAAGACTTTATTTGTGTGTGTGTGTGTGTGTGTGTGTGTGTGTGTGTGTGCACGTGTGTTCCTGTGTGCCTGTGTGTGCATGCATATTCATGTGGGTGGGTGCTAGCAGAGTCCGGAAGAGGGTGTCAGAGCCTCGAAGCTGGAGCTGCAGGCAGTTGTGGGCCACTCGGAGCGCTTCACAAGAGCGGCAAACACTTCACAAGAGCTGCGGAACCATCTCTCCTGTCCCTACATTTCTACTTTCAAAAGAATTCAACAGACGTTGACCTAGGGCTTACTGTACATTAGGAATCACAGGGGCTTGAAGATCAGTCAGGCACATGGGTTACCTTGGAGTACAAAAGCCTTGCTTTGAGTAACATTATTCAGACTGAGCAGGTTATATTTAGGAATATAGATGTATGTACATATAGACACGTAACAACAATAAAAAATAAGAGGTCATTCAAGTGTCTGCCTCTAAAGCATGAGGACCCGAGTTTGAATCCCAGAACCCACCTCAAAAAACCCGCAGAAGCCTGCCACCACATAGCACAAGGTTGGAGCTGGCGGCTGTGGGGCCAGATAAATTCACAAATGGGATTCCTTAGGCCCACAAAGTGTTTACAAATGTTCACAGTCAATATTTAAAAGTTAAGTGAACTCAAATGAAAATGCTAATTTCTTGTTTTTCTTTGAGAAATTAGAAAATATGGCAACACTTCGCCTGACTCCTTGGACGAAGCTAGTGGACCAGCTGAGCTGGTCAGCAGCTGTTGTCCTCTCTGGTTCTCCCCTCTCCTGTCCACTCACCATTCGGTACCATGTTGTCGAGAAAATGGTGTTCTGGACAAGTTGAAACACACAGGCTCCCTGATGTAGCTGCTTGTGGTTACGATATGATGTTAAGTTGGTAGGCATGGAAACCTATGACGCATACTTTGAGGGTCTCTAGAAATGATCGCAGAGATTACCAAAGCTCTGATCATTGCGAAAGGGAAGGGACATCACTTTTCTGGTCCTTAGAAGTTTGCTGGTTGTGACTGTCCTTGTATTAATTGCATGCCTGGTGCTCTTAACTATGGGAAAAAAAGGTTTTGTTGTTGTTTTGTTTTTTGAGATGGGTTTTCTCTGTGTCACTTTGGAGCCTTTCCTGAAACTCACTCTGTAGCCCAGGCTGGCCTGGAACTCACAGAGATCGGCCTGCTTCTGCCTCCTGAGTGCTGAGATTAAAGGCATGTGCCATCACCGCCCAGCAAAAAGGTGTTTTTTTTTTTTTAAAGATTTATTTGTTTAAGTATGTGAGTGCTCTATCAGCATGTACACCTTTATGCCAGAAGAAGACATCAGATCCCACTGTAGATAGTTAGGAGCTTTGATTGTGGTTGTTTGATAGGTGGTTGCTGGGAATTGAACTCAGGACCTCTGGAAGGGCAGCCAGTGCTCTTAACCACTGAGCCATCTCTCCAGCCCCAACTATGGAAAAAAATTTTTAAAGTAGCATTTGTCTTTTCCTCTGTGAAAACAAAGCATGTGGCCGCATTTAAAACAAAGCATGTTCTATCATGGCTGCCGTAATATTAACAATACTGTGGCTGCAGTTTTCTCATGTACTTCTAGTTCTCATCTTATGGGTGCCACAGAGCACCAGTGGAAGCAGGTTTGAGTCATAAGCTCTGCGGATTAACTGTGCACACCTGTGCTTTCCAATCTCTTGACCCGCCAGCAAGTCACTTCTTTCTCCATATTGGAAATCACCCTGTAAAGTTGAGTGATGACATTTAATTTTGTTTTTCTCATTTGTACATAGACTAGATTCCAGCTTTCTTCAGAAGTATCTATGATATGGGAGTTGTGTAAGATCCAGTTTCTTAAATCCTCAGCAACTGGATTCAATAATAAATGCTGTTCTTCTTGGCTCTTGTAAGACATAGAGTTTATTCAGCTCTCATGCAATCAGTCTTACTAAATCTAGAATTCCACTTCATGGTTAGAGTTTTTTCTCTCCTCTGGTCAAAGGAGAGTCATCAGAAATGTCTCTTACTGACAAGAGGTATTTCTTTGTTCTCAAACCAACTAACTTAATTGCACATAATGGCTCTCCTTAGCTTGATTTATTGTCCTGTGCTGAGAATATTAATTCCATCACACACAGTTTGGTAATACAAAAACAAACCAACCAACCAACCAACCAAAAACCCCAAATCCTCCAACTATTTGAGTGAAGAACATTGTATTTATATTCATCTCTTTTTCTTGCCAAAAACCCCCCAAAACACACACACACACACACACACACACACACACACACACACACACACACACACACACACACACCTCTGCTGAGAGCAAGAAAATGAGGTTGCTTTGTTTGTTTCTTTTTCAACACTAGCTAAAATTTAGGAGCAATTGACGTGTAATCCTGAAAAATGTCTATTGCCAAGTCCGTTTCCCCCCAGATTTAAAGCATGGGTTCAGAGCAGGAATCCAGTTACCATCACTCAGTCTATGCTAGTTACAAGCCCTGACTTTACCTCCCTCCAGAAACCATGGCAGTGTGTCTCACGAGGATCTGTGTTTGCACTGAAGGATAAACAAGAACTCACGCCTGCATTCCTTGCCTCTAGAGCCAGGCTGTCATAATTCTCATTTAGATCTGGAAATCGCTCTCCCTCCCCATTTTTACAGATTGTTTCAAAATTTGTATTTTGTTTTCTAATGATGCCTCCAATGCTGGCAAGGTTTCTTTCATTCCATGGCAACATTCCAAGATGATAAAAACAGTCTGTTTGAAAGATTTTTCCTACTACGTTTGGGAAACTGACCCATGTGGGACAAGAAGAAGGAGCTGGCTTATAGACATGCAGAGAGTGAGCCTGGACATGCGCCGCAGGCTGGCTTTGCCCACGCAGGCCCGGGTCCTTAACGCATGGCTTCTTTGAATATCAAATAACTTAGTGGGCTCTGAGTAATTTCCTTTGTATTTGACTTATAAAAAAATGAGTTTATTTCGCCTCAGAGGCCTCTGTTGGCTCAGTCAACATCACAGCTATTTCCTAAAGGGTAAACTCAGAATCTCTTGGCAATCAGTTAGTCAAATAACAAATATCAATTTACCGCAGGGTTAATTCTCTCCTTGTGGTGCCAGTAGGCGCTCTGAGTACATCACGGAGAGCCTTTGCTGGATGACTCAGAGCCACAGAAACAATCTGTTGCTTGGAGAATCTGCTGAATGAATCCTCAGAGCTTGTGAAGACAGTTCTGGCTGGTGTTTGCTGTCAGAAAGGAACTCCCACACCAGGCATCGGCTCAGTCTGCAGCAGGGTCACTTGACGGCACCAGTGACTTTCTTTTTCAGTTCTTCTCTCTTGGCCTGTTTTCATCCCATGGTCCTTGAACTAGATGGTCCCGCTGTCGGGGAGCGGGACTAAGGGACTAAGGGAAGGTCTCACGTACCCTCCACGTGCAGAGAATTGCAGACGAGGCAGCAGAAGCCAAGGCCTGGGAAGAGGCTTGACATCCTTTCACATCCTTGCATTCCTGATTGATGTACCAGAGCCGGGCCAGAGACCTGACCCTTAGGCCTGTACTTTTTGAATATGGAGAGTACACTGTCAGAGCAGAACAGAATAGGGTTGGTAGAATGCCATGCTGCTTGAAAATTTTTAAAAATGACCTTTCTGTTTATGAAATTAATACATTTATTGTAGGAAATTCAAGAACCACAAAAAACTAAGAAAATTGGAACACACACATACACACACACACACACACACACACACACACACACACACACGCGCGCGCGCACGCACACGCACGCGTACACACACTGAATGTAGGGCTTCATGCATGCTAGTCAAGTGTTCTACCACTGATCTATACTCCCATTATTGAATCAAGTTTTTTTTTTTTTCCAGCTCATCAAGTTAATTACTGTTAAACTTCTTCCAGTTTATTTCCGTGCAAAGGTAGCTCCTGACCCCCTTCCCAGGCATCAGCCAGGACAAGAAACAGGAAGCACACAGCCAGTTGGATTTCAGATGCTCGTGCCACTGTGTCCAGCTTTTTCATGGGTTCTGGGGATCCCATCTCAGGTCCTTAGGCTTGTGTGGCAAGCATTTTCACACACTGAGTGAGCTCCTCACATGACTAGTCACTCAGGAGAACGTTGTCTAATGTGCATTTTGCTGACATTCGTTCTAAGTATGATTAAACACTAATTGTGATCAAAGTTCTGAGAACCAAAATTAGAGTTTAGTGGTCAGTACTTGTGCAGGTTCGGGGGTTCAGTTTGTGTTGGGCTACCTGGGGTAGTGGGGAGTTAGCAGCTAAGAGCATGGCTGAGACTTGAATCTAAGTCCCAGATGATGGCCGGTGACACTTCCCCGGGCTGTACACACCTGGCATCTTGCTGCATTGGTTCTCTGCAGAGGAGGAAGTAGATGGGATGATGACTGCACTGGGACCCTTTAGTAGGGGGTCCTTACTTTCACTTAAGTAATTCTCACATCTGCAGGCAGTTGAATTTCAAGTGTTCAGTTTGCTAGCCCTTGCCTTTGAACCAGAATCTCCCATGTGGTGCCTGGCCTTCATATTTATTCATAGATCATGCAGATGACCCTGAATCATGTCATAGATAAATTGCTGGTGAATGGTCTGAATTCAGGCGGCAAAAAGAATGAGGTGCTTTGATCAGGGAGACACTGTAAGCTAGAGTGCTGAGTACTTTGGGTGACCAGCTATGGGTAGAGAATGAGAACAGTGGGATCGTACTCCCTTGAAAATAACCAGAGATGCCTCTTATGCCAGTTTCCTGTGTGGCAACCTGGAGAAGGATATCTATGGAAGAGAAGAGAGGCCATTCAGTTTTAGATACAGACTCAACCTCCCATCGAAAAGAGCCCACTTCCGATCACCTAGAAATGCTGTTAAATTTGAGCAACCATGCTTCTGTCAATGTGCTTGGCAGGCGAGAAGCAGCCAGGAAGTGCTTCCTTTGTATAGTACTTCCTGCATTCAAAGGACACATCCAGCTTGCTGGGTACCGAGCTTTGCTGCGTGTCTTTTATGTGCTAGGATGACTTTTGCCTGGGTCTCATCAGATGGTAAGACCAGAGCCGAGAGAAGCTGAGTCATCGTGGTAATG
Source organism: Peromyscus maniculatus bairdii (assembly GCF_049852395.1). Classification (NCBI taxonomy): domain Eukaryota; kingdom Metazoa; phylum Chordata; class Mammalia; order Rodentia; family Cricetidae; genus Peromyscus; species Peromyscus maniculatus. The sequence continues at coordinate 95,791,355 of NC_134855.1, read as the reverse complement.
TCATCTCAGTCAGGAGCCAGGCGGCACCGAGAGTCAAAGCTTCTGATGTTGCAAGTCCGGTCCCTCCCGTTGTTACGCAGCCGCCTCTGGTAACATGGACGGGCAGGCTTAGCATGCATGTGGAACAGCAGCAGCTGTGGTCGCCCGCACAGCCTCACGCAGCCACCGGTCAGTCCAGGTGGAGGAAGAGCTGACGAGGCCCCGCTCCTAACCGAGGGGTTATTGGCAGCTGATAGCCGCTGGGGGACGGATACCCATTTTTCTTGGGAGGTGTGGCCACTGGTAGACTGCACATGCTTCTGACGCCCCCACAGCAATGCACACATGGGCAGCACTAAACAGATGTAGTGGGTTGTTGTTGTTATTATTATTATTATTATTATTTCAAGACAGGGTTTCTCTGTGTAGCTTTGAGCCTTTCCTGGAACTCACTTGGTAGCCCAGGCTGGCCTCGAACTCACAGAGATCTGCCTGCCTCTGCCTCCTGAGTGCTGGGATTAAAGGCGTGTACCACCGCCGCCCGGCTATTATTTTTTTTTTTTAAAGAGGAGAGGATATGAAATTTGGAGATGGGCATGTTGGGGGAGATCCACGGGGAGCTGGAGGGGTGAATGGGGAGTGGATATGATCCTATTTCATTGTACAAGAGTATTTGCAAAGAATTAGAGAAATTAAAGAAATGTGTGTGACAGACTTGAAGCCCAGAAAAACTGCAAACAGGACTCAGGCTCCTACCCAGCAGTGGTTCTCTCTACTGTACCTTCCTGCTTTTCAGATGATGCCAGACACGGAGTTTATCTCCCCACTTGTTCATGTGTATCTGGACTTTTAATTCCTCAAATAGGAAAATTGAAAAAAATTTCTCAACACGGGTTGAAGAGAAGAGACACCAAGCAAGGCAGTTGACCTTCAAGTCTCAGTCACATTGGAGGGTCTATGGCTGGACCTTAACTGGCCTGTGAGTGAGTTCTTTTGCTTTGAATTTAGGAACCTGACCCCGATGAAGAAAGAAATACAGAGCCAACTCCAGGAGAAAAGATACTCCAGGAGAGCAAAGAGCAAAGGGACCAGCAGTCTCGGCTGAGAGCCATTGATGGGAAGCTGAGAGAGATCAATGAACAGGTGTGGTCTTTCTCACTTAAAACCTAACCATAGCCATCATTGTCCTAAAGAAACCAGTCAGCTAGATTGTTTTTAATCGGCCATGAGAACTTGCCAGTCTAAATGAAAGCAAAAAATATGACTCATAGGACTTAAGATGATAGCATGATACAATAATTTGTATAGTGTTACCCGTAAAATACTATCTGAACTCAGAATCACATGTCTGTGTCTGACAGGAACACACATGTTCCCTTCTGGAAAATATTTAGTTTTCAAAAATATCCCATTCTTATGTACTAGCTTTAATGCTTAAATATTCATGTGTCTTGTTTACAATAAATACATTTTTAATTTTAAAACAGTATAAATAATTTTAGCCTGCTACATATTTTTCTTGCTTTTTAAAAAAATATGTTTTTTGAGCTAGAGTCTCAGTGTGTAGCCCAGGCTGGCCTTGAACTTTGTTTTTAAGGAAGGAAAGGTCTTTTGGTCAACAGTTTGAGGGTACAGTACACCATGGCAGAGAAGATGTGGTGCTGACAGTGCCCTTGGCCTCGGACTGTGGCAGCAGGAGCTGGAGGCCGCTGGTCACATTGTGTCTGAAGTCAGGAAGCAAGGAGAGCAGGGGACAGCCTCTGGAGGATGCTTCTGGGAACCGCTTAGTCTACATTATTTTCTTATTCTTGACCCTGTAACGGAGTATCCTTTCAAGATCACTGCTGCTTATGCCTCATGACCTGAGTTCGAATCCTGGAAGTCATGGTGGATGCAACTCTTGAAAGTTTTCTTCTGCCTTTCACACGTGTGCTGTGGTGCCCACCCACCCTCACTCACATACATGCACAAGTATACACACGTGCCACATGCACACATTATAATAATAAACTAATTTAAAGATGACTGATTTGGGAAAAAGAGGTATAATACATGGCCACAGAACTGGTGAGTTGAGGATCAAATCCACAGCCCATCTTAGGGAAGGGAAAGAAGAGCTAAACCTAACACAGGAGTCCTGATACCTACTCTTGGAGACACCTGTCTCCCAGGACTGACTTTGGAGCAAAGGCTGGAAAACTGCTTCATTCTGTGCTCTGGATGGTTGCTGATGGCTGCTGATGCACATTTGTCTTGGTCAAGGTTAGCTGAGAGAGTGGGATTCAGCCATTCCGTAGATGGCCTCGGTCCTGGACTCAGCTGTTAGGAGCTATGGGAAGAAGACAGACAGACAGACAGACAGACAGACAGACACACACACACACACACACACACACACACACACACACACACACACACAAAACACAGTGAAGCTGAGCTCCACACACTTCGTGTTGGATTGCACATTCACATAGTGCCCATAAAGCAGCTGTATAAAAGCCTCCCTAGACAATCTCTCCATCGTTTGCTGTACACATGACAAACAGTCTCTGGGACTCTTGTTTTTTCCTCTGTCTGAAACTTGATTTCTATTGTTTTGGATGTTCTCGTCCCACCCAGTCTTCTAAACCACCCCCCCAACGACTTTATAACTTCCCAGAGTTACAGTCCTGTAATGCAAGCGTCTGTTGTGGGCACCATGGTTATGATCCAAATTGCTTAGGCTCGAAACTCAACTTTGTGATGTTAGTATATTGTGAAAATTTTTCCCAAGGGGAGATGAGAACAAGTTTAACTCCACTGAAGTTTACCCTGGGAACCAATGAGTTTATTAGGCTTGCTTAGAGATCATGAGTGAAGGGTAATGGGCAGGTGTATGGGTGAGCTCCACTAGATGGGCTACACCACTGTGGATAGTGGCTTTCCATGGCTGCAAGGATGAAGTCCTTCCCCAGCTTTCCCCAGACTAGATACTTTGGCTCTTTCCCAGGGCCCAAGGTCACAGGAGATTAGGGCAAGATCTCATAATGGGAAGAGTGGATACTTAGGTGAGGGTCCAGTGACCTGCTTCATCCCCTCCTCCTCTGAGGGAATGCCGAGTCACCAAGCTCAGTTGTGATCTTTTGCGAGCAGACACAGCAGACTCACCAGTCTTAGGTCTTGGTCTTGTGCTGCTCTGAGGATAGGGCTGTGCAATTCAGTAATATGGTATTTGTGTGAGCTTATTTCTGGACGGAGGAGGATGGAGTACAGGTAGTGCAAATGGAAGCTGGAAGGGGGTAATCCTGCAGAGGACCCATGTGTCCTTCTCCTGACTCAGGATGAATGAAAGGAAGGTTGGACCAAGAAAAGCAGGCTTGGAAATGGAGAGTGAGAAAGGTTACTGTGTGCACCAGGGATCGGAGCGAGGAGGAGATAGGACAGCATTACGTCTGTGAGGACGAGATGAGTGTGCAAGTGAGCCACGGCCCACCTGAAGCCCGTCAGCAAAGATGGCAGGTCTCTCCGACAGCCTTCCAAAAAATGGGCATTGAATTGAAACAGGGTGAGGAGAGCTTGGATAATGATACATGGAGGGTCAAAGGAGCAAGGAGTTGATGATAGCTCTGATTTCATGGTCAGAGGAAAAATGAATGCAGTGTGTGTACTCCAGATATCAGTTCTTTGTTCCAGCTTCAGAACTTCTTCTGTATAACAGTACAGAGTCCATGGCAACTGTCAGATGTATGAGGTAGATCTCTACATCCTGAAAGGAAGATGCACAGATACATATGGAGAAAGATGTCATTGCATGAATCAGTGATTGTTGTGACTCCATTTGTATGGAGAGGTCATGGGGAAATCCTGGGCCCCTGTGTGTCACATGCTGGCGGTGATGGCTTTTAGTGAGGCTAGGGATGACAGAGAGCTGAAGAGAGGAAACACACTTTTTATGACATGCTAAAGGGGAAAGCATATTGGGACTAAGGTGAATGTTATATTATGTTTCACATTTTTCTCTATCTTCCCAATTTTAAAAAAATACAGGTGTTGTATTTTAAAAAAGCATAAATGTTTATGAATATGAGGATTTATTGCTGTTTATTGTCCCTTGCCTGATCAGTGATCTTTAAACATTTAGAGACAGTCATTACAACAAATGAGATTTAGTCTTACTGGTAACTCAGATTCACATTCACACACTTGTTAGGTACTGTATACACCTGATAGACCAGAGATGATATCATCGATGTGACGTGATTGTGTGTGAGTGGGGATGGTATAAGTTGGGGCCCAGTAATAACTGAAAATATTGGTAGATTTTTAAATTGTTTTTTTCTCAGAAAACAGTTGACTAATAGATACAACAGTGAATATAACATTATTTATATTTTTGCCCATATAATCTCACTTTTGGAAATAGTTCCAAAGAAATAATATTCAAGGAACACCAAGCCAAACAGAACAGGAAGCAACACAAATGCTCTTGAGTTAATGAATGCTAAAGGAATTTACACATTATGAGCCCAGCTAAGACTATGGCGGGACATTAAAAATAATGAATATGTGGACCTCACTGATATAGGACTTTTACGTGGAATTGTTTGATAGAAAACAAAAAAATCAAAGTTGAAGGTTGATCTTACCAGCTATATGTAATGTATGTTACACATTCATGTGCAGTGAATGAATAGGAATAGCTTGCCTTTATTCTGCTTCCCATTGATTTCCCCTTTCTTCTAAAGGAAGAGAAGTCATAATTGAGGAATCCTATAATTTCATTGTATCATTTAGAGATGTTTTAATCCACTGATATAATGATGGACTTCTTGATAATTTAAGAAGTAACAATAATTTATTCCTTATCTATTTTTTTTTTAAGAAAAGAATATCTTTAAGTTCTAGACCGAGGTAAAAATGCCTTTAAAGAAGTAGTTTGGTAATTCCACCGTTCATAGCTTTCAATTTTAGATTTCGGATTTTCAAAAGAATCAGCGATCCGCCTTTACCTCAGTGAGCCCATTAATAATGCAATGGAGAGTGGTTTGTTAGGATTGGGGAGAGCTCTTCATGGTTCCAATCATTCCAAAAGCTCCGACCACACTTTCAGGTCTTTATTGTGTCTCCTTTGAGTTTTTTTTTCATTGTTTTCCTCTTTCGACGTTGCTCCTACATCTCTGCACATTCCTTCCTGTTTCTGTTTCCTGGAAACCACAGTTTGACCTTGTTTGGTGAACTGAGTTATGATTGCATCAGGGTGGTTAGCTCTCTAAGCCCTTGCTGAGCATTGAGGATAAGAATGTGGTTCACAAAGGGCTATCAACCCTTGTGTTCTTATTTTGACATGTGCTTACATTCCGCCTGCTATGAGAATGGCTGGAGCCTGGTCCAAAGCCCAGGGCATTTTGTTTGCTCAGAGAATGGGTTGGAGGACGTTCCTCTAGTTGTTGAACACTGGGAAATCGGTTGTAGAGCGTGGAAGCTTAATCGTCACACAGGCCAGTTCTGTAGCATAGAAACCAAGGTACCGAACAGATAAGTGATTTTTCAAAAGCTCACAAGTACTTAACAGTAGGCTTAGGCCAAACCCCAGTTTTCCTGGTACCTTAGTCTCTGAACTTCTCAATAAATAGAACTATTAATTGCTTCTGTGTGGGTCAGCCGTTTTCTGTGTGGGATTTGTGACCACCTCGTGTGGACTGTGCCATCATGTCTGGCTTTCTTATACTGTTTCTGGGAATTCAGCGGAGGGCCTCATGCTTACACAGCAAATACCTCACCAACTGAGCTCTCTCTGGTCCACATGCATAGAACTTTTATTAGAATATTTTCAGCTATCACCCATCTCTTGGCATGCCTAAGTTATGAATTAAATGTATACATGGATGTATAGGAGAAAACAGAAGAGATAGGGTTGGCACTAACTGGAGTTTTAGGCATCCCCTCCCCTCCCCTCCCCTCCCCTCCCCTCCCCTCCCCTCCCCTCCCCTCCCCTCCCCTCCCCTCCCCTCTCCTCATCTTCCCTCCCTCCCTCCCTCCCTCCCTCCCTCCCTTCCTTCCTTCCTTGTTTTTTGAAACAGAGTTTTTCTGTGTAACAGCCCTAGTTACCCTGGAACTCACTCGGTAGCCCAGGCTGGCCTTGAACTCACAGAGATCCGCCTGCCTTTGCTTCCTGAGTGCTGGGATTAAAGGCGTGCGCCACCACGACTGGCTACTGCTTTTCTTATGGTTGCCATCTAAAGTTACTTCTATCCCAGAGAAAGGAGTGACTAAGGCAGTGGCACACAGCGACAGTTGTCGGGGGTCTGCTTGCCACTGGGGGCGAAGAAACTTTCCCCCGAGTGTAAATCCAGGCACTCCCTGCTTCATCAAGGAAGATTTGCTGACTGGCACAATGCCTTTGTGAAAACCAGTAGCTGACAGTTTGAGGGCTGGCACCAGCCAGTACACTGCTGTGAAGGTCCCAGAGGGTCAGGGTGTCTGCTCCTAGGTCTGGTGATCTGAGTTCAATTCTTGGGATACACATGGAGGGAGAGAACCTGCTTCTTCAGGTTGTCCTCTGATCTCCACACACACAAACACACAAAAAATAAACAAAAGTGAAAAAAGTTCAATTTTGAGTTTTGATCAACATTGTATATTAACCTAAATATGTGTTTACTTTGGCTTTAAAAATAAGACAACTTCAAAAGATACATTAATAATAAAATGAGGTGTGTGTCTGTAAGGGTAGAAATTCAATAGAAATGCAAATATCAGTGTTCCTTAATCTGGGAGTTCCCGAAGGTGAGATTATAGCCGCCCACGTGAGCTGGGATAGACCAAACTCCTGAGGAGGTAAGGGAGTGCAAATGTCAGGTTTTCAAGGGTATGGAAGAAGGTTGGAAAAAGAAGGAATAACCTGAAAAATGGTGCCTAGATTTATGAGTCAGATAAGGTTTCATGTTTAGAGACAGCATGGCCATGCAGCCAGATTCTGTGGCAACTTCTGGATAAGACAGTTCTGGTTTTACTTGCATGACAGACTAGATGTCTGGAGAAACTCAAAAAGACCCAAACAAGCTGCATGAGATACACTTTTAAAGGCAATTTTAAAATGGACTATTTTTATGGAGACATAACCATTAATTTTTATGGAGTAGAGTACGATAATTTGGTACATAGATTCATCAAATTGTGGTAACAAACATACTCAGCCTCTTAAATGTCAATAATAATGTCTACATACTGGGGACTTTGGTCTCTTTTAATTATTTGAAAAAAATAATAAATTATCGTAACCTGTAATTATCCTACATGCTATAGGAATTTCTCAGTGAATTTCTCCTGTCTGTGTTTTGATACCCCTTTATCTAACTTCCTTCTGTTCCCTTTCTCCACACCCTTCCCAGTCTCTAGTGACCACCATTTCACCTCATTTTTCCAGATCAACATTTTGGTTTCCACAAGTGAATGAGAACTATATTTTTCTTTCTGTGCCTGGCTTATTTCCCTTAGCACCGTGGCCTCCAGTTCCGTCTCTGCTGCTGCAAACGACAGGACTTCATTTATTTTTCTAAGACTGAATAGCAATCCACTGTGCATACACAGTATATTTTCCTGGCCTATTTATTCATTGGTGGACAGCTTGGTGGAGTCCGGACTTGGCTATCGTGAATGGTGCAGCAGGGGGGTGTGGAGGGCTGCAGGCATCTTTTTGGTACAATGACTTCATTGCTTTGAGGCATATACTTGTTGGTGGGATGTCTGGATCGTATGATAGCTGTATTTTTAAATTTGTTTCTGTACTGTTTTCTATAATTTTACTAGTTTTTCTTCAATCAGTCATGAGTAAAAGAGTTCCTTTTTATTTGCATCTGCACCAACTTTTACTATTTTCAGAGGTTTGGGTAATAGCCATTCTTACTGGAACGAGTGATACTATGGTTTTGGAAAACACTTACCTGGTGGTTAGTGATAGGGAGAGCATTTTTTTCAAGCACTCCCTGGCCATTTGTATGTCTTCTTTAGATAGAAGTCCATTCAGACATTAAAGATAGCCTTGTGTACTCTGGATAGGAAGTCTTTGTTGGATGGACACTTCGCACATGTTCTCTCCCATTTTCAGGCTCATGCCCTAACTGTCCTGTGTTACCTTCTTGTACAGAAACTTATTTGGTGAAATCTCATTTTTACTTTTGTTGACTGCTTTCAGGGGGCTATCCCCCAAATTCTTTGCCTATACAAATGCCTTAAAGTCTTTCTCCTGTGTTTTCTTGTAGTAATTTTAGAGTTTAATAGTCAGGTCTTTGGTAAGTTTTGAGTTGGTATTTTTTGTATGGTGAGAGATAGGAAATCTCATGTCATTGTTTTGCATATGTGTATCTGGTATTACTCATTGCATTCATTTAAAAGACTCCTCTCCAGTGTATACTCCTGATACAATGAAAAGAAGAATCACCTGATGTAGTGGGTGGCCATTTGAGCCGTGCCCTGAATCACCACCCCTAGTGAGTCAGCTGTAGCTGTTACACCTGCCTGTGACCTTGAGGTACCTGTCCCTGGGGAGTGGCCGCCAGGGACCCTTAAGACCTGGGATGCATGTGTGTGATTCTCTCTTGGTTACCTCATGGTTTGGATGCTGAGATCTTGGACCAAGCCGTTCGGTGTGGGACATAGCTTAGCTTTCCTGGACGCTATGATAACTCTCCCATGGTTGTGAGTTTATCCCCAAATAAATTCCTTTGATAATTAAATAGACTCCATGGATTTATCCCATTATTTGGCACCCAATGTGGGGCATGAACCCACAATCCTGTGATTAAGAGTCCCATGCTCTACTGACTGAGCTAGCCAGGCTAAAGGGATGAGGATTAGTTTTGGGGTTTTGTATTCTTTTCCATTGATTTGTCATTCCATTGATTTCTTTGCCAGTAACATGCTGTTTTGGTTACTGTAGCCTTGTAGCTTTGATGCCAAGCACTGTGATGCCTTCAGCATTTGGCAGGGTGGGGGTAGGGTTGTCTTGGCTTTTTCAAGCCTTTATAGTTTCACATGAACTTTAGAGGCTTTCTTTTATTTCTATGCAGGATGCCATTGGTGTTTTGAAGGGAAGTTCATTGAATTTCAGCTCCCTTTGGAGAGCACAGCCATGTTAACTGTCCTAGTACTTCTGGTCCATGAACACTGGGCATGTTTCTCTTTTCCATGCCTTCTATAATTTCTTTCATCAGAATTTTGTAACTGTAATTGTACAGATTAAGACTTCTTTGATTAAATTTATTTTTAAATATTGTTTTTGGTAGATATTGTAAGTGGTGCTGCATTCTTAATTTCTTTTATCAATGAGTTTGATATTAGCACATGAAAGTGCTGCTGTTTGTGTGATAGTGTTAGTATCCTTCAAATATACTGAATTTCTCCATCAGTTCTAATGGCTTTTCAGAAATACTTATCGATTTATTTAATATGTATGAATGTTTTGCCTACATGTACGTCTGTGCACTGTGTGTGTGCCTGATACCTGCAGAGGTCGGGGAGTGTCACATTCCCTGGGAGTGGAGTAGCAAATGGTTGTAAGTCAGCATGTGGGCACTGGAAATGAAACCGGGGTCCTCTTGAGGAGGAGCCAGTGCTCTTAACCACTGAGTCATCTCCCCAGTCCCATGTGGTTTTTAGAGCATGGCTGAACTGGCAGAAAAATAATAAAGTTCCTGGGAGGCCAGAACTGGTAAGACAAGGTGAACTGAGGTGGAGGTCAGCGACCACTGGAATGGCATTGTCCCTGTGTTAGCCATCGATTTCCCAAGCCTGCAGTGTGAGTTTTAACAGGATGTGTATAGGGTTCCAGGACGTGAAGCCCAAGATGGGGTGCAGGTCAACCAGAACTCCCATGCTGTGTTGATGCACCACACAGTAAAGGGCCAATGGAAGAACTAGGAAACACCTGGGTCTGGAGAGGGAATTGGAGTGGGGGGGTGGCACATACATCTCTGCTTAGGTTGTGGGTGGATTGGGGTAAAGAAAAATCCCCAATTCTCCTGAGAATTTCTAAGTAGAACATGTGGTTTTGAGTTTGCGTTCACACTGGTCATAATTCTAGGTCTTAGGTGGGGGGAGTTTCATTCTTGGCTGAGGAAAAAGGGAAATGGCCTTGAAGAATGAAGTTAAACTAATTCTCACAAGTGAAGCTGAAGGAACACGGATCCACAATACAGAACTACCTGCTTCCCTTCCCTGCCAAGAGCTGAGGGGATAATAAACTGTGGGCAGGAGTTAACAGAAAGAACCCACTGTGGAGTCGCTTCCACAAGGAGCGCAGAGTTTGCAATGTCCTGTTTCAGAGCGTAGCACCGCTCCGTGTAATGTGTTTAAAGGAGTAATAGGGGCCCTGGGCTGAGTCCAGAGGAGATTTGAAATGGTGTCTGGTAGCACTCGCACATACACAAGTATAAAGAGAAGGACATGCTTGGGGTTGGGCCTTGACCTTGTACAGAGCCCTGCTGCTATACCTGTCACCTTACCTGTTTCTGTGGCTTCTCTAAAGCTTTGTATTGTTCTTGAGAGAACACTGTCAGCATTTTCAAACCACCCAGAGAAACACTGTTCGGGAGCTTTTCAGAACTGGTAGAGAACAGGTGTCCACATATACGTATGTGTATTATTACAACTTACTCAAGATAATGCTTTCACTGTTTAGTGTCTCAGTTTTCCGCTTACTCATCTTTCCTTCCCCTCCCACGAGCTCTAGGCAATTCTGATCTTCACATTGGCTCGTTTTGCCCTCTCCAGTAGGGCACACAGCAGAAATAATACAGCATGTAAAATCTAGGCTTGTTCCATTACTGACGCCTATCTATTGAAGACTCTCCCATGTTCTTGCGTGCGTTATCACTGAGGTACCGTCCAATGCACCATGCTCTTTGTTTGCCTGCTGAAGTACATCTTGATTTCATCCACATTTTGGCAGCTTTAAACCTGCTGTAAGCGTTTCTGTGCAGATTTCTGTGTTGACATGTTTTCAGCTTGCTTGGCCATGTATCTAGGAGAACACTTGATAAATTTTACGGTAAGCATACATCAACTTGGTGTGAATTTGCCAAGCCATCTTCTACAGTCTTCACTCCCACCAGTCAAGAAGAAGAGTTCGTATTTCCCATCTTTGTCAGTCTCTGGTGTTTTCGTTGTTTAGAATTGTGGCCACGCTAGTAGCTATAAAGCCTTGCTGTTTTCATCTGATGATAAGTGACGTGGGCTCCCTTATATGCGTCTTTAGCGCATGCGTGTGTTCTTTGGTGGGGTGTCTGTTCAGATAGTCTTCTCATTCTCAAATTGGGATGTTCATTTGCTTATTGGTGACTTTTGTTTTTTTCAGATATAAGTTCTTTATAAAACATGAGTTTTTAGAAATATCTCTCCCTTCTGTCTTTGACATTTACATTCACAACACACTTCTCATTGCTTCGAAGGATTAGTTATATTTTCTTGTTACAAATAAAAAAATTCTATGATATAATTAAAAACAATATGAAATACTAGAGTTTAAAGAATTGTTTGAATAATAGAAACTAGAACTCCTGTCTGTAGTTTTCTGCATGAGTACCTGCTAGTTATAAGATGATTCTGCCCAAAAGCTGCACACATAATTGGAATCATAAGTGGATGCAGATTTCACAGCACAGCCTCAGTTTCCCAAGAGAACCCTGATGTCAATTGCTGTGCTCACCAACCACGGAAATGGCTGTTATCCTAAGAATCCTTCCTGCTTAAAGCTGCATTTAAAATGGCACAAATATCCTTGCTCCTGTTTTGCTTTAGAACATCTCTTCACCCTTTCTAGATGCATAAGCATTTCTATCTTTCTGGAGTCTTCACTGAGTTTGTGCAGGAACCCTTGGGCTGCATAGGAGACTCCTAAAGCTTTGTATAGTCTGGGGACCAGCTTTTCTTTCCCAAGGCCAAGGGTAGCCCTTAGGTGTTTTTCAGGGCTTCAAAATGGAAGTATCGAGCTGTTACTATTTTGGAGTCATAGTTTATGACTAGTTTTATATTATTTTTACTTGTTCCACAATAGAAAAAGTTTGGAGTTAATTAGATGCAATCGGATTTCTGTACATTTACTATGCGTGAACCTCACAATGGAAAGTGAGGTATAGACTCAGACTTTTGATCTTGGGGGAAAGGGATGGGACTAGTCACCAAGTGTGATAAAAGAAAACAGCAAGAGACATAATAAAGAAAGTGCTTAGCTTGCAGACAGGGAATATCAAAATGGAGAGTGATTGCCGCGGAGAGGCAGGAAAGGCTTTGTGGAAACTGAAGCATACATTGAGCCTTGAAGTAGGATTTCATTTGGCTGAAATGAGAGCGGGAGTAAAAAGACTGTACTGTTGGGAAGGGCCAGCTGTGGAAAATGTGGGCCATGTCAGAGAACAGATCAGTAGTGCTTGTGGACTAATCACGTGAAGTTTGGACTTTCTGCCAGTGACACAGAGACTCACGATATTTTAGAAACCCAAGTTTTGCTGAAGCTAAACTGTGAATGGACTTGTTCAGGCCTGAGTCACTTAGAATGTTTCCCAAGCCAAGAGCACATCATCATCACCTGGGCAGCATGCTCACATTCTCTACCTGCCTTAGCTGGGCCTCCATACTTGTGAGATCCGCACAACCACATTTCAGTGTCCTTGAAAGCAGAAGACCTTGGGGTAGTGTTCAGAAAGATGGCAGACACTGTGTGTGGTTCTTGTCACAGGATCACCTTGGGTCAGTTTGAGTAGACCTTACAGAGATCAGTGACATGAGTTTAGTTTGCAAATGCCTTGGAACAAAGCTGTAGTGTTTGGGGTATGGATGGAAGTAAATAAATGGAAGTAAACTGTATAAGTATAAGGGAGCCATATTGAATAGCAGCCTGTGAACAGCCAGTGAAATTTTCAGAGCAGTTGTTTGATAAGATCTGAGCTGAACACTCAGCAAATTATTATTGGTGTTTTTATCACCAACAAAGATACATGTGGAAAGTTACTTGAAGGACTATTTAAACACATAGTTTTTCAGAAAATGCAAGAGTTCATATACAGATACTATGTTGTCAAAGCTTTCATTCTCCTTACTCTGTGTCCAACACTAGTACTGTGGATTCTGCTGAATTCTTCTGTAATTTCTTTCTCTCTTGACACTTCCTTCTTTTTCTTTTAAAGACTCACAAGCATGTTGGTAAAGACACAGTTACAGTAGACGCCCGCAACCTCCCATCCTAATCCATTTACTGTCCCTCTTATTGCAGAATTCGGAGGCAGCCATATTCCTAGGGAAAGAACCTCACTATTCCTTGTAATGGGGGTGGCAGGAGGGGCAGTTCAGGATAAGACGAAAGCAGAAGTTTTTTCCTAAGAAAGGACTGCCTGACCTGTGTCTCTGTCCTTCACTTTTCTTCATCGTTGGCATTTGAGGATATTGCCTGGACCCTTTGGACCATCCTGAAACCACAAAGGCAATGCAGGATGTGGAGAAGGTTGGGACAGTGAGGATATCACAAAGCCACTGCCTCACCTCCTCTTTTTATCTTGAGCTACTTTCTTCAAATAGAAAAGAAAAAACAGCCGGGCGGTGGTGGCGCACGCCTTTAATCCCAGCACTCGGGAGGCAGAGCCAGGTGGATCTCTGTGAGTTCGAGGCCAGCCTGGGCTACCAAGTGAGCTCCAGGAAAGGCGCAAAGCTACACAGAGAAACCCTGTCTCGAAAAACCAAAAAAAAAAAAAAAAAAAAAGAAAAAAAAGAAAAGAAAAGAAAAAACAAACAAACAAAAAAAGAACAACTTTGGTTTGCTGGGTTTCTTTTCTGGAAACCATGGTAATTGATTTTAGAGTTCATCTTTGGGCAGACGCAAGATGATGAACATTTCCTGCTGGATACAGAGGGAGTTCCAGAGTTTCTCAAGGGATCGTCAAGGCACTTCATTGTCTTTACCCTGTGAAAACTGAATTTGAACCCCAAATGGAAAGTTACACATTCCATCATCAGTAGTGATGGGACTCCTCTCCATCACTCAAGCTTGTGTGGCATCAAAGATCGTGCATAAAAAGCATGTGGGATAAAAGACCATGGGGCGTGGGACACTGATCACAGTAGAGCTGGAACTTCAGGCCATCAGAGTCCCTTGGTCCCCAGTTCTGTAGACCCCCTGAAGATGGCATTGATGAAGACTTATTTTCTAGGGACTATAGTGAGCCTGTAGAGTGTGAGGGACAGTACTAAGAATCCTGACATGGCAAAGTAACATCCTAGACCACTACCATCCCTGACAAATGCAACAAAAACTGCGTCATTTGAAATCTCCCAATAGTTAAGAAGGTAAAAAGAAACTACTGAAGTCATATTTAGCCCAACACACCCTAAATATGTAAATGTGTTATGTCTACTTTGCATTGTCTCTGAAATGTAGCCTGTGACCTACACAGCACATTGTGGTCTGGACTAGCCTGGTTCATGTGCGTGGCCACACAGGGATAGTGATGGTTGTGTCCCCAGAGAACAGAGTGACATAGGTAGTGTTCATACATATGTAGTTATCCTTTTCAAAAGCATTTTAATCAAAATTTTAATTTTCTAATGCTATAGGAGAAATTTCTAGAAGACTCTAACACGAGGAAAAGGTTCTGTGGCAGTGTTTAACTGTATACTTTCAATGTGAATCTGAGCAGAACAGTTAGATTAGATCTTTAATTATGATGGGTAAGGATGAAAATTGAAATCTTGGCAGTTACTGAAACCTCATGTGTAGTCTTGGAAAAGAAAGAATGCCCTTACTTTTACCTCTTTGGTATTTTAAGAGGTAGGAAGAGTAAACCTTTTTAGAGTCATTCACAACACAATGTCTGTCTAACAGGATGGGGATCTGTCACCTTGTTTTTCTTTTCTTTCTTTCTTTTTACCACTGTGCTGTTACAGGCTTTTCCTTTCCTCCAGCTGGGAGAGATGAGAAAAGATGAATCTGGGGGTGCAGGGCAGACCGTGCTCCTTGATATTAGAGCTGCTGGGTTCCATATCAGTTGGATCTGTGTTCGCCTCCCAAAGCCAGGGTGTCTCATCAGCATTTCTTTAGGTGCTGTCTGCTAATGTGACCATTATTTATCCCAGATCATGGGATGCACAAAGGATTCTAGGAAGTCAGTTGTTAGCACTTGATCAACCAGCATCAGCTTCGTGGCATGGTGTTTTCAGCTCCATCACCAATAAAATTCTCCCCACAGAGGTGCTGAACATTTCTGGTGTGCAGAGGCTTTACCCCTCCTTCTCTCCCTGTCTGCCCTCTCCTTGCTCTTGGACTTCTCTTTCTGTAGCTAGACGTTTTCCTGGTCTCACCTGGCACTGAGGTCCCACAGCCATTTATAAAATTCCTGTGTCCCGCCTGGTCCTGCAACTGCTCAGACCCAAGTAAACACACAGAGGCTTATATTAATTACAAATCGCATGGCCATGGCCTGTGGCTCAAGCTTTTTGCTAGCTAGGTCTTATATCTTAAATTAACCCATTTCTGTTAATCTGTAAGTTGCCCCATGGCCATGGGTCTGCTGGCATGTCTGCTTTTTCCTCCCCTTTCTCTTCCTGTCCATCTGTTTGGATTTTCCACCTGCCTCTAAGCTGTCTTGCCATAGGCCAAACAGCTTTTTTTTTAATCAACCAATCAGAGCAACACATATTCACAGCATACAGAAAGACATTCCCTCATCACCTTTCCTTCCTCCTCCTTCTCAGTTCCCCTCTCATTCTTCCCCTCCCTCTCTCCTTCACACTCTCCTGTTTTTTCTTCTTTTTCTTTGTAACTAGATTCACTTTGTAATAGAAAAAGAAATTCCCTTGTGCTTAACTTGAAACAACAGATAACCATTTCAGAAAATAAAGAAGACAAATTTATTGAGAGATTTCTCTCCAGTTGCAAAGTACTTATGCAAATATAGTCACCGTTCAGATTTATCTACATAGTAAAAATGATGTTTTAGGGAACCTGGCAACTTAGAAAAATATAAGTGCCCCCCAAAGGTAGTCATCCTCCTATTATACAGAGACAGAGACAGACACAGACACAGACACACGCACAATACATACACACAGACACACACCTATGTACACACACACACACACCCTTTACTCTTTCCTTTCTTCTGTTTCTCTTTTACTTCTTTCTCTTCTTTCCTTGTTTCTTATTATTTTACAAAGCCTAGGTCATACTCTTGCATGTATTTTATAGTCCCACTCTTTCATTTAAGGAAACACAATGCGGAGCAGAGGGATCACTAGTGGTTATGAGTATGTACTGTGCTTGCAGAAGACCCAAGTTGGGTTCCCAGCACTCATATAGGGTAGCTCATAACCATGTGTAACTCCAGCTTCAAGTGATCCAACTCCTCTGGCCTTTGAGAGCACCCGCACTCATGGGCAATCCCCCATGCATACACACAATTAAAAATAATAAAAATAAAATATTTAGAAAATAGACAATGATAATTTAATACCATGGTAGTATATGACTATTGAATGATTCCACTCTTGGTTCATTTCTTGTTATGTTCAATGTTTTTGTTGTTATATATCATGATAGCATGAACACATATTTGTGGAATATTTTCTTGGATGCTAGAGATAAGCCTCCTATCTATCACCAAGCTATATCCTGGCCTTTAGTTTTTTGATCCAGGGTCTCACTATGTAGCTCAGATGCCTTGAAATGCTGCTCTTCCTGACTCAGCCTCCCAAGTGCTGGAATTATAGCCTTTAGCTGGCAGAATATATTCTTAAGTGGAATTGCTTGGAGTAGGTATGTAAAGGGTTTGGTGATGTGGTACCAGATTGGCCTCCAGAGAGCTTTTAATCTGTGTTCTCACTGACAGTGTCTAGAGAGCTGTATTTATGCCTGCAGTGGTAGCATTCTTTTTATTTTTGCCAATCTGATAGTTTCAAGATGATGTCATGCCTTAATTTACGTTTTTGGATTCTAGGGAATTTGAATGTGTTTCCAAATATTTATTAGTAGTTTGTGTCCTTGAATATTTATTTATCAAGGTATTTTTTCTTTCAAAAATCTGTCTTTCTGTACATAGAACATATACTTTCTGTTGTACATGTTCTGCATTTAGCTGTTTCCAAAATGTTACTGCTGATTGTTGTTCCCTGATACTAAGTTTTGTGAGGTGTTGTCTCTACCTTATCTTCCAGTGGAGTCATTGGTGAGAATCATATTTGGCTGTTACAACTTGTTTTCATTTCTTGAAGTGATCCATCAAAAGTATTTATTCCCTTTTATGTGGGAGCCCTGCACCACCTCAAGATTGTGTTTTGAGGAATGCCCCTCAAATCCCCAGCTAATTACATTCTCACTAAAGTACTTGGCATTAGCTTTGAAGATTGCAGCTAATCTCTTCTTTGCTGTATTTCTTAGGATCTAAGGTTTAGATAAGCAATGACAAGTAGCAACAGAAACATCTTTTTTAATTGATTGAGTCAGCTTTTAGTATTTAAATATAATTGAGAAGTAGCAGTTGCACTGCTTATATTTTTGTTCATTTAATGTTTACATTTTATGAAATTGTATACAACCCACACGACCTAAACTCATCCTCCAGACAATGCCCTCAGCAGGCTGCTCAAGCAAAGGCTAGTCAACAGTGCTCTTGATAGTCTGTGAAGACGGAGGCACCGTGTGGAAGGGCCACCCACTGTCCTGGAAATAGCATGGCAATATTGACTTTAACTATGAAAGATAATCAAATTAAGGGCCAGTGAGATGGCTCATTGGGTAAGGCATTTGTTTTGTACGCCTGATGACCTAAATTCAATCCCAGGAGCCCACAGTGGAAGGAGAGAACTGACTCTCCAAAGTTGGTCTTTGACTTTCACATAGGTGCTGTGGCATGTGCATGCCTGCACACAGACAGACAGACAGACAGATACAGACATAGACACAGACACTCCACAATAATAATAAGAATAATTTTAAAGAGATAATAAAACTAATTTGTGCCTCTAAGAATTGAAAGTTAAGTAGGGGACATGACAAAAGATGTAACTAGTGGGTATCTAAGGTATATGAATAATAATGAAAGGCTTTGAAGGGTAAATTATGGAAGATGGTAGGCAAGAAAGAAACCATTGCAGGTAGAGGTTGGGTTGTCATTCTGAGAGGAGTGGAGGTACACGGCAGAAGAAGAACAGCTGGGCACCAGATGCCACGGGATGTCTGGGGCATGGCCCCCCCAGTAGGCAGCCCGCAGAGGGCATCATCAAGGCAGTGGTCAGCAGTGCTCCTGGGTCTTACCCCAGGGAGCCAGTGAGTTCCTTTGCAAATGGCCTGGCTACCACACACACCTCAGGAAAACAGGTTAAAACACGGACACAGGAGAGGCTAGAGAAATATTGCCTGCAGAGAAGCAGCATCAAGGTCTAAGAGACCCAAACTGTACTCTCCTAGGACTCTGTTTGCTGGGAAAATATAAATACTGACAGCATCTTACTATCAAGTTTGGGGCCAACAATGGGCTAAGAAAAGAGAGATGTATGAGTGATTACGAGTCTCCACCTACCTCACATTAGGTATGTCGTCAACTTTTCATTGGGCGACATGCCTTTAAAGACGAGTCCATGCCTGATGAGAACTTGGCATGCTGTTGGCTCAATTGCAGGAACCTCACTAGCCATTGAAGACTGATTTTGGATCACTTTGTTTCATAAGGTTTGGTAGGCGTTAGGCATTCATTTAAAGTCTCTAGACAAATCCCACAATTCCTAAAGTTTGACATTTTGATTTCTGTATTCTTAACCACCCCAGGTTGAGGAATGCCCAGTGATAACTCACTGTAAATGGAATGCACGGATATCATGGAGATGGCTACTTGCTAAAATCCTTGAATCAGAGTGAAAAAAAAATACGCCATTTGTAATGTATACTATTCTATTTATTTATTTTTATAATACATCATAGTTCTCAGAGTGTGCATCCCTCTGAAGTTTAAAATTTAATTGATGTGGCAAATAACAGTTGTGCATCTCACTGACACAATGTGATGTTCCAATGTATGTGTATACAGTAAGAAGATTAAATCCAGCTAATGAACACAGCCATCACCTCGCTTTATTGTTTCCCTGCGCGTGGTGAGAATGTTTCAGATCTATTCTTTTTTTCCTGCAGTTGGGATATGATCTCCATGCCAACTTTGCAGGTAGGTGGCACAGCCATTATAGCTTTTGTTATTGCAGATGGCAATACCAAGACCCTGATTGATGGACACAGGGGCCTTGCCCATCCCCCACGCTTCCTGCCTTCCAGGAGAGTGCTGTTAACACTGCTATTTTATGCATCCTCTAACATGATCATTTGAGTCTATCCAAGGGAAAATGCTTCTCTTTGTTGCACATGTCGTTTTGTTTCAGGCTGCTTACCTGTGGCATTCAAATATTTGAAAGGTGGATCGATTCTCTCCTGAGAAGGGTAACAGTATGGCTCCAGCTTAAGCAGGTGGTCGGGATATTTAACTCTTACTCTGGCAGATGTTTTGGGAAAAATTAGGTGTAGGGCTAGGCCAACCACCACTCACCCAGCTTGATCCTTGCCCAGAGGCTGATTGTAGTGTTTAAGCTCAGCGGGTAAAGCGGGCCAAAGCATCTTCGAGGGAGCCTGTGGTCATGGAGTGTGCCTCATTCATCAAATGCATCCACAAGGGCCCAAACACAGCCTCTTTCACACCCTCTTTCTACCGTTTCTGTGGCTTGTATACTAGACTGTTCAGGAGCTACCAGACCATAAAATCCAGCCAGCAAGAAAGCTGGAAGTCACACAGCCCAAAGGTTTATTAAGTGGCGTGAAGCGCTATTGTTTCGTGCATGCGTTAAATCACTGCTGTCAGCGTAGGGATGTTAAAAAATTCCCGGCTAGTAATAACACGAAGAGCACTTTACGGCTTCAAAAAGAGATAAAAGGAAGCTCTTAGTCAGCACTCTGATGGCCTCACAGCACACGTCGTCGGTTTGGTTTTATGAGGACTTTACTTTTGGCAGATGCTATTGCTTCTGGCAGCAGACACTAATTATCATATAAATTAAGCTGGGAACTGAGGGGAGGCACACAGCCTGGCCCTAGCTACTTGGACCATGGTTTCAAGGGCTTCAATGCCAAGCCGGCATAATGCATAATGCCGGGCCAGGGAGGACAGGGCTCCGCTCTGCTCCTTCCCATTGGGGTCCACTGCGGGGACCGTAAGTGGCTTAGCTGCTGTGCGCACACTGGGGCCATTCTTCCTCTTTCCTCCTCCCGGCTTCTTACCCAGGGTTGTCTCCAGAGCGTTCCGTGATCAGCCTACCGCACCTGCTCTCACTCAGAGGCCCTGATTACGTTCCAGCACACATTCTTACACACTAAATTATAAGTGTCTTCACTTGAATCACTTGTAACTAGTTCCAAAATTGAGGGTTAGTACTTTCCTTTCATAGGGTAACAGGCTTTGGGGTGTTGTGTGAGGGGATTAAGCCCTCCATTTAAAAGCCAAAGATAAAGACGTGGATGATGATGATTTTTTTTTTTCTGTATTTTATTCAAGCCAGAGTGTAATCCAGAACTCGGTAATGCCTGCTTTACATCAGTAAAATGATGCTAAACACTTAGGTAGCTTGGGGATGTGAGTTGAGGAGCCAGGCTTGTAGAATAGTTGTGATACTTGGAGTTGAATAGGGATTTATAGTTGCTAAACAGTTCTCACATAAGCTATTTTGTTTGGAGTTTAAGTAACCCTCGGTGGGGGTAATTTAGGGTTAATGCGAGGCGACTACTTAAGGCCACAGGGTTGGTGGCACAGCTGGTACCCAGACATACATGTCATCTCCTTTTTTGCGGGGGGTCTCCTTTCTTTCACTTCATTCTATTTATTGACTGCAGGTTTCCCTGCCCATTAGCTCATTCAAGTTCCTGCTCAAATTATCATCCCCCGTTAATATGCTTTCTGTTTTTTTTAACTACACTTTATGGAAATTGATCATAATTTGTAGCACCTAAAACAGAATCCCTTGGGAACATTCTGTATAGATTTATATTTTGCTGATGGTATAAACATTTCCCCCACTCTGACAGAGGAAGCTGTTCTACCTTAAAAGAAGTCCCCCTCTCTTTCCTTCCTGTGCTCCCTGCCTCCACTTTTCACCTGTCTCTGTGTTCCCTCCCTCCCTCCCTCCCTCCCTGCCTCCCTCCCTGCCTCCCTCCCTGCCTCCCTCCCTGCCTCCCTCCCTCCCCTCTCTTGTCCATCTCTCTGTTCCTGCCTGTGCTCTTTCCTTACAAGGCTTTAAGGCTCTTGAAAGAATCGTAAAGAAGGCGGGCTGAGGAAGAGCCCTGTGAGAACCAGCTAGTGCAAAGGAGAGAATCTCGCAGATTGCTTCTCTTCAGAGCAGAGTTGAGGATTCGGATGGGTGGAGGAATACTGGGCCAACCCTGCTCTTCTCTGACCCGAAGAAACCCGAATGTCCACCCCATCCCTTTGACAGATTATTCTCGCCTTGTCAGGGCCTTTTTCTTATTGGCCACTTCTTCGGAAAGGACCTTATGTGGCCAATGTCATAGATTGATTCTGGAGCTTAATTTCACGAGAAGTTTTAGCCTTGGTGATGCCAGACGGAACTATGGGGGTGCCAGGCAGGACCACTGGGACTGTGCACTGTCCAGAGGTGCCTGATGAAGGGCAAAAAGGGGCTGAGACCTGCTGAGCTCCTTGTGGTCCGAACATTCCTGGCACGCTGATTCTCGTCACTTAAAATTACTCCAGCCAACTGTCATTTGAATGGATGTTTCTGCCTTAGTGGGCCCCATTTCCAGGTAGACTGGGACATTATCTGTGTGGCTGGGTTCTGTGCCGGGTCTCAGAGCAGGAGCACATGACACCATTTGTCCAATCAGCAAAGCCAGATACGTCACATCTTCCCTTTTTTCCTCTTTTCTCTGATTTTGGGAGAATGTTCTGGTACCTTGCTCTTTAGATGAACACAGGAGCCCATCCTTCTCCAGACACTTGAGTTAAAACCCTTGCCTTTGTCAGTTTAGACAGGGAAAGCCTGTAAGTTTTGGAGCAGGAGATGACATGAAGCAAGAGGCTGCCAAGACAGAGGGCAAGGCAGAAGCAAACACATTTAAAATGCTTTTTGGGACCCACCTGAGCCTGTGATATGTTGGAAACGAGTCTGAGTGAATGGGCAGAAGTGCCTGCCCCTCATCCCTGCCAGCCACAAACAGAATCAATAGCGTGTTCTAGATACATAAAATGCCCACTGCTCAGACCTGATGATGTCACTCCAGTCATGGGGAATTTGCTAACTGTAGATGCTGCAAGGTCATAGGCTGGGCTGATTTTTAAAAAATCTCAACACTCTTTGTTAGATTAGATAATAAGTGATGCACCTTTTGTCTAGTGTGTAGGATCCTTTGGCTTGGAACATCCTGGGGCTTTTTGACAAATTACAGGGCTTTGTTTCTTATTTGTTTGTTTATTTATTTATTTATTTATTTAATTTATTTATTTTCATTTAGTGCTTTTGCTCACAGGGCTTTTGAAGTGACCTGACTTCACTTATGCACGCAGCCAAAACTCCTGTACCAGCCAAATTCCATAGCGTGGAAAATCTTAAGAGTCACTTTGCCGAGTCCCATTGTGTGTATGAGTATAGATATTTAATGTATAGTCTTCGGGCATGGCTCTCTGTAGAGGGTGTGGATGGCGCTTTCATTCTCAGACAACCACCTTATGAGGGATGAGGCAGATAGGATTCCTGTTGTGTCCCTCCAGAAGACACCTATGACAAAAAGAACGAGGCAGTCTTCTTGGTTCTGTGCTGTGATCTGGAACGATGCTTTTCTTCAGAATTGACAGCCCAGTCTATGTTGAGCCGGCTTGTGTTAGTTCCTTTTCTAGTACCGCGATGAAACACCATGACCAAGGCAGCTTGCAAAAGAAAGAATTTGTTTGGGCTTATGGTACCCGAGGACATCATGGCAGCTGGTGGCAGACACAGCCTGAGAGCTCACATCTCAAACCCAAAGCCAGAGCAGCGAGCGAACTGGGAATAGCGTGTGGCCTGGAAACGTCAAACCACCTTCAGAGACGAGACTTCCTCCAGCAAGGCCACACCCCCTAAGCCACCCAAACGGTCCCATTGCCTAGGGACCAAATATTCAAATACGTGAGCCTATGGGAACATTTTCATTCAAACTACCACATGGGCCTTTGAAGCTGGGTGCTGTTCCCACACTTGGGAGGCCGAGGCAGGAAGAATATGCTAAGAGCTTGAGGCTAACTTAGGCTACACAGTGAGTTCCAGACTAGCATGGGCTACAGGTGAGACCCTGTTACAGACAGACAGACAGACAGACAGACAGACACACAAAGACAGGTGCTTAAGACATTCTTTGCAGACTGTATGACAAAACACTGTAGTTAGTAGTTATAGGTAGAACTAAAGTGTGTTTTCCAAGTTTTGTCTTTGTCCATTTGTTAAATGGTAAGTGCGGTACCTATGTTTTGAGGCACCGTTGAGTCCTTGGGGCAGCTCTAGGCAATATGTGGTACCATTTGGAGATGGAGCAGTGTCATGGTGCCACCTAGTGGTCACCCTGGGGTGTCTGGACAGTCTTGCCATTTGAAGCTGGTAGCCTGCGGTGAGTTGTCAGTAGTTCAGGGGCCTCATGGAACATGCCCTTGAGAATGGTGACGGTGATGAGCACACCTTTACCCTTGATGGGATAATATTTTCACCATTGGTTTATGGCCACCAAAATTCTCTTGTTTTAAACTTCTTTGAAATTAGTTTCAAACATTCTTTTCCCCCTAATGTTATAAGCTAATTATGTCAATCAAAATTTTGGGTTAAACTTGAAAATTACATATTAGTCATATTTTATCAACATGTTCTCACATGTAATATTCAGGTGCATGAAGAATATCTGCAGGGTATCCCAGATCCTAACCAAACCTGGATGGTGGCCAGTTACAGTGAACTCTCATCAAAGCTTGTTCTTTGGGGAATAATCTTTCTTTTGTAGAATAGCATAGGAAAAAAAGATCAGTGAAAATCTGTGCTTTCTAAAAATGTGTTTTTAGTTGAGTTGTGTTCCTCAAAAACACAGCACACCAGAGAGGCCACAGGTAGCCCACGATATTAATCTCTCTCTCTTTTAAACCCTTAAAGCACTGGTAATCCAAAACTATAACAAATATTGAAGTTTTTTTAAAAAAACAAACTATTAGTGATACAGATCTTGAATGTAAAGAATATTCCCAGGGGCTATGGCACATTGTCTACTTAGTAACAAGAAGTCTTTGAAGGCTCCTTTCCATAAAAGGCAGAAGCCCCACCTCCACCCTGAGTATTTTTAGGAAAGGACTTTTTTTCTGACTCTCTTAGTTAGGGTTTCTATTGCTGTGAAGAAACACTATGATCATGGCAACTCTTATAAAGAAAAACTTTTAATTGGGACTGGCTTACCGTTCAGAGGTTTCGTCCATCATCCATGGCAGGAAGCATGGCAGTATGCAGGCAGACATGGTGCTGGAGAAGCAGCCTAGAGTTCTACATCCAGATCCTCAGGCAGCAGGAAGAGAGAGTGAGCCACTGGGCCTGGCTTGAGCTTCTGAAACCTCAAAGCCCACCCCCAGTGACATTCTTCCTCCAGCAAGGGCACACCCCCAATAATTTCACTCCCTATGTGTCTGTGGGGGCCATTTTCATTCAAATCACCACATTGACATATAACATAATTTCTTCAGGAAGATTTTACGTGACTAGTATTGTGGTATTTTGTGGGTATGCACTTGGGGACATATTTCCATGAAGAACCATAACATGTGATATGTACTAGCATTTCATTACACACTAATACTTTTTGTCATGGAAATTCCCCAAGGGGGATTGACACGAAACATTGTAGAGACCTTAGGAACTCTCTTCCAGAACATGTTGACTTGAACTGAAGCTCTCCCTATAGATGACTCTGAATTTGTAGACAGCCCTGATGCCATACAATTATTAGATTTTATAGCTGCCTAGACTTACTCCAGTGACTGCTGAGAACAGCCAAACCAAACCAAATCAAACCAAGCCAAATCACCAAACCAAACCAAATAAACCAAACCAACCACATCAAACCAAATAAGCCAAACCACCAACCAATAAAACCAAGCCAAACAACCAAACCAAACCAATAAACCAAACCAAACCAAATAAACCAAACCACTAAACCAATCAAACCAAATCAAACCAAACCAAACCACCAAACCCATTAAGCTAAACTGAACTACCAAAACCAAACCAAATAAACCAAATCACCAAATCAAGCCAAACAACCAAACCAAACCAAATAAACCAAACTACCAAACCAAACCAAATAAATCAAACCACTAAAACAAACCAAATCAAACCAAACCAAACCAAACCACCAAACCCATTA
The DNA here is from genome assembly GCF_049852395.1 of Peromyscus maniculatus bairdii. NCBI lineage: Eukaryota > Metazoa > Chordata > Mammalia > Rodentia > Cricetidae > Peromyscus > Peromyscus maniculatus. The sequence goes on along the minus strand of NC_134855.1, from coordinate 95,765,944 downwards.
AGCTAAACTGAACCACCAAAACCAAAGCAAATAAACCAAATCACCAAACCAGACCAAACCACCAAACCAAACCAAACACCAAACCAACCAAACCAAACCAAATCAAACCAAACGACCAAACCACCAAACTAACCAAACCAAGCCAAACCAAACCAAATAAACGAAACCATCAAATCAACCAAACCAAATAATCCAAACCACCAAACCAAACCAAACACCAATCCAAACCAGAACAAAGCATGGTAGTAGTGTCTGGGTTCAAACTGCTGGTATTTCAGTCCTCGCTCTGCCTTGACTAGCATGGGACCTTTAAGTAGTTCTCTTTCCCTTCATTCTGTTAGCATAGGTAAGAAAACCTCACGGGGTTGAAGGGAAATGCTTGGGACAGTGTCTGGTGGTAATCCACATGTGTGAGCGCTTTCCATCCTTGTTATGGTGGGATGGCTGCAGTTAAGGACACAGTGAGGAGGTCAGGGAAACACTATTTTATTGAGTAAGAATGAAGAGGACTGGCTGGGGGGGGGGGTGATAGAAGAATAATGCATGGAGGCTGATGTAATTTGGAAAAGAAGAACTAGGGAACAAATCTGGATTTTAGCATTCCAAAGTGCAAGATAATTTTAAGTTAGTTTTTCTCATTTGATTTTCCATTAAGGAGAATAAATAGTGGATGGTTCCTGGTACTGTATGAGTGTGTGCACCGTTCCTTGGTCTTCCATTCAGCGGCTGTTCAGGTTTGTATGAGGCGATAACCTTACAGGTTCCCGTTCTGTTCTCTAGCCTTTTAGTTTTTAAGATTTTATTTGATTTTATTTTGAGATGGGGTCTCACTCCGTAAAACTGGCTGGCTTGGAACTTTCTATGTAGATAAGGCTGATCTCAAACTTACAGAGGCCCGCCTGCCTCTGCCTTCTGAGCGCTGGGATTAAAGACGGATACTACTATGCCTGGCTTTATTTTATGTTTAAATCATGTGTATGTGTGAAGGGTTTGTCTAATTATTTTTTATCAATAATGAATCGGGAGTCAGATATGGGGTAAGAACCTGAATGATCAGAGGAGCCACCAGTGACCTCCTCTCTTTTCCGTTCCTCAGTCCAAAAGGATCGAGATCTTCTCTCAGCCCTGCCTTACTACTTCCTGTCTCCTATCTATCCTCACTCAGTCCTTCAAGATCTCTATGGTTAATTTGGTCACCTAGTGGCTAGCTCTGCCCTCTGACTCAAAGCAAACTTTATTGTCAGAATGTGATCAAAATATCACACAGTGTGTGTGTGTGTGTGTGTGTGTGTGTGTGTGTGTGTGTTTGTGAACATGAGTGTAGGTACCTGTGGAAGGCAGAAGATAGCATTGGATCCTTTGGAGCTGGAGGTAACATGTCACTGCGGGCTGCGGATGTGTGTGCTGGGGACCAAACTCAAGTCTCTTCAAGAGCTCTGAGCTTGCCGGTACAGCTGTCTGCAGCAAACGGCCGCAGATTCTGAGCAATGCCTTAGCAGAAGTCAAGGCCACACTGGAGTTTTTCATTCCCAATTGGTGTTAAGAGCAAACGTGTGGTTTTTATATCTCTAGCTGCTTTTTTCCCCTTCAAAGTAAAATATGTAGGTGTCAGTGTTCAGCAGGCCACATTTCTTCTAATGAAAACAGTGGGAACAAGATGTGTTTTATAGGCATATATAAATGTCAGGTCATAATGATTTTAGTGTGCATGTGTAAAAATGTTTGCTGATATTTAAGACATTAGGATCTGTGAAGAGAGTAAATCACGGAAAGTAAATGACAATAAATCATCTATAGACAGGAAACGGTTGAACACTCATCCGGCAATGACGTTGAGAACATTTTATTTCAGTTTCTGTATCACTTGCATGTTTTCTGGCCTTCAGTAACTCAATCCTTGTCCTAAAAGTTATTAGTCTGGGTACTTGACACTGGGCCTCAGAGTTTCAATGACGCCCTTTGTGTTTGGAGATGTGAGGGGTGCTGTCCTTCTGGGGACTGTCCTGGGGAACTGTCTCCGAGTGACGTGCTGATGCCCACGCCAGCAGCTGCTCTCTCTGAACCACTCAATTCCTGTCACCAGGCTGATATACCAAGTCCCCCCCCCCCCCATACACACACACCGCCCCATTCATCAGGAAGCTCAGGGGAAAAATTGATCCTGTATCTGACGCGGCTACAAGACCTTAGCCAGTGTGTGCAGGCCTGTGCGTCTGGAATCGTCTTCACTTCGTTAGTTACTCCAGCTTTTCAGCTGGCTGCCCTCCATGTCACACTTAGTTATTGTTAGAAGCTACTTTAAGTCTACACTGGAATAATGTAGCTTGAAGTGGAGTTTAAAAAAATAAGATTTATTAGATTTCTTCAGCAAGTTCACACTTTTTCCCCATAACTCACAATTGCATATATGCTCTTCAGTGACAAAATTGTAAGCTGGAAATTTCTGATTGCTCTTATGACGTGCTTTAAACCTGTAGGGGCTGGAGAGACAGCTCCACAGTTAACAGCACTCACTGCTCTTCCAGGGAACCAGGTTTGGTTCCCAGCACCCGCATTGGGTGATTTACAACCTACTCTAACTGCAGGTGAGCTGATGCCCTTTTCTGGCCTCTGAGGGTTCTCACACACACATATGCACATACTCACACACAGATACACCTCTGTACACATAGTTTTACAAAAATAAATCTTTATGGCTTTCTCAAATGATTAAAGTAGTACTGGATGAGTATAAAAATGCAAAGATCATAGAAGTGTAAAGCATAGGAATAAAGGTCCTCCACAATTATTTCTTTAAAAAAAAAAAACCACACTAAAAACAAATCCCCAAACCCAGAAAACTAGTTGGGGTTATGTGGCATGACTTCAAATTCATCACACTGAATTTGTAGTGAACATTTCTCTCTCTCTCTCTCTCTCATGTTGTATTGTGCATGGATATGTGTGTTTGTGTGTGCATGGATGCATATATACATGAATGCTTGTGTGGTGGCCACAGGTTGACACTGGATATCTCCCTCTAACATTTCCCACTGTATTAATATTTTTTTTTTTGTGTGTGTGTGTGTGACAAGATCACTTACTGAATCTGAAGCTTGCCAGTTGGCTAGACTGGCTGGTCCGTGACCCTTAGGGATCACCCTGCCCCTCCCCCTCCGGTGCTGAAGTCACAGACTCATGCTACCCTGCCTGGCTTTCTGGGTGCTGGAGATCTAAACTTAGGTCCTCATGCTTATCTGGCTAACCCCTTCCCTGCTCAGCCCACCTCCCCAGCCCCATTGCTTCATTTTCCCCTGGGAATCCCAACAGTGTAACTGTGCTGTGGATGAGGAAGGCTGGTCAGTTCTCTGTAGTTGGAATGCTTTGGAGAGGGGTCTGTTTGCTTTACACAACAGACCAGTGCAGCTTCAGGTCTGTCACAGCCAGGCTCACAGTCCATGCGGCATCAGTGTTGGATGGGCTTTTGTCCTGGTACTGAGCCTAAGTAATCATGGGACAAGCTAGATGGTCTCTCTCCCTCCTATGTTTAGGATATATATAGGAGATCCTGGGCTGACTGGAGTTACAGTTAACAGGGACTGGGTCTCTTTGTACTCTGATGTTGATCTGTGTACCATGATACGATATAAGATGGCTACTACAGCCCTGAGTATTTCAATCATTTTTCAAACCAGGGATGAAGTCATGACTGAGAAGTTGCGTATAATATACACATTCATATCCTACCTAGAAGAAAGGAATGCTAGGGAATGTATCTTTTAGCTAAGTGGCTGTATAGGCAACAAAAAACTGATATGATGTCAAAAGAGAGCATCATTGGGAGCCAACTTGCACCATAGCCCAGCAGTGGTTGTCACCGAGGTACAGGAGATGTACTGATGGGGTTGTCCTTAACAGCTGTTCCTGATCTAGACACTTAACAGATGCCTTGGAAAACCTGTTCATATTTTCATCTTCTATTGACTCATCAGACAGAACACTGACCAATGGATGTTTATGCACTTTTGCACAAAGATCTATCTTCTTTTATCCTAAAATTAGTCTTTAAAATGTGTTAAGATCTTCCTGGGGTCTAGAATGTGGGGCCTCATTCTTTCAATTCCCCTAGATCTCTCACCACTCACTTGGAGGGGTGTGCTTTATTCATGAAACGCGTGAGCACTGTGAGAATGTGTTCACAAGTTATACCACCTCAGGTGACTGCCATATGGGTTGCAGTTACGTGACTATAAATGTTCATAGAAGTGCTGAAGATTCAGACCTGAAAAGACTGAAGGCATATTGTCTTCTAGATGGTGGTAGCTTTGGCACCCTGTGCTAGTTTGGAACCATGTATGTAGCAAGGGAAATGCACTTGACAATGTTGCTGGGGATGGTGTAATCAGCTCCTTCTCCTTTCTCAGGCTGATGTTGCTGAGCAGTAGACAGTCATTGAAACAGTGAGTGTGGGTGTTCCCATGGGCACCTGCAGCATCCTGGCATATGGTGGCAGCCTCCTGCCTGATCAATTGTCAGGCCTTTTCACACTAGGCAGAACCAAGTTAGATTCTACCATAAGTTAGAGTCCACTGTTGTCTCTGTTTCTACTCTGTGACCAGGGTCCAGATGTTCATGGGGGGGACCTGGCCTCTTTCCCATGTCATTTTCTAGGGTCAGAAGTCTTGTCTAGGGTTTATCCAGATATGTCTGATTTCTTTTTTCTTTAAGATTTCTCTCTCTCTCTCTCTCTCTCTCTCTCTCTCTCTCTCTCTCTCTCTCTCTCTCTCTCTCTCTCTCTCATCCATCTATCTATCTATCTATCTATCTATCTATCTATCTATCTATCTATCTATCTATCTATCTATCCATCCATCCATCCATCCATCCATCCATCCATCCATCCATCTATCTGTCGTGTGTGTGTGTGTGTGTGTGTGTGTGTGTGTGTGTGTGTGTGTGTACGTGAGCCACAGTTGGAGGATGTCTTCTCCCTACACTTTGTAGGCCTTAGGGATCCAGCTCAGATCCTCAGGCTTGGTGGCAGTGTCTTTACTCTCTGAACCACCTCATTGGTCCTTATATGATGTTTAAAGCTAGGTTGAAGGTATCCAGGGTTCCAGGTGGTCTAATATGTAGTCTTTGGGGACATGTAGACTGCTATAATAGCGACCTTGAACTCTTCTCTTCCTGAAAACATTAATGAAAATGTAGCTGCTTTTAATTCACAAAAGGGAAAGTTGATTGTTAGACCCTGGGTAGCTTAGTGAACTTGGCTAAGAATGGACATGTTAATGTGGGCAGTGGAACATCCAGACAAGCTCACCCTTGCTTGTGAATTCTCTTTTGAGACTTTTGTGATTGGGATGTTTACCATATTAAAAAATACTATAAAATGATACATACAGAATTAAGCGCCCTAAAATCCCACATCATATTCAACCATTTAATCCCAGCAGCTTCATGGCTGGGTGTGGTTAGATTCCACAGGAAGGCAGACGGGACCAGGTGATTTCAGATGCTGTCCTGCATCCGTGGACTGTTTCCAGGGAGGACCCTAGAATTCTGATGACTTTAACATAAAAGCAGGATGGGATAAACCAACAGCAGAGAAGAAAAATGCTGTACCTTTGAGAGAAATGGGTGGGAAAGGAGTTTCATTTTCACAGAGTAAAATTTAGGAATGGTTATATTTTCTGATATGTATTACTTTAAAATAACTTAGAATACATTTGCAATGTGTGCCTCAGTGTTATAAATATGAATGAATGCTGCTCTGTTTCAAACAGACCTCTCCCCACGCCCCCACTATTTACCTTTCCGATGGGACACTTGACTTGCAGGTCTATTTTTAAAGCCGGTGCTCATTTCGGCGGAGTTGTTCTTGTGGATTTAAACCACATTTGCATATTTTCCTCCCCCATGAGTGTCTCATGTCAGACTGAAAAGACTATCAAAAGCTTTATTTTTTTTTTGTAGTTGTTGGATAGTTTACAGTTAGAACACACAAGCAAAAACAGTTACATCTGTCAGCCAAATTAATCTTTTTATTCACTGAGTATAATTTTTATAAGTTTTTAAATGTGATGACTGCTAGGTTATAGTTATAAGTAAATGTATTAACTCTTGCTTTAACATTTTCATGTATTTGCTGTGTATCAATGGACACAAACATTACTCATGCATAACTACATGATAGAGCAATCTCCATGTACATATATGTGCACGATGTATATTAAGTCAAATAATTATGCTTTGTAAACACACTTTTAATATCTGTCTAACCCTTTGCTACACTGTGTGGTGTTTCCCATTTCCAATTTTTCTGTCACTGAACATTTAGATTTTTTTTACTGCCAAAAATTATTCTGGGGGCTGGAAAGATGGCTCCATGGTTAAGCGTTACTCTTTTTTTTTTTTTTTTTTTTTTTTGGTTTTTCGAGACAGGGTTTCTCTGTGTAGCTTTGCGCCTTTCCTGGGACTCACTTGGTAGTCCAGGCTGGCCTCGAACTCACAGAGATCTGCCTGCCTCTGCCTCCCGAGTGCTGGGATTAAAGGCGTGCGCCATCACTGCCCGGCAAGTGTTACTCTTACAGAGGACCCAGCACCCATATCAGGCAGCTCACAACCTCCTGTAATTCCAGCTCCAGGGGAGCCAGTATATATATATATATATGTGTGTGTGTGTGTGTGTGTGTGTGTGTGTGTGTGTGTATCAGGATGCTTCTTTTTTATGCTACAGGATCATTCTTTTTTATGTCAACATATGCTAGACATATGTTGGAATGTGCGTGTGTGCTCTTCTGTGATTTGCTGTTTCTGAAGTACTAAGGATCAGGCCCTTAAACTCTTCCTCTAATCCCCAGCCTGAGCCCAGGGCAGATGCTTTCTAATTACTCTGTATCTCCAGAGATATAGACTGCACTGGGATTAAACCCAGAGCCGTGCTTATACTAGGGAAACACTCGACCACTGAACTGCACTCCCAGCCCCCGTATGTGTTCTTTTGAAATGAGTACATCATAGAACATGTCTTAGGAAATACAAACACTTTCATTTCGGTTATTGCATATCATGAACCACACACCTAATGACTTTGACATCATTAATCGGGAGTATCTCATGGGTTTTAGTGTCCTCAGTGTACGTTATTGGCTTTGTTCTCATTTTCATAGTTGTATGAAATGTTCTTGTGTTCATCTGTGGCTTGATTTCTGTCATTGACAAATGAAGCGTACCTGTGACATTTGGGACAGTTGAAGGATACAAACTTTTATTGTGCAAAGCAGTCTTATTAAATTTTACTTTTTCTGTGTGTGCATGTGTGTGTGCATGGATGTGAGAGTGTGAGTGTACACTTCTCTCTGTACATGTACAAGTTAGAGGATGATGTTGGGTGTCTTTCTCTATGGCTCTTTGCCTTATTCCCTTGGCAGGGTGTTTCACTGACCCAGAAGCTTGCCATTTCAACTAGGCTAGCTAGCCACTGAGTTCCTGGAACATGTCTTTGGGTATGGGAACACATAGTCATGCTGGCTTTTACATGGATACTCAGGGTTCAAACTCAGGTCCTCATGGGTACATAGCCTGCTACGTCTCTTTTTCAAAGACCGGAGGACAGTTATTTTATGTACATTCTTTATGAATGTCCTTCAGTCATGCAAGACTAGAACTTAACCACCTAAAGCAGTGAATATGCATGGTGATGCTTTTATATTTAACTTATGGATTCTCTAGCACCGACTGCCTTAATAGGGTAGAAATGTCAGCCATTACAGGATTTAGGACAGCACATTGATTGGCTGTGTCTAGCTACTATAGCATATTAAATACCCGACAGTCTAAGACAGTGCTTCATCACAGGAGACACTGATGGGGTTTGGAGGTGAAGCCCACACTCTTTTAGTTTTGTCTGAGGACTGAACTATATCCCCATGCCCAGAGCACACACTCCTGGGGAATAGTTATTCTATTCACTGCTCAGTAGGTTTCCCACATGTGAAGGCTGCCAAGCTCCTCAGGCTTCTAATTTAGTAACTGAAGGGGTTCCTTTGCTGTGCTTAAAAGTGATCTTTGAGCAAATGTATGACCATCCCCATTCACTCAGAGATGGTCACAGATGGGCATTGTACTGGCTGTGGCAAGACAGATTATGGGTATCTTCCAGAATGTGCTTTTTCAGGGTAGTAGTCCTCATATTTTTCTTGTCCCCTAGTTTCTCAAGGCCATGTTTATGGCTGAGTGTGTGAACTTGATGTCAAAGGAGCAGACAAATTGTCCCGATGAACACACAAGGAAGAGGTGGCCTGAGGTCTACTAGTCACTGTTATTTTTATTATTTGCATGTCATTTGATCGTAACGAGCCATGTAGTTTTAGTATCAGTAAAATCAGTGAAACAGATTGCATATCATATCTCAGAAACTACAGAGGTTTATACTGTTCAGTTTTTAGTGGGGTGGGTCTTTGGTTTGATAACAATCAAATTTTGATACATGGTTTAATGTGATCTTGTATTTTTTATTTGAGTTTGTATTTGATTAAAGAATGCTTTTGTGTTGTTAATCTCCCGAGACTTGGTTTATAATCTGCATTATGTTGAAACCATCTGTCTGTCTGTCTTCTTTCTATTCATCCATCCATTCATTGACCTACCTACTTATCATCTATCACCCTGTCTGTCTGTCTGTCTGTCTATCTGTCTCTCTGTCCATCCATCTACCTACCTACCTATCACCCTATCTGTCTGTCTATTTATCTATCTATCACCTATTTTTTAGCAGCCCCAGGGATTGAACCTAGAGCTTCATGTATGCCAAGCAAGTACTCTTGCCACTGAGCTACAGTGGCAATCCTCTACCTGTGTGTTTGCATGCAGCAGTAGTGTGTTATTGTTAAGGGATGTATAATAACCCATGGTGGGCATGAAACTAGATTTCTTTTAATTTATTGAATATTGTTGCTATGATCTATGTGAATATGTCTGTTAAATATAATTAAGAAATACAGATTAATAGTCATCTATGAAATCAAACTTATAGTCATATTAGTTAAGTTTTTTTTAGGTATACAAAGGTATATTTCATTTAGGAAGGTAATCTTCAAACACTTCAAAGATCTATAGAATATGGCATTTAAAATGTTTTAGGAGGGGACTGGACCTGCCTGGACTGAGTCTATCAGGTCGATCTCAGTCCTTGGGGGAGGCCTTGCTCTGGAGGAGGTAGGAATGGGTAGTAGGCTGGGGGGAAGGGGAGGGGGCCAGGAAGGGGGAGAACAAAGGAATCTGTGGCTGTTATGTAGAACTGAATAGTATTATAAAATAAAATAAAATAAAATAATAATAAAAAGTGTTTTAGGAACTTAGACTTTTTTGGACAGTGAGACACACCTGCTCCTGGCAGCACCAATTACTTCAAAGAGGATGATGGGAATTGACGAAACTCATTATGGAGTTTGCTTTCTTTGTGGCAAAAGTTAGCCACTTGGCAAAGAAGTGCCCTTGCCTTGACTGCTTGACAAGATGTTGTATAAACTGGACATACAGGACCCATAGCAAAATGACCACTGAATTTTACCAAAACAAGGCAAGATGCTCCTTCAGATTCCTGCTTCACGGAGGAGGCTGCCAGACATTATGCTGGACACAGGGAGAAGCAAGTGAGAGATTCTATGCCTGTAGGCTGAAGATGGATGCCCCAACATTGCAGAGGAACTTTGGATACTGTCTAGGTAGCTAGCTGACTTTGTCATTTCTAGAATTATGGAAGTTGCTTGTAATGCACTTCCTGTTTACTCAGGTAATATCCTTCTGGGGTCTTTGATGTAGTTGAAGACTAGATAGTTATAATTTTTCTTGGTTATGATAAAAGATAAATTAGATATGTAACTTTAGATTCATAAATATAGGATAGATAGAATATTTTTTTAAAATTTTGCCAAATACGAATGAACTAGATATTGTAATTCCTGCTTGATAACTATTCTATTGTATGTAATTTTACTATGTTAAAGTTAAAACCTTCCTTTTTGATTAGACAGAAAGGGAAAAGTACTGTGGGTGTCTTTCTGTGTGCTGTGAATATGTGTTGCTCTGATTGGTTGATAAATAAAGCTGTTTGGCCAATGGTGAGGCAGAATAAGGTTAGGTGGAACATTCCAACTGAAGAGAGAAAAGGAGAAAGGAGAGTAAGGTGAGACACCAGCCCCCCACCCAAGGAGCAACAAGATGCCAGCAGACTGGTAATGCCATGGCCGATGGCAACATATAGATTAATAGAAATGGGTTAAGAGCTAGCTACCAAGAAGCCTGATCCATCGGCCATACAGTTTGTAAATAATATAGCCTCTGCATGTTTATTTGGGACCAAGTGGCTGCAGGACGTGGGTGGGAGAGATTCGTTCCAACCACAGGGCTGGGTAGGACCGGAGAAACTTCTGGCTACATATGTCATCCGCACTGCATGTACAAAACTGTCCTAGTTCTACCTGTGAGTAGATTTGGTGGGTAACATCCATATTATAAGTTCTTGTGACATGGCCTTCCAGAGGACTTGGACTGGTTTGTGTTCCTGTTGACAATGCTTAGGAAACCTTGCTCACCTGTGTTTGGGCATTACCAGGTTTAAAATTTTTGCCATGTATATATACATGTTTCTAATAAACTTACTTTGCACTTCCCTGGTCACTGAGGAAGTCAAATGATTGATCACATTCTTGTTACTATAAATCGTCTCTTTAAAATGACCATTCAACAAACAAACAGAAGAAAAGAGCCTATATGAAAAACAAAACAAAAACGAAAACTATTTTTAATTAAAAGAAAAGAAAATGGTTAAAAAATCCCTTTGAGCCGGGCGGTGGTGGCGCACGCCTTTAATCCCAGCACTCGGGAGGCAGAGCCAGGTGGATCTCTGTGAGTTCGAGGCCAGCCTGGGCTACCAAGTGAGTTCCAGGAAAGGTGCAAAGCTACACAGAGAAACCCTGTCTCGAAAAACCAAAAAAAATAAAAAAAAAAATAAAAATAAAAAAAATCCCTTTGAAACTCTACTATACCTTAGTTTCTAATCATGATTAATGCTATTTCTTTTATTTTATTCAAGTGTGAAAATTTATGCAATTTTTGATTTCTTTCCATTTTTTAGTGACCAGATTAAGGAATTAAATGTTCTTATCTCTACCCTCCAAAACTACTACAGAGTTTTACATATTTTAAAATATATACACAGAACTCTTTAGATAGTCTAGAAGCTGTTACTTCAAGTGACTACATTCATACATTTTTTTCATACATTTATTATACATAGAACAAAAGAGAAAGAGATTTCTCAAAATTTTATCATTTTCTTAACAATATGATATTCTTGAAGTAGCATTTGCTAATTTTCAATTATTGACATTTTTGTAACTTCTGTCACACAATGAGACATTCTGCATGGTATTCCTCATGTTTACTGTTGACTTAATCTTTACAATATTTTTGTCACGTGTTCACATTTTCAGGAATATGCAAAATAGCCTGAAAAAATGATAAAAAGAAAAAAGAAAAGAAAATGCCCACACATGTTTTATGCCCAGTCTTTTTTGGATACATTTCCTTCTTATTATAGGAACTCTTTATATATATTTTTTTACTTTTAATTTTGTGTATGTTCACATGTGAGAAGATATCTGTGGAGGGCAGAGGAGAGCATTGGATTCCCTGGTGTAGGATTACAGTCAATTGTGAGCCGCCCAGCATGGGTGCTGGGTACTGAACTCAGGTCCTCTGCACGGGCTGTATGTCCCTATCTTTTTACACTCTTGGTACCAATCGTTTGGTGTTGGTGTGGCCGAGAGGAATCTTCCCCGCTTTGTAACTTGTGTCTTAACTTTTGTTAAGATTTGGATTATCAGATGTTCTTTTAAAAGTCAGGCTTATCAGTGTTTTATTTTCATTATAAAAGTTTGCAAATAAATAAAAACATTGTGTGTAGGCAATGGACCTGAGTTATGACAGAGGATATAAAGCTCATTTTTCTAGTTCTGATGCTGTCATGAAGTTTTTTTTGTTTTGTTTTTGGTGGTGGATAAATGCATTAAATATACTTGTTTTTGAAAATGTAAAATTGAATGTGCAGCTCCTCAGCTCCTGTTCCAAATGCCAACTCTCACTTTATAGAAGTTCATTGAGGCCTACAGACTTTGAGTCTGTCTGATTGTAATATTTTATTTTATAATAAACACTTTTGTTTCTTGTTTGAAATTTTCTCTATTAAGATCAGAAATAATTCCTCAAGACATATTTATCTCTAAAGATTTTAAAGTTTTGCTTCTGACACCTTAAGTCCTTGACCCATCTGAAACTAGTTTTGCTGTGATGTGAAACCAAGTCTCGTTTTCAGCGTTCTCGTAGGAGTCCACCCCACCTGTCTAACATTACAGTGACGTGTGTGGCCCGGTTCCTACATGCACTTGGGTGGACTGTGTCCCGTCAGCTTTCTGTCACTTGCTCATGGCTCCTTTCCCTGCTCTGGCTTGGAAGAATCTTGGTTGCGCATCCTTGTGACTTTTCAGGTCAGCTTCTCATATTCTCAGAGCAGCCTTCCTGAGAATTGTGTTGACTTTTACACCATTTTAGAGAATGCGCCATCTTTAAATGGTTGGTCTTCCTAGTCACAAATCAGATAGCCCTCTCAAATCATTAGTTGTCTCTTATGTCTTGAAAAAATTCTCCCGTTGGAGCCTTGCATATCTTTCAACATATTTATCTCCGGTTACTCGATATTTTTGGTGTTTTAATAGATCATGTTTCTTAGTGTGATCTAATTCCTCACTGCTGGTGTGCAGGTGAGTGACCCTTGAATATTCATCTAGCTGTTGTGTTGAGTTCTTCTTTTTTAAAGTGTTAATTTAGATTAAGAAATTATGCATACATATCTGTCAACTTTCTTTCCATTCTTTTTGAATTTTTTTTGGGTACTATTTAGGAACACCATAACAGTAAAGTGCTGATAATGGACTTTTCATTTTTTTTTCTATGTATTTCTACTAAGTGTGATTCTGTAGTTTCAAAAAATTTAAATTAGATGAGGAATAGCTTCTCTCTGCTCCAATTTACTAAGTGTTTAAATCAAGTGCTTTTCTGAGTTTGATGTGGTATTCTTTTTCCTTTAAATCTCTAATGGGGATGTGTCTGGGAGGTAGTGCAGTTGGTAACTTGCCTAGCATGCATGAGGTGCTGGGTTTGATTCCCAGTGTTACATAAATTGAATATGGTAGCAAAGGTCTGTAATTCTAGCATTCAGGATCAGGAGGCAGAGGCTGGAGGATCACAAGTTCAAGGTCATCCCTGGCTTCATAGGGAGCTCTTCGACAGCCTGTGCCGGAGACCATATCTCAGTTGTTTTTTTTTCCTAACGGGTTAAAACAACCATTAATAATTAAAATTTAAATGATATAATTTAAAAATATATCTCAGTTGTTTTTTTCCTAATGGGTTAAAACAAACATTAATAATTAAAATTTAAATGATATAATTAAAAAATATACATATATATTAAAATATGACTTAAACACAAATAAATGATAAATATGTGATTCAAGATAGCAGGTTGTGTAGATGGGATGGGGAGAGACATTTGTTGCTTATAAATTATTCTTGTTCTAGGCCTTATGTCAAGTGCTAGGGTACGAGGACATATTATATTATTTTAAATATATAGGCATGTATAAAACATAAATGATTAAATACAGAATTTGGCATACATGGACAAGTAAGCAGATGTGCCATAAGCTAAAATAATTAACCAATTCTGTGGTTACATAAAGACATTTCACATTTGCTCTCATAATACTGAGTTGTGTTTGTTCTTAAGTTAATAAAAAAGAGCCTTGAAAAAGCCCCTATTTATTCTTCATCATTACTGGCCAAGCTCCCCTTTAATACAGAGACACTGGGGCAGATTTGGGTCTGAGGTTTGCTTACCTGTACACTAAGAATTCGCACATTGCTGCAGTGGAAGATTCCACAATCATCCCACGCTGTCAGCTGTTCAGCTCTGAAATGACCAGCTGATTGATGGCCCACATGTAAGGCTGACACTTCGTACAGAATGCGCTGTCAGGGGGTCTGACACCTTCTTTTGGTTACTTAGATCACACCGTTCTGTACTCAACACGTCACAGATTTCTGTCCCACCTCACTCCTCCCATGATGAATATAGCAGTTTCTCAGCACGGGGCCGAGGCTGAGATGAATCATAGTGATTATGAGCACTTGGTTATGAATACCAAGGCATCACAAACAGTAACTTTTCCCTTCTGCCTGATTGTTTCTTGGAGAAAAGGGAAGAGAGGCAGGCAGACAGACATCCCTTATAGCCAAGTGCGTTCTAAGCACAGCTGAGAGACTGGCGTGTAGATCGTGATGTGAGAACGACAGCCGTACCAGTTGCTCTGTGACAGTCACTTCTCTTGAGTCCAGCATGGCTCTGGATTCTCACCAGTTCTGAGGTCTAGCCACTAGTCCATCGCCATCCAGTTAGTGATTGGTAGAGCCAGGAGATACTGGCTGGTGTGCGGTCTCAAACTCATGCAGGTACTCACCACCTGTGCAGACCCTGTTCCCGCAGAAGAGTGTGTGGTGCCTGCAGTGTGGGGGGAACTCCAAAAGGAAGGTGACTTAGTCCAATTCCCAGAAATGTTTGGGGGCGCTGCTTACCCACTGAGATAAGAGAAGCTCTGGAAACTTGGGGAGTAATTTGGTCACTTTCCACTGAAAATTAAACTTAAAGTGATTTGCTGCTGGTAACAATGGGTTCAATGATTTTTTTTTTTTTGTATTATTTGCTTTGGATAAAGAATGTTTAGATGTGTGGCATTCATGACTGCATTTTGGATTTTTAAATCTGAAAACAAGGTTTATGAAAACCTTCGGAAAATATCCTTAGCATGTTGAAATAAAGTTGGAGCTTAATAAAAATGTGCATTAATGCAGGAATCCATGGCTCTCGTAGTAAGTACAAGAGACCTCTGTTGAACCTTGGGAAAAACAAACTCTCTCTTGGCTTTAGGGAGGTGGCACTAAAAGTTGGCGGTTGTGCCCAGGAGTGGGGTGGCAGTGTGGAATGAAAACAGTCTACAGGAGCTTTAAAACGCAACCAAATTCAACATGAACGTGGTCTTTATGGACCCAACCCCTGGTGCCTTCATCCCACACAGACAGTTGGGTCTTTAAAAAAAATTTGTTTGAAAGATAAATTCAATTTAAAAGGGTAATTTGCTCTCCTGTTTTTACCGAGTGTTTAATCTATCATGCTTACTGAAGGAGAAAAGTATAAAGTTTTCTGTGTAAAATTTCTTCTCAGGCACATCAAAACGTGACACAGAAATTCTTTAAATTTTTATTTTTAAATTTTAAATATTATTTTAAGTTTTATTTTTTTGTTTTGCTTCCTTTGTCCAATTTTTAAAAAGTTATTACTGCTCATCTTTCAGCCCGTTGAACAAGTATCTTCATCACAAATGAAGTGTCTTAGAAATGATTAAATATTAACACAAAACAAGCATCAACCTGGTTTTTCTCTGTGGGAGGTAACTTCTTTTTTTTTTTTCCCCGAGCACTATTTTTGCAGTCTCCCTCTGGCTTGAGTAGAGTACATTTGGTTTAGTTTTGAACTCAGTAAAGAATATGATTGAGTTCCAGGATACAAAATAACATCATATTTTCAGACTCCGTTTATAAAAATGCACATTTAGAAGTTATTTCCCCACAGTTTCTGGGCCATCCCCAAATACTTAGTATTTACTGTGAGTTGAAGTTTTCAGTAACGTGGTAATATTCAAGTAACAAGAAGTTTCTCCTGGCAGCCTGGTTAGGCTTTCCAATTGAGTGACTTTAGTAACACAGCAGTTGACCACAGGGTGACAGCTGGTTCTGCCCAGGAAAGAATTTGGGCTCAGTATTCCAGGCTAACTTAACTTTAGTATTATTGTTGTTGCTTTTTGTTTTGTTTTGCGTCAGGTCTTGCTGTGTAGCTCAGGCTGGCCTCAGATTTGCCATCCTCCATCCTCTAATACTGGGAGCACAGGTGTATACCACCACACCTGTCTTTCGGATTTCTTTGAAAGCATTACCAAGTTAATGACTGTTGTGCCCAGAGTTCAGACCCCCAAAGACCACCAAGAGACCAAATCCAATGCAAAATCAAAGAGTCTTATTATTTCGAGTTAACTCAGGCTTCTCCGTCCATCTGACCCAGCAGCAGGGCAGGAGAGACCCCGAGTAGCAATGGGGCAGGGTTTTTATAGGGAGTAAAGCAGGGGGGGGGGGCTCTTGGGGTCTAAAGACCACATAGGAACAGACTCAGGATTGGTTTATGTGAGTGTCAATCATGTTAGTAACTTTTAATTGGCTAGGGTTAGTTGGGGGTTACAGTTATCCATTTTTGGGCAGGCCTGGACAAGTCCCAGGCTCTGTCCTTGAGCAGCTGTAGAGGCTGGCTCGCCTAGCCTGTACTGACTGTGTGGGGCTGGCTCAGTGGCCCAGGCTTGGTGCAGCCTATCTTCCTGGCCCTGTTGACAGGGGCATCAGTAATTAATTGTCTTTTGTTCATGGCCCTCCCAGAAACTGCTTGCTCAGTCTCAGGAAACTGAAATTGAGAGAAGACTGTGGGAGCCCATCTTCAGGTTCCTCGTGGCTTTACCCAGCAGGTCCACATAAAAGACCACGGGCTTGAGTGCAGATGTCAGAGATGGCCTGCACTTGGCTGTGCTGGCCGGGAGGTCTTTTGCTCCACCCCTTGACATCTCTATAAATACCCTGAGGCAGAGACAGTCAGGGCCTGTTGGAAAAGGTTCCAGGTCCTCTCGAGGCTATCCTTTATTTTCTATCTGTTTATCTCCGCAATATTCTCCGCAATAAATCCTTCTATCTAATATTTCCTGCTGTTCACACTCAAGAAAACTCTGGGGAACTGTGGGGTTGGTGGGTAAAAGCCCCACAGAAGACTGAACAGCCTGTTATGGCGTCTGCTTGGTCCTCTCAGTGACCATCTGTGGCTGCTACGTGATTCCTTTCATGTATTCCTAGTAGGTGGGAGAATAGTTTTTGTTTCCATTGGGGCTGAGTTTATTTTCTGAGCTCCCATTTCTCTCCACCCAGTAATCTCTATTGGGACAGATGTACTCACTCAAACACAGACTGGACTTAAGTCCCCATCAGTAATGTTTGAGTGAGGAATTGCTGGCTGAATGCAGGCAGCTTTTGGGTACTGCGTGAAGTAAGGAATTCATCACTCCTGAATTCAATGTCACTCAAGTTCTCCGGGAACCGGCAGGGTGCAGCCAAAACAGCACACCAATGGTATCTAGCCGAGTTCTTGATAGTGTCCTTGTTCCCTTCTGAAACCTCATGAAGTTTCTGTGCTTTTATTATTTAGGGGTTTGAGTCAACAATTCTCTTCATATTATGGTTATTCAAGTTGTGTTTTAGAAATTAGCCTTTCCTGCATGCTTTAACATTCTAGTCTTTAAACATTGTCTCCAGATTTAGGTAGAAGTAAAATTGTGTCACTGGTCATAAGAACATAGAAAACTATTGTATTTTGGAAGGATGGAGCCTTCCATAGGTGAGGGCTTGCTCCCAGGACAATTTTCCTATTGTCCCATTGTGGTGCCAAGAGGGTGCTCTTTATGATGCTAATGTCTTTAGCAATCACAGCTGCTTTCTAAGCCTCAGCCTGCCCTTCAACTTCAAACTCATTCCTCTCCCCACCAAACTGAACATTGTTTGTGCCTTTCTGTCCCACTTACTGCTACCTTTCCCTGTAGACCCAGTGCAGAGGCAGTTACCATGACACGGTCTGAATGACAGCCACCAAGCAGATGAGTCCATCACTCCTGAATTCAGCCTCTCTCAAGTTCTCAAGGAATGGGCAGGGTATAGCCAAAACAGCACACCAATGGCCTCTAGCCCAGTTCCCTTCTGAAATTTCATGAGCCAGGCTTCCACTGATGATCCTAGTTTCTCAATATTCTTGTCTTTCAAGGTCCCCTCCCTCCCCCATGTCTCATAAAGCTCCTGCTCACAGGGTACACTGACTTTCTTAGGCCAGAGTTCCCAGCCCTTCACATCTCTCCTGTAAAAACAGCCTCAGAACTGCGCTGTTAGGTTTTCTGCAGCAATGGGGCCGCTTATCAGTACTAGGTTTCTGTGTTAGTGTCTTGTCTTGTTGCTGGGACAAAATGCCTAGCATGATCAACTTAAGAAAGGTGGGGTGGCGGGGGGAGTGGAGGGGGGGATGGTTGGGGGGAGTTCTTCCAGCTTTTCATTCATTCTAGGAGACACATTATCACAGTTGGGAAGTCTTGGTGGCAGGAGATTGAAGAGGCAGCTGGTCACATGGCATCCATGCACAGGAAGCGGACAGAGATGCACCTGTTCAGCTAGCTCTGTAGTTGGCATTTTCTTTGGGCCTCCAACCAGCTCCCAAATAAAGACACAGAGACTTACTTACAAATGCTCGGCCTTAGCTTAGTCTGGTCCCACTAGCTCTTTTAACTTAATTTAACCCATTTCTATTCATCTACATTTTGCCTCAGGGCTTTTTACCTTTCTCTCATTCTGTATGTCTTGTTTTCCTGCTTCCTCTGTGTCCATCTATCTGTCTGGCCCTTGGCATCTTACTGTTTCCTTCTGCCTCTCCTGAGCCTAGATTCCTTCTCCTCCTTACTCTCTCTGCCCAGAAGTCCTGCCTATACCTCCTGCCTAGCTATTGGCCATTCAGCTTTTTATTAGACCAATCAGGTGCCTTAGGCAGGCAAGGTGAACAAATGCAGCACATTCCTATCCATCACAGTCCTCTCTCTAGCATTTCCTGTTCCTATTCCTGTCTGTCTGTCTGTCTGTCTGCCTCTCCCATACCCCCACTTTGAGACAGCCTTTTGCTGGTTCACTCTCCCCTCTCCTCTCCCTCTCTCACACCCTGCTGTGCCGGCTGTGTTCTCTTAGTGGCATACTCTGGCAGGGTGCACCGGAGGTACCCAGGTTGCTGATTTTTATTCTTTTGTGTGCCCTTCTCTTCCTTCCGTTTTCTGGTAATCTCACAATCAGCAATATTAATTTTGTTTCCATTGAAAATATCTCACCATTTCATGCAGCTCTTGTGATGGAAGGTTTTACACTATCTACTGTAATCCTGTTAAGTACATCTCAGGAAATACTCCATGATCCCTTTACCTTCCTTAATAACCCTTTAAAGATAGTAACTTCAAAACCACGCAGCAAAATCATATATATAGCTATGGGAAAGACCAGTACGTAGGACTCTCCTTGGAGAAGCCCATACACTTTTGGGTGTGTTATTAACCCGTGTGCTTGAAACCCACGGTTTAAAAAAAAAATCTCTTTTAATAAATTCTAATTTTGCTTCTTACTAGCATGCCCTGAAATTCCTTTCAGTAGTGAAGTCAAGGATCCAGCTTTACCTGAACGGAATTCTCTGAAAAGAAATTCCTAGGCTGCAGCAGGCAGTGGGGGTGGGAGTGGGGGTGGGGGTGGGTAGGCATGGACTGTGTCTCTGACAGACTCCCTGGATCAGATGCAAATCTCCACATAATGAGTTCATTTCGTGGCTATTTTGTGCTGGTCTGAGTTCTTACTTTAGAACGGACATCTTCCATTTTCATAGGGAACTCGTGGAATGTCTGGAATCCTGCTTAGAGAAAGGAATCTGCCCCTTGCTGTGAGGCAGGAGACACTTGCTTTTCCTCAGCCCTGCTCTGCATTACAGGCACTCTCAGAACGGAATGTGCCGGTTTCAGAGACTTCAAAACTGCTGTAAGAAAGCAGGTCAGGTAGATACCCAGCATCTGTAAGAGGTGGGACACACACAGTTGAAAAAGTTTGGAAATCTGTGTGTCATTCACGTTGAACGTGTGATTTAATCACACATTGTGTCAGTGTGTTTTGTTCTGCAAGCATTTATTTTATAAACATTTCCCATGAGTAGTTGTATTTACTTTGAACAAACTAAAACAATTAGTAGTTTAGTATACTTGCTGGTTCCATCCCAGAAGTTTCTGTAATAGATGCCACAGCCAATGGACTGAAAAGTAGTTAACAATTACCCATGCAAATAAACAGAAAACATCATAATAATCAGTTTCTTTGGGAACTTGTCTTTTTTTTATTATACTAAAACTAATTCTTGTACATTGCAGCTTGTTGGTCACGGTAGTCTTTCCAGCTATTGTCTGTGCCCTGCTACATACATGACCTGTACTACAAACTGAAGGCTTAAAATGTCATTTTTATTAGATTTTCCATTTTTACTTTGAGAGGGCCTTGATGAACAGCGTGCAGATCAGTTAGTGTGTTCTCTTGCTCCACTGTTTTATCCCGTTTATCATTAACCAGCTCCAGAAATTTATTTAATTCTTAAGTTTACAAGAGTTAATAAGTATATGAGGTCCTTCCAGAGTCTTTGTTTTCTACATTGTGAACGTAATCTCTTTTTGTGAAATACAAGAATCCAGGGGGGAAGAAAAGAGGAAATTAGCTGTTTTTCTTTTAAACTCATTATCTTGTAGAACACCACAGAGAAAAGGCAGCTATATGAATGAAAAAAAGAAATGAAAAAGGAAAGGAAAGG
This sequence comes from Peromyscus maniculatus bairdii, assembly GCF_049852395.1. NCBI lineage: Eukaryota > Metazoa > Chordata > Mammalia > Rodentia > Cricetidae > Peromyscus > Peromyscus maniculatus. The sequence continues at coordinate 95,745,336 of NC_134855.1, read as the reverse complement.
ACATGACTGTTCCTAGGTATGGTGGAGGAGAAGTTTATTGTAGCTAAAAAGGAGAGTGGAGACAGCAGCAGAGACTTCTGGGAGAGTCCAGAGTGGACTTGACTGGCTGAGCTGGGCCATGTGGGGAGAGGAGGAGGAGGAGGGAGAGGGGAGAGAGGGGAATGAGGTGCAGCAGCCAGGCCAGAGGTCCAAAAGGGCAGGTAACCAAAATGTCTGGATTATATAGAGAAGAGCCTCTGGGGGAGGGCAGCCCAGCCCCTGGGCTGAGAGGGTGGGGTAACAGGTAGAGACTGAGGGATGCTGGGAGAATCTGGAGGCCAGATCTGCTTTGATATGGTAAATAGGCTCCTCAGCCATTTGTCCAGGGTTTGAAACTTAACGCTATTGTACTTTCTCCATGACTTTTATTTGGTTTTGGATGGTACAATCTGTACAGAAGAGATACCTGGCCATTTTTACTATTATTACTAGATCCTTTGTTTCATATTTTATCTAGTATGATAATTAACTAAAGGTTTAATCTTGCCTGGCATGGTAGCACACGTCTCTAGTTCCTGCTGTAGGCTGTGCTGAGAGGACATCTATAGCCCCGAAGTCTGGAGCAAGCCTGGGCAACACTAATGTGTAGCTGAAAGTTTTCCTGTGTCCCGCCTGGCCCGTGGTCAGGACAAATCCCACTCACCTGCTGGTCCCGCAGCCTTTTATAAAATAATCACACAGAGGTTTCATATTAATTATAACTGCTTGGCCATTTGCTCAAGCTTATTACTGACTAGCTCTTACACTTAAATTAACTCATAATTCTTATCTATGTTTAGCCATGTGGCTTGGTGCCCTGACATCTTGCTTCCTCTGTGTCTGGCTGGCGACTCCTGACTCTGCTCTTCCTCTTCCCAGCATTCCTTTAGTCTGCTCACCCCACTATACTTCCTGCCTGGCTACTGGTCAATCAGTGTTTTATTAAACCAGTGTACAAGAGCACATTTGAATAGGAATGGCCCACAGGCTCATATATTTGAATGCTTAGTCACCAGGGAGTGGCACCTTTTGAAAGTATTTGAAGGATTAGGAGGTGTGGCCTTGTTGGAGGAAGGGTGTCACTGGGGGTGGACTTTGAGGTTTCCAGAGCTCATGTCAGTCCCACAATCTCTCTTTTTCTCTGCTTACTGATCAGGACACAGCTCCCAGTTACTGTTCTGGCACCTGCCAACATATTGCCGTTCTTCCTGCCATGATGGTAGTGGACTAAACCTCTGAAACTATAAGCGAGCCCCAATTAAATGACTTCTTTTTTAAGAATTGCCTCGGTCATGGTGTCTCTTCACAGCAACAGAACAGGTACTAAGACACCTAACAAGATTCCATCCTATCACCCCAACTCCCTACAAGGAGAAAAGACCTCTCACACTGCCTTTATCATTTGACAAATTAAATTAGCAACTATCTCCATCATAATGAGAATCTTGAAATCTAAGCATGTAGATTAGGGGAAAATGAAGCTACATTTTGGTATTGGTTACATTGGGTAAATATCTCCAAAGGGGCTTGGTTCCACCTTCTTCATTGTAGAAGAACATGGACTACCTTTTCACCAAATTAAATGATATTCCACTTGCCTACTTCATGTCTAGAGGACTTTTACAGGTAAAGAAAATTAATTTTTTGTTATTAATAGGCATTTTGTCATCTTCCATAGTTCCCATGAAAAAAGTAGGGGTTGAGCTGGAAGTGAATGGACAAAGTAGTTTGGACCCTGTCTCAACTCAGTTACTGATTTCACTCAGCCATTGACTTAGTTTCTGTTCACCATTTTATAATGTGGAATGGGAGAATGGGGGAGATCATACATAAAATTATTCTTCCCATTGGCCAGTGAGATAGCCCAGTGAGTGGAAGTACCTGCTGCCAAGTGTACGGACCTGAGTTCCATACCTGGGACCCACATGGTGGAAGGTGAGAAAGAACTTCTGCCTGTTGTTCATGCGCACGCTGTGACATTTGCAGGCACACATGCGTGGATAATGATGCTCTGAGTGGGAGAGGAGAAGAGATGATGAAGGCAGAGGCTGAGAGAAGACTTTTAGGAAGCATTCCAGGAATCCAGTTGCACATCTACTATAAATGAGCACTCTTCCATGTGTTAGAGAGCAAGTATGAAGGAGACAGCCCTGCTCCCTTGGAGTTCTTATTCCAGAGAAGCAGCAGCAGCTACTTCCAAATGGGCAGTATTGCACTCCAAGAGGAGGTGATCTTTCCCCACACCCTGCAGGTTCATACCTTGGGAAGCCTGAGGCCACTGGCTGAGGCTGGGTGGTGTCTCTCCTGGAGTGGAGGAGAAGAGCAGCCCCAAAATATCTGTCTGAGGAGGAATGTCCACTTAGAAATACTGAGGAATTCGAGGCAGCATGGAGTACCATTCATGAATCTCAAGTAAACTTACTTCATTAGGTGAGTTTTCTCCACTAGCATTCAGCTGGTTTGCTACAAGTTTCTTGTTTTTAATAAAATTTTATAGGGCTGAAAGTTTTGATTGGTTACAACAAATAACTTTGGCGAGTGAATGAATTGCTGACCTATTTTTAGAGACCTGATTGAACTTGAATGTCCGTTTAAAAATTCTTGAAAGCGTGCCCATTTGTCAACCAAAATTAAATCCAGTTTCTTCCAATTATTGAAAGCATAGACTTTTGGCATGTTGGTATTAAACACATACCTCACCCTCATTTTAAATTGACACTTGGATCCATTAGCTAGCTTCTTAAAATGACTAAAATGTAGCAGCTGAAATGGTTATTGCTGAACTTTTAAAATTTTGAAGACTATTGTAATGTTGGTAGCATGGAGAAGCCTGGTTTTGGCCAGTGCTGTTTCATGTGGAGACCTCCCACATCTGCCTGTTGTTTTGGGAGCTGTTCTGCTGTTCCGCACTCTGGCTTTCTTTTACCATCCCTCTGATGCTGCAGACAGCGTTTAGTCACCGTTAGGAGTGGGTCCACAGCTGGTGACAGACTAATAGACATCACTGCTGAACAAGGCTCTGCTGCTTCCCACTGTGTAGTATCTGTAGCCATGGGCTTCCTTTCTCATAGGGAGGGAGAGGGCAGATCATCAGACCACCACGTAAGGCCTTAAGAAAGACTTTAAAAGCCCAGGTTGTAGGCTGACTTTTCTGTCTCTCCAGCCAGTTTCCAAATAACCACACAGAGACTTAGTATTAATTATAAATGCTCAGCTCATAGCTAAAGCTTGTTTTTAGCTAGCTCTTATAACTTAAATGAACCCATTTCAACTCATCTGTGTGCTGCCCGAGACTTGTTTACCTCATCTATGTACTGTCCATCCTGTTTGCTCAGTGTCTCATGATGTCTCCCTTCACTCTGCTCTTCCCCCAGCATTCTCTCTGCCCCCCCAATCCTGCCTCGCCATCAGCCAATCAGCTTTTTATTAACCATGAGAGCAACACATCTTCACAGTGTACAGACAGATTATTCCTAGGTATCTATCTCTTGGAGACTTTTGACCAGCATCTTAAAGAACTTTAAAAGTCCATTAATACAAGTATTCATTGTATTCTTTACAGTGACATAATGGCTTTTTCTCAACCTCACTCTATAGTACTGGATAGGAAGATAATCCCACCTGTCTCCCAAGGCATAAGGAAGTTGATGAACTGTCCAATACTGTTGGATGTGGCAGGCTAGAGTGACCGTACTGTCCACTAATGTGCTTGCCTGGATCTTCTTCATGAGCAACATTGCTTGAGGAAGAATTTCAGAGTGTATGGCTCAGAATCTAAATCCAGAATGTCCATTACTTGCCTTTCTTACTAAAACCTCCCCTCATCTTTTTTTGGGGAGGGGGGTAGATACCAGAATCCTCATAACAATACATCTTCTAAAGAATTCCCTTAGGCATTCTGTTTTCAGTCTTTCTGAATTTTATATTAGGACTGAACTTTAAAGCATTTTGCTTATTATAAACTATCCTTTTATTTTGAGGGGTTTGATTAGCTTTGTTCTACCTAGAGTCTGCCTAACCACCATAACATCATTAATATTTAAAATAATTTAAATTGCCTGAAACAAGTTTGCTTGAGTAATGATCTTCACTCACTGCTCCTCAGCCCTTTCACCTCCCCGACTTCAGCCAGAAAGAGAACTCAGAAGCGAATATTAAACAGAACATCTTTTTATGCTATACATGGGATACTCAGCTGCTTCTGGTTAGTCAGTGGCTCATTCGTCTGCTTTATAATATCCTCCGGGGGTGATGTAGTAAGTTTGAAAAGACACCCTAGCCTGTCTAAGGGTATATACCTTTGCAGCACTTAGCCTGTATCAGGTGTTACTGGAACGCAGGGGAGCAGGCCCGGAGTGGATGATGGACTAATAGCCCTATATTCTCCGCTGATGGGAGAAGCCAGGACATCTGAGTAGAATAAAGCACACTTCCCAGCTGGGCTGAGCTCTATTAGCTATGGCCTGAAAATGTGTGTCTGTGTCGGGAAGCTGTATCTCCTGGAGTGTGACTGCGGGAAGACTGGGCTAATCAGGTTAATTGGCTTGGACATCTGTAACCAAACCCATAGTGGTCTGACTCTAGATTGTCACACTTTCAGCAGTTTGAGAAAAATGAACTTTCACTAACATTGTCGAAAGAAAGAAAAGAAAGAAAGAAAGAAAGAAAGAAAGAAAGAAAGAAAGAAAGAAAGAAAAACTCTGTCCTGGATGTTAAGGTGAACAAACCACATCCTTTTGAAATTATATATATTTTTTTCTCAGTGTGATCGCGTTATTAAGTACGGGCATGGAAAATGATCCAAATAATACATGTACAAAAAATCTGATTGACTTACGTTACATTAGCTTTACGTTAGCTAATCTAGGCTTAGGCAAGTCAGTCTCAGCAGCTGCTCTGGTTCCCCAGGCCTGTGGTGCTCATCACTCAGAGGTGGGAAGCAGGGGCTACCCTGCCCTGTGTTGAAGGAGCTTGTTAAGATAATGGGCAAAGGGGGCATTTAACCCAGTCGTTTGAAGTCACTATTTGGTATACCAATGTCGAGTAATTTTTCAGTAGAGATGCCAAGAAGGTGACTGTGTGTGTGTGTGTGTGTGTGTGTGTGTGTGTGTGTGTGTGTGTGTATTTATGCATTGTGTGCACATGCATGTGCATGTGATGACACAAGGTCAGATTATAATGTCTGTTTTTGTTCATTTGGGGCTGCTACAGAAGAATTTCGGAGAGTGGGTAATTTATAAAGGGCAGAGATTTGTTACTTAGAGTCTAGAGGCTGCGGAATCCAAGGGCCCTCCAGCCGGCCGAGGTGTTCTTCCCATGTCCTATGACAGGCAGAGGGAGGGAAGGGAGAGGAGAACTAGGAAGAAAGGGAGGAATGGAAAGAGGCCAGACATTACGGGAGATGGAGAGTTTTAAAGTCAGGAACCCGCTTCAAAAATAATGGCATTACTCTGTCACAAAGGCAGAGGCCTCTCATGAACTGATTACCCCTCTTCATGTGTTTGCAGTTGGTTTCCAGCACATGCCCTTCGGGGGGCACATTCAAATGACAGACAGACGGCTTGGGTCTTTTGTTTCAGGAACATCTTCAGACGATAACTGAAATGTGCAAGGCTACTCTGTTAGCCCCACCCACTCTCCAATTTCCATTCCATCCAGGCAATTCTACCTCAGGCCTACCCTCCTCAACCCAGGAGTCCTTCTCCGGTGCCTTGAGTGGTTTTTCTCTCTTCCTACTCCCAGATTCTCTATATCCAGTTCTAGCTCACCTTTACAGCCTGGCCAAGACCCTTCTCCATTCAAACTTCCCAGAAAGGAAGACAGAGGGGTAGGACAGAAGATATTCAAAGTAGCTGTAAGCAGCCACTGTGGGAAAATACCTACAACAGAAACTGTGCTCTTTTAACTTCTTTCGTATGTGCAGCTCACTGGTATTAAGGTGACTCAGATCTGGTGCAGCCAGCGCCATAGTTCATCCACAGTGTTTCCTCTTCCAAGTGGAACTCTGTGCATTGAACACCAGCTACCCATTCTCCCTTCCTGCCAGCCCCTGGCAGTCACCACTCTGTAGCAGGTATCTTAGAAGGTCTTATTAATAAAAATCAAACCTGAGCCAGGTATTGGGGTGAACTGGAAGATCAGAGAACCAGAACAAGCCACAGCTACCTCACCTCGCCGGATCCTCTGCTGGTCCTGTTTCCTCAGACTGAACAACTTGTAACTAACCATCATAAACAATGACAATATCCAAAACTCATTAAACGGCCAAAAACCTTCCATCCCACCTCTTGGGAATGTGGGTGTCGTTTTCTTAAAATTACTTCCTGCTTTCTGGGGGCGAAGACATCTTTAGGGGATCCTAAAAAGAAAAATTTTGGGTTAATTGTCAAGTCCTGTATCATTTGTCTAGTCGCTGCATAATGAGAAAGTGCAGGGCTTGTCTCAAGTCCTTGTTCAAGTAGTCTGTCAGGCTGGATCATCTCAGCTAGCTATCTCAAAATTTTCCTGAGCAGTTTGTAGTCCAAAGCAGATCTTTCCATGGTGTTAATCAGCTTAATGGCTTTACCATAGTCCATGTGGAACCGCCATTGTGGGAACCTGTCATCTTTTTGAAGATTTCAAAGTCGCTGTTAGGCGTGGTCATAGTTCCCTGCAGATTTTTTTTTTTGGTGCTTCCTCTGTGATTTGGAGCGATTACAGTCTGATAAATGTCTGTCTCTCGGAACCACGAATGTTCTTCCCTAGAAGAGAAAATCTTCACAACAATTTCTCCCCACCATTTGTTTTGCCAAACTTTTCCAAACTGACCTTTGCCGATGCTTTCTTGTAACATGAAGGTCCTGGCAATTCTTCTCTGAACAAGCAAGCAGCGGTAAACTCTTTGTCCCAGGTAGCAGCATCACTGCAGTCACCAACATGATAAGAAGCAGCCGGCAAGTCGGAGCAGCAGCTTCTGCCTCCGTGGTCCCACCACTGTTTGTGGCTGGGCCCAGGTCGAAGCTTTTCCTTAGCAAGCCTCCTAGGCTGGCCTCAAACTTGGGATCCTCCTGCCTCTGCCTCCTTCAGTAAATCCAACCACTGTGCTTCACCACAACCAGCTGAGGGTAACTCAGGTCTGAGCTGGGGCCCACAAGGCCACAGGCAAGCAGTTTTTTCATGAATTTTTTTATTTTATTTATTTATTTATTTATTTATTTATTTTACCACGAACGTTGGGTACCAGATGTAGCAGGAATTTTAGAAGGTCTTATTAATAAAAATAAAACCTGAGCCAGGTATTGGGGTAAACTGGAAGATCAGAGAACCAGAACAAGCCACAGCTACCTCACCACTCTGCTTTCTGTCCCTGTGAATCTGACCACCCTAAGCAGCTCGTGTAAGTTCACACAGCTTATTGGATTCCGTTTGCTTAGTTCACTTAATATATGTCCTCAAGTTTCATTTACGTTGCTGAAGACTCAGAGTTCATCATTTCGAGGCTGGATTATGCCTCGTGTTGTGTGTCTACTCTATTTTGTTTAGCATCCGTCATCTGTCAGTGGGTGCTTGGGTTGCTTCCACATTTCAGCTGTTGGAAATAACGCTGCTGTTAACACGGGTGTCTACATTTCTGTTTGAATCTCTGCTTTCAGTTCTTTTGGGCATATTCCCAGAAGTGGGATTGCTGAAGCCTATGGTAACTCTGCATGTGAGCATTTCAAGAATCGCCGTGCTGTTTTTCACAGCAGCTGCACCATTTTGCATTCCTACCAGCAGCCTACAAGGATCCTGATTTCTCCACAATAGCATTCTTTGTTTTCTACTCCCTCCCCAGTCTTCACATCCCCAGTGATTAATGAGTGAGATCAAGCATTGTTTCATGTGCTTGTTACCGTTCGTATAATCTTCTTTAGGGGAATGCCTATTCATATCCCTAGCCCAGTTTTAAAATGTTTTTTCAAATTTTTCTGCTATTGAATTGTCCCCCGTTGTCTTTATGCATGTAGTTTCTGCCTGTCTTGTAACACTTGCCAAAGTCTGGCTTGTATTGGCATTGGTTGCATGTGCCCTTGCCTTCTTGGCAAGGTTAGAGCCTAAAAGACAGCCATGGTTACTCACCTCATTTTTGGGTATGTCTTATGAGGAATTTGAAGTATTTTACATGTGCAATTCAGTTTGAGTGAGAATGAGAAAACTAGGAAAGTGGAATTTTTGACACGTTAAAAAGCACAGTGCTTATACCATCTACCTTTACCATACACCTGTACCATACACTATATGAGGAATGATGAGTAGTCTGCAATTTCCAATACTCTACTAGAGGCCAGAAACTTCTGGAAGGCAGAAGCTATGCTACTGATTGTGCAGTAGCTGAGATGCTCATTTCAGGTCTGATTACAGAAAATGGAATATCCAGACCTCCATTCCATTTCCAGTCTACATTATCCAGATTATCCAAATTACTACAAATCACTGGGAGTGGGACATTTGAGTAGCTTACCTCTAATCCCACATTTAGCACAATATACAGTTGATGCTTGTGCTGGCTAGTATGATGTCAGCTTGACACAGCTAGAGTCATTTGGGAAGAGGTGACCTCAACTGAGAAAATGTCCCCTGTGGGCAATCCTGGGACATTTTCTTGATTGATGTGGGAGGGCCCAGCTCACTGGGGGAGGTGTCATCCCTTGGGTAGTGGTCCTGGGTGCTATAAGAAAGCACTGAGCAAGCCTGGAAGGAACACGTAAGTAAGCAGCGTTCCTCCTGGCCTCAGTTTTTGCCTTTAGGTTCATGCCTTGGGTACCTGCCCCAACTTCCCTGGATGATACACTACAAGCTGTATGATGAAATAAACCGTTTCCCTTCCAAGTACATTTTGGTCATGGTGTTTTATCACAGCAATAGAAACCCTAACGAATGCATTGTTTAATAATAAGATTTTTTTGGCTAATGAGTTAGTTATGTTTGACCCAGTCTAAAAGAGGACTGTGTTTGCTTAAGGAACTTGAACTAGTTAATAGTTATTAAACGGTATTACAAAGGAAGTGGTGTTGGATTGAGTTTTTGAGCCGTTTCATAGATAATCTTTCTTTTCCCTTGGTTTCTGAAGTTATTTAAATTAAATCCTGTAGAATGGAAGCCTGCTTAGATTTTTTTTATAAAAGAAAAATATCAGATAAGTAAAATCTTTTGATCATCCACTCCGCATGTACAAAAATCCACAACACGTATTCATTTCTGCACTCCTTTATTCCTGGGTAAGCAGGATTTGCTTTTATAAATACAGATGAAAGTTGAAAATACATAACTGATGAAGTCCTAACCCCAAATGTAGCAGATGTTTAGAATTAACTTTTCATCAAAACATCACCACATGTGATTGCAGCCTGCGTTGGAAAGTACTCATTGAAGTTAATGAGTTATTCTTCATTATTGAATAGCACTGAGTTTTAGGATTGGTGTGTGTGTGTATGTGAGTGAGAGTATGTGAGTGTAGTGTGTGTGTGAGAGAGAATGTGTGTAAGTGCGTGTGTGTATAGTGTATGTGTGCTTGAGGGGACATACAGGTGATGTGGAGACCAGAGGTTAATATTGGGTGTTGTCTTCCATCACTTTATTATGTTTTGAGATGGGGTTTTTCACTGAACCTGGAGCTACCATTTGAGCTCTATTGCCTGGCCTGTGAGCTCCTGTGAGCTGCCTGTCTCTATCCACTTAATGCTGTGGTATCAGACTCACTACCATTGTAAGCTCTTTACATGGGTCATGGGGGTCCGAACTCGGGTCTTCATGGTCGCACAGCAAGTGCTTTACCTACTGGGCCGTCTCCCCAGCTCCAGTAAAATTTCTAGTAATTTAAATCCAAATGACAAGAAACCCAAATGAATAGTTGTTTTACTTAAAGAAGGGGAATAATAAGAAAATGAGTTAGAGTCAGCACAAAGATTTTTTAAAAATCATTATTCTTTGAGAATTTCACACAATGCATTTTTCTCTTATTTACCCCCTCAGCGTTCTTCCCAGGTTTAGCCCCCTTCCCACCACACCCAACTTTGTGTCTTTTTTTTTTTAAGCTATAAAGGGCAATTTGTGCTGCCCATATATTCTTGGAAATGTAGGTTTCCTTTGGAGCAAGATTAATTTACCGGGGATTACACCCTTAAAGAAAACTGACTCTCCCTCTCCAGCTATTTCTTTGTCAGTCAATAGCTCCTTGGTTAGGGGTGGGACTTTGTGCCTACCTCTTCTCTCCATGCAGGATTTGGTCTGGCTTGAGCTTGCATGGGGCTTGTGCATGCTTTCACAATCAATGTAAGTTCATGTGTACAGCTGCCCTCCTGTATCTGGAGGATACGGTTCCTTGTTTTCATCCATCTCAGCTCTTCCTGTCTTTTTCCTCATCTTCTGCAATGGTCCCTGAGCCTTGGGAGGAGGAGATGAAGTAGACTTCTTAAAAAACTTCTGGAGGTGTGTCTTAGTCATTGTATTGCTGTGAAGAGACACCATGACCAAGACAACTCCTATAAAGGAAAACATTTAACTGGGGACTTGCTTATAGTTTCAGGGGCTTAGTCCATTATCATCATGGTGAGGAGCATGATGGTATGCACGCAGACATAGTGCTGGAGAAGTAGCTGAGAGTTCTATATCCTGATCTACAGGCAGGAAAGAGAGGGGCGGGGGCTGGCATGGACCTTTGAAACCTCAAAGTCCACACACAGTGACATACTTCCTCCAATAAGGCCATACCTCCCAGTCCTCTTAAAAGAGTTCCTCTCCCAGGTCACTAAACATTCAAATATATGCACCTATGGAGGCATTCTTATTCAAACTACCACATTCCATTTCCAGGCCTCCATAGGCATGTAGCCATACCATAATGCAAAATGCATTTGGTCAAATTTCAAAAGCCCTCATAGTCTCTAGACTCAACACTATTTAAAAGTCTAAAGTCCAAAGACTCTTCTGAGACTTAAGGCAATCTCTCAATTGTAAACCCCTGTGAAATCAAAATAAAAAAGCAGATCACATACTTTCAACATATGATGGCTTAGAATATAAATGACTATTCCAAAAGGGAGGGAAAGGTGCCATAATGAGGAAACACTGGACCAAAATCAGCAGGACAAACTCCACTTTCCGCATCTCTATGTCTGATGTCAAAGCGCTCTTCAGATCTTCAAATCCTTACAGCCTTGTTGACTGCAACACACTTCTCTCTCTTGAGATAGTTTCACTTCTGGTCTGTAGTGCTCCTTGGCAGGTATCCTGTGATTCTGACATCTCTAACATCTTAGGCTTTCCATCACAATCCAGGCTTCACCTTCATAGCTTTACACAATGGCTTCTCTTGGCCTCCATGTTGGAAACCTGGGCACATGCCTGGTAGCAGCAGCTTTCCTTAGCCAAGGAGGGGGTTCCACAACCCCTCTCTTGTATTTGGCTTTAAAGCCAGAGCCACATGGTTGAAGCCACTAAGTTCTGTTGCTTGATGGGATTGGAACTTGGCACCTTCCTTCAATTACATTTGCATCAACTTTCTGTTGTTGATAGTTTCCTTCATTGCTTATGCTTTTCTTAAATTCCTTTTCACATGTAGGAAGCTTAGCTGGGTGGGGTCTTGCCCTGAGGTCACCATTCTCTTTATTCCATTTAGCATCAGACTTTTCTTTAAATTTTTTTTTTAATCTCCTTGAGCACAAGACTTGGCTTCAATAAAATATTTCCTGGTGCTCCTTTTCTCCTCCAACTGTACATTTTGTATTTCTCCTTGTCCAGCTTGTTCCTTAGATCTACACATGCTCCTTAGATCTACATGAGAGTGACCACTAATAACCACACAACACAGTCAATACTAGGTTGTCTTGAAATCTCAGCTGCCAAAGCCATTAATCCAAAAACTCTTCAATTTAGCCTCAGGGAGACTTTAGGGCAAGGGCAAAAAGCAGCCACTTTCTTTGCCAAAACAGCACAAGAGTGCTCTCTAGGCCACTTACTCGTATTCTGCCCCTCTGAAGTTTCCTGAGTTGGGGGGTGCACAGTTCAGATCTCCCTCAGCCCTGTCTATGCTCCTATTCCCATTAAGCGCGGGTAGGTGGGAATACAACCCTTTTAATCCGGGTGTCTCTTCTCACTGCTTGGAATTGCCTAGATCAGATTGGCTCCTGGGCATGTCTGTGGGAGATTGTCTTGATTGTTCATTGATGCAGGAGGGTCCAACCCACTGTGGGTTGTACCATTCCTAGGCAGGTGTGAGCTAGTTAGTGAGCAGCATTTCTGTATTTCTTTGGCTAGGAAGTGAATTCCTTGGTTGGAGGTAAAGCTGTATTGAAATAACAGGAAGGCCTGCCTTAACTTCCCTCAATGATGGACTCTATAACTGGCATTATAAGTTGAAATAAGCCATTCTCTTCTCTAAATTGCTTTTGGTTGGAATGTTTTACCACAGAAACAGAAAATAAACTGGAACACACAATAAGTTTGTGGAATGCTGGTTCTTAACAGTTGATGTCAGGTTATTGAAGACTCTTTGAGTTCATAAACACACTTGACTTAGTTTAAACCAGTTTCCGGATGTATTTGAAACATTAACTCTACTAGAAGGGGGCTATAAGAAGCCAGAATGAAGAATGCTGGTTAGGGGTCCCGAGGATGAGAAAGTTGAGTGGCAGCCCAGCATGGCTGAGACAGCTCTGCTGAGGATGTAACAGCTGAGCCAGGCACCTAGGAACGAGGATGGGCAAAAGTGTGGAACTAGCACTATTGCCGGGCCTGGCAGTCAGCTGGGGCTCAGTAAATGCCAGCAAAACTCTATTTCAGTAGAAGGCATGATTGGAATGAAGATGTTGGGAGAGGTGAGAATAAAGCTGAAGAGGAAGATGTCAGGCTGTGGAGGGTCAAGCAGGGTGTTAAAGACTTGATCCAACAAGGACCCCTTGTGGGTTTCTCTCCAGAGGGAGACACAGTAGAAATGGTGTTTGGGAAAAATAACCTGAGAGTGGTGTGAGGCCAGGTGTGATGGAAAAGACCAAAATTAGGATGAAGAGCAAAGAGCCCTGGAAAGCAACATTAACCTCTGTGGCTAGAAAGTAGGTCACGTATTGGTTTTTAGACGTGCCTTAGTAGAAGCATAAACACAGGACCCTTTTAAATATGAGAAATAAGGAATAAACTAGACTGTGCCACCTCAGCTGCCTGTGCCATCTTGACAAACAGAGGGACAATGAAGTATTATCAGGATAGGTAGAAAAAATAGTCTTACCTTTATATTAAAATGTTTGTTACTGTTTTTACAGGGTATGGAATTTGTGAGAAATCCATCAGGGACATCACCAGCTAAGAGAGGGTTAGCATGGATTTTCGAAGTGTTTCTGGTGTCTTTACATTGAAGAAATTTATGTGAATAAGCATGCAAGTTCTTCCCGTGCATCTTATTCCTGTTAAAATCTTATAGGGATCTTCACTTAGATTTCTTGAAGAGAGCTAAAACAATGCTCGGTTAAATGCATAGGTCTGGTCTTCGTTTTGCTGTTGAGGGTTTGGTGGTTTTTGTCTTTGTTCTGTTTCCTGTAGGGCAAAGTGTTTTCCAGACCAGCTACACATATGATCACAAGGGGAAAAATTCCACGACAATACATCTCAGATATCCTAGGTAACATGTATTTTAAGATGGTGATGTAAAGATGGCACATTATAATTAGAGCCATTAGTGCTTGGCAGCTTTGGAGTTCAGGTTTCCTTAAGGGCTTGTCTTGAAATGCTTCACTCTGTGATCCATTCTCTGGGAATGATGTCTATATCCAATTCAGATTATGAAAGAAGTACATAATGAGCCATACAAAGCCATGATTTCTATGGCCATATGGCAAATGTTTTAATAAGTTAGGGACTAAAATTAAAATTGTCTGGGAAATTTCAATTGCCATACTCTCTCAAATTTCTCTTTTTTCTTTTTGTAACAGTTTAATAATGGATTTTTTTGTAGCGTTTAATATTATAACTTTTTTCCCCCCTCAGCAGGTGCTAGGGATTGAACCCAGGGACTTGAGCATGCTAAAAACACATTCTAGCACTGAGCTTTGTCCTTGTCCCCAGTGACTGACTTGATTAACTGAGAAAGTAAAGCACGACCACAATAAGCTGACTTTTAGATTCCAAACTTTGCATGTCATTCAACATTTAAAAAACCCGAATGTCAATTCCACATTTCTGTGTTCTAATTACATAGATATTGGTAGAACATTCATGTACTTCCTGGAAAATTTGCCTGAAGAAGTCTTTCTGTGTGTCTTGCCCCATCCTTGGTGTTTTCAGTCCTTAGCTGATTATTCCTTTTGGAACAGGCAGTCACTACTGGGGATTGGACCTAGAACTTTGCACATGCTGGTCAAGCCCTCTGCCACCGAAATGTATTCCCAGTTCAGGAGAGCGTAGGCTTGGTGTGCCTGGGGCCAGAAGGCCCAGACATGGACACATGATGCTCCCTACCAGAAAACAAAGCCATATGCTCATTGTGCCCCATCTCCCACCCCCTGTCATGTGTCATGGCATCCTGGCTCTCCTGTTTCTTAGCAGCAGCTCTGTTCTGGCAGCTTCTTTGGACTAGAACTGCCTGATGATGACTTGGCGCCATGGCATCTGAGTGAGAAATGAGTGACAGCATTTTACAAGAACAGTCTGAACACCGGAAGTAAACAGCTGGCGTTTCTGCAACTCGAGCGGGCAGGAGGCCTTGCAAACAAGTTCCCCCAAGCAATGTAAAGTAACCGTAAGGCCGTTTGTCCTTTAGTTACAGGTTCAGAAAGACCCCGTTAAGTTCACTCTTCAGTGCTTGCCCAGAAATGAGTGTCTTTCCTAGACTTTGAACGATAACGTGTTTGGAGACTACACTTCAGCCCTCCTAGCAACCCTTATTTGTCTCAGCCTCTCAATGTGAAGGTACGGGGCAGACATTCTCAAGAATTCCTAACAGCCATAAAACAAGTCATGGGCAATTAAAACAAAGGTCTGTCTTCTTGTGTGTTGTCTTAGAGGCACACCTGGACAAAACCATCTTGTCAGATTTGACTGATAAATGGGTTGGAAGGGAGATGCATGACATGCCAGTTTGACAGGATGTCTTGACTGGTGGAAGTAACAGAGGGTTTGGAGTGACCTGTCCCTGGAAAACAAAATGGTCAGATGTTTCCAGTCATCAATCACCTCTGGAGCAGCTGTTTTAAGTCCAGAAATCTGACTGATATGGACATGACTCACTCAGCCGGGTGGCTGGAGGTTAATGTGTTTTCCTGTGGTGGGAGGAAGCAGTCAAGTACTCAGATTTTGGGTTGTGATGAGCATGACCGTCTAGGAGGAGGTACGTGTGGAGGGGCAGGGTACAGGGGATATTTCTGAAGTACGTTTTAAGCACTCAGTACTAAAGCCTGAAATCCAAAGGTGTAACAAGATGTCTCCTAGGCTCTCTTAGTTGGTAGTTTCAGCTAAGGAAAATTCCTGTTAGCAAGGTGTGCCACTCAGAGGTCTCCTGGCATTGGGGGCCTTTGTAGACTTAGAAACTACAAAGCTACATTTTGGCTCTTCCGATGTTATTTTAATTATGGTTGGCACATGTCCTTAACTTTGCAGGGTTTTCCAGTCACACCAAAGTAAACTGGATGGTTTAAAAATGTGATGCTGAGTTTTCAAGCCAGAGTTCAATTTAAGTAACTTGTTTTTGAAAGAAGACTCAAGCTGGAGTTCAAACTGCACAGGTTCCTTTGTTAAGTGTGTGGCAAGTGACAGGACTAAATCCCCAAAGGGCTAGTCCTGATATTCCCCCTTGATTTGGCCGATGCCTGTTGTTTCTCACCAGATATATTAAGGAGCTCCAAAATAAATTTAGGTAAATTTAAGACTCAGATATATTGCCCACTCTCTCTTTGGTGGTTGACAGGCAGGCTTGTTATTTTCTTTATTTCTCGAGACAGGGTTTCTCTGTGTAGCTCTGACTCTCCTGGAACTTGCTTTCAAGAGCAGGCTGGCCTCAAACTCAGAGACCCATCTGCCTCTGCCTCTTGAGTGTTGGGATTAAAGGTGTGAGCCACCACTCCTGGCTCAACAGGCTTGTTTCTGATCATAAAATTGGCAACAAGTTTGCTCATGGCCACCCCTTTTGAGTACCTTGGGATTTGTTAATGCCCGAGTTCACCTATCAAGGCAGCATCATTTGGAATGTGCTTTGTTATGATTTATGTATGCACGTATTTTTCCAGAATTGCTCTGTTTTTATTTCTCTAATGACTTTGGTTTTGAAACCAGCAAAAAGAAAACAAAGTTCTTGGACCACATCATGCCATTGTCCAACATTTAAATATTTTAATTTATATTAACCTCAGTATTCACTCTAGAAATGAAGCAATTGGTCACCTCATCTGTTGCCCATTCTTCCCTTTTTTGCTCTCTCTTTCCCACTCTGTGCTGAACGCAGTTCTGTTCTGTTAGTGGCTAAGCTGGTTCAGCCACAGTTTAACCTCAGGTGTAGATGGTTCGTTATACTGCTGGCGGCTGAGTCTAAATATGAACTTAGTGATTCAAATTTGTGATTACTATCCAAAAACGTCTTGCTTGAGAGAGAGAGAGAGAGAGAGAGAGAGAGAGAGAGAGAGAGAGAGAGAGAGAGAGAATGTGATAGCATATCTGTTATCTGTAGAGGCCAGAGGGCGGCAGCCTGTGGCATTGGCTTTCTTCTTTCACCATATGGGTTCCAGGGATTGAACTCAGGGTGCTAGCAAATGTCTTTACCTGCTGAGCCATCTTGCTGGCCCTGAAAGGAATTGCTTTGAAGACTAAGTCAGTTGTATAACGAAATTTTCCTTTAGAGAAATTTCATTTTCTTTTTAAAATTGCTGGAAAAAAAAATAGTAGGAAATTCTATTGGCACTGGCCTCAAAGGGAGCTGACAGGTTCAGTGGCAGCAAACAACCACTTTAATACGTTACCAAAGGAGCAAAGTTGGGTATGGCTTTTAATCTCAGGTTCGCTTAATGGATTTTGATGTTGTTTTGTGAGTCTCTCCAATGTTTAGCAAAAGTTCAAATCCTTTCGAAAACCAGTTCCATGTCTCCTTGAGAAACAGGTTTGGCTGGGCCTGGAGGGTTCATCGGTCACAGAGCATTTGCTGTTTAGTTTCTAGCATCCACATGGTGACTCACACCCACCTCTAATTCCAAGTTCAGGGGGTCCAACACGCTCTTTCAGCTTCTGCAGGCCCTGCTCGCATGTGGTGTACTTACACGTGGGCAAAATACTCATTCATGTAAAAATAGACTAAAAAGGAAACAAAACAGGTTTGGGTTTTCTTGCATTGAGAGAAATGGTTTCCCACAAGAAAGGCAAAAAGGCTTTATAACTTTGAACTTGCAGGCTGCGTCCCAGCAGGGCCGAATATAAAGCCGAAGAAATCATGTGTGCATTCCTACCCCAAGCCGCATTCTTTATCCCTCCAGATCCCTGTCACAAAGGAATTTGGCTAAATACAAAGACCCCGAGGTACAAAGGTACAGAAAAGTCTTTTAAGAGCCACCTGCAGTCTGCGAGTGAGCGGGAGCCAGCCACTCTCATGGGTTAACCTTGCCCACCTATCGCTCAGGTTGGGAAGCGTTGTCTCGGGTCATAAGCAAGTTAAAAAATAAATTAATTGCAGCAGGGGGGAGGCGAAGTGTGCATTAAGCCATGTCCAGGAAATTCAGCGAGCCTCCTCAGTGCTGTGTGCACCATGAAGAGATGCTCATGAAGGGGTCCTCTTTGCACCCTGAATGCTTGCCATGTGATATAATGAGCCTCTGATACCGAGTCTTCCAGAGCGTCTGTGACCCATTTCAGTCCTAGCAACTTTGGCAAGTATAGCATTAAAATTGGAGGCTTTAATAGCAAAATATTAAATATGAAATCAAAAAAATGAAGAGTAATTGCGGGGCTCCCGGCCCACATTCTGTCCCCGTGATTGCAGTTTGGATTCTTACAGCACCCTGTAATTGAGCGCTGCTCAGTAATTTTGTGACTATTCTCAGTATCGGAAGCCTTACAGCTGCAGCAAATTTACACTGGCAGCTGGGTGATTTGTTCTGAGTTCTGGAATTTTCCTATTGTGTTGTTTATTGATTATAAAGGCCCTAGGATGTGAGTGGTGGAGCTTGTAGTTTAAAAAAAAGATTTTAATTTTATTTATGGGTGTGTGTGTGTGTGTGTGTGTGTGTGTGTGTGTGTGTGTGTGTATGGGTGTGTGTGTATGGATATGTGTGGATGTGTGTGTGTATGGATGTGTGTGTGTATGGGTGTGTGTGGATGTGTGTGTGTGTATGGATGTGTGTGTATGGGTGTGTGTGTGTGTATGGATGTGTGTGTGTATGGGTGTGTGTGTGTGTATGGATGTGTGTGTGTATGGGTGTGTGTGTGTGTGTGTGTATGGATGTGTGTGTGTGGATGTGTGTGTGTGTGTGTGTGTGTGTATGGATGTGTGTGTGTGTGTATGGATGTGTGTGTGTATGGGTGTGTGTGAATGTGTGTGTGTGTGTATGGATGTGTGTGTGTATGGGTGTGTGTGTGTGTGTGTGTGTGTGTGTGTGTGACATATGTTTGGGTGCCTGCGGAGGGGAGAAAACAGCATCAGATCTCCTGGAGCTGCAGTCATGACCAGTGTGAACTGCCTGATCTGGGTATTGGGAATCGAACTCTGGTCCTTTGGAAGAGCATCCATCTCATCAGCCTGTGCCTGGCATTTTATCGGGTGTCGTCTTGTTGCACCATAGCTCATGTTGATGGTGACAAACTTGATGCCTGCCGCGGCTCAGTTCATTCACTCACATCTGGAACAATATTTCATCCGGTAAACACCAAGAAAAGTGCTCTACCAGGAGAGCCAAGAAGAAACTCTGGTTGTTGTTTGAGGCAGAGTTTCATCCCTTTGTAGCCCAGGCTGTCTTATCATGATCCTCCTGCCTCACCCTTTCATATCATTCTATGTACACAGTTGATCTGTCATATGGATGGATGGCTTTATTAAAAGTTCTGTTAATTATGGCCATTTTTGGTGATTCATTTTTTATTTCTCAGTTCAATACAACTGGGTACCATGTGTGATGAGAGGTCCATAGCAGAGATCCAGGGAAATGGCATTTCTCACCACTGATGACCCGACAGTCACCGACTCCCCGCGGCAGTACCTCTTAAGAGGACCTGAACTTGGCCTTTTGTTCTGGTGGTGGGTGAGCAGCTGATCCCACAGCTCAGACTGCTGTACTGTGGGGGGCCAGTCCTGCTTCCTGCTTTCTGGAGAGTGATGGGAATTTAAAGACTCTTTGTTTGAATTAGGAATAGGTAAATTTTGTGCGTGCCATGAGTTATCATCCTTCCGCATTCCCTTTCATGGAAGCATGCGTGTCTCTAAACATTTCCACATGTCTGATGGAGCTCCACCATGAGCAAATGTGAGTGAGTTACTGCTCTTCATGGTGCCCTGGTGGAAGGGGAATTTTGGAACTGGATGTTCCCTTCATTGTTACCATTTTTGAAGCTTCTCTGGGAGAAGCGCCCCTCATGAGAATTGAGCAGCTTTGGATATCTAGCCTTTCCCTAAGCATTTAGTTTTTGTTAGAGGGGCAAAATCCCAGTACAAGACACCAGCTGGGTAGTGAGGGACCTGATATAGCATTAGTATAGTTTAGTAAATTTAACTGTTAAACTTTACCTAACATTGGTAGAAAGAATGAAATGTAGGAGGAGAAAGACTAGCTCATGAGCCCTGTGCATTTGCTAAAATCCATTTCCACCTTCCCTACAAATGAATTAGTGGCATGGTGAGCATCATGGTGAGCTTTGTGGAGAAGGACTGGATAGCACTGCTGTTAGAAGGGAAGCAGAGGGGAGTCCAGATAAGGTGTGGTTTGAGAAATATTGTATTCCTAATGAATGATTAAAATTACTGGCAAGCCATGTGTAGTAGCGCACACCTTTAATTTCGGCACCAGGAGGCAGAGGCAGGCAGATCTCTTGTGAGATCGAGGGCAGCTTAGTCTACAGAGTGAGTTCCAGGACAGCCAGGCTGCAGAGCGAGACCCTGTTTCAAAAAACCAACAACCCAAACCAAACAATATAAAAACTGTATTCAGTGCAAGTTAATGTCAATTCCATACTAGTTTCCGGTGCCAGGCTTCAGAGTTCTTTCTGTGTGACGGAGGGTCAGGTTTGCTTTCTGCTGTCGAAGACACAGGCATACAGCGCTCCAGCCCTCCGAGAAATTCCCCTGGTGTGTTAATGGGGCTGAACCAAGTGGTCCCCAGGTTCTCTTCCAGCTTAGGTTCTCTGTTTCTCTGATGATCACAGGCTCCCAAGCAACACAGGCAGATGAGACCTTAGGTAATGTTGATTAGACCTACTGGGCCAGAGGAGACCATTAACTATGCACTAGCAGACTCTCTCCACGGAGGCTCCCACGGCTACTTCATTCACAAAGAATCCCTTGTAATTTGAAGGTGACGCCTGCAAGGTACCTAGAATAATGGATAAACTGCGGATTGGAATACCCAAAGACGAGTGATGGTCTTCCTGCATGTGGTTTTGTTTCTCCCTCACCTTTCCAACATCAACTCTCTCTTAACAATTAGTTAAATAGTTCTTCTTTGAGGCCTAAGAAGAATTTAATTTAAATTACACATGTACATGAAGTAACTACTTAAGTTTGCACTCCCTCACACATAACTATTCTTTTATCCAGTCAACACATTCTTTCTGTGCTTCTCCATCAGGTAATTTATTAAGTTCTGGGATGACAACCATGGCAAGGCAAACTTAGTCGTTGCCCAAAGGGCAGGGCATAGTTGAAACACATCACTATATGTGCTGTTGTGACTTCTAAAAATTTTAGATATTTATGATTGTGTGTACACAATTGTGTGTACACGTGCACATGCCTGCCAGATGTCAGCCTTGACTGTTGTTCACAAGAGCCATCCACCTTGTCTTTTATGAGACAGAGGAACTGGGGTCTGGGGCTTGCCACTTAGGCTCCGGAGATGCCCCCTCTCTGCACCTTCCCAGCACTGGGTACAAACACCAACAGGCCCATCTTTTTATGTGGATGCTAGGGTTGAACTTGGGTCCTCAGACTTGCATACACACACACACACACACACACACACACACACACACACGCACATACACACACACCAGTACAAATAAATAAAACAAATCTTTTTTTTAAACAAGAATAAATATGGTATTTATTTATTTCTCCATACTAATAAAGATAAAGCTAATCTCCATACTCATCTGTAGTGCATGTGTGGTTGTCTAGAGGACGCTGTTGAATATCCAACATTTTACAGTGCATTCCTTCTCTCTTTACATTTGTGACTTCAGACGGGAAGACACTCTTCCTGGGTCAGGGTGCACTGTAGGGAAGAGCCACAGGGACAAACCTCTGCAAATGACAGGACGCGTGTGAATCCCTGGCATTTTCACTCCTGTTGCGAAATCTCCGTGGAAAACACAGCATATCCCTTTCCCAAGTACGGCCTTGGAGAAGCCACGGGGAGGGTCGAGTTCTGCACACCGGCTTTTAATTCGCTTTTGTTTCCCCCTAAATTACATGTAGCTGAAACTGTTTGTTCCGATGACAGACCAGGCTTGCGGTTTCCTAGCTTTTTTTTTTTTCTCTCGCTGGCCAGGCTTCACCAGTCAGACTTGGCAGAACTATATTTAAGAAAAGGGAGTCAGAAGAATAAGAAAAGTGCCCGTTCTGGTCCATCACCTCCAGCGCATGCCTCCTGAATTCCTCTGGATGCCCTGCCATTCCTCCTCCCCTCCCCCACTCCCACCCCCAGGCCTTCTGGGTCCAGCCAGCTTCAGTAACAAGCAGAATAATGTGCGCTGGTCTTTGGTGTTGGTCGGGAACCCAGAGAACCGGGTAAATGTTCAGCCTGTATCTTGAAGTCGTCCCCCTTCCCCTCCACCTTCTTTTCTGTTTCCACTGTGAGAGTTGTCTCATTTCATAATACTCCTCAAATTTCATGGGCTACATTTAAAATCCGAGTGTTTACCTCTGTCTTTGTTTTCAACATGTAACAATGAATCTCAAGTAACCCGCATTAGTTTCTTACAATTTAGAAAGAAGGAGAAAAGTGTTGGGGTTTAAGGCTCCTGTCAGAATGGAGCAAATTTGCTAGTCTAAACCACACGCACGTATACTGAATAAATAGTGCAATCTTTTCGTTTCTCCAGATTGTTATTTCTTCCTAGCTGTCTCCTCTCCTGCCCCCTCAGCCCTCCTTGTAGACCATCCAGCCACAGTGGTGTTCAGTGCTTTCTCACTGAGATGTTTACATGTGATCAAAATCCACACAGTGAAATGGATGTAAGTATTCAACACTAGTGTGTGGACTGATCATAGCACTCACGGTTTTCCGGTGGCTTATAGTAAGTGGGAGGGGAAAAAAAAATCTCTGTCCAACATGGGTAACATTGTTTCTTTCTGTAGCAACTGTATCCTCTGTTTGCTCCCCCTGCCCTGCGCCCCATTTATCATGAGGACTATGTGATGACCCAGCTATACCACCCCTTGTCATATGCCCAAAGATTTGACATCCTACTCCATAGACACCTGTTCAGCCATGTTCGTTGCTGAATTATTCACAATAGCTGGGAAATGGAAACAAATGTTCCTTAACTGATGAAAGGATCATAAAAATGTGGTGCATATCCACAACGGAATATTAAAGGTTTGTAAAGAAAAAAATGAGATCATAAAATCTGGGGGTAAATGGGCAGAAGTAGAAAATACTATATTGAGTAAGGTAACTGTCATTTTTGTGTGTCTGTTGGGGACGAGGGTCAACTTGGCACAAGCTAGAGTTGTCTGAGAAGAGGGATCCACAGTTGAGAAAATGCCTCCATAAGAAATGCCTCCAATAAGCTTGTAGGCAAGCCAATGGGGAAAGTTCTTAGTAATTGACAGGAGGGTCCAGCCCATTGTGGGAGGTGCCACTCCTGGGGAGGTGGTCCTGCATGGTGGGTATAAGAACACAGGCTGAGTAAGCCGTGAAGTGCAAGCCTGTAAACAGTGTTCCTCCACGGCCTCTGCACCCTGACTATACCACCAGCTCCTGCCCTGACTTCCCTCAGTGTAACCCGAGAGTTGTAAGCTGAAACAAGTCCTTCCCTTCCCAAGTTGGTCATGGTGTATTGCAGATAATCCACAGATACTGATAAAGGAACCATTTATTTAGAGATTATATTGGGGAGAACAACTCACTAAACAGGATAGAGCAAAGTCATGGCAGAGTCCTGGAAGGTTGATGTTCTGTCCCACGCTGCTCCGGCCGCCTGAGTCAGTCCACACCATCGAAGCCCACGAGGAAGAGAAGAGAGCTAGCCAGTATAAGTGCTCCTCAGGTCTTAAGCTAACCCCGAGGCCACGCCCTAAGGGCTGGTACCTCAAGGTCATAGGTGGACCGGGTACCCACTACAATGATGTTTTATCACAACAGCAGAAACCGTATCTAAGGCAGTAACCGAGACCCAGAAAGACAAACGTGGCATGGTTCTGTCTTATTTTTGGTTCCCAGGTTCAGCACTTCAGATGTGAGTCAGTCACCTGAAGTACCACAAATACCAGGAGAGTAAAAAGGGACCATGGGAGATGGGGACAGAGCTGGGGTGGGGCTGGGGAAGTCAGACACAGAGGATGGGAAGTGGGGGATGGGAAAACAGAGTGGGGGGAGACTTGCCTGGAAAGAAGGGAGGAAGGAGGGATAAAAATCTTCTTCTTTTTTTAAATATTGTGAAAAACAAAAAAACAAAACCACTCTGCAATGATGAAATGTGAAATCACTAAAGACTCACCAATCCCTTGCCTAGCCACATGCTTCCTTTTATCCTTTTCCCATTGGATTTCGGACGCCATGGTTCTTAGCTGTACCTCTGGGCTTTGACATGCTCTGCTTTGTGCTTCAAACCTGTTTACGGGGAAATATGGATCAAGCTATTCTGAGAATTTTTCTCTTCTTTGATGCATATATCTGTCTAAATTGGTAGCAAATGTTCTCCTGTGGGTTCTTGTGGGATTCAAAAATATTCTTGGGAAAATGTTAGCAAATATTTTAAAATACTTTTTATGAATCAGCCTTATTGAGGACTGGGAAAAGAAAGGATCGAGAATATTATTTCCAGATTCTGTAATTTGCATGCTGAAGGGAACAGCTCACCAGCTTTCTCTTTGCTTCTTCTGCACCATCAGTGCCAAATACCTGCAAATAAGGGAAAGTTTTGCAACATTTTTTAACTTAGTATGAAATTTTTCCAACTTTGGTCCCACAAAACTGTCATTTTTGACATAATGATGCTTCCTAATTGTTGTAGAATAGAATATTTGTTTAATTATGTAAAGATGTGTTTCTTTTGTTTATGCTGCATTTGTTTAACTATGTCAAGATGTGTTGCTGTTTCCCCTTGCCTGCCTAAGGCACCTGATTGGTCTAATAAAAAGCTGAATGGCCAATAGCTAGGCAGAGGAGGGATAGGCGGGGATGGCGGGCAGAGAGAAAGGGGGGGGGCAACCAGCTAGACACAGAGGAAGCAGGAAAGCAGGATGGACAGTATGTAGATGAGATAAATGAGCCTCAGGGCAGCACATAGATTAATAGAAATGGGTTAATTTAAGTTAAAAAAGAGCTAGCCAGATACAAGCCTAAGCTATTAATTAATAATAGGTTTCTTTGTCATGATTTGGGGGCTGGTGGTCCAAGAAAGCCTGCTATACCTAATGATACAAAGAGATGATTGTAAGGGTTATTTGTCTTTGAACCCCCTTGTTTATGTAGCACGGAATCGGACATCACCCACTGTGTGACTCTTAGTAGGATACCCAGCTTGCCTCTCACTGACGATTCTGGGATCCCCTATTGGTGTTCCTAGCTGACTCTGATAAGGGCATTCGCTGGATGAAGGCTATCAGGTATCTATACCTGGAACTGAAGGACGGGCAGTCCACTCAGTGTTCACCATGGTGGAAACACGTAATTACAACGGCAGTGAGGATGGTGGTCCAGGCAGTGGCATTGTGGCCCAGGTGGTATGAAGTTCGTGCATTGAGCTCAAACTCCTGTTTGCTCCTAGTTGTTTGTCAACACCCTTCTCAATAATGATGTGAAAATATCTGACATTATTTTAATTTTATTTCTGCTTACAGAAGCCAATAGTGTCAGTTTGGCTGTCTCTATTATTTGCTGCTAAGAACCCTGACTGATGTGGAATTTGACACCAGGAATGGCTACAGGCAGTGGAACTGCCAGGACACTGGTGACCCCTGGGGTTGCTGTCTGGGTTAGTTGGAGCTGATGGGTAGTGAAGAATCCAGCTGTAGCAGAGATGGGATGTAGGCACACCATCACACACAGAGGAAATTCCACAAGGGGAGACTCCGTGAGCTACTACAATGAAGTGCACAGTGGGGGAAAGGTTCATGGGCACACACGGGGCTTCCATCCATCAACTCTGATGGGATGAGGACCAGGAGCAGTGAGATGATGTGGCTGGCTGCGGCTTCTTACCGAGACAGGTGGTTTAAAGAGAGTGAACACGGGCAAAAATCCCCAGATTCCCTGTTTCACTATAGATCAAAATGTAAAATGTTTCTGTGAATACATGTAAAGAATTCTCTTATGTAATTTGTTTTGTAAAGGTAGAAAGTCAAATACAGAATGACAAATTATAGTGTTGGTTAAATCCATAGTCAGGTCCCTTAGGTTAAAGTTTTGGCACATTCAGAGGGTAGGACCTAAGAATAGGCAGGAGATACAGTAGAATTTGGTGAACTCAGGGTGCGATAAGTCCCCGAGTCCCTTAAGCCATCCCTGCCAGCTGAAGGAGCCCTGAACCCCACTCTGCTGGGGCTCTTCCTATCCTGATGGAAATGTCTATCTCCTGACTCCAGTTGTGTTAAGGTGGATCAGCTCTCTTACTCATTTTGTGGAGCTGTACTCACACTTAGATCCCAGCATACCTTAAAACACCATCAACAAAGGCAAAGCTAAGAGGAGACAGCTTATGGTGATAGAAAGTTGCCAAGCCTTGCCAGTTACCATTGACAAAACACCCAGGGAGCATGCTTGACAACCACATTTGAAGGTTCTAGGTCAAGTAAAGAAAAATGTGGGTTTCAGATGGATTGAATTTATTGCCAGGGAAGCACTGAGCCAGAGACTCTGGATTGAATATGCTAACATGAATAGATGGCATTAATTCTAATGGTTTCTTTGATCTGTTGACCAAAACTTAGCCCCAAATGAGACTCTAAAAATTTCGTTACGTGTTACCAGAACACAAATAACAATACCCAAGGCTAAGGTTGCTGCCGGGATGAGGGGTATATCATGAGTGTGGAGACCTGTATGCCTACTGGATTCCTTTAGAGGCTCTTGATGGAGACTTTTGGACAAGAACCTGGAAGATTAAATGATGTGGGGCCACTAGCATCTTTGGGAACAAGAGAGCCATCCTGCACTAGCCGGCCATGCTGATGGATGAGGCTACAGTTGTTGCTAGGGATATTGGGCGCTGCAGTAATGGGTCAGAAGCCCTAGCACTTTGCCATTAGAAGACAGGGTAGGTGTAATAGCTGCTATCATATGCATCCAGATGCACATTTAAACAGGACTAACTACTAAGGGTCCTTGGAAATGGCCGTTGGTAACAGGATCCCAGTGACTGAAACAGTCATGGAATTAACTATGTCATCTGGTTTTTGTAACCAAAACTTCTGGGATTGATTTAAGCCATTTCAACAAGAAATTGTGCTCCTTGCTCAGTTCCCAGACAGAGATCAGTTCCTAAATTCATCATTCCTAAACAGGGCATTATGAAAGACCCTTGAATGTATTTCATAGAACAATGAGAAAAGAAAAACTGAGACCCTCCAGAGACTCCTGAATGCCTGCTTTGTTCAAGATACAGCCTCTTGGCTCCAGCAACTCAACTCATGCTTTGATCCTTGTAGTGAATTTGCTTAACTGGGAAAGGCTTCTTTCTTATAGACAAATGAGTACATACTCCAGACAGTTTGCTTTTACTGGATAGAAGCAACACAGTAACTTTACAGCCTTACCTAAGGTTACGTCTTCTTTATGACTGTCACCATTCTGTCTTCAAGGCTGTTGGTCATCACACATGACACTCTACCTTGTTCATTTAATATGACAACACACTAATAGGACTTTGCAAGTAAGGTGTAGCAGGTGCTGCTGATGCCTTGATATAAGATACATGTGTGCTGGGCGGTGGTGGCACACGCCTTCGATCCCAGCTCTCAGGAGGCAGAGACAGGCAGATCTCTGTGAGTTTGAGGTCAGCCTGGGCTACAGAGTGAGTTCCAGGAAAGGCTCCAAAGCTACACAGAGAAATCCTGTCTCAAACAAACAAACAAACAAACAAACAAACAAACAAACAAACAACAACAAAAACCCCAAAACAAAAATAAGATACATATGTGCTAGTGGGAAGGAGACAACTCCTAGCCTCCCAGCATGCAACAGTGAGCTGCATTCACAACTATATATATATATATATATATATATATATATATATATATATATATTACAGTCACCATAATATGTAATATATATACCATACTCTCTCTCCCTCCTTCTCTCTCTCTCTCTCTCTCTCTCTCTCTCTCTATATATATATATATATATATATATATATATATATATATATATATGCAGGAATGCTTATATAATGTTGCAGATATTATTTTGCTCTGAGAAATAGCCCTAAAAAGGTCATATGCTGGTGTCTTGGTGACGATGAAGAAAGGGAAAAGTGATTTCAGAAAGCTATGTGTAGGAAGGTAGAAGGCTGCTGAGATGGACCAGCAGGGAGAGGTACTTGTTTCACAAACACAGCAACCTACAGGAAGTGGAAGGAGAGAGGAGACTGCACAGCACTGTCCTCTGAACTCCATACTCATGCCGCTCCACACGCATCCCCACTGATGACAAACACAACCTTTAGACAGTGGAATTGCTGGGTAAAGTAGAAAGTTGTCCTGGGAACTGGAGCTGAGTTACACTGCTCATCAAACACCATAGCCGACTGTCATCATCACTGAAAGGTTTCCAGAACGTGACAGATAGGTACCATGAGTGATGTAGAGACAGTGAAGAGAATTGCTCTGGCTGACTGGAGGACTGACTTCTCAAAGGCATTTAAATGAAGACCTCTATAATGTCTCAAAGATGTTGGTTTGTGACACGAAACTGATCTATGCATTTTCTGAAGCACAGATTCAAGAAGTGCAAATGTAACATAAAAGTAAGGGAGGGGCTGGAGAAATGGCCCAGCCATTAAAAGTATAAAAGTGAGGGATCACGTTGTTTCCTGAGAATAAAAAATATGGATTATGATAAGAACATAGCTGTATGCAGCATATATCGTTTCCAGAAGCAGCATCTTTTTAAGTTACATGTTTACTATATTCTTAACATATCAAAATACGTTTCTAGGCTCTGAGAATAGAGCAGTGAATTGATCCAAGCTTCTGCACACACGGGCTTAAGTGCCAGTATCGGGGAGTGTACAACAGGAGTCTTATATGACAGTCCTTCCTCATCTGCGGGACATACTTTCCATGATCCCTGGTGGCTGTCTGAAATGATGGCTAGTACCAAACGTAACATCTTCCATGCTTTTTTCTGTATACTGACTTATGATAAAGTTTAACTGATGAATTTCATGTAATGAGAGTTGACAGCAAGAGCCAATAGTAAAATATGGTAAATGCAGCAGTTTTTCTCCTGAAAGGGGTGTGTGTCATCTTGTTATTGCTCAGAATGTCTTATTGTGCTGTACTCACCCTTCTTCATGTGATGAGACGAGAGAACTCAGTGCTTGTGTGAGGAATCATTCCCACGGCTTGAGGCTAAAGCTGACTTCCTTGGAGGGATTATTATTACCATAGAGTTGATCATAACCACGGTGGCTGCCTGGTGGGGGCATCACAAACCGCTGGGATGGAATGAGAGATTTCTTCATGCTACCCTGAACAGTGCAGTTTAAGACTTATCAGTTGCTTATTTCTGGAATTTTCCTCTTCATATTTGTAGGCCATGTTTTACTATAGGTAAACAAAGCCATGGAATATGAAACCACGGACTAAGGGAGACTCCTGAACTGTCCCAAAGGGGCACGTCTTACATGTGGAGGAGTAGGAAACAGGAAGGGCATAAGCAGAGACTGTGCAAGTAGAAGCTTTGGTGTTTTGACCTGGGATGTCCAGGGAAGGGCTCAGGGAGGTGACATCTGGACAGATGGTTGGAAGGGATGAGGGGACACGCACTGATCTGGGCAAGAAGCATTTTCAGAAGATAGACAAAGGACAAAGGCGCTAAGGCAGGAGTATGGGTACTTGTATTCAGCAAGCCAGTGAGAGAGGCTGGATGGAGCGAGGAAGGAGGGAGATATAGGAGAAAAGGGCTGGGAGGTGATGAGAAACCGAATTCCCAAGGACTTCGTCTTGGAGGGAGCTGGGCTTGGATTGGATGAATTTGAACAGGAGCACACACAACTGTTCTCATGTTTTACTGAGAGTGCTCTGGATTGAGGCTTGACTGGCAGGACAGCACAGGTAACAGCAGAAAAAAAATTTGCAGGCTGATGCAGAGACCTGACGAGAAGGAATGATGGGGTGCAGCGTGGAGGAAGTGACAGTGAGGTAGAGCCCGGAGATAGGTTGAGAGCAGAAGCAAAGGGATGTCTGTAAGGGTTGTACGGGTGCCGCGAGAGAAAAGGACCATCCCAGGGACCGCCACAGTCTCTTCACTGAGATGGGGAAGACTGCGAGGATTGAGGTGGCAGCAGGATATTGCTAAATTTCAGGTGTGCATTTGAAGTCTGAGGAGATATTAATTAGGCAGTTGGAGATGTGTCTGAAGTAGGAAAGAACTGCAAGCAAGACTTTGCACTTGGGAATCATCACTGTGTGGGTGCCAGGAGTCACTAAGAGTGAAGATGAAGAGAAAAACGGGAAAGATCCAAAGATTGTGCCCTGGGGCTTTCCTTAAGGAAAAGAGGTTGAGATACGCTGGCCAGGGGAATGGAGGAGGAAGGGTGAGTGAGAAGTGAGAGGTAGCAGTGATCTGGAGGCCAAGGGAGGAGGGATCAGTTACACCACAGCCACACACTGCTGGGAGGCCAGGGGTGATGATGTGGACTGAGCAATGACTGCTGTTTTAGGAATTTGGAGAACTGGTCCTTGGACAAGAGCAAATGCCAGTGAATTGTTGGAAAACCCCTTGCAGTGGCTTTAAGAGGATTTTGGTGACAATTTAAGAGTAATTACGTTAAGACAGTTTTTTTTTTTTTTCCTAAAGAAAATGAGAAGCCAGGTATGGGTGTACAGGCTTTGTAAGCCTAACACTCAGAAGGCAGAGGCAGGAGGATTGTCATGATTTTGAGGCTAGCCTGGGCTATAGAGCAAGATCCTGTACCAAACAAACCCCACCCCACTCCCCACTCTTCTCAAAAAGAAAAGTGTGTGTGTGTGTGTTTGTTTGTGTGTGTGTGTGAGAGAGAGAGAAGGGGGAGGGAAAGAGGGAGGGAGGGAGGGAGGAACGGAGGGAGGGAGAGGGAAAGAGAGAGAGAAAGAGAGAGGGAGGAGTTCTTAAAATGTTGAAACAATGGCCTTCTGCATGTCTGTGGAACAAGCCAGTGAAGACAGGGAAAGGCAGAAGGGAACTGGCAGGCAGGCTCTGGGCAGACATGGCTGTGGGGAGCTCGTCTGCAGTGAGTGGAAGCATCTTTGGGTCTACACCTCTGTGCTCATGTTGGCCATTTAGATTCCAGCTATCACCCTACAGTTAGTTTTAGTACTGGATTTGGGGAGAAATTGTGGGTTTACTTCACACACTTGACATTGAAACATTAATTTGAAATGTAATCAAATGGAAATAAAACTACTCATTATTTTTTGTCTGGTTTCTAGTGACACTTCGTTATATGATCAGAAGGTACAATATCTGAAGCCCTTTCTCTGGGTCTTCAGCAGGGTGTTTTTTATTGTATTTAACCAGGTGGTCTTTTCAACAACCCCACACTGACAACCCTGATACCTGCCAGCCTTCGGACAGCCCCTGTTCTGTCCGAGTGACCCAGCACCCTGTGCAGGACAGGGACCGGGGTTCATCTGCCCCTCATTGGGAATCAAAAGAGAAAAGTGTGACCTATTTCCTGGAAAGTGTTCACATGGAGGTGGAGGCCCTGTTCTGTCATGTCCTTATTAATAAAGCCCCTTTGAGAATGCCTTTGCCCTGTAAATGCCTACGGAAGGAGGCGCTTTGCTGCGTGTTTGTGAGACTTTCTATTTAAATACACAAGTGGATGCCCATAATTAAACCCTGCCACAATAAAAATGGAATATTATCTGGCTGTTTTTATGGCAGAAGAAATTAATCTCTATGTCTGACTTGCAGTGAATATCACAGGCCTGCGATTCAGGCTTTTTATTCCTCTTGAGTTGTGTTTGTGTGTGTGTGTGTGACTCTGAAGCATTTCCCCTCAGCTGTTGTCACCTGTACCCTGAGGTGGGGTGAGTCACTGCCAGTGGATCACTGGTGACATGGAGAAAACAAGACATACCTGTACCTTCAACAATATTGTCTGTCTGTTGGCCCTCAATGGAACCTGAAATTCCCCATGTTGGGGAATTCTTCAGGAGTTAAAGCATTATTAATAATTCAAATTTGATCTGCCCAAATTTTAAGCAAAGTTTTAGTTGAACTGTTACCTCCCAAAGTGGGCTCCAGAGGGAACAGGCCTCAGGAGGGAGGAAGGGCTCTGGGGTTAGGCTGGGCCATGGCCGGCGACCATTGGTCAGTAAACAGGCCATGACCTATGAGTTTAAGGGGTGTCACTATAGCGGGTAGAAGATCTCCCCAAGAAGGTGAAGGTGGATCAGCAGCTGAAGGTGCTTACTGCCCAACCTGATGACCTGAGTTCAAGCTCTGGGGACCCACGTGGGGGAAGGAGAGAATAGATGCCCCTAAATTGTCCACACACACACACACACACACACACACACACACACACACACACACACACACGACATCATGAAGTCTACAAATCTTCACCAAGTGTCTGTTGTTTGCCAGACCCTGGGAAGATATGGGGACACAGGGCTGAAGAGGACCCAATTCTCTCCTCGAAGACCTTAACATGTCCTGGGAAGGTGGTCACTGCAATGGTGGAACCAACCCCCGGACCTTTCCTCTTGTTCACACATTAGCATTGGGCTCGTGAGGTGAAAGGGGCTTTGCTATAGGCTACTGTTCCACGTCAAGCAGAAGGGGAAGCGTTTGCCATGGTTCCACGCTGTTGTCAAGGTGCTTCCCTGGGAACAGAACTGAAACTCTTTTGAGCATCTGTGTGAAGGCAGTTGTGAAGATGAAAAGGCCCTGGCTGCATCGTTTATTAGTTCTGGACCTTGGACGAAGATATTTAATTTCTCCGAGCCTTAATTTTTTATCATTTCAGTGTGGTGCTCCCAACCCTGTTTACCTCAGCCTTAGCTTAGCCTGACTCCAGTGCAGCTGGCTGATGATGACATGGGCTTGTCTGGACACTTGCCTAATAAAGGCCCCGACGATGGGAAGGGAAGCAGAAAGACTCAGCTCAGCTTTACGTGAAAGGGAACATCGAATGCATCGTTTATGAAACAATAAAGCACGCCGCGCAGATCCTTCTGCGTTTGTGTCCAGTTCGCTAGGTGGCTCTTCTGGTTTGCTGGCCAGAGAATTCAGCTTCCAGGATTTGGGTGACAGCATAGCTCGGAGCGTGCTCCCCACAGTGTATCGTTCCCGGTGGCCGTGCGATCTCACTTGGAGACTGGAAATGTGAAAGGACAGTTCACTGAGCAGCGCTATTAATGGGAGCGCTGTGTTTGTGTCGGGCTTTGTGTGTGCTGTACGGAAGGCACGGGGTAATTAGATGCTTCAGATACATGTCTAGACAGGGCAGGGCTGCGGGAGCGCCTCACCCCTGGGAAACGCTACAGGTCACTTGTTTGTGATCAGGAATGGCTCCCCTTCATCAACAAATTCAATGTGAGGTTAGCGCTATGGTGCGAGGTTTATAACCAGCAGGGACATCAAAGCTGATGCAATTTGACAGGACCGACGGTTTGTCCAACTGGGCTTGGACTGACTCTGCCTGGTGTGGCCTGATTTGAAGTGCTGAAAGGGATGGATGTCTTCCAAATAGTTTTCTGCCATCTGGCTGTGGGCCTGGATTCTGGACTTCCTAGAATCAGGGCTTTGGGTTACGTCATTCTGATTCAAAAGGGCTCCTCCAAATTCGAGTTATTCCTTGAAAGAGTTACATGTTGTGATCTCAGGAGTGTAACGGGGAAGCACATTTTAGGACAGGTAGGCTCTGAGGTGAGGCAGTAGGGAATGCTTTGAGGTTTGGGGCAGAGTATATTTCATGGGGGAGGGTGTGCCTAGATGGAGAGCGGGAGAGGGCAGCTGGAGGTGTTCTGATGCCTTAGAGCAGTGGTTCTCGACCTTCCTGACGCTGTGGCCCTTTAATACACTTCCTCATGGTGTGGTGACCCCCAACCACACAATTATTTCATTGCCACTTCAGAACTGTAATTTTGTTACTGTTATGAATCATAATGTAAATATCTGATATGCAGGTTATCTGATATACGACCCCCAAAGGGGTTGCAACCCACAGGTTGAGAAACACTGCCTTAGAGTCTGGACAGGGGAAAGGGACAGTGGATGTCTGTGTGGGTGGAGCAAGAGACATTGGTTACCTACACCGCAGCCCTCATGTACTTACACAGAAATCTCATTATTTTGAGCAAAGGTAAAAGTATCTTGAAACCAGCCACTTTCTGGTTACTTGCTTTGGTACTTTCTGGTACTGGAGATGTCGTCAGCCTCACAGTAAGCTGGTAGAGTCACATTCTTCCTTTGTCCCCGTGTTGGCTCCCTCCCAGCATCTAATGGTCTCTGTAGCCCCTAGCCTCTCAAATCCATTAGCATCCGTGGCGATCTACTCATTGCAAAGTGCTGTGAGATTATCTCTAAAGCTTCATTCTTGGTACCCCAGAGAGACCCTCAAAGCTAAGGGCCAGCTGAACTTAGACAGTTCAAACTTCAGCCGGTAGCTTCCTGAGAAAGCTCATGTAGCAGTTGCTGCTGTCAGCTACGGAGAAGGCTGCATGCTCACCGGTTAGTCCCGGTGATGGCTAACATTGCGCATCTTCCGCATCAGGCTTACACCACGAGCAGCTTTATGGAAGCCTAGCTTCTCAGTACAAATGCTTCCTTGTCAGTGTTTCTTAAACTACTGCTTTGGAGCCAGCTACATGCTAGCATTTTTATCAGAAGTCTGAGCAGGAGGTTCTGTGATTTGTCCAATTTTAAAATCGCGAAGGAAAAAGAGGGCAGATTTAAACTTAGAGATACCAGCTTCCCCCCTGCTTCTCTATGCTGCTGCTGAATGCGTTTCCTATCCCTCTGCGGGAGAAAACAATAGTTTCTAGAAAGATAATAGGCAAGCCTAGGGGACATTTCCCACGAGGCCTTTCCCCACGAGGCCGTGGGAATGCACATAGCACAGAAAACAGCGTGGAGAAAGGGTGCTGGAGACACATCCGAGATGCGGAGGAATGCCACGTGTTCGCATGGCTTGCCTGGTCTTGCTTCGACTCCTCAGGGGCGGTCAGGGTCTGCTTCTGCTTAACTCCCATCAGACCTGGTCCTGCGCTCTGCCCGCAGAAGGCACGCAGCCCCCCTGTCTTTGCAGTGGATGAGCCTTAGCAGCTGAGCAGCACTGTGTGGTCTCTCCTCCACCGCACGCCAGTCATTCTCTGTCTGCTTAGCTGTGATTTCAGCTTTCTTCCCTGGCTCAGTTCATATCCTTCCTCTATGCTCCTTCTGACTGCTCTGGGTAAATGTTCTCCCAAGTTTCCAAAGACATTTCTCCTTCCATCCTGCCCTTTGGATCATGCTCTGCCACTCAGGTCTCAGCAGTGACAATAGAAGTCAGCTGTTAAGCCCCAAACCCCAGGCAGGGATCCTCAAGTCCCACTTTGCTTTCAATGGTGTTGATGCTGCTGGCCATAGCTCTGTGGTCCCTGTACACAGTGAGCACAGCTCTGTGAGCCTCGTGGACCAATTTTCAGAGTGTGGGTGGAGTTCACTGGTGCTGTGCGCCCAGTCCACCCAACGGGTCAAGCTGCCACCCTCAGAGTCTTGCCAGGACTAGGAAGCTGTTGCTTCTTGTCTCCGTTGGGAACAGCAGAACTTGGGGAAAATGCTTGGGCTGTTACCACTTAATTATTCAAAGAAACAGCTAAGAAATGGAAGCAGGTGTTACTGATGTGGTCAGTGCTAGCGGGTTAGTGTGACTGGTGTTTTAATGTCGGGAGGCATCTCTAGGGGTCTCATAGGAGTGACTGCCTGCTGGGGGAAGGAGCTGACCCACTTGCTTCCACTCTTTTGGCTTAGCTTGGCCTCTAGTGCAATACTAGTGCAGTGGTTCTCAACTTGTGGGTCACGACCCCTTTGGCAAACTTCTTTCTCCAAAAATATTTACATTACTATTCATAACAGTAGCAAAATTACAGTTATTAAGTAGCAATGAAAGTGATTTTATGGTTGGGGGGTCACCACAACATGAGGAACTGTATTAGAGGGTTGCAGCATCAGGAAGGTTGAGAACCACTGTCTAGTATGTGTTCTCTTGCTATTGGTTATCACACATGTGCAGATCTAGGTGATGGCCAAACTGATTCTCCTCACACTGGAGTGTTTCAGCGGCAGGACAGCTTGGCTCCTGGACATGGTGCTGTGAGGAAATTTCTTGGCCATGCAAGAGATTGCTCAACTCCTCTTTCTAGTCCCTAAGGTTGAACATTGTTTCTTGTGTGGGTGGGGTCCAGGTGAGTGTTCTCTTTTATGGAGGAGGGACATCTATATAAATCATCTCACAAGCTACAGGCATCATCCTTGGGGTAGCTATGAATGTGAACTGATCACACATTGTGGCCCCATCTCTGGAAATCAGGAGTATTTATGGTCCTGAGTCAAGTCCTCATCCAAGCTCTTGACAGGTTGTATGAGACCAGGTACCACTACTTTGTCTCTACCTTGATTTTGTACCAATAAACAGACTCCTTAGTGCCATTCTTGGCTAGATGTGAGTGGACATCATTTATTATTATTTATTATCATTCAACCCTTGTTGATCTGACCTGGCCTTAGATGAGTTCTTCTGCAAGGTGACCCTGTGCTTAGCAGCCATCTCAGTCCAACCAAGAAACCATTGTTAAAGATCTCAGGGACAGTGTTTTAATGGTATTGTAGTTTTGGTTCGAAGCTTGGGTAATGACAAGGACAAAGTCTGTAGAGAGACAGCCCCTGTGAGCTAGAGAGGTTCCTGAGGGGTCAGTGACACATAGTATTTCCAATTTAACTCACTACCAGCTGACTCCTAGATGGAGTGAGGCAAGATTGGCTCTGCCCACGGTTAAGACAATTGGCTAATGGACTTCTTGACTTCTGCTCCCATCATGACCTCCCTTAACACATCTTACTTGTATTTAATAAAACTAAGCATACACTTTGAGTATGGAACCATGCTTCAACCATGCAAATGATTCTCATAGCTCACATAGGGCAGGAAGTCAACAATCCCAGTGAATTGTGGGAGTGACATACTGGATATTCTTTCCTGGGGTAAGGTATGGAGAAATCATCTAGTCCTTTATGATATAAACTTATACTCAACCTAGAACCACTTTTAGATTGTTTTTGCAAACTTACATACCTTGTGCCCCAGCCAACCTTATTTTTCTGGGAAAATGGAGTAGGGTGGTTAGACTCTCTTTTCTGTAGATCTAGAGAGCTCTGGCCCGGTTTCAGGAAGGGGAAATGATAGTTGTGTGATAAAGGCTATTCCAGTGACTTGCCCAGAACAAAGGAGACCTGATCCAACTGTCTCTATTATTTGGAAGCAGCAATCCCCTGAAATCCTCTAATTGCAGTTGTCCTACAAAATAGAGAAATCAGGACCCCTTATGACCAGCCACCCTACTAGAAATCAGAGCAGTGAAGTTGCTCTTTCTCTCTCCCGTGCGTATCCACATCTTTCTAACTATGTCAACATTACCAGAAAATTCACCGCCCCTTTTCAGGGCCGTTTGCCTTGCCCTTCATCACACTCAGTGGTTTTCTCTCCTCCAACTCTCCCAGCTTCTAACCTGGGACTGACTCACTTTGCTGTTTATGGCCTTGCCTCATCCCTCACACCTCACACTTTTCAGTTTCTCTGGCAGTGAACCTTGTTTTCCTTTTGACTACAATTCAGGCTCTCTTCTGTCCAGACAGCTTCTATTTTTGATTAAAAACACAGCAGATCTTTTCTGTCCCAGAGAACACCTCCTAGCAACAGTATGTTGTCAGATCCACCTTTATGTGACTGGGGAAGCCCCAGGGCAAGAGAGGAAGGTTGGAGAGGGGAGTGTGGTGATATATTGTGTACCCTAATAAAATTTGCCTGAAGATCAGAGAACAGAACAAGACACTAGATTAGACATAGAGGCCAGGCAGTGGTGGCACACACCTTCAATCCTAGCACTCAGGAGGCAGAGATCCAGAGCCACCCTGGACTGCGTGAGATTGACTCAGTCTAGGAGAGAAAACAGAGCCAGGCAGTGTGGCACACATTTTTAATCCCAGTACTGGGAAGCGCACACACCTTTAATCCCAGGAAGTGATGTGGGCAGAGAAAGGTATATTAGGCATGAGGAGACAGGAACTAAAGGCTTTTCGGCAGAAGCGTCCCTTTCAGCTAGAGGCTTTTTCAGCTGGGTGAGGAGACTCATTCGGCTAGAAGTCTATGAGGTGAGGTGAGATGTGGCAGTGGCTTGTTCCTTTGTCTTTCTGATCTTTCAACATTTACCAATATCTGGTTCTGGGTTTTTTTTTATAAAGACGGTTAGAATTCGTGTTACAGGAGACTGAATAGAATATGGAGGGAAGGAGTTGGGGGAAGGAGAAGAGCTCATTCCCTCTTGAATCCTTAGTTCATCTGGGGCATATGTTAAAAGTGAATGCTAATTATTTTATAGCCAAGCTCTTAAGATCTGTTTAGCTTGACTAAAACGGTTAAAAGAAACGATAGGAGCTTTTAAAGTATCTTGGTAGCTAAGCCAAGGGTGGAATGTTTTCTAGTTGTTTGTTTTGAAATAGAAGTAGTTTTTAATGAAACCCTTTTACCTTTGCTCTTGTGGTTGAGTACTTAGGACGCTCTGTCTGGCCACCCATTCTCCCCTGTGATATGGAATTGGTTTTTTGATGGTGTTCTTTAGAAACTCTGTTGGGGAAAAGATGCCTGACAACTTAAGCTTACATCAAAGCCCCAGATTGCTTCTGCAAGCTTGTAATGGTGGATTTTACGGTTGTTTGCATTACACACCTAATCTCAATGGCTCTGTCAACAAATCCGATGCCCAAATAATTAGAGATTTTTATGGCTGGGGAAACTGTAGATGTTGAGCACAGGAAGAGGGGTAGGGATGGGAACGAGGCAGTTCACATCTGCTTCATCTCCAGCAACTGAAAGTTTCCCCTGAATCAGATTTAATTCCGCTACCCAAAGTGGCGTTATCTGGGTGGAGAGGTGTAAACAGTGGGCACCCTGAGATTGGAGCTTTGGCTGTAGTGTGTTTTTTCTTAACGAGTTAAAAGAAAGGACACTGTGTTTATTAAAAACATAAATCAAGTCTAGGCCAAACATTGAAAGTCAAGTGAAATGCTCTGTGGAAGGGTTTTTTTTCTTGTGAAGATGGATAGAAAAGAACATCAACTTGGAAGAAGACATGTGGAGAATGAAAGAGAGACATTATTTACAGTGACTCCCAATCAGACTTTGAACCCAAACCGTCTGTGTTCACCAAACTCCAACTCTACTACTGGGCAGCTGTAGACATTGGACATTATCTAATTTATTGGTGCCTCATTTTCTGTATATATAAAGTGAGAATAATAGTAAGAATGATATCCACCCCTTAGGATCACTACCAAGATTAAAGGAATCAATGCATATAACGTGCATAAGGCAATATCTGGCCTAGAGTAAGTACTTAGAAAATGCTAATTATTACTGTTCTGCAAGACATCAGATGGTGTCAGTAAGACCAGGAAGGTGCCTGGAATTAATCCTACATGTGTATATGATTTTACTGATGAAGCGAAATCCAATACATCTACTCTGATTATTTTCTGTGTGTACATTGGCTAATAAAGAAGAATATTCAAAACAAAACAACATCTCTGAGTTAAATGAGACAGCTAAAGAATACACATTCTTCTTAGTAGTCCATAGAACTTCTCTAAAATAGATCAGGTAACCGGACACAAAGCAAATCTTAACAAGCATAAGAAGACTATAATAACTCCTTGTCTTCTCTCTGACTGCAGTGGACCAAATCTAGAAAACAATAGCAAAGAAGCTACAGAACATGCAGAAACTCAGGGAGGTTAAAGATCGCACTACTGGACAATGAACGGGTTCTTGAATGAGTCGAGAAGGCAATAAAGTTCCTAGAGTTGACTGAAAAGGAAAGCACACATACCAAAACATATGGATCCTGTAAAAGCAATCCTTCCACAACTTTAGATTTCCAAGTGCACATAAAGAAATCAGATCAAGTGTAAATAACTAGTATTGCACATCAGGGCCCTGGGAAAATAAGAGCAAGCCAAACCCCAAGCAGTGAGAGAAATAAGCTCAGGGAGGAAATTAATGGACTAGGAATGAAAAAAGAGAATTCCTGAATCAATGAAATGAAAAAATTGCTTCTTGGAAAGATGACCAAGACCAACAAACTCTTAACCAAAATGAAAGAGAGACCCAAACCAATAAAATTAGAAATGTAAGGGCAGACCTTATTATACATACCAGTAAAATTCAGAAGACTATCAGGATATAACTTAAAAACTTATAATGTACTAAATTATTAAATCTCATTAAAGATGAGATAAATAATATCAGACCTATATACCCCACCCCGCTAGAAGGGCAGACATTAAGAAAATCAGCAGGAGTCAATGCTGGTGGATGTGGACTGAAGAGAACCTTAGGCACTGCTGATGGAGAGCTGAATTGGTGGGGCCACTGTGAGAGTCAGCATGGAGGTTTCTCAAGACAGATATCCCATGTGACTCGGCCACATATTCCTGGGTACTTAGCCAGAGGAATCCAACCTAATGTATCACAGAGATACTCACACAGCAGCTGTTTATTATAGTATTGCTCACAGTAGCTAAGCTATGGAGCCAACCAAGGTGTCCAGCAATAGGGGAGAGGGTAAGGAAGATGTGTGAATATTCAGTAGGGCTTCTTTTTCAAACCCATAAAGAACGAAGCTGTATTGTTTGCAGGAAAATGGATGCAACTGGAGATAATTGTATGGAGTAAAGTAAGCCAGTCTCAGAAAGACAGTTATTGGTTGGTTTTCTCTAACTGTGGCTCTTCCACAGAAAGACAGACAGACAGACAGACACACATACACACAGACACACATACACACACACAGAGCTATGATATAAAAGTAGAAGTGAAACAGCTTAGGGGAACAGAGGGGCTAATGGGAAGGAGAGAGGAGTCATGGGAGAGATGTCCTCAGACTGTGGTATATACTTGTAAAAAAGTCAAAGGAAAGAGGACCCATAAAAGGGCAGCTGAAATGAGGATGGGAAGAGGGACTTCTGCTCTCAGCTGTAGCGACTGAAGCCTGGATGCACTGGATGGGCAGGAATGATAAGAGTAACTGGTTTATGAGAGGGTGGAAATCAGCTGACATGGACGGGAACGCTTGAACAGGCTCCTAGACTTCTTACACTGAATGGTTCAGCTATGGAGCTCACCAGCTCAGGCGTGTCATGAGCAATCTGGATGAAGCCTTGGCCACCATGGTCAGGAATGGCTGTATAGAGCCTGAGTATGGTCCAGTCTATCCCCTGTGGGCAGCTTATGCGGTAAAATACTTTCCCAAGCACCCCGGGCCTTCCTCACTTATTTGATTTCCACCATTTATTGAGTTTTTCCATGGCAAGGCTCTGTTGGGAACCACAAGATGAGAAAAGTGGGTCGCATGGTATTTTCTGATCTACACTGCCACCCAGAAACACTGAACTAACTTCATTTTTCAAGATTACTATATTCGATTCACTTTTGCCGGTAATGTTTTGAGAGGAAAAAGTTCCAACAGTTCACCCCTGTATTGTGGACAGGCGAAAGAATGCAAGTTCTATTTTTAAATGTGTTTTGTGCTCATGGCCAGGCTGCTCTCCTGTGTCAACAGGAAGTGTTTCTTCATTTGCTTTTGTTTTTCTTTACATTTTGGTGACACTGAGGACTGAATCCCGAGCCTTGCACGTAAAGTATACACCTGCCCCCCACCCCCAGCACCTCTGCCTTTTATCTTTTTTTAAATACTAGTTGTTTATTTAAAAAAAAACATTTCAGAGAAGTTAGTTGAGAGAGCATCTTCGTCATCTTCATCTCCCCATTGCTAAGGTCTTTGCTTGCCCTACAGATACAAGTTCTTTTCTTTTGCTTACTTCTCACTCTTCGCCCTCCTCTGTGTATATTTGACCCCAGACCCTTCATTTTTATAAGATGTTTTGCTTTCCTCCTAGAGTTCGTAATTGCTCTATTCTTCTGGGTATCTAGCCAAAGTCATCGTCAGAGTTTCCAGGCTTCCAGCCTATCAGTGTTACTCTTGGAAGCAGCCAGACATAGCAGATTACTTACCAGTTCCCCCTCCCTGTTACCCCAGAGACCCGGCATCCACAGTCCTTTATTCTCCTGCTCCATCGGGGGCCAATTGCTCTGTTGTCTGGCAGTTTTATAATGACATCATTCAGTGAGGATGTGTATGTAGTGTCTTTTTTCTAGACCCCGCTGGTAGCCCCTTGCAAATAATTTCATATAAGCAGCATGGGAAGGCGTATTTTAAGCTGCCTTCGCTGCCCAGCTGATCAGATTTACATAGGAGGGTGAAAGAAATGCTCTCAAAATGGGAACATCGCCACATCTGCATCCTGGAAGTTGTTTATTAAAAGCAGGATGTGCTACCGTACAATTCAACTCCTATTTCTTCACATGCATATTAATTTCAGGTTAAGCTATCTGAATTGTATTCCAGATTATCACTAAGAAAAAATGTCTAGGCAATCAATTTCTTATTATTGTCAAACTCACAGTGGTGGTCGCCATTGAGTTTTTATTTTATTAATTTTTTTTTTTGAGACAGGGCCGTACCATGTAACTCTGGCTGGCCTGGAACTCACTATGTAGACCAGGCTGGCCTTGGACTCACAGAGATCCCCCTGCCTCTGTTTTCTTGAATGATGGGATTAAAGACATATATAACCATGCCTGAAATCACTGAGTTTTACAGATTAGTTCAATATAATTTGAAAACATCTATTTTTAAAGCATGATGCAAAACTTGTCTTACCAGACTGTTTATTAGCTGCCTGAGAAGCAGTCGGGTATGAAAGAGTAGGGAGTTAGTTATGTTTGTCCTAGGAATAGCCAGAACAGCCAGTACTACACATTTACATATACAGCATATACAGAATATTTAGCTGCTTCTTCTGGTTTGGTGTGTGTGTGTGTGTGTGTGTGTGTGTGTGTGTGTGTGTGTGTGTTACTAGGGATTGAACTCAGGGCCTTGTACATGCTAGACAGATACTTTCCCACTGAGCTGTATCTCTCATCCCTTCTTTGTGTATTGCTGAGGTAGAAGTTATGGCTGTTGCAATTGATGATTAAGCTTTCTTATGGGGCCTTGTTGTTGTCAAGCAGGCAAATTAGTGTTTTCCTCCATGTCTTTGAATGCTGACTTACTGGAGGAGGGCACTTCTTCATTGTGTTTCAATGAAGGAAAACCATTCCTTTCTGAACTGATTTATTTTTTATGTTTCCTCAGAACATCACTGGAAGAAAAATGTGACTTTTTAATGTTAATTACATTTGTTTTTAGACAGTTTCACACATATAGTCAATACACACCAGCCACTCTTAACTCAGTTGGTAGAATAGCTTGCCTACCATGCACAGAGTCCTGGGTTCAAGTCTCTGCGGTATAAACCAGGTGTGGTGACACATGACTGGAAAAAAGTGTTTTTAAATTCATGTCTTGTTTAAAACACTCGCCCTGGATAATCTTTACAAGTGGAGATTGAATCCATGTGATCAAATCTTTCTACCCGAATGCACTGCTCTTGGAATGCCCCTGGCCTCTGCCTGGGCCTGTAACTTTGAAGCAATTACACATCTCAGGATGGGCCACACCTTCAGCCTTCCTTTTCTGTCCTCAGCAGTATTGTCTACTGAGAGCTGTGGACAGACACATGAGTGGTGCATCCTGGGGGGCAGGTGCCTTTGGTCCTTGTTTCCCCCAGTTTCAGAATTGAATTGCATGTGGCTTCCACTGAGGACTGGGTGGAGACAGAGGAATTCAGACTGGAAATTATGGAAGGATTCCTTTCCTTGTGACCCAGTGGAAGAGACTTCATCTTTGACTCCTGGTGTTTCTCTGTGTTAAGAGGGTGCTAGTGGATGGTGCAGTGGTTCATTTTTATCTGTGTTATATGATTACCTCCTCCAGATTACTGTGTACAGTTGATTCTAAATCTATTCTGTAGGTTACTGTTTAGCGTCCTACAGCTTTGGACCCTTGAAAACAACTTAGTTTCCCATTTGCATGTGTTGGGTGTGGACTTTCCTGACACTTGAAGTTCTACTGTATTCCTGGAAGTTTACCCAAAATAAACATATTGAATCAGCCAACTGACTATGAAAACTTTTGATCTGTTTCCTCAGTTAAACTTCACACTACGTCTCTCTGCGGAACAGCTCAAGTGTCTCCTAGATGAGTGTGTATCCCAACAGAAATGCAACCCTCTTGGCCTTTCTTCTGAAAGAGAAGACAAAGATATTGATACAGCACGTGGGCTCCCACAGCTTTGCCCATCCACTCCCTGTGAGTTACTAGATGAGTCCGAAGCCAAGGTCCAGAAAACCCAGCTAGATGATGCAAAGAGGCCCAAGAAGGAGGGGTGTGGGTCTGCTGTAGGCTCCTATCTCACCAAAGCCTTGGCTGGGCACTACAAACCGGAAGCTCTCATCATTGAAGTGGAGACCATGAAATGCCTCCAGTTCTCCAAGGAGGGGGCTTTCGATGATGCAGCAGACTATTTTATGTCAAAGACCATTGGCATTGGGAGACTAAAAAAGCCCCCTTTCTTGGATGATCCCCTGGATGACATCAGTGTGGACTCCTCCTCAGATGACCACCCGCCGAAACTCAGCCATCCAGAGAAACCAGTAGTAGGT
Source organism: Peromyscus maniculatus bairdii (assembly GCF_049852395.1). Lineage (NCBI taxonomy): Eukaryota > Metazoa > Chordata > Mammalia > Rodentia > Cricetidae > Peromyscus > Peromyscus maniculatus. Next base: position 95,700,891 of record NC_134855.1, on the reverse strand, counting down.
AGGCTGGAGAGCATGTGTTTTGTGAATATTTCTCAGAATCATCTCAACATAAAGATATTATGAGTTAAATTAGATGAGAATGCAGTGATGCACATCTAATGTAAGCCCAGATGCTGTCATTAGGAGCTTGCAAACCTAGGTGCGTATTTATCAGTGTTCTTAAGAGGCCAAGGAGAGGTTAACACTCTTCTGAGTGTATTATCCTTCATTATAATTCTGATATCCAGAAAACATTGGTTTTAGAGAAAAAGAGAAAAGTATTTTGAATCTTTAAAAAGATTTCAACCTTTAGTGATTAAAATTTTCTTTCAGGGAATGGGTTTGTAAAATACCATGCTCAGATGTGAAATACCTGCCCAGATCACTCTTACATTTCCAGATATGAAGCCATGGTTCAGTCTTGCATTTTACAATAGTACAGTGGCATAGGAGTCAATCACTATGGGTAGATTTTAATATGAACAAGTATTAAATTACTAATTCGTATCAGAAATTGATGTCATAATTTGTGAGCCTATTTAAACAGCTTAAACTTTAATCTCTAATGTAGTCTACTTTAAAGCCCATTATGTCTGTCTGTCTATCTATCTATCTATCTATCTATCTATCTATCTATCTATCTATCTATCTATCTATCTATCTATCTATCTATATCTATCACCTATCTACCTGCCTATATATCCATCCATCCATCTATCATCTATCTATCTATCTATCTATCTATCTATCTATCTATCTATCTATCTATCTATCTATCTATCTAATGTCTCTATCTGTTCCCTTTCAGGTCTATGACTGGTTGATCTTGAACTAACATTCTGGTCCCATGTTTCTACCTGACTTCCAGGCAACTTGACAACCCCACACTCATTTCTTCGTCTTTCCCTCTTCACTACCATTTCTCTCCTGATTCCTCTTTCTTTAATCACTTAGGCTCAAAATCAGAGTCAATATTGAGTTGGATAACATTATAGAAGGAACAGTGAATGCTGGGGAGATGGGAGGTGGAATTAAAGGTCAGCCCCCAAGGGTGAACTGCCCTTCACTGGGTGGGATTTGACCACTGCACAGAGAAGGACTCAAATTTACAAAGCACAGGGAATGCATGTCCCTTTCTTATCTGTCCCAGCTCCCTCTACATCCTGGTTTTCCCTGTTCCCATCCCCCAGCTTGGGCATATACCTAGAAGTGGAATTGCCAGGCCTATGGTAACCTTTTGAAGAATTGACAGTTTTTGATCCCACGTCCTACAGCTTTCTCCTTATTCCCCTTTTATTGTCTTCTCTTATTTGATTTCATTGTGGTTCTACCTTTTTTGCTAACTTTTCTATCGAAGGTAGAAAAATATGCCCCATTGGTGGAACAATTCTTCCCTCTCTCTTTTAAGAGGAAAAAGGCGATTGGCCTCATCTGTCCTCCATGGAGCATTTACTTTGGGCTTCAGCCTACTCCTCAGAAACTTAGTAGAAAGCAAAAAGGTAATTTTGATGTCTTCCCCTAAATCTTCAGTCCTTCAACCCTCGATTGTTTTCTGAACTATAACTCCAGGGAAGACAGATGCCTTCTTTTTCCCTGTGGACTTGTCTGCAGTCTGTGGTGACTATTCTATAATAATAGGCTGTAGTCATTGTATTATACAGCGGAATGAATGACTTAATGCTTAATAGGCTGAATGATTTTTCTTAATTATGCGTGTGTTTCTGATTGATGATTTTTCTTACTTATGCATATGCTTCTGATTGTATAATCACTGTGACTATTTTGTTAGCAGATAAACAGGAGGCTGGAGTTGCTGTGGATGAACCAGAAGAACATGAAGCATGACTTTCTGGGGTTTAAGCTTAAGAAAGTTGGAAATCAAGTTGCATTATATATATTTTTCTTGAATTCTTTGTATTCAATGAATGCATCATAGAGACTATTCTTCAAATGATTTCAACATTTGAATTCCCTTCTTTGCTGATTACATTCATTCCTTTGGTAATTTTGAAACTTGGAGTATAAATGCTTGTTGGTTTTTATTCATTGAAATTCATGGGAAAATTGTTTACAAATGTATTGTTAATGTTACAATCTCAAGGATACTTTATAAAAACCAACATTGTAACATACACAAGGGCTGTGTTAAGTGTGGCACACAGGAATTTGTTGCTCTATATTTGATTCTTTGGGGGCAGTGCCGGGGATTGAACTTAGGGCCTTGTGCATGGAGGCAAACACTGTCACTAAGTTGACCCTCCAGCCCACTGCCTTGGGCTTACATGTTTCAACTCTATCTGATTCAGGTGAATGTGGCCACCGTGGCTGTTTGTTCTGCCTCTGATTTCCCTTCTCTGTGCCTGTCTACTGTTTGTCGATAAGTACAGCTCACCTCGGGGAGAAACGAGTTCCCATAACAAAGGAAGGAGAGCAGAGTCTGCTCCCTTGTTGGTGACGCTCCCTTTCTTTTCTTTTCTTTCTTTTTTTAAATAAATGCATTTTGAAATAGTTTATTTTTATTTTATGTACATTAGTATTTTGCCTGCGTGTATGTCTGTGTGAGAGAATTGGATCCCTGGAACTGGAGTTACTGACAGGTGTGAGCTGCCATGTGGGTGCTGGGAATTGAACCTGGGTCCTCTGGAGGGGCAGCCAGTACTCTTAACCACTGAGCCAGATGATATCTCTCTTAAATTGGAGTGTGATGGATTATTTATTATTCTCAGTCTGTTATGTTCCTGTGGAATGTGGGCCTTTAGCATGCAGGAAATAAAGGTGAACCTTATTAAGAGAAAGCCTGTAGCACTATTTCAAGAGAGAATGTTTGTCCAGTTCTGAGTCTGTAATCTGATCTCGTGAGAAGCTTTTATGGCCTCACGTGTATGTTGAGTTGGCTTCCTCATAGATGCAAGACTAGTTCATTCCTAATTCACAATAAGCTTATTGTGGCCCTGGCTTTAATACAGTTTGGATTACTGCATGTACAGTATTGTTCATTTCGTCAGCACACCTTTGTGTGCTGGCCCTGTTTGACATTAATGATAGCTTGCATATTTTCCTGACTTGTTGAAACGAAGAACTCTATAGCTATTCAAGCATCCACATCCTATGGATGTCTTTAGCCTGCCTTCCTGTTTCAGTTTGCTGCTTGTCCATTTCTGTTGATTTTGTTTTTGAGGTACAGGGGATTGAACCAAGGGCCTTGCACATGCTAGTCAAGCCCTCTACCATGGAGCCACACCCACAGCCTACTGTTCATCCATTTAAAATAGCAATGGCCCACACTGACGTCCATGTACTACAGTGTGGTTTGTCTTAATGCCTGAGTTTTGCTATGTGATGCTTGTAAAAGTTAAAAAAAAATCACAATCTTGGGTTCTCCCAGAACGATTTGTGGCACTCCTGGGTACTGAAGAGTTTGGTGGGAACAATCAGAGGGCAGAGGTGACGTGGGGGGCACTTGGAGTGGGACAGAGCGAAGCCATTATTGCCCACCAGACTTTCAGAGGAGTTTAGACTTTCTCCATCCATGCTTTTCTTGTCTGTGTGTGAAGGTGGGGGGGGGGGAGTGGAGCGACAGAGGCCGAGAGAAAGGGGAGGAGAGAGAAGAGGGAAGGAAGGTGAGAGGAACACAAAAGAAACCATTTCCATGGGAACTGCACAGGCTTATGACTTTACAGAATGCTTCTGCAGATGGTGTTTGAGGCATAAGGAACCCGGCTATTGCCAAAGTTAGGTAAGGGGAAGGTGATAATGACGTTTGGTAATGAACCTTTTAATTAAAAGGAGTAACATCATTCCACAGCATGCTAGCTGAAAGGGGCAAGGGTGCATAAGCAAGATATACGGTGTAATATAACAAGCAATCTCCTGATTGAGAACCAAACTGAGCCACGCCACGCCATGCCACGCCACACCACATCACACCACACCATACCATACCACACCACACCATACTGGCTTCCTGTAAAGCTGGGGTGTTTTCTCCAGAACAAGAATAAAAATTACAGAAGAGAGAAAGAGAGAGAGAGAGAGAGAGAGAGCGAGAGCGAGAGCGAGAGCACTTTAGGAAGGAATTCTCTAGACAGGACTCTTTAGTAAACCACCAACACTACCTTGGTTGTAAATTCTCCAGGACCCAGTTTATGGCCTTTCAGCCAAACAGTCCCAGAACACATGACAATAAACTCCTGTATGAGTCAAAAATCTATCGTCTTGATGATGTAATTCTCGTTTTTTAACAAGTCTTTAATCTGGTGTAATCTACTGACTTGAAGGTCGTTCTTACAGTAAAATGGAACAAGCCTGGCCTAAAAGCTCTGACCCGGCCACTTTTTCTGCCTCATCTTGGCATTCTCCATCAGTTTTGTTGCAATATTTTGCTAAAAATTAAATAGAATTCTCCTCCTGGAATCCACATATGGAGCAATCTGGGAGAAACTGATGCCACATTTCAGATAGTTTTCACTTTCAGATCATTTTCTCACCACATCCTAGTTCTCACTGCATCACGTGGGTCTGCAGGGTGAAGGGACACTTCATATTTGTCATTGTGCCACCCAGGTCAGTGGCTTTAGAACACTAGAGAAGGCTGGCCAGGGAGGCGATCCACCTCACACAGCCCGTCTTTTCTAGTGTTTCCCAGACCTCAAAGCCATCTTTCACCTGCTAGAATTTCTTCATTGATCTCTTCATTAGAACTAGAAATTAGTTGGATTTCCACATCCATGGTTAATCCACCCAAGACTTAAATTCTGCTTAGCATTTGAACAGGATTAGCATTCTCATCACTGAATAATTTCATGCACACATACATACCTTCCAAAATTTGCATTGCTGTAACAAAATGATCAAAACGGGTGTGTGTGTGTGTGTGTGTGTGTGTGTGTGTGTGTGTGTGTGTGTGTGTGTGTGCAGGTGCCTACAAAGGCCAGAAGAGGGCATAGAGGGCCTCAGATCCCCTGGAAGCAGTGTTACAGGAGCCAGTGAGCTGCCCACATGGGATGCTGTGACTAGGGTCCTCTTGAGGAGCAGCAGATGCTTCAGCCCTCTTACCTGCTGGGTCACCCCTCCAGCCCGTTTTGCATTGCTTTATTATCTGTTTTTGACCCAGAGTGTGTATTCTCCAAACTGTTGTCTTGAGCACTCTGCTGAGTCCAGGCCAGCTCTCCCCTCACACTTCTCTGAGAGCTGCCGTTCTGTGACCCTGCTGCCATCACTTAAGGTCAGGAGAAGTCACATGTCCTCACAGCTGTCCTTTCCTTTGTCACCACTGTTCCTTTAGAGACAGGACTGGACTTGGAGGATTCAACACAAGACACCCAATGTTAATAAAGTATGTAATGTTTCCTTTGAGGACTGGTGACCAGGGGTCATTTTTACTTTAAGGTTTTCACATGGCAGACTCATGCTTTGTGTCTCTTTCAAAAAATCTGGCAAATGTGTCTTCTGAGTCTAGTGTCTGTCAATCATATAGCAACCATGAATGCTGTTTCCTGCCACACTGCATATGTGCTATGGGTTAAGAATGGCTTTTGCCCACACCTCATGATAGCCAGACAGAAAAGAACAAAACAAACACGGACACCGTAAGTATAAATATAAATTTCCATATGATTTATTGTTGTTCCTTGTACATAAGAAACAGTAATATACAAGTTACACTGCTTTAGAATGTAAAATGGATAAAAATGTGTACAAAAAGCATGTTCCTAGAAAAAAAGGGCATTGCAAATAGTAAAAACTGGGAAGTAAAAAGCCAAAACAAAAAACGAAGAAACAAACTAAAACAAAACAAGGAAAACCAACATTTCTTCAATTCAGTGTGCAAACATATAAAAATAGAAATACTAACTCTACAGACAGTATTTCCTGATAAATTATTTAAATAGCATATCTACATATTCTGAGATCTCTATTCCAATGGCAATGCGAAAAAAAATAATTTATAAAAATAAACCAATGGTATACAAGATGATAGAATAAAACCAGAACTTTAAGAAGTTGTATTTAACATTTCAAAGCTATTTCTTTATTGGGATTATCTTCTGCGAAGGATTTTTATGCTATGTACAACACCGACTTAAGACACGACAGTAGTTTTAAGTTTATTGACACTTAAACTCTTTCTACTTGATCCAAAATTCTTTACTCAGTCACACAACAAATGAGGTAATGTTTGTATATAAGTTCCACCTTTGTCTCATTTGGGAAAATGAAAAAAAATGAAAAAAGGAAGGCGATTATGTTTTCTTCTCCCTGGAAACAGGCACAAGGGGTGGCGTGGACTAGCCTTAGAGTGTTCATGGCTCCCTTTACAAGGAGAAACTCGTGCAAACGGGCAGCCACCTAATTCCACTTGAAAAGACAGGAAATGAAGGGAGAAAAGCCCAAGGAGTCCAAGTCATTCACTCTAAGCCCCAAAGTGAAAGGTGGTGGCTTCTGCTGGCTTTCTGCACACTGACTTTGGAGAGGTCTGCCGAGCTGCTCAGCTACCTGCTCGCAAGCATTTGCCACATGCAATCTAATTCCAGGTAGAACAGGGTTAATAAATAATCGGTATTTACAATCTTACAGTCATAAAGACTCACTATGAGGATGATTCAGATAGCCCCACACTTCCTGTTTCAGTAACAATCCTTCAGACGGGTCCTCCAGAATAGGGAGAAAAAGAATATAAATATATTACATTGCTAAAGCGTTTGTTACACAAAAAAAAAAAAAAAAAAAAACAGAAGAGAAATGGAAAACTCCATGGTAACTGAGGGGGAAAAAAGAAAAAAGGAAAAGGAATGTTTTAGTTAGGTTGATTAAGAAATTTTGTGCCTTTCTAACCATAAAATAAAGGCGTGCTGCCCTCCCTGCAGAGGCAGCTAGAGCCCACTGAGATGGTCTCCTGTGCTCCTGCTAAATCTGCACATCGCATGTGCAGAATAAACTGACAGTTCCAGCGTTACCAGCCAAGGGCAGCCAGCACTGCCTTACACTTCTGACCCCCTACCCTGGCCACTGCAGGTGAAAGCGCCCCAAGGGAGGATGTCCAGAAGCCAGGCTTTCATCGATGGCTGGGTTAGCCCACACGAGCCAGCATGAGGAAATGCAACAAGTCTTTCTGTCCCCTGAAAACGATTTAGTACCGAACAAGTAACAGCTCCTCCATATTTTCTTCATACAATTGTCGCTGGGGTATGCATCCTCCCTAGTGCTTTGGCTCCTGCTTCCCCACTCCTGAGGACCTATGTCAGGGGGCGGGGGTTTGGTGCCGAGAGTTCCAGTGAGTCCTTCTTTCTCTGACATGCCTGAAAATGCTTCTGAGTGTGCTGCTCAGAGACGGCCTCACAGAAACCCTGGGCTCTGTGAGCAAGGCAGAGTGGAGCGGGCACCTTCCCAGCGGGAAGTAAATAGACACTTTTGCTTTCACAAAAGCAAACCAAAGTGATTCTTCACGTTCTTGGAAGATGCGTTCTCATTCATTAAAGGCCGAGAGTGCTGAGTCTGGGTTTGAAGACAGCATTTTCTTGAGGCAGGTCACGTGCTCTAGAAGTCCGCACTATGCAAGAAGAAAAGCAAGGTAGGCAAGGAGAAGTGATCCTGGCGGGGGTTTTTTCTCTAGCCCTTGGTTCCAGAAGGTGCAGTGCCAGCGCTGGTTATGATCGACAGCTAACGATTAGGAATCTGTTAAATGAACAAAGATATACATAATTGAATATGAAGTCAACAGGCATACAGTCATCTTAGTATTAATCGTCAGACTAACAACTCAGGGCTAACTTCTAGCTTTGACAGGGACAGAATCATGAGCCTCCCTACCCCATGCAGATTAGCATGTCTTGTGGTGTCATCCTTGTTTAGGTCATGTTTAGGCAGCCGTGTTGGTGAGACTTTACTCTTGATGTCTTTGCTCTTAATACCCAATGCCTTTGAGCTTGCAGACATCAGACTCGGTAAATAGGTACTAAGAAGTGGTAGGTCCAATGCTAGGCTCAGAGTTTAAGTAATCATGTGGTGAGGAAAAGGGAGGCAATAAAGCTAAGGTTATTAGTGAAAATCAATACTCTCTCTGCACCTGGTCTTGGGAAGAACAGCTTGTGTTGTGATGGCATGAAGATCATCATAAGCCAAGGGCGAGGTATGTAAGCACGCAGATCTTTAAAGTGCTACCAGTAAGGTCTAATGTTGGTAGCAACTTGCTTACTGTCTGCCTCTGACCTGTGTGGGAAGAGTTCAGAGACAAGCTGGCCTAGCTCCTATCTATAGACCTAGCTGGACTCTATAGACATCACTTCGTGTTTAGCATTGTATCCTCAAAAGCAAAACAGAAGTGACTCTTGCTCTCTCCCGGACATAGTCTTCAAATCAGAGCCTCCCGTCATTGTCAGCCTTGTTGATCTGTGGACATGTCAACTGTATATTCATCACAGTGTTGCTCCTACCTCGACATTCGTATTTCATGTCTGAGAAGAAGACCATTTCTTGAGAGAAGACAAATAGACCTAGTCTACCACCAGCGTAGGTTTTATCATAGATGGGTCCTGAGTCGGCCATGATTTTCTTTCCTTCATACATCACCACTCTGCACAGAAAAAGAAAAAGAAAAGAAAATCTCATTCATGAGACTGTTACTTCCTGGTCTTATCCTTTGAGCCTATTCGGTGTGACTACAGTGAAATCCAATCATCGCAATCTTACCTGATGTAACCTGTCTTTGGCCTGTGGCTGAGACGCCATCTGTAAGCAGTGAAATCCTTCCAGCCTATGTGACGGGGGTCATGCCACAGGGTGCGCACCTGAAGGAAAAGGACCAGAAAAGGTTGAAACACAGCTCCCTCCGAAGATTCCTATTTCATTCCACAAGAAACTGCTTAAAAGGCACCGAGTCGACCCGTATTTGGAGAAGGGGCAGTTTGGCTTTTCCCCAAGGCATCTCACACTTACTGTGTGCCACTCAGTGACTATAAACCAGAGAGAAGGAAAGGGAAGGAGGGTCTGGTTTGAAGTGGCTGGAGCTGCCTGAGGGCTTAAAGGGGAACTCTTGGTCAGAGCCCACTTGCTTCCAGCACACTATGGTTTTGTACCACGGTTGGTAATGCTGGGAACTTGACAGCCAAGACTCCCTGGTGCCGACTGTCTCCTGTACTCCCCCAGGGCCCATCAACTCTCCCTTCTAGATGATGTCGCTTCTTACCTGGCCAGGGGTGTTTCCTGTGTGCCAGAGAGCATTGCGCAGGTGCTCGCCAGGTCCTGTGGTGGAATTCACAACCTTTACCGACAGGCCCGAATATCCCTGAGCCCTGGTGGGGTTGGTGTCCCAGTAGGATTGAGTGACTTGTTTCCACATCACAACGTAGAAGCGGCTGCTGGACTGGTAGCCGAACACAAAGCCGGCATAGTCGTCGTCCCTCTCGGTGTTAATGAAGAAGGTACCACTGAAGTCCACGGCATTAAACTCATCGTAACCTGGAAGGCAAGGCCAGAGTTGGATTAAAGGCTCAACGATCATAATTCATATTTTCCTCCTTCCAGCATACCCCTCTGGATCTAAGGAACTCACTACTCACCTACAGCAAGACCAGGATCACAGTTTACAGTCTGGACAAGTTCTTTGCCCTGATGGCGTACAACCCAGTTAGGGTCATTTTGGGAGGTCCCTTTGGGATCTAGAGGAATCATCTGGAACCGGCGGAAATCGGTTTCACTGATGTCGACATTCTCAGGACAGATGTCATCAATGTCTGGCACGTTGTCATGATCAAAGTCGTCTTTGCAGGCATCACCTCGGCCATCACCTAAGGTCAAAGAAGGCAAAAGTTCTGTGAAATTATGAAATGCTATTATGAGTGGGTCACCAAGTTACAATCTTGTAAAAACTGGTGTTTTGTTCCTCTGTCCTCTCAGATGCTCCGTTTTCATTTCTTGTGTCTGGACAGCTAAGGAGTCAGTTATGCTGTTCGGTACTGACCACGGTGACTCACCATCAGAGTCCTTCTGGTCGGGGTTGGGCACCAGTCTGCAATTGTCCCTGTCATCAGGAATGCCGTCATTGTCGTCATCATGGTCGCAGGCGTCCCCTTTGCCGTCTTTATCATGGTCGGCCTGGTTGGCGTTAGGCACGTAGGGACAGTTGTCCATATTGTTCTGATGGCCATCCTCATCGATGTCCTGATTGTTGTCACAGGTGTCCCCTATGCGGTCGGAGTCAGAGTCCAGCTGGAAGAGAGGCATCAACGGCGGGTGAGCCAAACAACAGACACCAGGGTAAAGGGAACATTAATGCCCCGGGGCAGGGAGCATTCTCTGCGTTGGACATAGATACGGGACTCATGTTTACTTCTCTAGTACCACAGAAAGACACACTAAGTTTTAAAGAGAGTTTTACCTTGATCCTTATTTTTACATGAAAATTGAGAAGAGAGATTTAATATTTTAAAAATATACATCAGAAGACTTTCTAATTAACACAGAGTTATTTTTAAATCACTCGAGGGAATGCAATGTTTATTATTTATATCTTAATGTACATTTTGTAATTTCCCATTGACATCAAAAGCAAATATTGACAGGCCAACCTCTACTCTAGGCCTTGAGTCATGGCAGTGGTCTATGCAGACTGTCTGCATAATATGTATGAGACATTAATTACTTTTTTGTTTTTGAGGCTTTTGGATTTCTACATCTATTCCATAAAGATTTCATCTGTTGGATAAAGTCAAACTCTAAATTTTTTTTGAAGCAGACTTTCCCAGAGTCCATAGCATTTGGTATGTGTGAGGTGCTTAGGGACCATTTCTATAAAAACTGGATGCTTCCTTGACACTATTTATACTCTTTGCTTTTGAGGTTTTTATATAATGATTGAATTTGCTTATAAAATTTATTCTAATCTGAGGAATCGGAAGCCCACTCAGTGAGGTTAACTGCTATTTCAGATGTTTAATGTCTGGTAGACCCAAACTCAGAGGAGGCCATCTCAGTGCCACGTGGCCAGCAGAGAATACAGGCCCTCAGGGTTTCCTATGATGATGGCTTTAAGTCATCTTGCTTTTAGTATGATATAACTTCCTAATTAGGAGAAACTTCAATTCTCATTTCTCTAATCCTTAAAAAAGTTCTGTTCAAATTTCGGATTGCTAAACCTTTCAGAAGCATCATTTTAGAAAACAGAAAACCTGCTGAACTTTTCCCCTACATGCGATGCACGGTGATAGGAAAGGGAACACTCTACTGGGAGCCCGTGTGTTACACGCATCTGCACCATTGGTAGCACCCCAGCTTGTGCCGGGAGGAGCCCACGAGGCTGGGCTCATTGGGAGAATGGGAGAAATTCTCCAGCTTTGAGAAGTATTTCAGCTTCCTGATTCCTGGTGGACTCTCTTGCTAGCCACAACACAGGTGCTTATTTTGCTTCTGGACACTGCCTTCCTCTGTCTCACATGCGTCGGATAGGACTGTAGAACTGTCCATCCCAGCTCTTTGTGTAATTTGTCTTAATGGTGGCAGCAAACAGGACTGAGGTCACAGGGTTTCCACACTAACCCCTGGAAGAGTTTGCCAAGGGTTCATGTCAGGCAAACTCTACAGGCACACATTGCAAATGGCTCTGGCTGTCCTGGGAGCCCCAGTAATGGGAGGGTTTGACGTCTCTTGAACTCACTGTTTTAAAGGCATAGAGAGGAGACACAATAGCTCACCGAGAGATTCTGAAAGGAGTCTACCTACCTGGTCTGGATTGTGTTCCAGGGGGCAGTTGTCACACTGATCTCCAACCCCATCCATGTCAGTGTCCCTCTGGTCCACATTGTAAACATACTGGCAGTTGTCTCGCTCATTGAGGATTCCTGCGGAGGAGGTGCAGATGGGAGCTGAGTCCTGAGGCCCCTTATATTTCAACTGAATCATTCATCAACAGCCACCAGGTAAGCTGCGCCTGTCACCGTCTCTTCAGGCTGTCAAGCCGGGGGATGCCTTACCGTCTCCGTCGATGTCCACGGCACAGGCATCTCCCTCTCCGTTGTTGTCTGTGTCTGCCTGGTCAGGGTTGTGGTTGTAAGGGCAGTTGTCACAGCGGTCTCCCACATCATCTCTGTCGTAGTCATACTGGGCCGGGTTATAATGGAATGGGCAGTTGTCCTGCAAAGAGGAGAAATGGACGCTCTGTGATGCTGCCTGGGAGACCAGCTGATGCCCTCAACCTCATACACAGTGTTATACACCCTCAAAGGTCTGCAGCAGTTGACCTTGTACTTGGTCAATACACTAACTGAGTATTCAGCGTAAGTAAAATATCAAGACAGGAAGATGTGATGGATGAAAACTGGATTTCTTTTTGGTTACAATTAAGAGAGATACAGGACATAACTTATCGTCTCAGCTCTCATTATAAAAACACACGCATTTAGACATTACATCTGAATTGATTCTGGGGAGCAGAATGCTAAGTGTATTTGCTGTAATTTCTCAAAACTGGGGGAGGCGGTGATGAAAAACGAAACTCTAACAATCCTTTAAGCAACATCTGTGTCCTCGAACGATGGAGACACAGTGACCAGTTTCTAACTGTCCTGTAGATCGGTGTGGTATGTTTTTGCTATCACTCTGCAATGCCTGCACATCCTAGTGTCTCGGGATGAAGGGGGGATAGAGAGCATGTTGTCCCTACCCTGTCATCCGGGATCTTGTCGTTGTCGTCATCGTCATCACAGGCATCGCCGATCCCATCTCTGTCATAGTCTTCCTGTCCCGAGTTGGGAAGGTTGGGGCAGTTGTCCTAAGAAGGAGACACACGTGACAGCGACAGTTAGCATGGGCACATACCTGGAGGGCCACACCGGGATAGCCTAATAGGATGCTCAGGTGCAGGCATGCTTTTATGTCAGGGTGAAGCCTCGAAGGGTATTTTGGGAGGCTGCTCTTGTGGAGTCTGTATAAATACTCTAGGCTCCATACCTCCTGTCTCATTCAAGATCTTGGCACCAAAATGACTCCATGCTAATGGGTGTCAGTGCCCTTCTGTGTCTGGGAGATTTAGTCTTTGTCTCGTTTTCAGTTTTCCAACACCCAGAATTCCTTCGCATACTCCCGAGAGGGGAACCTGTGAGGGCGGCTGGCCGTACCTTTTTGCAGTGGTAGGTTGCGTTGGCCACACACACCAGGTTCTCGTTAGGCCAGCCGTCGAGGTCTGTGTCCTCTCCACAGATGATGCCATTGCCCGCGTAGCCAGGCTTGCACTCACAGCGGTACATGGGGTCGCTGTAGTGGCCCAGGTAGTTGCACTTGGCATTCTTGTTGCAGTCGTGCGTCCCATCTGTGCAGGGGTTTCGTGGCTTGCACACCTGAGGGTACAGGGTCCCAATGCTATCACAGAATGTTCGAAAGCCCCAAGACACCAGAGAGTCCAGACCCCTCCCATCCTGACGCGACAGTGGCCCCGTTAGGAGAAAGGTGGGATTCCTCTGTCCCTCTCCACTCTCTCTGAGTATACCCAGGCTACTGGCAAATGCTGTTTTACACTGAATTTTCTTGGAGCTGCTCAGCTTCTAAAACATGGCATGTGCAAGCCCACCCGGTCACAGCTTCTCTCGGCCCCGCATTTTCGAATACGTTGGCTGCCCACTGTGCATGCAGTGAGTGCCCTCTCTGCCCGTCAGTTGTTGGGCCGAGGACAGCCCTCTTCTACTCTGGCCCACTTCTCTACTCTACCTGTTTGTTGGCCATGGCGTGTTCGACACCCCGGCCGAAGGGCTGTGAGCCAGTGAATCGTGGTGGGCAGGGCAGGCAGTTGTAGCCAGGGTCTGTGTTCTCACACCGGTGTTCTCCATTGTGATTGAAGCAGGCGTCGGGCACTTCTTTGCACTGTGGACGAAGTGAGATTTTGCTTAACAATTGGCAAACACCGTCTTAAGGAAGGGCCCTGGGCCGGGTTAGCTGCTTTCTCCGTTCTGATACCTTAGAGCCGCTGGTTGCTTACCTCATCAACATCCTTGCACTGGATGCCATTTCCACTGTAGCCAGGAGGACAGGCACCACATTTCCAGCTACCATCAGGATAGCTGGTACACTTGGCACCAGCAAAGCAGGGGTTGGACAGGCATCCATCTGAGATGAGGCAAGAGACAGGGAAATGGTTGGGTCTAAGTTGCCATTACCACGTTGTGCTACTTAAAAACGGTACAGAATAAGACATTGTAGGGCCTTTGCTACTGGTAATGGTCCCCCCCCCCCCCCCCACTGCATCTTAGAGTAATCAGACGACCAGGACCAGTCAAAGCCGGATAATCTCCCTCCCCCCTGGTGAGTCCTGACTTGACATTCACAAAACAGAAAGCTCCCAGGGTGGTTTGGTTGCTGGCTTCACAGCTTACCAATTGGACAGTCCTGCTTGTTGCAAACTTGATTTTCAGTCACGTCACCAACACAGTCTTTGCCTCCGAACTGGGGTGTGGGGTTGTTACAGAGCCGGCTGCGTCTCTGCACGCCTCCGCCACAGGTGACAGAGCAGATGTCCCATGGTGACCAGGGACCCCAGCCTCCATTGACTGTAAGAAAATGAGTCACATGTAAAAATCCAGTTTTCAGGTGCCTTCGCTGTCCCAGAAACCTGTCCTGAGCCTGTCAGAAATGCTTTCGAATCCAGCCCATGGGGAGAATGTTTGGGAATTGGGGATGGCTGAAATGGTTTTCTTTCTGTTTTCCATTAAAAGAAGCTGCTGAGCACGCAGGACTTGGTTTCTGTTTGTTTCTCTAGTGAGTGGGCTCCCATGCTCCACGGCCCACTGAGCTGGAGGCCACAGATAGGAGGCCACCAGCTGGGTACAGCCGCCTCCCATATGTCCCTGGGTCAGGCCCACACTTACTTGGGCAGGCATCTTTCTTGCAGGCTTTGGTCTCCCGAGCTTCACCCTCACAGGGCTTCCCGTTCATCTGGGGGCTGGGAGAGTTGCAGAGCCGGATCCTTGTGATAACACCATCACCACAGGTCACGGAACAAGACGACCATGGGGACCAGTGACTCCAGCCACCATCCTGCTTAACTGAAAGGTAAATCTGATGGTCACAACTGGGGCTGCCCTGGAGAAGGCCACAAAGAAAGTATCAGACACCAATAATTCTAGCAAGTGAGCAATGGCCACTTAAACAAGTGTGCAGTAGAAACTATGGCCACATGCCAATGTCAGTGGAAAAACTAGCACAGGAAAGATGGTATTTAGCTGTCTGTGTGAGCTGATGTCATTAGCTCAACATTTATAGGCTACTGGCCAAGAGCCAAGCTCTATTCTAATTGTTTCGTGTGCCTTATCTAGAGAAAATGCCTAATAAAACTTTATCAAGAATGGTTATTGTTCCCATGTAATAGATGCGGAGGAAGCTCGGAGAGGGAAGGTCATTCTCAGGAGTGCAGAGATTAGGAGTGCAGAGATCAGGAGTGCAGAGATTAGGAGTGCAGAGATCAGGAGTGCAGAGATTAGGAGTGCAGAGATTAGGAGTGCAGAGATTAGGAGTGCAGAGATCAGGAGTGCAGAGATTAGGAGTGCAGAGATTAGGAGTGCAGAGATTAGGAGTGCAGAGATCAGGAGTGCAGAGATTAGGAGTGCAGAGATCAGGAGTGCAGAGATTAGGAGTGCAGAGATTAGGAGTGTAATTGCGGCTCCGATCCCAAGCCCAGAACCTGTGCCCTCAGACTCCTTGCTGTGGAGCTGCCCTTGGTGGTGACAACATTGAGAAGTGAGATTGCCACCCCTTCGCCGCCTTGGTGCTTACATCTCTTGTCACACTCCTGAATGTGGCAGGTCCTCGTCTGTACTGAAGAGCCCTCACATCTGTTGTTGAGGCTGTCACAGGAGCGACCACGTTGCTGAATTCCATTGCCACACGTTGCCGAGCAGGACGTCCACTCAGACCAGGGGGACCAGCCATCATCAGCAGAGTCGCTGGCTGTGGGGAGAAACAGGATCATTTGGCCCCTGTATCTAGGATAAACTGCTCTTTAGAGGGCTCCGTTCAGGGCCCTTCGTTGCCTGAGGTTGCAAAGCAATGGGTTTCTTTTTAAAATCCTTCTTTTCTCCATACTTCTAGCTTTATGGAAGCATGATTAACAAATAGAAGTTGTTGATATTTGTGTGTACGCCAGATGCTTGGCTACCCAAGTGATAACGAGAGTGGAGCTCATCATTTCACAGGCTTTTGTGTGGTCTGGGGTTTTCATGCTTTTCACAAGAGGAGAATATGCTTGCTTACCATCTGCTTAGACACGTGTGACAATGACATGTGTCGCCTATCAGAGGACAGGGGACTGTCATTTCCATTTGTCATCGGTTGAAAGTCTTCCTAGCAAACCCTAATTTAGGCTCACAGCTCTGCTAGCTCTCAGCCGGCTTTCTTCCCTGTAACTCACACCTCCGACAGATGTTGGACAGAAAGAGATAATTCAGAAAAACATCGTTGTGCCAAAATTGCTCCCATGGGATTGATTATTCTGACCCATGGCTCATGTGTGTCACTCTGTGCGTGTGAGTAAAGGGAAATTCGACATCCCTGATTTCTCTCTGATCCACGATGAGTCACTTTTATGACTTGCACTTTCTGCATTAAAATAGCTCCTCAACAAAGTGATTATACGGGCAACAAGCCCCAGAGGCAGACTGTCTCAGAGCGGTATAGTAGCTGATTTCTGTTATTACCCTGGAACTTCAGCAGATCCTAATCTCTTAGGTTTCCTCTCACTGCAGATAAAACAGGTAGCTTTTCAACCCTCAGTCCAATGCTTATACCAGTTTCTATAAATTCTCTGGTGGATAGTTTTCTCTAACAAAAAGATGAATTTCTAAAAGCAACCAGCTTAAGACTACTGCCATATTCAACTCTTCTCCTCACAGCATAACACCAGAACCCATAAACTCCATCAAGATCATTGCCTATGCCATAATCCAGATGGAAGGTTAAGGTTTGGTCACCGTGGAAGCTTGGGTTCTGTTCAAACAGACTAGCTTTTAGTTACCTAAGTCCACTCTGCAAGAATCTGCCTGGAAAAGTCTGATGGAGCTGGGAGGGGCTGGGCTCCAGTGCTGTGCCCAGCTGTCAGGATGCCCCCAAACTGAGCTAGCCACTGAAGAATGGTTATATCATTTTAGGAACTTACGCCAACACCGTGGGCAGCATTCTCCATCAGGAACTGTGGCATTGGAGCAGGGCATGATGGGGCAGGACACCTTTTTGCAGATGGTGACTGAGTTCTGCAGGGCAAGTGAAGGAGAGGGAAATGTGTTACCAAGCATATTGCAAAGAGGAGCTTTCTGTGACATTTCCATTATAAGCCATGACTCAGTCAGGGCAGTAAGCGTTCTAGCAGAGCAGTTTTTATAGGAGGGACGTCTCTGCTGGATCTGCAGACCTCAGTGTCACCAAGTTGCAGGGTGAATTCTCACTCCATTCTTTGGAAAGTTCTTTTTAACTGCTGCTCTGTCAGGTGTGGAAGTTATAGAACAGCACATTTGTATAAGGGAAATCAACAAACTTTGTAGCCCATATCTCATAGCATCTCAAATGCAGATACAGCTTTATCACATTTTAGAGAAAAAAAATCAGAATTTAATGGAGGTTATGTCTCAAATTCAGTCACCAGTGGTTCGCATTTAAGCTTTGTTTTTCCTGGTGAGCTAGAGATCTGAACAGTGTTAGAAGAACCTCCTTGCCAGAGCTGAATACCAATCAGGGCTGGTCAAAAAAGAACGCTCTAAGCAGGTTTTATGTACCTGACATTCAATACTTGGTCTTTGAACACTAAAGCAGCTAAATTATTCCAATGTTTAGGTAGGTTTGTTCTCTTAGCTACTCAGCCTGGTGCATAATTAAGACTTTGATAACCCTTCTGAGAGCTAAAAAGGACTCTGTAGAGGTAAAAAAGATTTTGTAGATGTTATAATTACATATTAAAGAAAAAAAATCACTTTGGTCGCAGGCCAGGGCACATTTAAAAAATGTGTGTGGTCACTTGAGTATCTCCCAAGACACAGGCCATCAATTCTTACTGCAGTTTGTGAGTGTCCCTTACCTGAGACACAGGCCATCAATTCTTACCGCGATCTCTGAGTGTCCCTTACCTGACAGTGGCACTCAGTACAGCTATCTACGGTCCACTCCTCATTGTTCTTGTACTGGATTCCATTGTGGAAGCAGAGGGGAGGCCGCCTCAGCTCACTGGCCAGTTCTCTGTTCTCCTCGGTCTGAAAGGGGAGAATGCTCGTGTGAGTGTCCAGTCTCCCATGGGACCACCTATGGTGATCCTCAAGGGCTGGCAAACGAGAGAGCAGAGGCCACTGACCACTTTTCGGATGCTGTCCTGGAGCGTGGTCACGATGGTGCGCAGGCCCCTGAGTTCCAGGACCATGCTGGATAGTTCGTCACAGGAGAGGCCGCAGATGGCTTGCAGGTCCTTTGTTTTGTGGCCGATGTAGTTGGTGCGGATAGCAGGGCTGGAACCATTCACCACGTTGTTGTCAAGGGTGAGGAGGACGTTGGTAGCAGCTGAGAAACAACATGTAATAGAAAGGCTTCAACAGCTGGCCTCCCAGCCCCTGCAGGTTCTTGGTCGTCAAAGACATCCCATTTGGGATGAGGGATGAATGTAGAAGGGGTGCATGCATGTGAGGAATACCCTTTGAGGGTCACTTTTGTATACTTCAACTACGTCCCCCCTGGGACGTTGTGTATAAATCCTACTGCTTATTTATCAGGGTGTTTTTTGTGGAATTCCCCAGAATTCTCCAAATCTCAGAAACACAGGGGGATACTCACAGCTGGAGCAGCCTTTGTTCCTGAGAATGTCTTCTGGGGTGGTTCCAAACACAAACCTCACATTCTGCAGCACCCCCTGTGGGCAGAGGACACACACTGTAGAATGCTGGGGGTGGGGGTGGCACAGCCTGCCTCATTCCGCTTGGAAAGGCATGCGGTGAGTTTAAAAGAACTGGTTTAAGATCACCCGGCCAGAGTATCACACACACACACACACACACACACACACACGGACGTAAACTGCCAAACAACATCCAAATCCTAATTGTGTCTTCTGCCAATTTGAGCAATTTACAAAGAATCCAGTTATCTGGTTATCAGACTGCTTGGGGTACACAGGAAATGGAATCTGATCCCAAGTCTGGAGGACAGGATACTCTGATACTCCCCAGTGTCAAAGTTAATGTGGGAGTTCAAAGCCATGCTTGGAAAAAAAAAAAAAGAAGAAGAAGAAAAAGAAAAGAAAAAAAGAAAAAAAACAAGGCAGAACAGCACATGACCAGACTACCTTGGATCCAGACTGGAAGCATCCAGAACACCCTACCCAGGGACTCAAATGCTGACAAAGTATCCTTTTCAAGCCACATTAAAACTGGTAGGTGATTTGATACAAGTTATTTTCCTAAGAGTGTACAAGGAGTGTCTGATACTGGAACAGGCTGAGTGTAGTAGGGCAACCATTTATCTCTCTGGGTAGCTTTGAAAGCATGGTTCCCAGGCCCTGGATCATTACAACTTACTCGTATTAGAAGTGAAATTTCTCAGGCCCCTCACCTGACCTACCAAATCTGAACCCTGGAGTTTGCGGCAGCGGTGTATGATTTAACCAGCCCCCCTGGGGTTGTCTGATGCTCCCTGTATTTGGGAATACTTTAGTCTACAGACATCTCCACATAGCCCTCGTGGCAGGTAAGAAGACTTACCTGAAAATTGTCATTGACATCTCCCTTTGCGATGCGGAGCCTGGCGACACTGGCCAAATCCCTGGTAAAGATGCTCTGGATGGGAACGTCCAGCTCAGCGCTCTCCATCTTCTCACAGTCAATGTAGAGTTGGGCTCTGTCTTCTTGCACAAACAGAGTGATGGTCTTCCACTGGCCAGTGGCCAGGAGAGCTTCCTCCACGGACACCACTTGTTGCTTCCCGGGCAGGCTCAGACTCAGGTCCAGGGTGCCTGCTTTGCCGTTGGAGACCACACTGAAGATCTGGCCAGTACGATCTTTCCGCTCCACAGCCAGGAGTGTGCCACGAGTCTTCTTCATCTGCCTCAAGGAAGCCAGGAAGATGAAGCCTTTGTCGGCCCCCACAGCATCCAGTAGGTCTTGGAACTTGTCATCAGGCACAGGGGGAATCAGGTTGGCATTTTCAATCCGGAAAGCAGGGCTGGACTGGTCAAGGCCCTTCACCAGTCGGCGGCCGGAGCCCTTGCGGGCAGCTCCAATGAGTTCAAAGATGTCAAACACACTGTTGTCTCCCCCAGACTCTGTAGGGTGGGAGAAGATAATCAGCTTTCGAGGCTGGGGGTGAGGGTGTAGGTCTTGGCTGTGAGGGGGCAAAGTGAGAACTCTTGGTGGTCACCGAGAGCTCAATGACCACGGAGAGGGAAACTGCGCCTTGGCACTAAGGGCTCAGAGGACCCAGCCTAGGGAGGACACAGGAGGGGTAGACCTGAGCTGTCTTGTACCCCCTCTACAGAGAGAGAGAGAGAGAGAGAGAGAGAGAGAGAGAGAGAGAGAGAGAGAGAGAGAGAGAGAGAGAGAGATGAAAGAGAGAGAGACAGAGAGAGAGACAGAGAGAGAGACAGAGAGAGAGACAGAGAGAGAGAGACAGAGAGACAGAGAGAGACAGAGACTCACCTGGAATGCGATTGCTGCCGCACATATGCAACAGGAACAGGACACCTAGTCCCCAGACCAGCTCCATGGTAGAGCCTTTGTGGCCAGCACAGAGCCTGTGGCAAGAAGCGCAGGAGGTTAGAGTCAGAGACCAGGAGGGCAGCGGTGTGTGTGTGTGTGTGTGTGTGTGTGTGTGTGTGTGTGTGTGTGTGTGTGTGTGTGTTGAAAAGAACGGCAAAAGGATTTAGTTTCCAGAGGGCATCCAGTAAAAACTGAGAGCGCCAGGCGCAGGGGATTGTGAAGTTCCACGAAGAGGCGCATAAAGTGATTTGGGGTTTTCCCTTGCAGCCCTTTAGAATGTACTTGGGGATACGGACAGCAAAGGTCAGAGACTTTTGAGAAAAGGTGAGAAAGTCTGGGGGTGTCTTGGAGGAACTGTTTGTGAACCCTAAGGCTGGAGAGAACCAGCTCCGGAAAGTTCTTTCCAGCGGCTAGACCGGGCATGATGAGGGACAGTTAGGGCAAGCAGACCGGGAAAAGTAGGAGACGGGGAGTCGCTCGACCGTCTGCATCCTAGGGGCCGGAGGTGGCTGGCCAGGTGCTCGGCGGCGGCGGTAGGTGGCTTACCTGTGTGCACCGGGGCGCGGCAGCCGGGAGTGGCGGCAAAGGTACAGCAGAGGACAAGGACGGAGGACAAGGACGCCGAGTCTGGTGGAGACGCTGGGGCGGCCGGTGCGCCCGGAGAGTCGGTGGCGGGACTGTCGGGATTGCCTGCAGGAGTCCGATGAGGCTGGCTGAGTCCGGGCAGTGGCTGGCTCGGCAGAGGAGCCCTGGACCATTTAAAGGGGCGCTCGCATTCCTGGGAATCGTCCTGGCCAATAGGAGTAGCGGCAGGAAGCGGAGGGGGGCCAGGGGGGGAGGACAACACGGGTTCCTCTCTCCGCCTCCCGCCCCCCCCCCCCCCGCTCCCCCGTCCCCCCCCCCCCGCGGCTGCCTGGCGTGCAGCTCGAGGGCTGAAAGTGAAGGGGGAGACACTGATCGGGCACAGGAGCCCTGGAACTTCTCAGAAAAATAGGTCTCCACCCACGCAGCCTTGGCGTACTCGGGCTCAGCGCTTAGGCTCTTGCGCCACGGGGGCTGGAGGCGCTCCTCCTGAGGGTTCCCAGACACGGGATGCTCCTTCGGCGATCACCTAAGACCCTTTAAGGGGGTTTTCACTAAAGCCTGTCTCCCTGAATGCCTCAATGACGGAGACACTTGGAGATGAGAATGTCTGGTTTAAAAATAAAAGTGAAAAGGGTAGTGTGTCAGAACTCTAATAGGGTCTATCCTGGTGGGGTGGGGGATCCCACGCCACCTGTGCTTAGCGTTCCACTCCTGCCCCGCACGCCTGCCCTCCGCCTGACCCACTGAGGGTGGCAAGTGCAGGGCAGCCAGGGCCAGCAGCAGGACCGGGCACCGAGGTCCCTTCCCACTGTCCAAGTCCAGAGTTCTTCCCCAGTTCTAATGTGCGTCCTCAACTCGCCGCTTGGGGGCGGTATATGTATTCTGATTTAGGGGATCCCGGACGGATAGTTTCTAGGGGCATTTTAAGGAAGCGGATTCGTGCCCAGCTCCTGCAAGGCAAGACTGACATTGTGTCTTGAAAAACAGTTTTGTGCCCACTCGTGTTTCTTAACGTGACTGGTTGGAGAATTTGCTGAACCGTCTGGCTCCAGGATCTTACCCTATTTACAGAACCGACCCGTAGAGTAATAAATAACTCTCTGCCTATTATTTTATTCCCCATTTTTCTCCCTAAACGTTCTTTTCATTTTTCGGCTCCCGAAACCGAGGTGTGGGTTACATTTCTGTGGGTATACACATTTCCACGAGCCGGCTGCTGCCTGATGCTCCTGTCTCTGAAGTCTGATCTTCATGCCACGGGTCCCAAGCCAAGATGACTCCAGCTTCCTGGAATTCCATTCATCTCTTTGGGAAGGGACGTCAGTGGCGTGGCGTAGGGATGCTTCCCCAGCTGTGGTCCTTCGTGAACAGGCTTGGCTCTGAGTTCAGGGACCCAGGTAAAAGCATTACCAAATAAGGATTTCAGCAGAGTCAGGGTGGGGGCAGGCCGAGGGACCGCTGGGCCTCCCTCCCCTTATCGGTTACACCTGGCTCGATTCCCAACTCTTGGAAACACCCACGACTTTATGCTCATCACACAGCAATTTCACTTTCCTTGTGTGGGAGGTGTTCTGTGACAAGGTGTGTGTGTGTGTGTGTGTGTGTGTGTGTGTGTGTGTGCAGGAGGGGCCTCACAGAGTGTTTCCTAGTTACCCAGGGTACACAGCAAGTGCCTCCCGTTGATAAGTATGTTCCTGACACATGTTTGTTTATTGGACTTCAAATAGAACAAGGAGTAAAAGCCTCTACTGGACGATTAGTCAAGTTAGATTCCTGTCCTTGAAGTCACGGGCACTGACTCATCAGCACAGTGAAGATTCTGGAATCAGCTGCCATGCTTGTTCTTTGCTTCCGGTTCCTTCCTCGGGTCCTCTTTGCTCTGTGAAAGGCGATTATTTTAAATTTCCTGCTTAGCACTAATTCTTCCTGGTGGGGCCCTTAGGAACTAACTCTTCCTGGAAGGCAGGCAGGTAAGGTCTCAGGGTCCCCTTCCTCTTGATTTTGTACCACAGAGATGAGCAGAAGAGACCCACAGAGGTTAGGATGTTCCTCTCCTTGTGAAAACCGGTCTACTTCCCTAGGCTGAGCCACAAGGGTGCTGATGGAACAGGAGCAAGCAAGCGCTGCCCCTTCAGGCCAGGAGCTGCCCGGACTGAGGGGTGTGGGCAGCTTGCAGGCAGCTCAAGACAGGTTTTGACCTCTATGCTTTTCAGACACCGCATCATGGAAGAGCTCTGTTGTTAGAGAAAGTTGGCAGTGGCCTAGGAGATGTTGAGGATAAACACAGTCCTTCCCTAAACACAACATGGCAATCCAGCTGTCCCTGTGAAAACAAGGTTGCAGAGGAGGAGGTTCCGAGGCAGCTGTTAGGCTCACGCCCACATCCCCCACATACTGTGACCAGATTAGAGAAACCCAGCATATTCTTGGGGCATTGTAGATAATCATGGGAAGAGGAAAGAGTTACCACCTTAAATGTGGGGGATTAAAGTCTGTCTGTGTGCATGTGTATGTGTGCCTCCACCCCTCTGTGCGTGCTTGCGTGTGTGTGTGTGTGTGTGTGTGTGTGTGTGTGTGTGTGTGTGTGTGCTCAGTGAGTAGAAGCACAAACTCCCCTCCTGCTTCTTTGTCTTATATTCATTATTCTCACTTGGCCTCCACACTTCCTGTTAGGACTCACGGTTCCTGGCCATAGCTCCCTTTCTGCTTTCTCCTTAAAGCTAGATTCTGCATACTAGAGAAAATGTATCATTTGTCTTTCCGAGTCTATCTTATTTCACTTAACATAGTAATCTCGGGTCCTGCCCATTTTCCTGCAAAGTCATAATTTCATTGTTTTTTTTAATAGCTGAGTAAAATTCCCTTTGTGTATATGTACTTTATTTTCTTCTTGCATTAGTCAGTTGATGGGCCTCTAGCCTGCTTCCATACCTTGGCTATTAAAGAGCATAGTTTTGAGCTACTAAATCTACCAACCCTACAGGCCAGGCTGCCTCTGGGTGTCTTTATGACATGTGTTTATTATTTAATCTGGTTTGCACTTGTTTTCTGTTGCTTAGAACCATGATGCCATATCTGATAGTGACTTCTCTCTTTCCGTCTGCTCATACTTGGCTAGAATCTCTTTTTACTTCTGTAGGGGACAGGAATAAAAGTAGGTCATAGATTAAACCTTGGAGAGCTTCTTCACCTACTTTTAAAAACGTTGCACTTCTTTTGTTTAATATAAAACTTTCCACCTAAGTTGCTTTATTCTCTCTTCTACTGTTGGTCCTAGAGATGAGGATGGCTTTTAATTCTCCAACAGGCTTATGCTGTGGGAAGCAGTCTGGGCTGCCATATTTCTAGTCACCCTGAAGGAATACTTTATTTAGCATAGCACTAATCAACTCATTTGTAGAGTGGGATGTTCATATCCTGCCTGCAACTGGGAGTCCCAGGGAGCATCTTGGCTTTGTGCCAGAGTCACACACATGATTGAAAGGTGTGTGTGTGTGTGTGTGTGTGTGTGTGTGTGTGTGTGTGTGTAGGTCAGAAGATGATGTCAAATGTCTTCCCTTACTGCTTTTCACCTTATTCTTTGAGGCAAGGTCTTTCTTTGAATATGGGGCTCACTAACCAGCTAGCCTGACTAGCCAGTAAGCTCATTATGTCCTCTTGTCTCTGCCTCTCAGTGCTAGGATTACATCTGACTCTTTGTGTGGGTCCTGGGGATGCAAATTCAGGCCTTCATCCTCACACAGAGAGCTCTTTGCTTGCTGAGCCATTTCCCAGCCCCAGTTGAAGGGAACTTTCACACATGGCCAGTTGGAGTGTAAACTAGTCCAGCCACTATGGAAATCAGTAGGGGTGGTGTTCTTTGAAAAACTAAAACTAGGTCTACTATGTGAACAGCTACACCACACCCAAGCATTTACCCAAAGGACTTCAAATCAACAGGTGCTAGAGATGTTCACACATTAGGACTCCTTGCAGCACCAACCTGAGGGTCCCCGAATAGAGAAAGGAATCAAGAAAGTGTGGTACACATACACAGTGCCATTTCTTTCAGCCATAAAGAAGAACAGAGTTATGTCATTTATAAAAACATGGATGCCAGCTGGGCGGTGGTGGTGCATACCTTTAATCCCAGCACTCGGGAGGCAGAGGCAGGCTGAACTCTGTGAGTTTGAGGCCAGCCTGGGCTACAGAGCAAGATCCAGGACAGATGCCAAAAACTACATAGAGAAACCCTGTCTCGAAAAACAAACAAAAAACAAACAATCAAACAAACAAACAAAACCATGAATGCCACCAGAGGTAAGCCAATGAAACAAGTGAAGGCAGTTTTGGAAAGACAGATATCGTGTTCTCTCTCATATGTGGTTCCTAGATCTTATATAGATCTATAAAATCATGTATACACACACACACACACACACACACACACACACACACACACACACACACACACACATATGACATGAAATTAGATGTGAAACTGCCTAGAAGAGAAAAGGGGAGAAGAAGGGGAATGTGGGAGAATATACTTGATTCCAACATGTACTTGCATGAAAACATTCTTACGTACTACACAGTACTGTATGAAATGACTGCATACAATGATTATTTTAAAAAGAAGCATAACTAAGCTGGCTTACTAAGGAGAAGGATGTGTCTGAGTTCCGCACTTGTTCTTGCTGAGACTGGAAAGGTCTCGATCTTGTGACCGTCACAACAGCAGTGACTTTGGAATGAACAACTTCCTAAACTGAGGACTACACACTGGAAAGCCCCCGAGGTAGGTTGTGAAGTGTCTTTTGCATGCTCCCCCGCAAAGGAGTATGGATTAGGTAGTTAATCTGAATTCCTGGGCTAGGTGTGTTCCCACCCAGTGACTTGGTGATTCACTGGGTGACCTTCAGAGGTCCCTGATAAGGAAATACATGGATCTGAAAAACCATGAGACAGCGGAGTTTCCAGAACTTCCACAATGGAGTTTTTCTTTAGAAGTTGATTAAACACTCCCCCTTAAAAGAATTGAACTTTTCTAGGTTTGACATGCTCCTTCAACACCACTGATTTGCAAATTATAATTTTTCAAAGTGTCTGAAATCTTCACATGTACACCCCAGATTAAGTGATAATTCCAAGTGTTCTGCTATTTTTCTTGGAAGAAAATGATGAGTGTCAGTTAAAGGAATAAAACAAGCGAACATAAAGAACAACATGACTGCCGCTTGGATTATGTAAAAAATTCTGAAGATTGATTATGACACCGAGATAGGCATCTGATTGAAATCTGGGTGAAGGCCTCACATGCTTCTGAAAAGTGTGGACAGTGCCCCAATGGATGAGTTATTGGGCCTATGTTTACAGGGACATCAATCATCCAGGAGGAAGTTTTTTCCTTTTCCTCTTTTGTCTTTTTGTAAGATCATACCAACTTGGATTTTGTAGAACCTAAGCCCAAATAGCCATAACTCTTTCTTTCTTTCTTTCTTTCCTTCTTTCTTTCTTTCTTTCTTTCTTTCTTTCTTTCTTTCTTTCTTTCTTTCTTTCTTTCTTTCTTTCTTTCTTTCTTTCTTTTTCTTTCTTTCTTTCTTTCTTTTTTTCTTCTTTCTTTCTTTCTTTCTTTCTTTCTTTCTTTCTTTCTTTCTTTCTTTCTTTCTTTCTTTCTTTCTTTCTTTTTATTGGTTTTTCCAGACAGGGTTTCTCTATGTAGTTTTGGTGCCTGTTCTGGATCTCACTCTGTAGACCAGGTTGGCCTCGAACTCACAGAGATTCTCCTGGCTCTGCCTCCCAAGTGCTGGAATTAAAGGTGTGCACCACCACTGCCTGGCGCCATAACTCTTTCTGATTTAAGAGTGTTTAATTTTATGATGACATTGTAGTAAACGTGGCTGTTCCAAGGATGAGGATGACACGGATGTCTCTGGTTGCCCCATCCCAGCTCTTCTGTATTCTTTTTTCCCCCTTTTCATTTTTTCCTTCTCCCTCCACTTTCTCTTCTCCTTTTTCTCATCATCATTTCTTCTCTTTTTCTTTCTGTCTTTTACTCTTCCCCCATCCACCTGTCTGCACTTCTCCTTAGGATGCAGTGAGGACAGAATACAAGAACCGAGCGATCTGAAATCCACTTGCTAGAATTCCAAATGCCAGCTTCTCCTCAGAGTTCTAATAGCTCCCTCATCCTTCTTTGTACCAAGATTCTAAAGCAGTTCATCTTCCTGCTTCCCTCGACAGGTGTTCATCCTGAGGTGTAGTGCCTAGTGCCGTGGCCTTGCTGAATCCAAGAGCTTTAGAAATATGAGTAGGAGTGACAAGGGGTATTTATCATCAAAATGATGAAACTTGAGTTTCAGGGATCCTCACATTCCGAGATGCCAGAGGGGCCTTCATGAAGTTTTGCAAAAGTAAAACCTATAAACCAGAGAATTGAAAGCTATTGCTTGTCCATGTTAAGTGGCTTCCTGTTCTCTTTTTCATTTGGGCATTAGAGCTAAGATGAGAGGCATACATGGGAGCCTCATTAAAAGGACACAGCAGAAAGACATCGCCATGTGGTTTGTGGTCAGTTCCACACAAAATGAAAGAATGACTAGTTTTCCTCACGTGGATCTTCCTGCTGCCCACTGAGGTCTAACCTGAAGATAGACTGTCTGAGGCAGAACACGAATGGTCATGTCACCCTGCAGTGGCTGTGTGTGTGTGAATGGTGGAGGAGAAACCAAGTTTGAAATGTAGCAGAGAGACCACCGCCTGGGGAGGAGTGTCACAGAAGTGTGGAGCACCAGCATTGAGAGACCACAGCCTGGGGAGGAGTGTCACAGAAGTGTGGAGCACCAGCATTGAGAGACCACAGCCTGTGGAGGAGTGTCACAGAAGTGTGGAGCACCAGCATTGAGAGATCACAGCCTGGGGAGGAGTGTTATAGAAGTGTGGAGCACCAGCATTGAGAGATCACAGCCTGGGGAGGAGTGTTATAGAAGTGTGGAGCACCAGCATTGAGAGATCACAGCCTGGGGAGGAGTGTTATAGAAGTGTGGAGCACCAGCACTGAGAGATCACAGCCTGGGGAGGAGTGTTATAGAAGTGTGGAGCACCAGCATTGAGAGACCACCGCCTGGGGAGGAGTGTCACAGAAGTGTGGAGCACCAGCATTGAGAGGTCACAGCCTGGGGAGGAGTGTCGCAGAAGTGTGGAGCACCAACATTGTGTTTATCCCCAGATTTTGTGATATTTATTGCTTTAGATGATCAAGATTCTTTTTTTGGGGGTGGTTCAACAGATAGAAGCACTGGAATGGATTTTTAGGAGAAATAGCTTTTAATAACACCAGCCACTCACTGTAGGGGATGCTGGGATGAGAGAGCCAATAACAACATGGTAAAGGAGATTCCTCACTTTTATAGACTTTTCAAGGGCTCTCTGACAACAGATAAGGCCACACTACAGTGTGAACATACCTAGGGCTTCTACAAGCTGGGTGCCTAACTGGTTAGTGAAGTTGTGAAGATAGGATACACGGCCTTGGGCTTGAAATGGGAGAGAAAGTGCAGAGGGCCCTGGCCAATCCCCCTAGCAGCACCTAGGGGGCTAATATTTATTATTTTGTTTTGAGTGTGTTGAGAGAGACTTTTCTTGCTTAAAGGAAACATTCATTTTACCTAATGTTAAATTCATAATTTGATTATTTCTTGTGTAAAACAAAGTCCTCTACTTTGAATCCTTCTTTGGAGAAGGAGGAAAGAGAGAGATTGAAGAAGGACAGAGCTCTAGAGGTTTCCTGGAACTGGGACTGAGGCAGAGGTGTCAAGCCATATTCAGGATAAAATGCACAGGACTCCCCGTCTTGTGCTTTCCTGCATGTATGATAGGCACAGAAATACATACAACACCAGGTGGCACACACCTGTAATCCAGCACTCAGAAGGGAGGCCTAGGCTACAGAGAGACCCTGCCTCAAAAAAAGCAAAAATAAACATAAGCAAATATAATTCCTCTAAACTAAACCCAACCAAAAAAAATAAGAACTAAAAACAAAACAGACTGTGGCATTAGGAGCATGGTAGACACAGATATTTCTACATGCATTAAAGAATAAGATAAGCTGAAGAGGAGAAAAATATAATTTAGCTGGGCTAATTATGACATGAATTGTTTTCCACTAATACCTAATTACTATGATTACTATGTAATAGAACAATAATTAGGTATGCTGATTAATATCTTAAAGTAACTTGTCTGAGTGTTATTTGACTCTAACCTCACCCATTCTCTGCCTTAGCTCACAGAGTGTGAAGGCTGAGCCCTGACAACTAACATGGTAATTAGTGTAAGATTTAAGGAGGTCTGGTTACACTGCCTTTGATGAGGCTGTCACTGTGCTCTACCAGCCAAAGCAGATGCACCCCACACTCTCAGCAGTTCCACTGGAGAGTTACATTTAGGCTAATTACTCTTAGCAGTTTGGAAGATGTGGAGGATTACATACAGCCTGTGGGATAGGCCATTATTTCTCCTTTATTGTATGCCAGCTGTTTTCCTGTTTAATGGATATACACTTTAAAAACTATATCCTCATTATTTAAGGGTGCAGATTTTTTTTGGTGTTTTTTTTACATCTGTGTTTTGAAACTTTTATGCATTATAGTTATTCTGAGATTATTTATTAGGTGCCTCTTGTGTGCCAAGTGTCTGCCAGGCCTGTGAGGGATTGCTGATAATGAGGGCTAAGTCATAAGGGGTGGGCATGAGTGTGTGAGATAACGCAGAGCAGGGTCTCGCTGGCCTGCTTGTGTGTGCAAGATTGAGGACAGAGAGCGTTACAAAAGATTTTCTGGAAGAGATGATGCCTAAGTTCAACATTAAAAGACTTCATTCAGAAAGGTTTCGGCCTTTGGAAACAGAAGGAAGACCAACTAATGTGTTTAGACTCACAGCCACCATTTTTATCTCGACTGAGCCCACTCAGCACCTGGCTAAGTGGATCCAACCATGCATCAAGGCCCCAGAAAGCAACAGCTGTGTTTCTGAGGGTTCCAAGTGCATCTTGGAAGGGTTGTTCTTCTTTCTCTCTCTTGCCATCTGTGTTAAGAAAATACCGCAGGGCCAGGGAAGCAATTAATGAAAGGCAGTAATTATCTTTCTTCTGGGCAGCATGGTGAACTGAGGTTTCCTGGCTATTGGGATTGGCTGTGGGTTGTTGCCTGGTGTCTTCTTCGTTGGCAGATTTGCTGGTCACCCAGATGCTGCTTTTCCTGAGTTTCTATTAGTCTAAGATTTCAGAAGCTTAAATTATAGTACTGTACACACACACACACACACACACACACACACACACACACACACACACACACACGTTCTCAAATGCGCCATACTTCTTTCCTAGATATTTCTGTTGGCACAGAGCTTTCAACCTATTAAGCTTGTAGTAGTCACCTTCTGCCATTAAAAGAGCAATGAATGAATGAATGAATGAATGAATGAGCAAATAGCCAAGATAAACTGTGTTAGTAACAGAAGTAAGCCTCAGAATGAGTAAAGGAAGATGTTAAATTCTTTCCTATTTTGATGTTATTAATTATGGTAACCCATTTCCCCCAAACCAAACTGATCTCAAAACAACTTTAATTTCCAAATAGAGATGCCACAGGAAACAGGGAGTTTACAACTAGTTATCTGTGAAAATGCACGTGGTTCACTAAACGTGCCATATTGCAGGGAGCTTGGGGGATTTTCCAAGAACAATTTGCATTTTCCACGAGTAGTTTAGGTTTTAAACACGCACAAAACCAAAAGGAAGACAGAAACAAACCTCCAAACAAGAATATGGCTGAATGGCAGACACAGAGGAGTAAGTTAGCCCAGATGCCATCCACAGCAAGGCAGCAGCTGGAGCCAGACGAGGCAGGAAGATGTCTAGTCCCCTTAGCCATATTCGAACCCAGGGGACTTTGTGGTGATATTGTGTTCCCCAAAATATTGTGCACCATAATAAACTTATCTGGGGTCAGAGAACAGAACAGCCACTAGATAGAGAGACCAGAAAATGGTGGCACTCATGCCTTTAATCCTAGCATTCCAGAGGCAGAAATCCATCTGGATTTCTGTGAGTTCAAAGCCACACTGGAAACAGTCAGGCATGGTGACACACGCCTTTAATCCCAGGAAGTGTAGAACTGAATGGTATTATAAAATAAAATAAAATTAAATTAAAAAAAAAGAAAGCAGAAAGGTATATAAGGCGTGAGGACCAGGAACTAGAGCTGGTTAAGCTTTTAGGCTTTTAGCAGCAGTTCAGGTGAGATCCATTCTGCATAAGGACTCAGAGGCTTCCAGTCTGAGGAAACAGGATCAGCTGAGGAACTGGTGAGGTGAGGTAGCTGTGGCTTGTTCTGCTTCTCTGATCTTCCAGCATTCAACCTCATACCTGGCCCTGGGTTTGATTTTATTAATATGACCTGGTTAAGATTCCTGCTATAGGGCTTCCTTGGCTGTATCTTAAAAGGATGCTGATATAAAAGCCCGGCCAAGTTATTATCTGAAACAGTGATGAAAATGAATAAGGTGTGACCTTGTAGTCATTCCCGGTGAGGCTGGGGACCTGAGGGGTGACAGGTGCTTAGGTGGACAGCTCTGCTCCTGGGTGCCTGTGGTGAGGTCATGGGTATTCTGCTCTCTCTCCCACATTGGTTATGATAGGGCCAAGGAGGAACAGAGCATCGTTGTTTCCTATGTCATAGCTCCAAGACTGGTTGATTTAGAAATTGCATTTAAATGCCAACGATCCTTAGGCTGATAATTGTTACAGACTGAGTTCAGGGGTTACTTAAAAACACCCAATGGAGGCTGGGGGCTAACTCAGTAAAGTGCTCGCCTTACAAGCATCAATGCTTGAATTGTTATTATTAATTTTTAAAAGTGTGGTACAGTGGTATTTTCTTGTAACCCCAGGGCTTGAGAAACAGAGACAGGGTGATTTTCAGAGCTCGGTGGCCTGTTGACGTCACCTCTTTGATGAGCTCTAGGCCAGCCAAGGCTCTGTCACAAAAATGTGGACAGTGCCTGAGGAACAACACCTGAGACTGACTTCTGGTCTCTATACATACGTGTGCATCACACCCACACTAACTCACACATATATGTTAACACTCACACATGTGCAGGGGAAGCCAAGCATACTGAAACTTTGATCTTAGAGGAAGATGTTGATTTAGATGTCCCATTTAGTGCTGAGAACTCACAATCACTATTCTTAGCATTCTGGCCTGTTATGAGTCTCTGCACAAACCACTGCTCACTGCACAAAAACAGCTTCTTCAAGCAAGACTGAAAGCAGGCAGCATCTACGGACATAAACACAAATATTTAGAAGGCTGATTGATAACAAGTCCATTTAGCAAAACAATAGTAGATTTCCCTGAAGTTTTTTTTTTTTTTTTTCCCCTTCGAGGCAGGGTTTCGCTATGTAGCTTTGGTGCCTGTCCTGGAACTCACTCTGTAGCCCAGGCTGGCCTCAAACTCACAGAGATCTGCCTGCCTCTCCTCCAGAGTGCTGGGATTAAATGTACCACCACTGCCTGGCCTCCCTGAAGATTTTTGCTCTTCATTTTTCTACAGACAGGGACTTGAATAGGCCAGGCGTTTCTCAAATTCATTATGTAGCCAAGAATAACCTTGAACTTCTGACCCTCTTGCCACCACTTCCCAAGTGATGCAATTATAGGTATTTGCCACGATGCACAGCTTAAATCAAATGGTTTTAAACATTAATTCTCTTAACTTAACTTAGGATGTATTTTGACTACTTGTAATCCAATGTGTAGACTCAACTCTAGACGGCAGAAGCTAGATGGTAATTTGAAATCATAACCATAAATTACCCAACTCATGCATGGGTGCAGGTCATTATATGTTATGGTTTGAAGCTAAAATGATCCCCACAGGCTGTTTTACACTCTCATGCCTCAACTGGTGACACTATTTTCAAAGGCTATGGACCCCTTAGGAGTCGGGGCCTAGCAGGCAGAAGGAAGTCATCGGGGCCTTTGAAGGTCTTACTCTATCCCTGTTGCTCTGCACTTCTTGGTCTGCTGTGAGGGGAACAATTTCTACCACACACTTCTGCTGTCCTGCCTTCCCAGCCATCATAGGCTACAAATCCTTCAAAGCTGTGAGTCAAAGTAAATCTTTTCCCCATTAAGTTGGTTTTGTCTAACTGTGGTCGCAGGCATACACAAGCAACCCACACCATTCCACATAACCCTTACAGTAGAGAAGAAGGGCTGCTTTGTTTTAATAGGTTTAGGAAAAGCAGACAGCCTGAGGCCCTGACCAGGGGTCCCTAGTGCTCGTTCATGCACAGGTTACAGGAAGCACAACTGCAGTATGCTACTCTAATGCTGTTGGCAGAATTGTTTTGTGTCTATAGGGATGATCCCAAAGCTAGTCTATAACAACAGTGACTTCCTAAGTTCTCATTACAGAAAGGCAGAAAATAGAGATACAGAATCACAAGGGTGTGCTTTTTTTTTTTTTACATTACAGACAACTGCACTGTTTCCTGAGTACCATTCCCAGCTAGAATGTTTCTTTGACATTATGATTTCATGTCTCCGGCACGTCAACCACAGGAGACCATCGTAATGGAAGGTCTGATCTGTTTAGTGTGGAGAAATTCAATCACTGTTTTCTTCATGTGTGGTAAATAGTTGGTAAATAGTTATATAACACATTAGGGTTTTCCAGAGAAACAGAAGTAATTGGATATATAGACATCTAAGTGGGGATTTATTATGGAAATTGGCTCTTACCATTGTGGAGACCAAGAAGCTCTATAGATCATCCATGAGCTAAAAAACCAAGAAAGTGTCATCCAGCCTGAGAGTAAGACTTGAAGAGCAGGACTGCTGATGGCAAGACTTTCGGTCCCAGGCGGACAGTGTGAGGAGGTGGAGGCTGTCTGCCTGAGTCCCTGGGTCTGAAGGCCCAAGAGCCTGGAGTCTTAACATTTGGAGGCAGAAGAAGAGCTCTATTTCTCTCTCTCTCTCTCTCTCTCTCTCTCTCTCTCTCTCTCTCTCTCTCTCTCTCTCTCTCCCTCTCTCTCCCGCTCTCTCTCTGGATTCACACATCTATATGCTGTTTCTCTTTTGGAATGTCTAGAAACCTGGACAGATGACATAAAAAATAAATCAATAAGGTGTCCTAGTCAAGTGTGGTGTTACACACTTTTAATTCCAGCATTTGAGAGGTGGAGGCAGGAAGATCAGGAGTTCAAGGCCAGCCATAGCTACATAGTGAGTTCAAGGCCAGACGGAGATACACAGGATCCTGTACATACATACATACATATATATATATATGTATATATATATATATATATATATATAGAGAGAGAGAGAGAGAGAGAGAGAGAGGAGAGAGGAGAGAGGAGAGAGGAGAGAGGAGAGAGGAGAGAGGAGAGGAGAGAGGAGAGGGGAGAGGAGAGGAGAGGAGAGAGGAGAGAGGAGAGAGGAGAGAGGAGTGAATGAATTTGCCCTTCATCTGCTCCTTCATCCTACTCAAACCCTCAGTGGATTGGATGATGGCACCCAATTGGGTGAGAGAAGATCTTCTTTGTTCAGTCTACTGATTCAAACAAAATACTTTCAGAGACACACCCAGGACTAATGATTTTCCAGCAATGGAATGTCCCTCAATTCAGTTTAATTAACACCTGACATATAGGAAATGCAATTGACCCCAGATGTGGAAAGACTGAATAATAACTTTGACTTTCGGCAGAACTAGAACCGATTGGCATTACTCAGGAATGCTTGGTGTTCCTGGAGCAGCAGCCATCTCTCTTATTTGATGTCATAAGGCAATACCTCTCTTAGAGCATAGACTATCCACATCCTCTGAAATGTGTAAGATCTGCCTGAACTATGACTTCTTAAAGAATATTTAAATTTATAATTAAATTATTAGCCATGCTATACACAATTGTGAATCTTAATATGGAAATCAATCAGAAGCAAATCATATTTAATTAATTTAGGAGAAGAGAAGAAGCAATTTATACATTTTTAAAAAACCAATCCTTAAATCAACTTTCATCTTTCTAGAAGGTGAGCAATATTGGATTAGAATCTATTTAATAACCACATAGTCAGTCTGGACAATTAGCTCAATTTCTGTGCTTTCTAGAAACCTGAGGTATATTCAAAACCTGTCACTAACAACAAAGGAATCTACATGCTTATATTTATGGGTATACATACGGATGTGTGCGCTTTAGATTGATGTTGTGGGATATGCTTGTGTTATCTGCCGTGTTAGGACAGAATCTCTAAGCCCTTTTGGAGCTAAGTATAACTACGCAACTTGATTTGGTCAGGAAAATGTGATTGGAGGTGATATGTGTCACTCACAAAGGGCTGTCAAAGATTCCCATGACCACAATGGACTTGTGGGCTCAATGAGAAATAAACTTTTATTGATCTGAACTTTTGAGGTTTCAGGGTTGCTGACCGAAAGCACCATGCTTACAGCCCATCCTAACATAATTGATAACAACACCTGTAGATGTTTGTCAACGACTGCGGGCATGAGGAGTGGCAAGAAGCATTCATAAAAATAGCTTTTGTGATTGAAAGGCCTAAGTAGTGCTGATTATAAATCCATCACAAAAACACTCGTTTATTTAGATGTAACAGGATAGAATCGGAACAATGATGATCTATCTGGTAGTAGAGGACAGAATTACTGGTATGAATTTTGTGAGACTTCCCAATAAGTTTATTGGACCTATGCACAGAGCATGGCTAAGGAAGTCCTGGTAGGAGCAGCTTCTCTGGAAAGTCTTCACCCAGCATGGATGACGGCTCCCTCATAGACACATAGAAGGCCCTTCACTAACCTTTCCTAGCCTATACAATGTAGCCAGGAGACTTCAAAGGTTGTGTAAGGTTAGGGTGCAATTGACTATTATCAGGGTATAATACAACTGGCTAGGAGGAGAGACTGGATACTCAGGTAGGACCCTCCCCATCCTCTCTTTCTGTCAGGGAGGATCAGCAACCTTCAAGCTGGCTATGATGGACTCTCACAAGTAGGCATAGCTTGATTCACAAACATGGCAGCAATTTGGCCTGGAAAATAGTGGTTTCTAACAGTAAACCATAAAAGGTTATATTACTGTTTATTTAAGAAACTAAGACACTCATAAGGGTTCAGAAATGAATAGTTTTTATACCAAATGTTAAAACATTTAATGAAAAAAATTTTTTTTAGAATTCAAATATTCTGCACAAATTCCAGAAGGGTTTGACATATAAATGTTTTAGTTTTTCAGCTGGGCATGGTGGTGCATACCTATAGTTCCAGAACTTGGGAGATAAAGGCTGGAGGAACAGGAGTTCAAGGCCAGCCTCAGCTACAAGAAAGTACAAGGCCAACCTGGGTTACACAAAACTCATTCTCTGAAAAAATCAAATTAAAAATAGTTAAATAAAATTAAAAAAAGGTTTTTCAAAGCAGTCATCATTGTGAAAGCAGAGGGTGGCTGGCTGCTAGGGAAAGGAAAGAGAGCAGGAAGGGGGGAGAGGGAGGGCGGGGGAGAGAGAGCATGGTCCATTCAGGCATTTCATGCTTGGACTTGGTTCTGCACTGTCACAGCATTTCCAACATTTGTCTGGCCACCCAGATCATAACGAGCAGGCAGGAGAAATGGCTGCTACTGGAATTGCTCAGATTGCACCTTTTGGAATCTAGTTCCCTCTCCCCTTTATTCCACTCTTACTTCTTTAAGAAACCATTTCTCTCTGTTAGCCAATCCATTCAACTGCAGGACACCTGCCCGAGCTGTTCACCCTTCCTGAGCCACGGGTAGCGTGTGGTCACTGCTTCACAGCTCTGCCACTCGTGACAAAATGAACCAAGTATCCAACGTGGGGCTAGACCACAGCAGGCGCTCAGCATGGGATCCCTCTTACCTCCAAGGCAGATACTGGTAATGGAAAGTCTTTCTTCCCTTGATCCACCAATCCCACGTCTTCGTTGTCTTAGGTCAGGCTGTGGAAGCAGTCTGGATGCTTTACTGACTTGCTCTGTTTATCTGCACATGGTGATCCAAGTATGGCAGGAGGTGGGATATAAAGATGGTCAGTGGCTTATTTGAGTAATGTGTGCTTCTTACAGCCTTTTCTTTTTGTAGAAAGAAATGGTCTGTAGCAGCTGTTAACCCACACACTAGTCACGCTTTGCATTTGCTCCTATTGACACTGATCTGGAGGCTGGGGGACCACTGGGAAGTTCCGTGAACCCAACACCCTTGCCCCCAAGGTGGTGCCCACTTCTATCTCTGTGTGTGGTTCAGATATAATCAGCCCTTATGAACTTTCCTCCAACGAGAGTCTTTGGTTTTTATCAGCAATTTCCCCTTTCTCTTTTTGCCTAGAGGTTAAATCTTATGAATTCATTCATCTCAATTTTTTAAGTTGACTTCAGAGTATTCCCCCCCTCTCCAGGTCTTTTTCTAATTATAATATACAATTAAATCTAGAGCAAGCAAGCCCTGCCCCCAGGACAAACTGCTAAGTGCCTCCTGAGGTGGGGCCTGGCCACAGAACCTCACTTCTTCTTCGCAGCCTTTGAGTTCCACACATGTGACCTGCTCTCCTGCCAATGTGAACCATGTCAGCAATTAAAATTTCATGAGCAGAACACTGCGCCTTGTCCAGAAAAGGAAACATCTGTTGTATTTCTGTTCTCTTCTACAATTACTCTTTCCAAAATCACATATCACATTGTTCTTCGTTCTTTTTCCTTATGATGATGGTCCTTGTGCCTATAGCTCAAGAGACGCCATCATCTCAATACACTTCTAATGCATGTTTTCCTATAAGAACCCTTATTTTGCTCATTGGAGACACAGAGTTGCTGCTTAGGTTTAGGACATATGTCTGGACATTTCCAATGTCTACTTGCCTCTGTCTCTTGTTTGCCAGCACATTTTACTGTTTTCTCAGATCTTTGGATACTTTAAACTACTTATTATCCAGCCCCTTTGAGTTAGAAATGCTCAGGATGTTCACCTACTGCTTGTGTGTGTGTGTGTGTGTGTGTGTGTGTGTGTGTGTGTGCGTGAGTTTTCAATCAGTTGGATAGCAGAGTCTTTGAAGTAATACCATAGTGTCCAGTTCTTATTGGAGGATGGTAGATTTTAGCTATGGCTAGATGGCTGGATATTAGAATCTAGGGTGAAGTCTTTAAAAAAATGTAGATGCCTACCTACCTATACTTCCCACAGCAAACTATTCTGAAGTAGAGGAGTTTTGCTATTGGACTATGAGTGTATGTATCATTGTAAAACTTCTGGGGAGTCTAAAGACACTTGCTGTGTAGTAATTTCTTCCACTTGAAATATCTCATCATGAAGGGACACTCCTTAAGACTGAGGAAGTAAACTATTTAGAGGTCTCAGAAAGGTCCTGAAATTTACAAGATTCACAAGGTCCAGACCCTTTTAAGGTTATAAAAGCAGTAACAACTACTGAGGAGGTGAGACTCTTCAACCTGTCAAGCTGCCTGCAAGTCATGTAGAGAGGTCTACAGTTCTAGACTTTATGAGTTGTCACTCATGCTAGGGTGGGCTTCCAAATGATGCAGCTGCTTTACGTTGTCCATGCTCCTGTAAATCACTCTTTACCCATACTCCTCTAAGTAATATGATAAACTCTAGTTCCCCAAGTTGAACTTTGGTGATATCATTACTTCGTTCTCTATCTGGGTTTAGCAGATGTTTATTCCTGTCTCTCCAGAAACAGTGCTATATAACAATGCATTTCCAAGACAAGAAGCCCAGGTTTCTGACCATCCAGCCTTACTGGCTGGCTCCAATAAGGCCCTGAGCCCTGAGCTTGGATATGTGGGAAGGTTGAGGGGAAACGATGAAAGAAGAACTTTA
Source organism: Peromyscus maniculatus bairdii (assembly GCF_049852395.1). Classification (NCBI taxonomy): domain Eukaryota; kingdom Metazoa; phylum Chordata; class Mammalia; order Rodentia; family Cricetidae; genus Peromyscus; species Peromyscus maniculatus. The sequence continues at coordinate 95,661,693 of NC_134855.1, read as the reverse complement.
GACAGAGTTGAGAGCAAGATGACAGGACACAGGCAGGACCATGGGCTGGCTTGCTGTGCCAGGAAGATACTTGAGAGGGTAGTGGGAGTCCAGGACCCAAAGTGCAGTCTTAACCCCATAGATGAACTGATGGTGGAGGCTAGCCCTTAGATATTGTTCATAATATCACCCCTATAAATAAATCCTAGTCCTATATTCTCTTTATCTTCTTCAGGGCAGATTATTTTTTTAGGGAATACAGGGTACACTTTACTTTTCAGTTTCTTCCTTAGGGGCCGTGTTGTTGAATATTGCTTTTGAACTTGATGGGATTTAGAATAATCTAGGAGACCAACGTCTCCATGTGTTAAAGAGGTTTAACTGAAATGCGAAGCTTCCCTCTCAACGTGGGCAGCACCATTTGTGGGCTGGGGTCCCTGGCCGAATCAAAAGGTTTCAACATCAGCATTCATCTCCCTGCTTCTTGACTGCAGATTCAAATGACCAGCCACCTCTCCACCCCTCTGTCTTGATTTCCTGGCCTTGACGGACTCCACCTTCTCAAGCTGTGAGCCAAAAAAACTCCTCCTCCCCATAATTGATTCTGTTGTGTGTGTGGTCACAGAGAAAAGTACCTGTTCTGGAGGCGATAATCACACAGACGGCTTCTGCTACGCACGTGGCCCAGGGTCCTACTCAGTTTTTCCCTGGGTTTCTGCACATTGGACCCGAGGCTGTCTCTCACCTGCGGGCCAAGACAATCAACAACAGCAAACAAGGAGGCATTCTCTTTTCCTGATGCCATTTCTGCGGGGAGCTGTTTTGTTTGATTTTTTGCTGTGTTTTCTAGGTTCCCCTTACAAGAGGAGAGACGAGAGGATGCGAGACGAAGAGTTCGTTTGTAGTTAGTCTTTCTCCAGATATAATTGGTCCGGCATATGGTTCCACACTTTTGGGCCAAGAACATTGAGGCCTAAATGAAGTTAAGTAACTCATCGGTGGCCACAAAATAGTAAGTGGTGGAACTGGGCTGGAAAACCAGGCCTCCCCGGCCCCAAGCCTCGGCTTCTTTCATTACCACCTCAGGCTGTGGCTGTGGAAGATCTGCCAGGGCATGGCAGCGTGTTTGTGGTAAGGCTAAGACTCCTTTGCACTCTTGATCAGACACCAGTCTAAGAGCATGTCTGGGAAGAAGCCTATGTTTATTGGAGGATTTTGGAGCAGACTGAGAGGTTAAGCGCACGCACGCGGTATCTGCGATATGGATGCGGAAGTTCGAGTGGGATGGTTGTAGCTGACTTTGCTTGCCTTGCAGTCTCACCCAGAGAATCCTGAGATACGTTGTTGTTCAGGCGGAGGTGCCAGTGACTCTGGAATTGTTAGTGTTCGTTCTTTCCTGTGTGAAGAGGGAAGGCCAGTAGGCACACTGCTGAGGACTTCCGGGAGCTGTTCCTGGTTATGTTATGATTTATTACTCACTCCCCAACCCCGCCAGGAAACATGCTGGGCAGATGCACCCCACGCGGGACATGGTGGTGGTGGCGGCCATTGATACACAGCCCAGACGGTGCATCTGCGTGGAGAGTTTATTATAAGAGAGAGGTGGGGGAGGGAGGGAGGGGGAGAGAGAGAGAGAGAGAGAGAGAGAGAGAGAGAGAGAGAGAGAGAGAGAGAGAGAAAGTGGGAGAGAGGGAGGAAGAGGGAGAAAGGAAGAGGGAGGGAGAGAGGGAGAGAGGGAGGGAGAGAGGGAGGGGTTGCACACCTAGTGGGAGAAAGAGCAGAAGGGAGAAAGAGGAAGGGGCGGAGTTTTTCCTTAAGAAGAGGTTTCTATGTCAGGATGCACGGGGTGGCCCCAAGGGGTGGGATCAGAATATTAACACCTTCTGCATCTGATGATAGTGCCTGGTCTACCAGGTCTGTGGGACAGTCTGACAAATCAAGGAGCTACTGGAGTTTAATATCCGTGGGGGCGGTGTCTACCTGTGTATCTCCCTCGTGCATAGGAAGTGCTTTAAAAATATTTGTTGAGGCCTGGAGAGGTGGCTCAACAGTTAAGAGCACTTGATGCTCTGTAGAGAACCTGGGTTTGGTTCCTAGCACCCACGTGGTGGCTTATAACTCTCAATGCTTTCGGTTCCAGGGGATCTGATGCCCCTTCTGGCTTTCGTGGGCACCAGGCATGCACACAGCGTACTTACATCCATGTAAGCAAAACACTTATACACATAAATTATAAATAAACAAATAAAATTGTGAGATATATACCGGTGTTTGGTTCCATGTGCTCATTTCTAGGTTAGAGAGACTCCTCGGTTCAACAGACAGTGCGGGGAGAAACAGTCCACGATGCGTCTTTACTTTCTCCAAAGCCGTTTTCCATTTTAGGGTCCCTTTGTCTCCGTTTGTTCTCTGGCCGACTTCCCTCTGCCTATCGCTGCATCTTCAACATACTGCAGAGGGAAAATGAGCCGCAAACACTGTCCGCACATCTCGGGGGCTGCTGAGCATTGTGGGTCCTGCTTGTTTCCAAGTTCTCCTCATCCATGGTCCAGGCGGGCCATCCGTGACAAGAAGGGACAATTGGAGGGACAGTAAGTGACCGACAGTCTTCAATAAAGTTGAAGGTACAAAGAAGTCAGAGACAGGCTGTCTCCCTCAGACGCTCCCCTGCGCTCCCCCCCACCCCCAGTCTACAGCCTACCAAATAGTCACTGAGTGAGGAATGACTGGAGGTAGCAGGCTTTCTGTAAGTTTTACTTCTTCCAGCCTCCGCATTATCCCCTCCAGGTGTCTGAAGCATCCTGGGTGTGAGTGAGGAGCTGGGAACAGGAGTGTTCGATTTTATTCACTTCTAGGAAATGTCTGGGGTTTGGCTGTGAAAAGAGGTCAGCTTCTTCGGCGTGGTTGGGCTCAGCCGAAAGTGAGAGAATATGCACATGGGACTTTTTAAAAACAGAACACACTTTAGCATCACAATTAGTTTATATGAGCATAAGGTCTTATTTTTAAAAAGCACGTCTATTCTCTTCATACACAGGTGGGGTTTCTCCTCCTTAGCAGCTAGGGAAAGGAGAGGCCTTTAGTGACTCTTTTGTTTGCATTATTTTTTTTTCTTTCTAATTCTTGTCCTGTAGGTCTGAAGGTTACAGGGTTTTAAGGTGAGGGTGATCCAGCAAATTCCTTCTCACTGAGTTGTCAAAGAAATCAGAAATCTGTAAGAGTTGAGTTGCTAAAGGGAACAAATAAGGCAAGCAAAGCAAACCACACACTGAGAAGATGCTTATCCACGGAGGGTGGAGTTACAGAGGGCAGGATGGGGCCTGTCCTCCTCCGCTTTCTGTTGTTAGGATGAACGCGTGACCCAAAGTCGCTTAGGGAGGAAAGGGTTTATTTTAGCTTACAGGTTACAGTTCATTACCAAGGGGAGTCAGGGCAGGAGTTCGAGGCAGGAACCTGGAGGTAGACACTGAAGCGAGAGACCATGGAGGAACGGAACTGCCTTACCTCCATGGCTGGTTAAACTTGCTTGGATACCCCAGAACCACATGCCCAGGTGCCAGTCTGAGGGAGGCAGCTTCTCAGCTGGGAGTCCCTCTTCCATGTGTCTCAACTTGTGTCCAGTTGACAAAGCCTCTTCAGTGCCATATCTTCAAATGTTTAAGTTACAACTCAGTTCTTCTCCTCCATGTTCAGTTTATCTAACGTTACGTGCTCTACATTTGTAATACACGGGACCAGGGAATCCGTCCTCTTTATTTTGCCTAAAGCTAGGCTAACTGTGTGTTAGAGCTTTGGTCAATTAAGCAAAATCTATCTCCTTGGAGTTTTCCTCACACATTCCCACTGGAGTCATCAAGTTTCTCCCCTGTGTGACCGTTTTCCAAGTAATACGTTTGTGAACCTTTTATAGTGGTATAGTTTATAACAATATCCTGGTGTTTTCATTTGAAATTGGCTTGTGAAAATTTTCTTACATGAAAAGAAATTTGAATTGACATGGCTACAAAGAGTTACATATTTATCCCTCTCTTATTGAACATTTAGGCTATTTACAGTTTTAACCGTGGAATGGCAAAACAGTGACCCCAAACTGACTTCATCTCTCTTGTTTCCTCAGACTGTCTTAGAGAGGAGGCTACTAGGCCAAAGTGTATAGGTGTTTTGAATGGAATTTTATGTGTATTATGTTTATTCTTCACAAAACAGAGTCTAGGGTAGAAATCTGTGCACACGACTTTATTGGGGGCACCCGGACACCTGTGGGAGGATGAGGGTGAGGGCTTGGGTAGTGGAAGCAGAACCGTGGTGTTTTGTGACAAAGACACCATCCACTGTGGAGTATGATGAGGTCATTATCCGCTGTTGAGTATGACGTTAATTGTGGGCTCCTTGTATCTGGTCTTTATTATGTTCAAGCATATTCCTTCTACATACACTTTTTTTAGGAGTGCTCATCGTGAAAGGAGATTGAATTTTCCCATTGCCCTTTTGCCTCTAGAGAGGTGATTGTGATTCTGGCCCTTGTGCTGGTTGTTCCTGAGGTGTGTCCTTGATTGATTTGCACCTGCCAGTTGGGCCATCCTTGTCCCCTGCATGGCAGTTGAACTTGACTCTGGCATATCATTATTTAGTGTGCTATTAAGAAGTTTTACGTCTATATTCACCAGAGAGAGATATTAGTCTGTATTCTTTTGTAAGTGTCTTTAACTAGCTTTGTTGTCAGGGTAACACTGGCCTCAGAAAATGAACCCATAAATATTTTGCCCTCTTCACTGTTTTGGAAGAGCTTGATAATGACTGGGGGTAGGGCCCAATTCTCTCCATGTTTGTTAGGGCTCCTTCATGATGTCATCTGTGTCTGGGCTTTTCTTGGGGGGAGGCTTTTGATGACTGAGTTAATAATATTCTTGTTTATTGTTCATCTAGACAGATGTGTTTCTTCAGAGTTGAGTTGTGGCTGGTTGTGTATTCCCGGGAGTTTGTCTCTTTTAGTTCATCTGGTTAGTTGGTGCATGTTCGCTTCTAGAAGACCCTTTGGCCCTGGGCACTTCCGCATCATCTGTCGTAACATTTCCTTCCTCAGTTACACTTTTCGTTCTTTGAGCTCTCTCTGTTTGTTGCTTTATCTAACTGCAGATTTGCTAGTTCTGGTTTTTTTAAACTTATGTATGGCCTGTGTTCCTTCTTATGCCTTTATCTGTTCCCGTGGTGTCCTCACTCTCACAAGAGGGTTGTGATGCTTCCTTGCTTCCCCAGCTACTCAGGTCATCTTGGCTCCTGTATCCCTCAACACACAGACTCCTTTTCCTCAAGATACAGCTTCTTGGATAAATGGCCGCCAGACCCTTTAGGGAACTGAAGCAAACCTTATGTACTTGGTCCTGCAGGATATCCGGCTGATTCTCCAGTCACAAGGAGGAATATATAAAACTAGTCAATTCTGGAAACTCGACAAGTGATTACGACTCTCCCCCTTTATTATTAAATTTTAAATTCTTTTTTATTTTTTTTTGAAATTGTAATTGAATGGTAATGAAGACATGACCGCTCCTAGGTGTGGATGAGGAGGAGGTTTTTATTGTAGATGTGAGGGAAAAAACAGCCAGAGGCATTTGGAAGAGTCCAGACTGACCATGGCCAGCAGAATAGACTGGGCCACGAAAGGAGGGAGAGAATAGGAGAGTGAGAAAGAAAAGAGAGAGGGGCAAGAAAGGAGGCCAGGAGAGGGAGAAGAACCGAGAAGAGCGAGTGGACAAGGAGGCCAAGAGAGCATATGGCCAAAATGGCCAAGTAATATGGGAAAGAGAGGCTGGTGGAAGGGAAGTGAAGCTCAGGGGCTGGAGACGTTTGGGGTAAGGGTGAGAAGTGCTGAGAGGAGCCAGGACTCTGTGACAGGTACTCACAATGCTGGGAGATGCTGGGGGATGCTGGGAGATGCTGGGGGATGCTGGGAGATGCTGGGGGATGCTGGGGCATGCTGGGGGATGTTGGGGAATGTTGGAGGATGCTGGGGAATGCCGGGGGATGCTGGGGGATGCTGGGGGATGCTGGGGGATGCTGGGGGATGCTGGGGGATGCTGGGAGAGCCTGGTGGCCAGGGTCAGCTCTGATACGGCTTTAACAGGCACCTCAGTTAACCATTTGTCCCAAGTTTCCTCCAGACCCAACAATAATGTGATTACATCATTTCCCCTTCCCTTTCCTCCCCCAAATCCTCTCCCACACACCTCGTTGCTCCCTTTCAATTTCATGACCTTTTTACATTAATTGTTACTCGAATACACACACACACACACACACACACACACACACACACCCACACACACACCTAAGTACACCGTGCTCAGTCCATATGATGTTGCTTGTATTTTACGGTTTCAGGGCTGGCCATTAGGAACTGGACAACTAGTTGGTGCGCTTGTCTCTGGGGAAGACTTTCTCCCACTGTCAGCATTCCTGAGTTGCTTCTAGCTCTTTGTGTGGGGTTGAGGCCTCCTGGGCTTTCCCCACACCCACGCTGGTATGTCTATCCTGTTGTCTTTGTTCAGCTCATGTTTAGGCAGCCATGTTGTGAGACTTTATGGGTGTAGCGTCTGACATTCCTAGAAGATGCAGTCTCACAGCAAATTCTGGCTCCTACAGTCTTTCTCTCTGACCTTTCCACAATGATCCTAGAGCCTTAGGTGTGGGAGTTGTATTGTAGATGTATCTGTTGGAACTGGGCTCCACAACTCTGCATTTTGATTGGCTGTAGTTTTCTGTCTCTATCTCTGCCAAGAGACCTTGATGAGTGGTGAGGACTGCACTTATATATAGGTATGAGGACAAATATTTAGAATGTAGTTAGGGATTATGCTACTTTAGTACAGTGAAAGATTCATGACTTCCCTAGCCCTGGGTAATTAACAATTTCTTTATTTTAATGTCCAGCCCACTCTACTGTGAACTGTACCTATGGAGTGTCTTGTCCTGTTCCTAATTCTCTTGTTGCTGTGGTGGATGCAATGCCCTCTTGAATTCCCATAGAACATAATTGGATGGTTACTTTTCTAGGTTCCCCTGTATGTACCCCCCCCCCCCCCGGGCTCATTCCAGTTTCCCTCCCATAAGCTATTATGGTAGTTCTGGCTTAATCTTTTTTCTTATTGTATGCCATTGCTGTTGCTTAGTTTGCAAGAGACATCCTTGCAGAATATTAGCACTAGCTGCCTGGTGCTTATAGGTGATGACACCCGGCCAGAGCCTCCACCCGTAGGGGATCCTCTTCCTCATGCATAATTATAACCTATATTCTCTTCATCCACTGAGCCTCTAGTTCTGCTTTGCAGCTTCCTGATATCTGCTGGTACAAGCCGGCTGGTACCTGAAGTCCTGTTTGGGTCTTGTCTCTTCTTCTCATAGCCCACTTAGTTGGTTTGTAAGGTGACCCTTTGGGGCTAGATCCTGAAGGAGGCTGTGTTTTTTTTCCAGAAGTGACTCCTGTGTTATCTTTAAAGAAAGGTGGGGCATTACCATTGAACAGGGGTGAGTAAGTTACTGGAAGGACATATGGCTTTGGGGTTCAAGACCTTTTAGTGCATCATTTCAGACTATTCCCATCTAGACTCTCAGGGTCTCCCCTTTCCCCAACCACATCCTCAGCTGGAATTGAAAACTCAACCTTTTCTCACCTCTTCTTTACTTGCAATTAAACCAGATGCCATATCTCAGATGAGTCCGCCATATGGTCGCAAAAGGTCAGTCTCCTTTTCGGGCTCTCACACTTTGACATCAGCTCACAATTGATTGCCTTAGATTTTTGCTGCCTTTCCTAACTCCCTGATAGTTAGTGCTCAGGCACTGTGGTTCCCTCGGAATAGCTCAATGGCTGGAGCTGTGCATCCTTTGGCCAATTCCTTCTGCTTGGATCCCATCCTGCTGCATCCCTGATGACTGTTGTAACATGTGCACCAGTGCACACGAGAGCTGTGCATGCTACACTTCTCATGAGGGATGGAGTCTCTGTAGTTTATGGACCCACGGACAATACAGCTCCTGAACATCACTTTAGACTCAGCTTTCTGAGACCACTTCTGATAGCCATCATTGTAGCCTGAGTTTCCCAGGAAACACTCCAAGGCAGAGATTCATTAACATGATAATAGTTTTAGAGACTTAAAGAACAGAATCTTGGAGGGTGTAGGGACATAATTAGACAGAGAAAGGGGCCGGGTTTTTACAGTACATTTCTAGCAGTGGTTTTACTTGGCCCATGAGAGCGAAGGGTGCCTCAGATCTAAGTGAAGGAACTGGGCCATTGACTGTCAATCAACCAGTTTTTGGCTGTTACTTTCCTCTAGGACACACCCTTCACTGAGGCAGCTGCCTTCGGCCAAAGATAACTCTTGGTAAGAGACTCAACTATGAGTTGCTGGCAGATGTGGTAGGCAAAATCATAGCCCCCATGGATGTCTATATCCAATTCCTGGAATTTGGGAAAAATGCTGTTTTATGACGAAGGAGCTTTAAAGTTGTGTCTGTGATTAAAATGGAGAGACTATCCTGGACAATCCAGGTGACCCCAATGTGATTACCAGGTCCTCAGAGAAAGAAGAGGGAAAGAAGAGTGTTAGGATGTGATGGGAAAGTTTCAGCTTCCAAGATGGAATGGGTCCATGAGCTGAGGAATGCATGAGACTTTCAAACCCTGGCAAAGACAAAAGCCCAAAGCAGAACAGCACCAACAAAACAAAACAAACAAAGAAAGAAACAGGTTCCTTTCTAGAATCTCTACAGAGAAGAATGCAGGCTTATTAACACCTAGATTTTAGTCCCGTAAGACCCATTTCAGACTTAAAAACAAACAGACAAAAAACCCAAACCTCAGAATTATAACATAGTTTTTAAAAAACACACTTAATCTCGTCTTAGAACATAAATAACTAAATGTGTGGAAATTTGTTCCAATAGCTATTATTGTAGCAGACTGTATGCCTACAACCAGGGAATGGCTCCCTTGTTTGTCGTGTGTGGGGGTATGTCCGTATATATGCATGTGTGAGATATGTGGGCAGTGTATTTGTGTGCAGTGTATGCAGGTACATGTACGTGTAAGCATGGGCAAGAGACCACAGAAAGATGCCAGGCGACCTGAGGTATCACTCACTGGCTTGTTCTCTTATGGCACCTGGGCTAAGCTGGCCGCCAGCAAGCCCAGCAATCAATCCTCCTCTCTCTGCTCCAGCTCACAGCTCTGGTGTGGCCGCTACGTGGCTTCCTTTTGTTTTCAAGTGGGTACTGGGATCTGAACTCATCTCCTCATGCTGTGCAGCTCCTATCCCTCCAGTCCTGGCTCCCAGGGTTCCTCAAGGAGGCTCTGACAGTCGCCTCCCGTGAGATATGTCCCATGCCACGCCGCAGGCAACACAGAGCACTGTCTGGGCCTAAAACTATTTTGTCTTCTCTCCTCGGCATGCTTACCATATTCCCAATACCAAGATCCATTTCAGCCAGTTCTGGTGAAACTTTGAGATCAGAGTTTCCACCCAGGCCTGTAGCTCTGTCTCCCATTGCCCATGCTATGACAGAGGAACACAGCGATCCGGGTTTGTTAGCGTTGCTTTGGCCTGGCTCTCGGTTGCTTCTGTGTGTACTTTACGGATCATCTTTCTGCTCCTTGTCTTTCTTGGCAAACCGCTTGTCCTTCAGAGCTTTCCTCTGCTGTTCTGACTGGCATTTCTCTCATGGTGCTCAGACATTGTGAGGGATGCTCTACTTCAAGCCAGAGGCCATAAATTTAGTGCCTGAAATGTAAAACACAGAAATGGAAAACTTGGGCTGGGGATGCTCAGTGGTAGAGTGCTTGCCTAGCAAGTGCTAGGCCTTGGGTTTGATGCCCAGAAGAGCTCATGCGCGCGCGCGCGCGCGCGCGCGCGCACACACACACACACACACACACACACACACACACACACACACACACAAATAAAACGTTAAAAACTTGTTTGAATTCTGTGCATCCAGTCTTCAGCTTCTCCTCTCTATCCCCCTTGCCCATTACTTACAAACTTCTATAGGAAAAAGCAATAAGCAAAGCCACCACTTACCCCCCACCCTTCACCCAGATTCTTTCCCCCAGTGTTCTCTCTCTGAGAGGGAAAGAGGGAAGGGAAGAAAGAAAACTGTAAAGACCACCAACTGCGATCTTGGTGCCGCAGTGCCAGACCCTTGGTACTGACTCAACTCCATCATCAGGCTTGGTGCTGCTGTTTCTTTACACACACAAAAAGGGAGTTCTGCTTCTTTATCTCCAAAGTCGGCATCCTTTACTACATTGCTGAGAGACACATGAATGCATCTTTCGTTGGTGGACAATGGTATTTGGCTAAATCCTGATCACTTCTTCATTGATTATAAAAGGGCCATGAACCTGTGTGATTCAGAGTCACATCTTATCCTCATCTCAAGCTCTTCTGGGGCCTGCATGGCATCCTCACATCTGGGGCCTGCAGGGCATCCTCACATCTGGGGCCTGCAGGGCATCCTCACATCTGGGGCCTGCAAGGGCATCCTTTTCAGTGGTCCACACATTTTCTCCCAGAGGACTTGTAAAACATGAGGCTCTGACTGATTGTGAATTTTTGTGAATTAAGAGAAAGTAAAAGATTTGCCTCCTCTTTCACACTTCGGCCAGGTACTTTGATTCAGCATTGTCGCACCTCTGGTCCCCTTTGCCATTCTAACAGGTTGACCTTCCCTTTCCCAGACATGCTATTGTATCTACTGTAGACATTGTTCTTCCTCCTCCATAACAAATTAGGAAAGAGGCCTTCTTCTGCCCCTTAAATCTTCTCTCATGATACAACCACTCCCATATTCTCTCTCTCTCTCTCTCTCTCTCTCTCTCTCTCTCTCTCTCTCTCTCTCTCTCTCTCTCTTTCTCTCCCCACTCCCTCTCGTTCTGTCCCAGCAGGTTGCTGGGTCGGTTTCTCAGCTGGGTCGGTTTCTCAGCTGGGTTGGTTTCTCAGCTGGGTCGGTTGTTTCTATACCTGTACCTTCAGTTTCCTTCTCAAATGACATCTCCATTCTTCACAGCTCTGACCTTCTTCTTGGCTAATTTCCAACTACAGTAGCGGATAGCTTTGGCTTTGCCATGCACTCCAGCTTTGAATTGCCAAGGGCCCCAATAAATCACCTTTTACTTTTCTCCCTTCTTATTCCACACCTCAAATCTCCCTCCCTTAGGCCAGACGCTGCTCTTTGGAGATTTATGGAAAAAAGCCGCCAGTCGGCCAGCTCCTCCAAACAGTTATTGGCTTGTCGTCTGCCCAGTAAACAGAAAACTTGGAAACATTTTCCAGAATTTTTTCACCTTTCTTACCTTCCAGCCTTTGTAGCCAGGCCAACCTGGGATTCCACTCCAGAATCTGAACACAGGAAATAAGCTTAGGAACCACCTAGGTTTGTTGGTTCCTGGGCATTCTTAGGCTTGGAGAATATTTCTGTCTGGCTCCGCTGGCGGCAGACCTCTGAGGGCAGAGTGAGGACAGCTCAAAAGCCAGCAGCAGAGCTGTACCCGGTGTCCTGAGCCTGGTCTTAAAACAAAACAGGAAGAGATGTGCATCTTTCAGGCTCCGTGTTAACACCGCATATGAAGTGCAGCAAAGGTCAGACATTTCTGAGGGACCGTTCCCTATGAACTGCCAAAGGGTTTGCAGTTGACTTCTGTTGGGAAAATTCAAGTTTATTCTTTGGAATGTTTGTGGCCATTCAGCTCAAAAATATAGTCCTCTCCCTGGTCCTTTATGCTTGTCCTTGTGGCTTTTTGTAAGATAAGGCAACTCTTTCTTGGAGACCGGATCACATCTGGTTGGTGAAAATGGCAGACGTTTTTCTCTGGGGAAAAGGTTATGTCTCATTCCCACACATTTATTACAGACTACAACCATTAGGGAATCTGAAGACTGACTTTTCAGCTCATTATTCCCTCCCGTATATCTTTCAGTCTGTTTACAAAGGATAACCTATCTGTTTACCAAGGAAGACAATAATATTTTAGATTGAGGATCTTGATTCTCCCCTGCTTAGAAGGATTTCTGTTCACATAAGCTTTCAGTTGAGCCCTAGGAATCTGGAATGTAGTGGGACTAGCCAAAATCCTGGGCAAACCCTGATGAAAAATGTCTCCTGAGATCGCCCATGCTCTTTCCAAGGGAGAGTGGGTCCACAGACCTATGAAGTTAGAAGTCTTTGCTGATACCCAGTGATGAAGAGACCACAGGAGGAGATAAGGAAGAGGGGACCCACTTGTGTCTGACCTATGAAATTTGAAGCAAATAGTGGGAGTCCCAGAATGACACTTTCTGAAAATCTTTATCAATGGGAGTCTCTAGGAGATGGAAGATTTGGCTTTTCTACAGTTTGATAGAGTAGGGAAAATACATAATTTTTAATTTTTTAAATAAAGATTTATTTATTTGATTTTATGTTTTTGAGTGTTTTGCCTCCACGTATGTGCACCGTGTGGGTGCAGTGCCCATAGAGGCCAGAAGAGGGTGTCAGATCCCCTGAGACTGGATTTGCACACAGTTGGGAGCTACCATGTGGGTGCTGGGAACCAAATCCAGGTCCTCTGCAAGAGCAACAGGTGCTCAGCAACAGGTGCAACAGCCCAGCCACCTGTGCACACCTGACATAGTTCTTGTGTGTGCTTGCTTGCCTCACTCTTACCACCACCTTCTCCGGTCAAGCCGTACATTTCCGCACCTCCAGGGGCTGCACATTGGCAGTGACTGCCAGTTAACCATCCATGTTCTTCATTATGTACACTCAGTAAAAAAGTGCATGCAGGAGGTACAGGACTTGATAGAGTCCTTTGTTTGACTTATTGGACCTTACCAATGAAGAGGTAGATGGGAACCTCTGAGACTACACCCCTGGGAGGGACCTCAAAAATGTTTATATTTGGTATATGGCTCAGAGTCTCATCATTACCAAATGTTTTGACTTTGAAATTTCTCTCGTTAACACAGTTTACGAAGGTCCTTGCTGCACAGAGTGTTCTTCAGGCATCATGGAACATGACGAAGGGAACTGTCCTTGAGTTTAGACAGTTTAAGGACATGTATAGTGGAATATTATTTTAACTATGTAAAGCTGTGTTACATTTGTTTATGCTGCATTTGTTTAATGATGTGAGGATGTGTGTTTAATTATGTAAAGATATATTGCATCTGTTTCACCTTGTCTGCCAAAGGCACCTGATTGGTCTAATAAAAAGCTGAATAGCCAATAGCTAGGCAGGAGAGGGATAGGCGGGGCTGCCGGGCCGAGAGAATAAATAGGAGGAGAAAACTAGGCCCTAGAGAAAGGAAGAAAGAGAAGGAGGAGAGGGACATGTCTGGGGATGGCCAGGCAGCCGCAAGACAGACAGACGTGAGAAGCAGTGAAAGCAAGATATACAGAAGTAAGGAAGGTTAAAAAGCCTGAGGCAAATGGTAGATAAAGAGAAACAGGTTAATTTAAGTTAAAAGAGCTAGCCAGAAATGACCCTAAGCTAGGTCAAGCCTTCATAACTAATAATAAGTCTCTGTGTCATGATTTGGGAGCTGGTTGGTGGCCCTAAGGAAAAAGCCTGGTACAGATGTGTGTGTGTGTGTGTGTGTGTGTGTGTGTGTGTGTGTGTGTGTGTGTGTGTGTGAGAGAGAGAGAGAGAGAGAGAGAGAGAGAGAGAGAGAGAGAGAGAGAGAGAGAGATGAATTTTCCCTTGATCAAAAAGCCACCTGGGAGTCACCTGGAGTTCAGCGTTCCCACTGCTTCTGAATCTCTAAAGCCACAAATGAAGCTGGGCAGTAAGGTGGCTCCAGACATGCAGCTCTGGCTGAGCTGAGATCACGGTCTGAACTTCTGGCTTTATTAATGTCAGTCTCTTCTGTACTTCACTGTCAGTCACACCTCAGCCTCGCGGTGCCTACATGGTTCTCCTGGAATGTGGAAGACTGTGATCGCAAAGTACTTCAAGCCAAAGACTGTCTTCATCTGAGCTTAGAAAAAAAAATGACCTCTAACTTCCCAGTGGAGCAACTGAAGTTAGGAAATGCTTATCAGAGATCTCAGAATGTGAGTTCTCCCTCTGGCTACTGCTCCTTACCCAACATCTGTCCTTTTCCCCTCTGTATCTACTCCATCATTTTCTCCCTCCATTGGTGCTGTGTTTTGAACTCGAAATGTTCCCCCTAGGCCAATATGTTTGAACATTTGGCTTCTAGCCGGTCACACCGGGAATGCGAGATCTTTAGAGGGTGGAGGATTGTGAGGCTGAGCCCGGAGGTTTTTACAGCCCAGTCCCACTTCTTATTGACTCTCGGCTTCTGGACTGTGGTGCAGTGTGACAAGCTGCCCCTGCTGCTGCGACCACGGCTTCCTGTCATGACGGACTGTATCCCTCTTGAGCTGCAAGCCAGAAGAGACTATTCCCCGTGTGTTGCTTTTGTGGGGGTATTTTTGTCACAGCAACAGAAAAAACAGCTAAGATAAAGCGGGTATTCGTCTTCTTCTGGGGCTGGCTAAACCCCAATCAGCTGCATGCAGCCCGTGGAGGCTCTGCTAAGACGCCAAAATGCAAAGGTTAGAACAGGCTTGAGAAAGAATGTATTTGCCAATCCAGAGCAGCTATTGGGCTAGAGGGAGTTTGAAAATCCTAATCATGCCGAGAGTGGATACAGGGAGCAGTAGGCGAAACTGGAGCTCTACTGGTGTCAGGTCAAGGATGTAGCGAGATCGTAGCAGGGCAGAGAGACCCAGAGGCTGAGAGGTGTAGAACCCAAGGAGGAGGTTGACTGTGGGTCTCAGAGGTGCTGCCTGTGAGTAGAACTGATGCTGAGGCCTGTTTTCAGATGGTGTGGATCATACAGGACAGAGTCAGGCCTGCTAGAAAAGGGGTTGAGTATGAAGGAGGATGAAGACCTTGAAGATGACTTAGTCCAGACTCTGTATGTGGTCTATGATCTCCTTCTGGTCCCACAAGATCATTTTGTGCTCTAGACAGTGTTCAGCTCTTGATAGCCAACTACAGCTGACTTCAGCAGCCAGTTTTTTTTTCTTTCTAATTGTTTTGTTTGTTAGGTCTATCTCTTAGTGAGTTCTCTGACAATTGAACTGTGCCATCTTGAGATTCTGTCATGGAACCTGGGATCATGAATGGTGGAATAAGATGAGCAACTAGCAATAGCTTCCTTATAATGCCTCTGCTTTCCACAGCTTCTGAGGAAGAAGACAGACACGTTCTGTACAGAACCCTCACTCCCAAGGGATGCCCATTGTTATTGGATGAGGCAGGGCCGTGGCACAGGACCTGCATATTTTCTTATGCGTACCATCTGCCACCTGCCAGACTGGCTTTCAGATCACCATGTTCACTGGTTCATTTTGGACCAGTACTGACTTTTGGGCCTCCAGACCTAACTTTCAACTGTGAACACGATTGCAGCCATTCTTCTGGACTCTGACCTTGGATTCATTTTCTGCATTTACAGGGCACACGTACTCTACAAATTAGCCAGTGTTTTAACCCTCCTCACCCCATGCCAGGACTCTTCAAATGCTGATCCAGAATCTACTGAAATTAGAGCAAGCTGTGAAAACGGTGAAGAGAAAGTGAAGACTCATTCAGGCCTTGACCTGGGCCCATTGATGTGGAATTCCAGCATTGCCTGGCTGTAAGTCTCTGCCCTCTGGTTCACTCTGTTCTTCAGTTACTGAACCACTGCCCTCACTGTGGTACCACAGACTTCCTGTTCCTTCCTGTCAGGAGGGCCCCTCATCCTGGAGGCCCTCTGCTGCACTCTTCTCTTCCATCTGGTCCTTCACTTTTTCCTCAGTCACATTGAAAGGACTCACCTTGTGCTGTAATATAGGTCCGCTGCCCCCAGAGGTACCCAAAGCCACACTAAGAGGGTCACTGAAAATGGGGTGAGGTTTCTGCAGGTCCAGTCACTAGAGAAGTTGTCTGTGTTCCTTTCTAAATGGAAGAGAGGGGATCTGGAAATGTAGCCTCAGGGTGACTGAACACAGAGAAGATGAATAATAGCAATAAATGCCTGCCCTCCACAATTACTATAGAAAAAATGTTAACAGCTCTTCATGAACCCATTCTTGGTTCTGTGATTTCTGAGTGTAGATATAATAACAAAGGCAGGTTTTATAAAGGTAGTCTCAATGAAAAGGTTTTTGCAGCCTTTCCATCCTGACTGGATCATGCTAACTTGCAGCAGGAGGCAAGGAAAGCCAGGGCTTCTCCTGGGATTTCTGCTGGAATTTGGCTCAGCCTCCAGGTCAGAGGTGGAGAAGCAGCTCGGTGTTGTTGGGAGAAAGGAGAACAGGCACCATTGTTAGTTCTTGCTGATAATAATGCGGCCTGCGTGGGCAGACATGGCTCATCCATCGGCTGGGGGAACATGTGTCTCAATGCCTCGGTTGTTCCTCACCTTTGTGTAGAGTGAAGCTTGGCAGGCTAGTGGGAATTAGGAAGCCTGTTCATCCTGGTAGAAATTCTTGTTCAAGAAACCCACTTCTAAATGTTAGCTTGGGGGCATCGTGAGGCTGGTTAGAAAACCCAAAGCTAGTTTCTGCAGCCTGTGGGCTCTCTCTTGTGTGTCCCTTAAAAGGGACTTTTGAGAAATTGTTCCTAGAGAAGCAAGCTCTTTGCTTTGTGCTCACCCACATACTTATTTTCTGAATGTTGTCAGTTATAAGGCAGACAGCGTATTTGCTCAGGCAAGTAAGGACAGACCTGCCTTTGGGGTTGGAGGGCCGCCGATGGTGAAGGAGCTCAGAGGCTGGGAAGCCCTGATTTTCCACATGGGATGTCTGTCCAATGTACTCCAGAACACCTGGGCCCTTAGAAGCAAGGGTTTGAAGTCTGTGACAAATGTCCTTGAGAAGGCCATGTATGATCTTGGTTCTGTAGCTCATGTTACTTACACATCAATATGTATTGCTCTCTATTAATGGGCTTCTGATTCATTAGCCAGCACAAAACTATGCCTTCTCTGTTGCATTTGCTCCCTCATCTAAGACAAAAGCAGGGGTCCTACTCTATTCTCTAGTAATGTTGAGTCAAAGGTACCCAAAGTCTCCAAAAAGGACAGGTCCTTTGTGTTCCTAGACATAATCTTTCTATGGATAAAGTGAGATACAGAATGAGTGGATGTAGATAAAACTAGATACCTATAGAAGATTATGTTGCTCCTCATTCGCTTCCTATTGAAAAACATATCTGTTAAGTTGTTAAGTAAGCAGTAATATCTATGTTCCTCTGCAGACAAGACTTTGACAAGCATGCCTCAAGAAGTCTGTCCTCCACTACACCAGCAAAGCAGGGCTCTTTATCATAAAGATCTTGGGCCATTCAGGCTCACTTGGCATCAAGCAGAGACATGAGAGGCCGGCATTGGGGATAGAATGGTCATCAGCAATATTTTAATAAATTAATAATTTCTTCCCATGCTCAGAGTCAAACCCAGCCTTTTGCATACCAGGACCACTGAGCTCCACTATCAGCCAGTCAGCAGTGGTTTAAAAGTCAACTAGACTGGAGACTGGCAAGATGCCTTCTGAGTGGATATAAAGAAAAAAGAAAAGAAGGGCAAAGACCAGGTATCCTGTCACTCTAGATGGAGGGGGACAGAGAAACCAGCAAAGGCAGGCACAGTGAGAAGAGAAGAATCAGACAGAGGAAGAGGAAGTGGTCATCTCTGAGTCTGGCTCTTAGTGCTCATTTATCTTTGACACTTAGTGGAATGGAATGGATCAAAACCACCAAATCAGTGCAGAGCATAGCTCATCAGTCTGTACAGTTCCCTTTTCAGCCCTCCCTGGAATTTTCTGCACATTTCTACTCTGTGGGCATGCCAGTCAGGTTCTGATTATAAGGAACCATGCCATTAAAGTTTAGGATTGTAGAAGTTATTTCCAGGTTTTGAAATTAAAACCCTCACTTTTGGGTAGCACTGTAGAGCATTTAATTAGGAAGATGTCCCTTAGTGAATGTTGAAATTGACTCCCTCTATTTAAGGTATGGGTCAACACAGAGGCCTGGGTCAGGAGGTGACTTACATAGGTGGCCTATCTAAGTGTACCTGGTAAATGAGAATCCATATTTTGCAAAAAGCAAAGGGAATTAAATCTATTTTTATCAGTTCCTGAGGATCCTTATTTGAGAGATGTCAAATCTCTTCATAAATGAAGATATTTTAGATGGCACTTTTAATTTTCTTTTTGCTATGACCAATACTTGATTAGAGTCAACTTAAGGGAGAAAGATTGTTTTTTTGGCTTATGATTTGAGAGGAAGTCCATATTGGAGGGAAGACCTAGCAGCAGGCATGTGAGGCAGCTGGTTTTACTCCATCCACAATCAGCAAATGGAGTGGACAGGAAGTGGGGCTGGTGGACAGTTTCAAGCCACCCATCCCTGTCTCCTCCTGCAAGGCTCTGCCTCTGGAAGGTCTTACAGTCTTCCAAAATAGCTCCCCCAGCTGGGGGCCAATTGTTCAAACATATGAGCCTGTCGGGAACTTTTCACATTCAAACCACAACAGATGATAAAGTAAGCTAATTTTTCACGGAAAGCCGAGACCCCTTGGGTTTAAGGCTGAGAAAACCCTAGTCAGAAGCACATTCCTTGAGAAATTAGAGTAATCCCTTAACCTGGAAGTGGCCTCATATTCCGAGAGCCCTGAGCTGGGTGTTCTCATCCTCTTTGGATTCATTTGTCATATAAGCAGAGTCCCTTTGGCGAACTTCCCTGCAATGATTCTCCCATAGACGGTGGATGGCTACCCTTGCCTCTGCCAATGATGTTGTCATTATTGGAGCGGGTCAAGCTTGGGCTCATGCTCATGTGATTAGAGCTTGATGTTGTCCATCCAAACTGCATCATCTACTGGGCCGCATCCACGGGAAGGAGAGACCTGAATGCCTCCTTCGAGAAACTTTAGATCTCAAGTAGGGATAGCAGTGTGCATTACAAGGTTAGTCATCTGCCTGCTTCTCCCTCCATTTGAGGATGAGTCCTTTCTCTATCTTTTGGTGGCACACCAGGTTAGGCTAAAAATATGTCAGTTCCTGGATGTGCCTGGGTCTGCAACCTTCTTCTTCAGACCCCTCACCTCTACAGAAAATGCCATACCTAAATTCTATATTCAGCACTGATTGATTTAAAATCTATCCAGACTTAATAGATTATAATGAGTGTTCATTATTGTTTTGTTCAATAACTAGATATTACATGAATAACCAGAAGAGCCAAAGTACAGATTCTTAAGCCATTCTTCCCGGTAGCACCATTTGGGGACCCTTTAAGCCCCTTGATGCCTAGGGCATACCCTATGCTGATTCAATCAGAATTTGGGGAGACAACTTGATTGGTTGTTGTTATTGTTGTTTTTCCTAAATTCACTTAGTGATTCCACTTATGATCAAGCCAGCAACCACTCCGTTAAAGGAGCATTTCCCAAACTTGAGTCAGTGTAGTCCTATCCCGTAGTCTTGTTGAGTGAACTGCAAATTCAAATTCAGCCGGTCTACAGGGAGTCAGGTTCCTTACAAGCATCTCTTGAGTGGTTAGTCTGGAAACCACCATCTGAGATTTGAGTAGCAAGGTGCTCAAAGTGCCAGCGGGTCTTTGACAGTGAGCTGACAGGAAGTCTGGTGCTTACCGCTAAGTGCCAAGGGGGAGCTGGAAAGAGCTGTGAGGACAGAGAGCTTCCAGGAAGACTTCGTCCCTTCACTGCACCCGGAAGACTCAAAACAGAGAGGTTTGGGGACATTTGACAGAGACTGAGAAAAGCCGGCTGTTGATGACAAGTCTGCTCATCAGACATTAAGGTCATACATAGCCTTGGTGTCAGAAATCCCTGGCGTGAGGATCTGCTTTGGAGCAATACTTCCATTTTCCAAGAGAATGCTGGGATGCCTCAGTTTATGAATGACCCTGGACACAGCTTCCCTTTAAAAGCAAGAGAACCAGCAGATGATGCAAGAAGGGGAAGAGAAGCGTCTGGAAAATGAAGAGAGGCTCTTGTCTCACCAGTGGTCTTTCAATAAACACGGGGATGCTGGCTCAGAAAGAGCTCCCAGTGGAAAAAGCCTCTGAGCAGATCCACCTCTTGTGGCAAGAATGCCCTGCCACAACCCACCAAGGGTCAGGGGAAGAAGGCTGGGGTGGGTGGAGGGCTTGGGTGGGGTCATGTCCTGTATAGAAGCATCTCTGGCTGGACTCAGAATGCACCTGTTGGGAGTGCGCATGTTCCCTTCCGTGACCGGTTACATAATGTGTCTGTTGTCCAGGACAATGGGGACCACAGGGCTAGGCCTCAGAGATGCAGAAGGGAGCAAGTCCCAGTTGTCTTTGAGTGGCTCCCCAGCATTTACACTAAGATGCAGTGTTTGGAGTCAGAGACATCAGCACTGCACCACGAGGATCAAGCAGGCAACAACTGAAGTTAGGACTGCCATTGACCATAAGGCTGGGGTCTGGAAACTCTCACTGGGATCTTTCTTCATCTGTCCTTCATTTCTGATTTACTAGTCCCTGCTTTTTCCTCCTCTTTCTTCTTCTCACCCTTCTTCTTCTTCTGTCTCTCCTCTTCCAGCTCTTCTTTCCCGTCCTAATACTTAGTTGCAGTGGGGCAGTAGACATTCACACTGGGAGGCACATAACTGTACATGGGCATCCCCTGTGATCTCCAGATCTACTGTTGCTTACTAGAGAGACCAGATGGAATTTTGGCAGAGAACAGAAGGTTCCATAGCTGTAGATCCTCAGGGTCATGGTCACACAGAGCCCTCAGTAGGACATAAGTGTACTCTGGAGAGGGTGGGAGTGAGTTTCAGGGGTGGTGACTCTAGAAGCTAAGCACTGAATACAAGGAAGGTTCAGATGCGGAAGTTGTAGTCCATAGCATACACACAGTGAAGTGGTATTTTCAGTTCTCAGCTGGCCTCAGAGGTGTGTGCTGGGGCTGCCTTGGAGTTGAACACCACTGTCCTCAGAGCTGAGCTCATAGACCTGACCTCACTGCCCTTCTGGCTCATTTGCTCCATTTCCTTTTCCATAAATGGTGCTTCTGTGGCTCGAGAACTAGGGTGCCAAGGCTCATACAGTAACTGCAGGCCCTGGGGCCCTCTGCTGAAACTGGTACAAGCTTCACTGCCAGATCTCGATCGCTTCCCCGAAAGCCGTTACATGGTGTCCTAACCATGCGCTATCAGAAAGTCCTTTTATGGCGATGGGTTGGTCCTAGGAAGCCATCTGGGAGACACTCAGAACATGTAGTTGTTTTGTAAGCAGCGTGACTGTGCTCTAAAGAGGTGCCCGATGAAGAAGGAAAGACCAATTAAAATTACAGACAGGAGGAGTGTTCAGGAGGGAAGCATGATGGACTTGGGGGGTCACAGGAAAGCTCTCCGTGAGGAATACAGTAGGAGAGGTGTCCAGTGTGCCATGATGTTTCATATGGGAGGGTGTGGTCACAGTGACAGCGTCTTCTTATCTTCCCTGAAATCTGTTCTAACATCTGGGCAGTTGTTCCCAGTCTTGGTGTTTATCTTATTCTTGATCAATCTCTTCCTTTTCTGGGGGAGTGCTCACAAGGTCTCTGCAACTTATTTTTCCTGTGAAGTAAGTGTGAATGGGGCTTGGAAACTTAGTTTATTATCGACACCTTGGCAGGGGAGATACCATGGCCACAAAGGTGGTTTTTCCAGGGTGAGCCTCATCCATTGCACTCATGATGAGCTGACCCCTATGATTTCCCCCAAATTCTGGAAACTCAGCTGCATAATTTGTGGTCATGGGGGACTGTGTTTGCATTCTCCCCTGAGGAAACAAAAGAAAATTTTATATTGTTAATTAGATGTGCAAAGAAAATACACATCTTTATTTTCTGTCGTGGATCTGTTTTTGTTCTTGGATGAAAAAATACTCTCCTAGTTAAATCATCTCAGATTCCTTTGGTTTGAAAATATCTTTGATTTTAAAAATGGTCAATGTGAGGGAAACATCATTTCAGTAAATCCACACCTTTCACTTTTCTATCTCTGCCATTTCTTCTTTCCAAGACGGGGGCCCCACTTACAGGGTGTGGAGGGGCCTCAGGTCCTTCCATGTGGGCTCATCTAAGCCAGTTCCATAGGATCAACTTCAAATGAAGATGCTGGTGTTCTTGTGGAGTTCATTCTATTCTCTGTGAAAGTAGTAGATGGCCCTGGTCCCTGTCCCTGTGCAGAGCACCCTATGGCAGCCAGTCTTCCCATCAGCTAAGGGCCATGCACAGCTCAAGTTCATTGCCTGTGACATGAATGTTTGTGTTTCATTGAAAATCAGGTTAAAATTTTAATCTTCTCTTTGACAGTGTGGAGGAAGTAGAGCATCACTGGAGAAATTCAGGTAATGATGACTGTTACCTCAAGGTGGACTAGTTATGCTTGTAAAGGCTAGAGGGAATGGCTTGTCATAACAATATGGCCCTCTCTCTGAATACCCATTGAGAGCTCAATGGGACAATGGTAAGGCAGTAAGCCAAGGCTCCAGCAATCAAATAAGTGATTTTCACCAAAAATACCAGTTGCCCAGTTCACTATGTAATTCATGAAAGATCAGAAGTGACCAGTTAAAAGGGTAGATTGAAAATTCTACAGGTGGCATATAATCCCGTCACTTGGGAAGTAGAGGCAGGAATGTTAGGAGTTCAAGGCCAGTTACATAAAGTTTGAGGTCAGCCTGGATTACATGAGACCTTGTCTCATGGGGTGGGGGAGTGGGGGGGTGGGGGTTAGGGAGAGAGGGACAGAGGAAGAGGGAGGGAGGGAGAGAGGTTGTTTTAGTAAAACCACCAGCTTAGAACTAGATGGGCCACTGCCTCAGGTGGGCAAGGAATGTATCTAATGACAGTTTCTTTTATTCACTCATGTCTTAATTGTGATGCTGCTTTATTGTGTGATTACAGCTTTGGAATTCTAATTCTGTCCTTCAGTTGCAACTCCAGACAACTTGCAAACCCTTCTGTTTTCCCCAGATGATGACCATATTAAGTTCAAATGCCCAGGACTTAAAATAAAACCTCTGAGAAAGAAAATAACCAAACCACTACCACCACCACCAAAACCAATAACCAAATCACCACCACCAAAACCAATCACCAAAACACTGCCACCGCCACCGCCACCACCACCAAAACTGATAACCAAATCACCACCCAAACCTGAAGGAACAAAGCACTACACCAAGGCTTCCTGAACGGCTACTGAGAGAAAGCTGATTGGCTGGTACTTGGCACACGAGCCTGGCTTCATGACGTCTACAGTTCGAGCCACAGCTTGTTTCTCTACTCTCACCTCCCAAATCTGTCCTTTGTGAGATTTTTTTTTTTTTAAATCTTACTTAGCAGACAAGTTTTATTTCCTCAAACCAGGTGGTACCTTTCAACAACTGCCTTTGTTGAAGTCATCAAAGCCTAACTCCACGGAGAGTCTTCTCTGGTGTTCTGTCCCTGGTCCCTCTGCTTTCTTTAGGGAAAGCCTTCCCAGTGACCTCACCCACTGAGGGGACCTCTGACTGTGGGCTCCAGTGCTCTCTGCTCCCACTGCCTTCCCCCACAGCTTGTTTGTTTGGACAGCTGTCTTGTAGATTTGTAAGGCCCTGAGGACACATCTTTGCCCCTCCACATTCAGGGTCTCCTGCAAATTCTGGCCACAGCCATTATTAGTCATTACTGATAAAGATTTCGAAATAATAACAATTTTCTTTGATGAGAGAGGGAACAGAGTTTATGAAATTTTAAGAACAACCCAACAGGCATGTGACAGGTAGAATCAGATGGCAGGCCCATTTCATGCTTTGATTAAAAGCATTACAGATTGGATTCTCACCTTCTCCACAATAAAGCTATCTATCTGTCTGTCTGTCTGTCTATTTATTTATTGAGACAGGTTCTCGCTACAGAGCCCTGGTTGTTCTGGGACTTGCTCTGTAGAGCAAGCTGGCCTTGAATTTAGAGATCTGCCTGCTTCTTTCTCCCGAGTGCTGGGATTAAAGATGTGCACCATCACAGCCCATAATAAAGTTTCTTACTTGCAGCTTAATATCCAAGTTGTCACATTTATTGGCCCGGGAGGCAAAAATATCTTTTCATTTATCTACTGGAAGGGGACTTAGAACTGGACATTGAATCTTTTTCAATGCTTTTGGAATAACAAATATTCTGTTGAAAAACTATTTAAGTCAGTAAGAGTTGTTTCCTCAAAAGCAGTGAAAGAACTTGTCAGCCCCCCACCCTCCTTTTGTGATCCTACTCACGTGGGAGTCATTGAATCAGATGGAGAAATTTTCTATTGAGGCAGATAATGAATTTTTCTAAGGGAGACAATGTTTCCTAGGTATTCAGGGCTTTTGTGTACATAGTTAAGAATTCAGAAATAAGTGCACAGATGACACAAACTTATCAATAACAGCTCTGTTATCCAAAATGCAACTTGTATTCCAGAGAAAATTCAAATATATTTTTTTTTAAATCCTAAGAATTTGGAGAACTAAATTACAGAAATACACATTTTTTTTTTAAATTTTTGCACCAGCCTTTGTTTGATAACACTGCCAAATATATAACAGAGCATTGTGGAATATCAGAAAGATAGCAGTGTGGCTGTGAAAGGGAGGCTGCCTGGCCCTGCCTGCCCTGTGGTGGCAGGTGGGTACTGGGGTGCAAATTCTGACTGTTGCTGATTTGCTGAAGCTAGTGTTTGGGTCTAGAATGGGCCTTTCAGGCATATATACATATGTACATAAATACATACATATATATATACATATATATATATATATATATATATATACATACATACATACACTATGTCCATATGTATGTATGTAGAAGGCTTGGTTCTCGGCCTATAGAACCACTGGGGAGTGGTACAACTTTCATAAGTGAGCCTAGTGGAAGGAAGTGAGTCAATGGGAAGTTTCTCTGAGGGGATGAGACAGTTGGACCCTGGCCCCTCCTCTTCTGACTTTGAGTAGTCCCCTTTGCCTTGTTTTCCTGTCCTGACATATTGTGTTGACTTAGGCCAAAGTCAACAGGCCCGAGGGAGCAGACTAAAAGGTCTGCATCTGTGAGGGAAAACAAATTGTTTCTCTTTCGGAGTTGATTTATATCCTGTATTTGCTGTAGTAAAGGAAAGCTGACTAATGGGGCTAGTGGGAGGAGCTTTTGACAGTCACCTACCTGGCTCTCACCTTCTCTAAGTGGTCATTCAGTCCAGTCCAGACCCAGATCCAAGGAAGATGTCACTGAGAAAGTGGTGAGGTCCTTTGTCAGTATTGGATCCAGCAGCTCATACTGCCAGGGCTCTGGCTGCCATTTTACCAGGCCATGATGCCTGGAGACTGTAAAGTTGTGCTGAGATAGAACTCAGCTGCTGCAGGAGCCACCGTGGGATACATGCCCACACAAGTAGAATTCAAATTATATTTTAAAGATTCATTTTTAAGTGTGTGTGTGTGTGTGTGTGTGTGTGTGTGTGTGTGTGCGCGCGCGTGCGCGCGCGCTTGAGCATCTGCATGCTTGTGAGTGCAGGTTCCCATGGAAGCCAGTAGAGAGTGCTAGATTCCCTGGAGCTGGAGTTACAGGTGATTATGGGCCACCCAATGTATTTGCAAGAAACTGAAGTTGGGTCTTCTGCAAGAGTAGTGTATATGCTTTTAATTTTGGGGGATGCTGTAATGTGTTGCTTTGCTTGATAA
This sequence comes from Peromyscus maniculatus bairdii, assembly GCF_049852395.1. Taxonomy (NCBI): domain Eukaryota; kingdom Metazoa; phylum Chordata; class Mammalia; order Rodentia; family Cricetidae; genus Peromyscus; species Peromyscus maniculatus. The sequence continues at coordinate 95,635,934 of NC_134855.1, read as the reverse complement.
ATAAAATGCTGATTGGCCAGTAGCCAGGAAGGAAGTACAGTATAGGCAGGCTAAGAAGAGAGGAGAATTCTGAGAAGTGGAAGGCTGAGTCAGGAGACGCTACCAGCCACTGCTGCCACCATGAGAAGCAAGACGTGAAGGCAAAATTAGGAAAAGGTACCAAGCCACATGGCTAAACATAAATAAGAATTATGGGTTATATTAAGTGTAAGATCTAGCTAGCAAGAAGCCTGAGTCATTAGGCCAAACAGTTTTAGTTAATATAAGCATCTCTGTGTTTATTTGGGTCTGAGCAGCTGGGGGCCCGGGTGTGACTGGAGAAAACCCAGCTACACTTAGTGGCTGAGCCATCTCTGCAGCTTAGAAAATAAAAGTGATCTCAGCTTTAGGTTGACACCAAAAGGAACACTCTGGAAAGCCACTGTCTCAGTTAGGGTTTCTATTGCTGTGAAGAGACCACGGCAACTCTTACAAAAGAAAACATTTAACAGGGGCTGGCTTACGGTTTGGAGGTTTAGTCTATTGTCGATGTGATGGAAAGCATGGTGGCATACAAGTACACATGGTGCTGGAGAGGTTAGAGTTATATCTAGCTTAGAGTTCTACATCTGGATCTGAAGGCAGCAGGAAGAGACTGTGAGACACTGGGCCCAGCTTGAACATCTGCTACCTTAAAGCCTGCCCCCAGTGACACATTTCCAACAACAAGGCCACATCTACTCCAACAAAGCCACACCTCCTAAGAGTGCCACTCCCTCGGAGCCTGTGGAGGCCATTTTCTTTCAAACCACCACAGCCACTGAGCTGGGCTTGTGCTTCACTTCATTTATGACAACCTGCTTTAGGATAGGAGGCTATGGTCTGTTTGGCAAGACAATAGTACCCTTGAACTACTTCTACCAGAGTGGCTGGAGGTCTTGGTAATGGCTTCCCTTGTCAGAGCTACCCTTTCAAAAGCCTCACGGTGGCATTGTCACAGTATTCAGAGAGCTAGCCTCAAAGGCTTTGCATTCAAACTCTGTAGAAAAGCAGTCTGTGCTCTATGGAAGGGTTTCATAAACACATCCCCGGAAGAAATAGTACAGTTCTATGTTACCTCTGTTCCCGCAGCTGGCCAGAGCCCATGGGTGCTTTATATTTTACAGTGTGCTTCCTTCAGACAACTGGAAAACAACGGAAAAAAAAAAAAGAAAACCAAAAACAAACCCTGAAATATTGCATAGAAGCCATGGTGTACCCAGGCCTGGAGAGTGGTTTGTAAGCTGCTGAGCCTCGTCAGGAGCTGGCAAGGCTGAGTGTTGTTGGAAAAAGTCTGTGTTTCCTTCTAAGTCTTCATCTCCTATTTTCTTCCCCGAAGGAAAGGAATGAAACAGGAGAGAAGACATCTATTTATTTTTTCTGACATTCCCTCATCTGCAGAATATTAGCTGCTGGGTTGTTATGGTCCTCCTGCTTGGCTACTGGGCCAGGAGAGAGGAAATTGGAGGTATAGGCCGAAATGACTCCTTGGTTTGAAAAGACAACAATACAGCCAAACAGAGTCTGCAGGCCAAGCCTCAGGCTGGTGCCTGCCGGATGAGGCTTTGGACACAAGGACCCACATTGCTTGGACTAGGATGTGACCTTCTCAGTGAAACCTGCATCTAGTCAAACAAAAGCAACAGTCATTCCATGTGGTGAATTTTTTTTTTGATAGTTACTCAACTACCTAGAGAACCTTGGAACCTCTGTTTACACGTCAGCTGAGCCGGGTGAGCATAAACACGGGCGTTTCAAACCTTGGAGCTTAGCTCTGCTCTTCAGTCTCAGCTGGTGTAACTGAGATGGTTGTCTGATTTGGGAGGGTGAGTGTGGATGCTGAACACTGGTGTCTGCTCAGGAGATGGCAGCTCTCTAAGGATGGGACCCTTTCCCTGTGAATGTATAGCTCTCAGGGTATATTCCTTCTCTATCACATATATGCTCTCACTGTCTGGGGTGACCAATGCCAGTTCCTCATCCGGGTCAGGTATGGTATGGTCCCTATTCCACTTGTCCTACTGGGAGAGTGACCTTACTGAATCTTAGTTGATTTGGTGCTGAGATTCTGTTGATCGGTGATTTAGACAGTGGCCACATGTCCTGTTCTGTAGCAGGAATCTTGAAGAGTCTTATTAATAAAATCAAACCTGAGCCAGGTATTGGGGTGAATTGGAAGATCAGAGAGACAGAACAAGCCACAGCTAACCTCACCTGGCCAACTTCTTAGCTGATCTTGTTTCCTCAGACCGGAAGCCTCTGTGTCCTCATATCCAAATGGTTCTCAACTGAACTGTGCTGCTCAAAACCTAAAAGTTTAACCAGCCAAATGCTTAACCAGCCAAATGCTTCTAGTTCCTGGTCCTCACGCCTTATATACCTTTCTGCCTTCTACCATCACTCCCTGGGATTAAAGGCTCGCTTTTTGGGATTAAAGGCGTGAGTCACCATGCTTGGCTGTATCCTTGAACAGATGGATTTCTGCCTCTGGAATGCTAGGATTAAAGGTGTGTGCTACCACTGCCTATTCTCTATGTTTAATATATTGTGGCTGTTCTGTCTCTGACCCCGGATAAGTTTATTAGGGTGCACAATATTTTGGGGAACACAATACCACCTCACTGCTCCATCACTGTTGTCGTTCTTTGTGTTGGCTAACGGGCAGAGGCAGTTTTCAGAAGTTTGAGAATGACAAACACCCCTGTGGGTTATTTTATCCAACCTCCCTCCTCTGAAGGGCATTAGCTGCGCATGGGGGGAAGTTCTAACTCCTAAAAGGAAGTTTGTTTTTCTTCTTCTGATTAAAATCCCCCAGCTCTTACCAAAGGCTGTGGTTAGGATGTGCAAAGACAACAAGCTGCGTGTAGAGGCCTGGCTGTGGTCCGATGTGTGCCAGGCCTGCATGTGGTCCGATGTGTGCCAGGCCTGGGCTCCAGGACGCAGGCTCTCTCTGAGCCAACGAAATCACATTCTCAAACTCGGGTCTTACCTTCCCGCCTCTTTCCCAAGTCTAATTTGGAAAACTTTCAATTCAGCTGTCCATGAAAATGAGTTGTGATTCTGATTGGGAGGGGAGAGCAACAGAGTGACCACAGTTGGATATATATGTTTTTCTTTGAATTAAAAAGAAGATAATGATGAGATGAAGCCAGTGATTATTAACCTGAGTTTCTGCCTAACTTGTGAAAAAGATATTTAGCATCATCCACACAAGGAAGAGCCAGGCCAGAAGTAATGCTTCTGACCGATAAGTCATGTGGCACCCTGGGGAGGTGTTGATATGGTTCAAGAAATACTAAACTTACAGCCTGATGCCCTGGGTTCTTGGAATGTTTGTCCTTTATTAGCAGTGTAGCTAGCAAGTCACAATCTCACTGAGGCACTGTTTCCTCCTCTGTCAAAGTGTGGATAATAATGTTTGTCTGGATCACCCCATGGGGTTATTCTGAAAACATAACAGAACACATTGAAGTTCGGCTACATGCCGGGGTATTGGATATGGAATTATGTGTCAAAGTTAAATATCCCATCTTCTTCTAAGTTCAACACAACAAGTAATTTCCCCTCTGTTCCGTTACAAGTCCTTTTGTCTCTCTGATTAAATGCTAGAGGAAGGATTTGGTTCCCATTTAGAGGCTGTGTTGTACAAAAAATAAGTATGTTTTAAACACTAGCATTTCACTTCAAATGTCCTAAAAAGGCAGGTTGTGAACAATGGGTCCAGATAGAAGAGAAGCAGCAGTCAACACCATACCCCTTAGACCCACGAGAGGACATGGCAGATGGAACCACTTGTATTGTGAACCTTGTTTCTCTCTCTCTCTCTCTCTCTCTCTCTCTCTCTCTCTCTCTCTCTCTCTCTCTCTCTCTCTAAGCTACTGTCATTGCCTTTCTTTATCAGCTTGTATTCTTGTGTACTTGAATTTTTACATTAAATGCATGCCTGTGGCAAAAGATTTGAAAAACAACCACAACCACAACCACCACCACCACAACAACAACCAATCAAAGGCCTCTACAAATAAGAGATGAACCTGTGAGACAAAGAGCAAGAGATAGTAAGATGCCCAGAATATTGAGTCAGTCTCTGCATAAAGGCTCTGCTCATCAGGGAAGGCAACCCAGGGCATTAGTGTGGATGCTACAGTGGTTGTCTAGTTCCTGAGACCAGAAGCTTGACAAAAAGGTTAAGATTCTGAAAATGGGCAACTTTCCAGATGCATATAAACAGCATTTATTAAAAGTGCACAGTTTAATGGGTTTTGACAAATGTATGTATACTCATAGTACTACCAGCACAATCAAAATAACAAACTTCTCCATCATCCCCAAAACTTCCATGTCTTTTAGTAATCCACACCTCTTCACCTCCCTTTCTCCTCTCTACCTTCATTTCCAGTCAACCAGTGATATACTTTTGTCCTTATACTTTCTTTTTTTGTAATAAAATATAACAAGATAAAACCAACTCATTGGGATTGGACAAAACAAACAGAAGAAAAAGAACCCAAGAGAAGGCACAAGAAATAGACAGCCATTCATTCACATGCTCAGGAATCCCACACAAACACCAAACTGGAAGCCATGATATATATACAAGGGACCAATAGGGCAAAAAGAGAGAAGAAAAAAAATATAAATAAAAATAATAAGATTTAAAGAAAGAGGAAAAACCCTGACATTGTAAGACAAGGAGCCTCCATTGAGTTTGTTTTCTGTTGGCCATCTACTTCCGTTTCTCCAGTGAGATTCCACTAAATTTTCATTTCAGTTGGAATGTCCCGGTTGACTTAATGACTATTTTATATTTCTCCATATGCACCACCAGATGTAGCTTTCGTGGCTCTACTCCAGTCTGTGGGTGCAACCCTGCATGTAAGTCCACAGCCAGCCCTGGCTTTGGCCTTTGGTAACACCAGCCGGAGATCAGAGGGTACAGTGTCAGGATGGCAGGGAGCGAGACTTCTTCCCCTTCCTGGCCCACTCCTCCATTGAGGGCTTTAGCTTCCCTGCAGCTGTCTTGTCAGCCATGGCTCTCTTGGCTTAGCAGCGGCTCTGCTCCTTGACCTTCCGCTCTAAGGGAGCAGGCACCTTTCTGCTGGGGTCAGTGCTGGAGTGCTCAGCCATCCCCCTGAGTTCCCTTAGTCATCCCTGCAAGTGGTTCCTTCCTGAATGGGGACTCAGCATCTGCTTCCTGCCAGGACCTTGACTGATGCAGTGGCCACAATAAGCTCCGAGGCGCCGAGAGAAGCATAAAAGATAAGGAAGATAATCCTATCTGCTTGCTGCAGCCTTCTGCGTGCCAAACCCTGTGGGAAGTAGTTTGAAGGTATTCAGCAAGCATCTGTCCTGTGCTTTCACTGGAGTATACAATACTACACAAATAGTTCTGCTCTCAACAAGATGGCAAAAGTGAACCCTTACAACAACCCTGTTCTTTATCACGAGTTCAAACGTGAGGAACTGAGTCGCAGAGAGGGTTAGTTACTCTTCCAAGGTCTCCGGCATGTAGTTGCAGAGTTGGGATTGAACTGGCTGCCATGACAACAGTTGCTTAGGACCCTAGTCAGTGGCTGTGTGAATTCCTGGGTGGAATGGTTGGTCTTGTTTGTCTTAGTGATGGGAAGGTGTACAGGAAGCCTGGCTGCTTCATGAGAGAAGGGCATGGCGATGGGCCTGTTAGGAGTTGCTTGATCACTGAGGGGCCGGAGGAGGGCTATGTGGTCCAGTGCTGGCAGATGTACTTGAGAAGGCTGAGAATGAGGAATTTGGATTTTTAGTTTTGGCCCTTCCCAGTTCTGCAACAAGCTGACTTTGACAGCTGCTAGAGATACCACTTTTGTTCAAGTCCAGGGCTATTTCTCTGCTCTGGTCCAGGCATTTGTGAGCCTCAAAGGGAATGTCCCTCCTAGGTGGGAATCTTCATGAGGGGGTCACTCTTCTCTGATGCTTCCTAAAGGAACAGGTTAAGTTCCAAGGAGAGACAAAACAAACTTGCTGACCTACTGTTTTTAGAATTAGGATTCAAGCTTTGGGTCCCCCTCCATCCTTCTGAGAGTTGTTCATCAAATCTTGAAGAAAATGGCCTCAGAGCTGAAGACCTCTCTGGAAAGGCTGTTTTGACCAATGGTGGCGGCAGTGGTCTGCCCACCCACAGCTCACAGAGCTCGGGGCAGAGCCTCCAGGGAGCCCACCTGTGATCATGGATGGTGGAGACTGCAGGCTGGGACAGGACCACTGCCTAGTTCTCAGTCAGGACACTGGCTCAACCAGGGTGTGCCACAAGTCATGGTGAAAGGGCTTGGAAAGTGTTTGCAATTCTCTTTCATCCCAAGAAAAGCCAATTTTTTTCACTGCTATGATTTACTTGTAAATTCCAATGAGCTCCCAACTAGCCAAGGGTTTTTTTTTTCTGCCTCTTTTTCTTCTTCTCCACTTCCATTTTTTCCTACCCCATCTTTGCACTCTTCACCTCTCTTTCCTGTCTTCATGATCACCTCCTTCCTCTCCCTAAAGGGTTGCTTCAGTCAGCTTCTTGCCGTGGAATTCAGTGTTTGAAGGGACTGTTTCTTTTTAAGGGCACATCTTTGTAGAGAAGCAGATCAGAATCCCTGACACTTCATTTTCTCATCAGGCAGATAGGTGGCCACCTCTGGACATGGAAAGATCCTGACCTCAGAAATTCAAATGACAAAATTATGAACAAGTGTAACTGGGGCTTCTGGAAACTTCAGGGGAGTCTGATAACACTCACTAATTTTATCCATGTCTAGCGTCCACAGTCAGGCCAAATGAATCAACAAAACCTCTTTTTCTTTAGTGTCTTTTTAAAAGTAGGTTTATTTAATTACAGTGATAGATTTTAGGAATATACAGTGAAAAAAAGCACATTTCTTAGTGTTTAAAATTTTTTGGCATGTTTGTTTTCGAGATTCACAGACAATATAGCAATATTCCCGGGAATTCTCAGAAATTCAAAAGTGTGGTTATTTTAAACATACTTCTGTCTCCATAGTCTATTATTTGGACAGCTAAGATTCAGGTTCAAAGAATAAGTTGTACAAAGTTCAGCAATACTTGCGAAGGAAGACCTCCCCTGTTCCATGGAATTAAAACCCAGCGTGACTTTGAACTCTTTGTCTCTCAGCTTTGCACAGAGCCAGGTAGGGTAGGACCAGCGGAGCCCAGGTTGGGGGTCAGGTTGTGTAGCTCATTTCCTGGGCTTTTATCCTATAGATCTCCCCCTGTCTTGCAGGAAGCCAAGCGGCTTGCATTTAACTTTCCTTCCATCCCCATATCTGACCCACAATGCCGGTTTTTCCACAGTCCAGATCGAGAGTTGATGATAGAAGTGAGAGGCTATTGCCAGGAACTTTTATTTGTAGAGAAATCTCTTGAGAAGCTCTTCTCCATCCCCACCCTGCCCTGGTATCTATCCCATTATGATTGGCCCAACATCTCTATAATCCAGTCCAAAAAAATGGGTGTGCTGTCCCCCAAAGGCCTTATAACTTTAAGTGAAGTTAGGTCTGAGTGTCTGTCTCCCATGCCGCCATCTGGTAGGGATGCTTGGTATCCCCTGAACACAGCACCTGCAGAGCACCAGAAGTTCTGGGACCCTCACCCTGACATCACCTGGCACACACAAAAAGCTGGACTCCCTGGAGCTGTGAGCTCAGTTTCCAGGGCGGGAAGAGGTAGATTGTTTGTATGTGTTCTGTCCAAGAAATGGCTGCTCCAGGCTTGACCCTGTGGAGACTTGGTGTTGGGGGAGGTGATGTCACTCTGCTTCCTGCAGCTGCTGTAGCCTGAGGAGTTGCTCTCCTCCAAAATCCCAGAGAGCGTGTGTGGGCTTCCTGACCGGGGTAGCACTTGCACTTAATGGCAGAGGAAGAAAAGCTGTGAGGAAAATAGCAAAGGAATTAATGTCAGTGCTGGAGCTGCTGGGAAACTGGGCAACCCCGAAGCACAGTCGAATCTCTCCACACACTAGGCTAGTGCTGATCTCACTCTTGAGGCTGAGGGGTCAGCATAGATCACTGAATTGTTCTCAGTAGAGGTTAAAAGCTGGGGACACCACCACAGGGTTCGTTTTAAAATTGTGTGTGTGTGTGTGTGTGTGTGTGTGTGTGTGTGTGTGTTCTCACATGAGTGTGAGCGGAGGTGAAAGGTAAAGGCTGGGTATTTTCCTTAATTACTCTCTACTTTATGTACTGAGGCAGTCTCTCACTTGAACCCATATCTCCACCCAGCTTGGTAGACAGCCTAGCCAACTTGCTCTACGGATCCCCTGTGTCGACCTCCAAGGTCGATCTGACATTTTCTTGGGTGCTGGAGACCCTAATTTTGGTCCCTGCAGTGGGACATCAAGGACTTTCCTCCTGAGATGTCTCCCTAACCCCAGTTTGGCAGTTTCTATTGTTTTTAGGATGACTTTGTTATAAGCAGAGCATGTTTCTCCCAACTGGCTGCGTACAGAATCTCAGAAGAACAGTTAATGTGTGCTACCGAACAAACCCAAGCAAAAGTGTGCTCACACACGGAATAGCTCCCAACAAATAGAAAGCCCACACGTTCTGACATGTGAACTGTGCCTTAGCAATGAAGCGTCGTAAGAGCCCAGCACTCTGCGTTAGTTTAGTGCTTTGTGAGTGAAGATGACCGCGTCTAACAATCGGCTGCATTTTGTAGAGTCCAGTGTTCCTGGGCTTGTCTCTAGCACGTCCTGTTGCTGTTGGGGGGACAAAGCCACATTGCCTTCCCTGTCACAAAGCCCTTTTCTACCCGCCCCCCAATTTGCCATTCATTAAGTAGGTAGTGATTAAATCCATTTATCCACCCACTTATTTACTCATACCTTGTAATAAAAACATGTGACTGCTGCAGTGAGTGACCAGCTTTGCCGGAAGCCTGACAGGAACGAAGCATGCTTTCATCTTTTAGAGCCTCACAGTCCTGTTGATACACTGAGGCAAGTGGCCGATAAAGCAGCTGGCGGTGCAGAGCCTGAGGCAGGGGAATAAGATCTGAGGCTCGTGAGTATAGGGATGGGGGAGGGGCGTACAGTGGGTGCAAGGAGGGCTGGGCCAAAGGCAGAGGGGGATTTCCAGGAACCGGGTAACCTAGGGGTAGGACAGAGGGACAAGAGTCTGTGAGGGGGACAAGAAACAGAGTAAAGAAGGAAGCCTCCTTAGCTCTAGAGCAGGGCTTTTTACTGACCACTGTGATGAGGGTATTTTTCTCCTTGGGCAGCGAGTGGGCGGGTGGCATCCATGGTGTGTGGTTTTGCGCATGTGTGTATGTTTGAATGAAGGATGATAGTATGGAGGGAACTTTAACTCATTAACTGGAAAGAGAAGTGTCAATTGTTTGGGAGGATGACCCTGGAAGCCAAGTGGTCTGGTGTTCGGAGCATGAGTTATAACACCAGGCCCTGCTTGAGTCCTGGCTGTGTTTACATGACAGAGGGAACCTAAAACATTTCCTTTTTTTTAAAAAAGTAGTGTTTAAATAAAGCTGTCACTGAATCAAAGAGGTAGGACAAGTTTCCTTTGGGGAACATATCCATATAAAAGCACACTTTAATATCTGTGCCCGAGTTTACGCCAGTCTGGGAGGAGCGGCCGCAAAGCTTCAGGTGGACTGTGGAGTCAGGGAGCACTTGATCCTTGTGGTAGAGACTTGGCTGATTGCTGAGGATGACTGACTCAAGCCGCTAAAGTGGGGAGGGGCTTATTTTAGCTCATGGTTTGGGAGTGTCACAGTCCGGTACACGTCAGAGAAGGCAAGGCCTGGGGGCAGGTGGCTCCACTATGGGCACAGTGTGTGGCTGAGGTTTCTCATCTTTCCATCTCATCAGAACAGGAAACAGAGACAGGACAGGAAGTGGAGTCAGGCTATTAGCCCAAAGGCCAACCTCGTAGAAAACTGTCATCACCTTCAGTTGGACTCCAGTTTAGAGAGGTTCCCTATAACCCACCCCAAACAGAACCATCAGCTGGCAGTCAAGCATGTAGGGTGCATGTGTGCATGTGTGTGTCTGTGGGGGGGCAGATGATTTCACATCTAGACTCTAACAGTCCTGCAGCCTGGGTGTGACTTCTACATGAACATGGCCTGCTGGTCATGGCCAGGTCAGCTGGTCTTTCAGGACAGAACTCCTGGGAACACCAGAATATCACAGTAGATGTGATGGTTTGGATGAGAAATGTCCCTCATAGCCTCAGACATTTGAATTATGGTCCCCAGTTGGTGGCCCTGTCTGGGGAGGTTTGGGAGGTGTGGCCTTGCTGGAGGGAGTGTGTCACTGGAGATGGGCTTTGAGAGTGAAAGCCTCATACCATCTAATTTGTGAGCATCCACCTTCTTGCTTCTGTGTCACGTCTGTTGTCTGTTGCCTGCTGCCTCCACCCTGCCACTATGGACTTTGATCCTTTGGGAAACACAAGCCAAAATAAACTCCTCTTTCTATAAGTTGCCTTGGTCATAGCATTTTGTCATGGCAACAGAAAAGGGACTAACATGATGTGTCTAAGACAAAAATCGTGCTGGAGGAAAAACATAAGGAAGACAGTACATCGCTTCCCTGATTATCAATCACACACCACACAGACTTACTGTAATGCTAGGCATGTGTCAAATGGCTCATTAATGCTGTACCAGAATGTTTAAAGGTAATATGTGCTATGGTTTGAATATGTAAGATCCCCAGGGGGATACTCTTTTGAGACCTTGATCCCCAGCTGGTCTTGGTAGTTATGGCACATAGAGATGTGGGGCCTTGATGGCTGAGGAAGGCCTAGAAGTGGCATCAAAATAAAAGAGCAAAATTAAGAGTAGATTTTTACTGTTCTCTGCTGTATTATATTCCCTGGATCCTGCCATTATATGTCCTTTGACTTTGTTCCTGTGTAGAAACAAATTGTTAATAACAATTTATGCTCTTATGCTAGCTATTAACAACAACAGCAACAACATTGCCACCAACAACAATAAAAACAACATCATAATCAACAACAGCAACAATATCATCACCACCACTACCAAAAAAATATAATAACAACAGCAACATCACCACCACCAGCAGCAGCAACAACATCAACATCATCATCAACAACATCAGCAGCAGCAACAACAACATCAACAATAGCAACAACAGAATCATCAACACCAGTAACAACAACAGCAACACCAGTAACAACAGCATCATCAACAACAACAGCAACAACATCATCAACACCAGCAACAACAACATCATTAACAACAGTAACAGCAACAACAGCATCATCAAAGCAATAACAGCACCAGCAACACCAGCAACACCAGCATCATCAACAGTACCAGCAACAACAGCTTCAACAATAGCATCATCAACAATAGCATCAACAATACTAGAAACAACATCATCAACCACAACAACAGCAACAGCAACAACAACAAATCACATCAACATCAAGAAACCTAAACACTTCATCCCAAATTCCTGAACTTTTTAAAAGCTCTGTGAATTGAACCTAGGGTCCCATGTATGTGAAGCAATTACTCTAACTCTGAGCTACAGTCCCAGCCCTCCAAACCTCTAAATACCTCCCCTGTCTGTCTGTGGCACCATAGTGATCTCACTGAGGTGACTTTGTTCTGCTGTACATCAGTGTTCAGGTAGTCAGGACTCCATGGCTTTGAATTCATGAAACCTTCTGTCTTTTCTAGTTTCACGGAAGCTTGGTGAGGTTTGGAGAATGATGGGTTCTTGAAGATGAAGCAGCAACCCCAGGAGTTGAGGCTGAGTAGCAGCATCAGCTCCCTCTGGAGGAAGGTACTACAGCACTGGACTATTTTGCTCAATAACCTTGTAGTCATGATCTATTCTCAGGACTTTTCCAGAAGATAAGAATTTTTTCCTAATTTCACCTCAACACACATTTCCCAGTATCCTTGGCAATATCATAGGCATGTTGGGCACTCCATTTCAATCATTCTCAGAACAGCCTTACATGATTGGCATCACTCCCTCTACTTTGGGCTGAGGAAGTTAAATCCAGAGATGCTGGACTCAGAATTGTAAGTCTCAATAGGCCTGTTTGGTCTTAAATCTTATCTTCTTACTGCACCTGAAATGTAGATTATACTGGTAAATCATCACACGTTATTGGAGTTCACTGAGAAGCTGGCTCTGAAAACCAGATTGCCCATCCCTCCCCTTTCAGACACCAGCATGTTGGGGTCGTTGGCCTCCAAGGCCCCTATCTGGGTAGGAGCTGCCTCCCTGACTCTGTGACAAGGCGGGAAGAGAGGAGAGCAGAACCAGCTTCAAAACAAAAACAGTGTATCCTTGAGAACAGCTAGAGGGTAAACTGCCTCTAACAACAGATTACTTATCTCATGATATAAAAACACCTGCAGTGGGAAAGAGAAGCTGGAATTCAGTCATGGGAAGCTCATCCGTAGGGAGAAACCTCAATGGGGAACCTCACTGACTGCCTCAACTTCCCCAGGCTGTCTTTGCTGGTTGTTGTGAGTGCTCTATTTGATGATGCCACCTCTATCTGTTGCTATTCATTCTTTCACTTGGAAGCCTCACCTGAGGGGGCACCTTGCTCTATCCTAGACTCTCCACTTTGATTTTCTGCTGTCTTCCTTCAAGGGGCTTCCACAGTCAGTCTCTGGGGTTGTTCTGGGCACCGGATTTGTTGGTGTTCTGCTATCTACCAGTCTATCTACCTACAACATGCTATTTATTCTTTGACTTGGGTTTAAAAGTCAGACAGGCGTGGTGGCACATGTCTTTAGTTCTTGCACTTGGGAGGCAGAAGCAGGTGGACCTACATGAGTTCCAGGACAGGCAGAGCTACACAGAGAAACTGTGTCTGGAAAAAACAAACAAACAAACAAACAAACAAAACAAAATCCTTCAAAACCAAAAGGATGGCCTTTATAGATCCTTCCCTGGATTGCACAGAACATTGCTGTATTTCTACTATTTGACATTTCTATAGTTGGGCATTAAATAATGTGAAGAAGAAATGGAAGCACACAGAGTGAGCTATCAATGCTCACATTAGATGAGCATGAGCCAGGAAGTACTGAGAAGAACGCATGGGCAGAACACCACTTTTCTGATTCGTGTGTGCATATTACTTTCTCTCAGAAATTAATTTGGCAGCTAGCTCCAAATTTGTCTGTCCCAGGCTGGTAAAGTTTATTATTGAAAACCTTTCCAAGCTTATTTTATTTTCTCTATATGTATCATATGTTGATTGTTTCGAAAAATGGGACCTTTATCTATATATTTTGACCACTGTACTGTGGAGGTCAAGGTTCACCCCACTTACTCTAACTTGTAAAGACAGAATTTTAATCTATAGCCCAGGCTAGGCTCAGGTTGGCCTTGAACTTGTAACTACCTTCCTGCCTCAGCTTCTCAGGGCTGAGCCACTATGACTGGCTAAGAATATAGCTCTTAAATATGCATTCTTTAGTCTATGCATAGATTTTAGAGACTCCTGATGAAAACTGTCTCTTTCTTTCTTTCTTTCTTTCTTTCTTTCTTTCTTTCTTTCTTTCTTTCTTTCTTTCTTTCTTTCTTTCTTTCTTCCTTCCTTCCTTCCTTCCTTCCTTCCTTCCTTCCTTCCCCTCCCTCCCTCCCTCCCTCCCTCCCTCCCTCCCTCCCTCCCTCCCTCCCTCCCTCCCTCCCTCCCTCTCTCTCTTTCTTTCTTTCTTTCTTTCTTTCTTTCTTTCTTTCTTTCTCCTCCTCCTCCTCCTCCTCCTCCTCCTCCTCCTCTTCCTCCTTCTTCGGTTTTTCTGTGTAGTTTTGGTGCCTGTCCTGGATCTCGCCCTGTAGACCAGGCTGGCCTCAAACTCACAGAGATCTGCCTGGCTCTGCCTCCCGAATGAGGGGATTAAAGGTGTGTGCCACCACCGCCAGCCAGACTTACTGTATTATTTCTAACCATGTAGAACCTGGGGTAAGTACACCAAGGCTGTTTGGAAAGTCTCAGAATTCTTTAGTGCTGTCTGAGCCTCGAGTGACAGCCGTGTGTCTTCTGAGGCACCAAGAAATCTGATAAGAAAACCATGTTTGCCAGAGGAGTCCAGAACTGGGAAGCAGAGAGGCCTCACTTCTTGGTTCATTTAGCTGTTCAAGCAAAAGGGGCTTGGTCAGTTGGTTCAGGTTTCTGTGTGCTTGTTTTCAGTTCTGGGGACACATGGAAATGCTGAGTGACTCTTCTCCTTTGTACTCCATAAATGCATGGCTGCTTGTGTGTGACACCCTGCTCCCCACGGTATTTAGTCGTTGTTCAGTCTCTGGTGAGGCTTCTGTTCTCAGGAAGAGGGTCCAGTCATCCTCCAGTTTGCAGCATCTCCAGTTTCTCTCTAGCTGGAGTGATACAGGCTGCCTCCTTTCTTGGTCTGACTCCTGCCTGCAAGGTTTTCCAGTATTTCAAAGCAAGTTGTTCTGTGTTCACCAGTAGCTCTGGAAAACAAGAAAATGCCCGGCTTTTACCTTGGAGTGCAGATGAATCAGAAGCTCTGTGAGTGAACCTTCACAGCTTCGTCCCGTCTGTGGATGGCCTGCAAATGACTTGGATGGACTTCCTTGAACCTCCAGGGCATGAAACAAAGTTGCTGTTACCTTGCGTGAAATTCCAGATAAATTCTATCATTTTTTTTTCACTTAGTTCATACAATAATTTTGAAAGACATGGCTAGAACCATTTGACCAACAAGGCTTTTCAACATGAGAAATTAAATACCTTAGCCAATCTCATACCACAGGGAGGACCAGGATTCAGGATCAGCTTTTCCAGCCCAAAGATCCTGTGCTGTCACCAATCCATGGCTGTCAAGTGACACCCTGGAGCTATGGGGAAGCTAGCTACCAAGGCCCTTTGCACAGAGGCCGCCGTTCATTTCATGACTATACCGCTAACCGGCTGCGTGACCCGGGGTACACTCCTCAGCCTTTCTGTGTATTTCCTCTTCATATTGAGGCTCACATCAGTAATCATTTAATATTGCACCTGTGAGGATTGACAAATATATAGAAATTTCTCAGAATAGTAACAGATACATAACAAGCCCCACAGAATGTCAACTGTCACTCACTACCTGAAGCTCTCTGCCTCTTCCTCTGAGCTCTTCTTACCTTGGTGTTATGCCTGCCCTGGCTTCTCTGGGATAAGAGAATAGGGAAATGTTTTGTTATTCAACCAACTTCTCAGGGAGACTGAGGCCTAAACAAAGTTAGAGCCTTGGCTTTCTTAATGTAGGATTTAAAAAAGAAACACTTCTGTGGCAAAATGTCTTCCACTCATGTTTATGTGGAAAATTAGGAACAGCACAGTTGGCCACGCTTTTCTTCATTCTTACCTGTTGACAATGGGGGCTGGTGATTGACAGGTGCACTGAAGGCCACTCATAGTCATCATTTATTTATTTTGTGGCCATGGGAATAGAACCCAGGATCTTGCTCACCTATTGGGCTACACTACTAGTCCCTATTTATTTTTAGATCCAAGGCCTTTTACACCTTGGGTAAGCGTGTTTCCACTGAGCTATGTCCACAGTCCTCTTTTATTTTTGGTTTTGATAGTTGACGACAGTTTCATTAAGTCTCACATGTTGATCTTAAATTGACTCTGTAGCCCAGGCTAGACTTGAATTTAGCAGCTTTCTGCTTTAGTCACCCATGCAGTTGGGATGGCAGGCCACCAGATCCAGCCCTTATCTGTTTATAAGCGTTGCTCTTGACAAACCCTGTCAGAATTTCTTCTGGCCTTTGTGCTGAGTTCTCTGAGGATGAAGACACTAATAACATGTCTGCCTGCACAGAGCTGCCAGTGAGGGGATCTCATGAAGGAATTAATGAAGTCCCACTCGGAGAGCTCCCCAACATGGCTGTCCTCACAGGCTGAGCTCTTCATTTGATTTTTCTCACTGAGGCAGTCATTTTGACAATGACAGAAAACCAACACCATCTAGTCTCAGTGCTTTCTCGGCTTGGGCTAATAAACTAAAAAAGTCTGTCGGGTCAGTCTGGGGAAGGTGCCCAGCTCACCTGTCACTCTGGTGCTGCAGTTTGCCAGATGGGCTCTGGAGTTCTTTCAACCGGAACCACAGTTTATCTGGCATGACTCCATGACCTAACCCCTGGCTGGATTTCGTTCTGTCCCGTTACATCATCATGACTAATTTTTTTTTTCTTGAAAATATGTTGTTTGCCTCCAGCATGTGCTGACTGGCTTGGGCTTGCAAAGCCCTGTCCTGGATTGAGCTACTGATGTCGGTGTCCTAAGTAGCAGGGGAGCTATTTAGTTAAGGCTTCTTTGAGAAAGGGACAGCTAAGTGTTCTAAAAGGAACATTCTGTTTCTTAAACAGAAATTCCACATACAGCCTATCTCATCAAGAACCACACACTCCTGACGACAGGAGTCGGATGCTCATACCATGTAATTTTACTGGAATTTACCACGGTTCATGGTTCTTGTAGTAACTTAACACTGACCTTATGTTTCTTTCCATGATGACAGCCTACAGTCTCCTCTTCAGATGTTGGCAAGAGAGGCAAGTTGGCTGAACAATATAGGATTAGAGTTTGTAAGTGAAAGGAAAGCCTGGCCACAATCAGAAAAACCCAGAAAGTGTTTTAAGGATGGGATGTCAAATGTTTCCCAATCAGGGCAAACTGAGTTCATAAAGGCTGTCTAGAGATCTCTGATTTATACTGAAAATGCTAATCAACAGACGTTTGTAATAAGAGGCAAAAACTAGCTGTGTGAGACCAAGAGGAGAGACACATGACCCCCAAAGTGTTCTGTCCCGGTGCTGATGCTGCTCACAGTCACATCATTGGGCCAGCTGATGCTATCCACACACCAGCAGATGCATCCTCATGTTGCTGAATGGAGATCCGCAGACCACCATTAATATACCTCAAGTGAAGCTGTCTCCCCGCTGAACACTGATGTAGCCCCAGATCAGGTCTCCAACAGATCCCAGCAACAGAGTGATGATGCTTCCTAGCTTCACTGGCTCCACTCTGACAGCAGCAGCAGCAGTATCACCTGGGAACTTGAGAGAGCTGCAGATTCTCAGTTCTACCAAAGATCTCCTGAGTCAGAACTTGGTTCTACCAAAGATCTCCCTCCTGAGAGGAAGGGACAGCAATCTCCTTCAGTCAGCCTCTTCCTGTCCAAGATTCCCATGTAGACTAAGATTTCAGAATCACAAATCTAGACCAGCGGTTCTCAACCTGTAGGTTGAGACCCCCACAGGAGTTGCATATCAAATATCCTGCATATCAGATACTAACATTTTGATTTATAACAGTATCAAAATTGCAGGTATGAAGTAGCAATGAAATAATTTTATGGTTGAGGGTCACCAAAACGTGAGGAACTGTGTTAAAGGGCGTTAGCATTAGAAAGGTTGAGAACCACTGAACTCACTCCTTCTAACTCACAGCTGTCAATCAACTGCCAAGTCTACTCACCTAGTAGCACTTGACATTCGAGGACAACTAGGTCAATTAATTTTAAGAATGAAATTTAAAAAATTTTCCAGGTGTGTCTGCAGCCAGAGCTGGTTATCATTGTGAATCTGAACTGAGCTACTGTTCAGTTCAGTCAGGTGCTTCTCCTAGTCCACTTTAGAATCTGCGATGGTTCCTACTTTTCTACAGCCCTAAGTCCAGAGTTTTCTAAAGTGCACTGGAGTGCAGATCCGAATAGAAAACACCCATATCTGGCGTCTGCTGTATTCCGGAGCCCATCCCTTCAGTTCCTCAGGATTAGGTTCAGCTTGGATGCAGGGAGCTAGGCTTGTCATGATCCTTTCTATTTCATTAGTCATCCCTTTGGCCTCTTTCATTACCAGGACCCGGGTCCTCAGAGCCAGCTACATGGATTGTGTGACCAGTCAGACCCAGCTACTGTCAGTGCTGAACATGAGCCCCAAGGCTGGACCTAAGCAAGGGCAAAAGAAAAGGGCGGGAGGAGCTCTGAACACACTGTGAGCAGGGGATACTCCTGTGGTTGGACAAACACCAGTAAGTTTCAACGAAGTTTGAAAGGCAACTTCACCCAGGTCAATAGGGGTGGAAGAGTCCCTGCTCTGTGTTTCCTAGGCTGGGTTGGAATGGGTCAGACATGGGTGGGCAAGAGCACAGAGTCAGAGACCAACTTTGGAGGCAGGGAGAGTTCTATATTGTGTCTGCTTTGCCAGGGCCACAGCCAGGATCAGGGAGAGAAGAGGATGGAGAGCTGGTAGTGATGGTGAGATCCTAAGTGGACAATTCTTGCAGTCAGTGTGGCCTTAGGAAAATCATCTCTGGAGTCTTCTGCACACCCTGCAGTCCTTGGCAGGGCACCTAGATAACTACTCAGTGGGGGTGAAGCTATGGTTATTGGAGGAGAGTCTACAACCACTAATCTACCAAACCAGCACAATCTCTAACAACAATCTATAGACATTTGTCCTTATACCCACAGATTGAGTGTAATCTTTACCCCCCTCATCAAAAAAATTCTCTTTGCAACAAATGGAGATGACTAAAGAAAACCACAACCAATCAAAATGCAGAGTTCTGGAGTCCAGTTCCAATGGATACATCTACAAAGTGCTCCCACACCTAAGGCTCAGGAAACATTGTGGAAGAGGGGGTAGAAAGATTCTAAGAGCCAGAGGGCCAGGGAGTTTGCTGTAGACTGTGTTTCCTGGTAATGTCAGAAGCTACACCCATAAACTCTCACCCACATGGCTGAGCAAATGTGAGCTGAACAAGAATGACATCAGTGAGCATGCTGAACTGGACAGAGAGAAGCCCATGAGTCTTCAGCCTACAGAAGACCTAAAACTGGGAAAAGGGGAGGTGGTCTTCCCCAGGGAAGAGCACACCAATTGTTATCACTGCCAGTCAGTCAGCCCTGAAGATATACATACAGAGAGCATTATACCAATTTTTAAGATTGTGTGTGTGTGTGTGTGTGTGTGTGTGTGTGTGTGTATGCGTGTATGCATGCAATAACGAGTGAAAAAAGAGACTATGTATTTGAAGGAAAACCAGGAAGGGGTATGTGGTATATGGGAGGATTTGGAGGGAGGAAAGGGAAGAGATAAATGATTTATTGTAATTCCAAAAATAAGAAATAAAAAAGAGATGATCTCAACTTAAAGAAACTAACAACACTAACAACACAATGATAACAACAAGCCACTCCCACAATAAAGAAACAAAAATGTAGTTTTCTCTTTGTTTCAAAGTAAAGAATTGCATTATAAGTCATAGTTTCTGGTATGTTTTGATTTCAATTGCTTTTTTTCTAGCAAAGTCACTGAATAGTGTCCCAATATCATAGGAAGTTCCTTTATTGTAGGAGGCTCAGGAACCGCTTGCCAAAGCCTTTCCGATTGCAAAGGACAAGGAGCCGACTCCAGTCTTACCACCAGCTCCTGGGTCCTCCCCTCTCCCCACTATTATTAGCCCTTGTTCTTGGTGAGACAAACACTGGGAAGCAAATGACGGGAACTGGCTCCCACGTGCTCTGTGTCACCGTTGTCCTAGCACATTTTGTAGGCAGGATCGATTGTAGGTCAAAGGTTTTGGGGTTGGGTTGGTGTTTATGTTTCTCTTTTGGAGCTGGCAACGTGCCACACCAAACAAACTACATTGTAGTGGGGAGGGCTTCATGTAGGCACCAGGTTGACTTCTCCATGTTCAGTGAATTGTGTGGGTGTTTTCTTCAGAAATGGGGCCCCACACTCAGTTTGCAGAGAGCAGCTTTTTGTCTTAGCAACCAGTGTCTGATTTGATCTAAGTCCCACTCCATGAGAAGGAACCCACACTTGTTACTGCCTGGGGAACCAAGAACCAGAGACTAGAGAGCCCAGAGATCAAGAGTAAAACCAAACCTACTGGTCAAAAAAAAATCAATGAAATGACTCCTAACGATATTCTGCTATACTCATAGATCAGTGCCTTATCCAGTCATCACCAGAGAGGTGTTCTTAGGCAGCAGATGGGAACAGATGCAAAGACCTGCAGCCAGATGTTATGTGGAGAGAGAGAGTCTAAATTGGAGGTCTCCATCAAAT
The DNA here is from genome assembly GCF_049852395.1 of Peromyscus maniculatus bairdii. NCBI lineage: Eukaryota > Metazoa > Chordata > Mammalia > Rodentia > Cricetidae > Peromyscus > Peromyscus maniculatus. The sequence continues at coordinate 95,615,824 of NC_134855.1, read as the reverse complement.
CCCTCCCCTTAGAGATCAGGGAATCCCACAGAAGAAGAGGCAGAAAGATTGTAAGATCCAAAGGGGATGGAGGACAGAAGAATAAGGCCCTCGGAATCAACCAAGTCAGGTTCATATAAGCTCCCAGAGATGGAAGCAGTAAGCATAAGACCTGCATGGGTCTGCACCAGCTTTCTGTGTATATATTATAACTATTAGTTTTATGGGACTCCTGACTGAGAATAAGTGGGTCTCTGACTCTTGTACCTGCTCTTGGGATGCTTTTCCTCCTGTCCAACTTTGATATGATAGTTTTTGCTTCATCTTATTGTATTTTATTTTGTCATATTTGGTTATCATCTATTATAAGCCTTTTCCTTTCTAATGAGAGACAGAAAGGGAGTGGATCTGGAGGGGAAGGAAGGTGGGGAGGAATTGGGAGGAGTAGAGGGAGGGGAAACTATAATCTGGATATATGAGAAAAGAATCTATAAAATAAAAGAAAAAAAACAAGGAAGAAAGGAAAAACATAATTTAAAATTGTGTTTAATTTTAAAAATGATCACAATATAATTTTGACATATATCTCAGAAAAAGTGTAGATAAACTGACTGATAAATTTATTCTAGAATTCTTTTAATTTCTGTATATTTGTTTGTTGAAAGTATAAAAGTTTTATTCCTAATTGCTGACATTCATGTCAATGGAAAATAAAATTTAGACAGTCCTAGATGATTATTGATACAACTTATAATAAATTGTATATAAACTAAATAAATAGAAAATAAATGTGTCTCACAAATAAAAGTTAGCTTGAAAATTAGAAAAAAAAAAACAACTGGCCCCTAAGGAAACCTATCTCCCAGGTCCACTCTTAACTGGACTACTTTGCTCTCTTCCTCTCCACCTTTAAATTCAGCTGGCCTTAGGATCAGATTGGAGCAGCAGAATAAAATGGGCATTACTTTCCTGGCTCTTGAGAGGCCATAAATCTTCCATTTCCCTTCTTGCAACTGTGCCTCATGTAAAGAAGTCCAGCTGGTCCTGCTAGAGAGAGCATGACCACATAGTAGAGACAGAGGTGTCTTAGTCAGTCATGGGCAGGAGAGAGATCGTCCTAAACCCTTCAGTTCTAGCTGGATTTCCTCTGACGCCATCACTGACCCCTGTGAGAATCTCTACCCTACCAGAAGGACATGTAACTTAAGACTTGTTATTTTAAGCATCTTGGAGTAATTTGTTACAAAGCAATTGAAATAGTTACACACTGGTGGTGACTGTCAATTTGACAGGACTTGGAGTCATCATGGAAACAAACTATGAAGCATGTCTGTATTAGAATTTGTAGATTAGGTTAATGGAAGTAGGGAGATCCATTCTTCATGTGAATAGAACCACCCTCTGTGTGGAATAAAAGGGAGAAGGGGAGCTGAAGAGCAACATTCATCATTCCCTCCTTCCAGACTACCAGTGTAATATGATTAGCTACCTCATGTTCCCGCCATCATGTCTTCTGCATCAAGATGGACTGTATCCCATAAAACTGCAATCCAAAACAAATCCTTCCTTAAGATACTTCTTGTCACCAGGCATGGCCCACACCTTCAACCCCAGTACCTCAGAAACAGAGGCAAGCAGTTCTCTGTGCATTCCAGACCAGCTTGGTGTACATAGTTCCAGCCAGCCATACCTATATAGAGAGACTTTATTGAAAAAAAAAAAAAAGAAATAAAAATTAATCAAATAAAAAATATTGCTTCTTGTTAGGTCAGAGCAACAGGTTATAAAAATAGCTCTCGTACTTAATCCATTACTTGTTGCTGTGATGAAACACTGTGACAAAAGCAACTTCAGGAAGGAAGGTTTATTTTGGCTCACGGTTCTTGGGTACAGTCCATCCTGGTGTGGAGGTCATGAGAGCAGGATCCTGACACAGTCAGCCAGATTGAATCTACCGGCAGGAAGCAGGAGGAGGTGGATGCTAGTGTCAAACCCACTTTCTCCTTATTCAGCCCAAGACCCCAGCCCAGAGAATGACTCTACTCAATAGGGTGGGTCTTCACAGTTCAGTTAGCCTAGTCTATGATTCCTCACAGGTGTACCCAGAGGTTTGTCTCCTAGGATCACCTAGATCCTGTCAAGTTGGCAATCAATACTGATCATCCCAAGTATGGGCACTGTAGAGTGATGATGACCCATGTTTTTCCTTTAGAAATTTGTCCATTCATGTTCTGATCTGCTAACTTGGTCCCTATTGTTAACATCCAAGGAATTAGCACAGAGCAGATGAAATGGAATCTGGATGCAGTTGGAGAAGATACTCTGTGTTTTTGTAGTACAAAGTTTAGCTCATTCCCTAATCCTGCCCATCATCCTACATTCTCCTCTGTCTTCTCTCCAGTGGAAATAATTTTTATGGCATCTTGAATGCACTCACAAAACAAGCTTCCAAGACATGAATCTCTGTAGACTTTGCTCAGGTAGCTACAGCATAGGCCTGAGGTGACGGACATGGGGAATGTCAGATCTATTTCTTGCCTGGTTCTCAATTTATTTCTATGATCACATTGAACTCTGGAAACATCAGTTGGAAGATTGGATGGCTGGATTAGATATGCCCATGTTTAAGTATAAGGTACAGGCTCTGAAAATCCATCCCACCTTACTCTAGACCTCTATGATTCTAGAACACTCCATCAAATCTTGACGATCACTCTTCTAGACCATCCGACCACAAGTCATGTCAACTTCCTTTTAGCATTACCTTGAACAAGGAAAGCCTGTCCTAGGCTAAGGGACAATTTTGAGTCACAATAGGGAACGTTCATTGAAAAGAAATTAGAAACACTCCAAAAACTGTAGATGAGAAAAGTACTGCAGTCCAGTCCTCCCAGAGTTTAGCTATGCATACTAGCTCAAGTATGCTTCCCTTCCCCTGCCAATCACACAGCCAAATTCGAGGTCCCTTGTTTTCTTCCTCAAAGGAAATTCCTGGACACGATACCCATTGCTTTTATTTCAGAATGTCATCATCTCTTAGTTATTCTGGTCCTTGGACTCCTTATCCAATAATGATGGGTTCTTGATGGCTCCCACGTGGCCTGAGATGGCTTCCCACTCAGGATCCCTGATGCAGTTTTGCCAGGCCAATTTTTTTGGCACATTTCGAGACTGAAAATATAGACCTCCAGGGTTTTCACCCTATAATCGCTCTGTCAGCTTTATCCCAAGTTTATTAGACCCTCAGGGCCTTCACCCTATAATTGCTCTGTCAGCTGTATCCCAAGTTTATTAGACCCTCAGGGCCTTCACCCTGTAATCACTCTGTCAGCTTTATCGCAAGTTATAGCACACCCCCTCTTCCTGATGGGAGATAGGGATAGAAACATATCTCAAGAGGTTATCCCAGCCAACCTCCAGCCTACAAACTGGGCAGTGCTGGAGCTATTAGATGGCATCAGGTTTTAAATGAAATATTTGCAGCTTGTCATAGATGCTAACAGACTATGGTGCTTACCAAACTTGAAGCATCTGTCGGATTCAGGTCCCTCCATGTGAAAGGTGAGTATGTGCTACTCCATGTTTAGGGATGATGGTGGGAGGTCATCACTACTTTTCTTTCTGTGTTATTTGCAGTGGCTACAAGGAGTGGTCTTGGGAAGGTGGGAGTAGGAGAATAGATTTTAGCTGTTTTTTTTTTTCTAATGCCTTTTGGAATCTATGATTGAACACAACTGCTTACACAGCTCTTGCTTTGGCAGAATCCTGTGATTGATGACTCAAAATATTGTGGATGTTTTCCTGGAGTATAAATGAGCTTCGTGGAGAGATCAGTCTCACCCTTTTGTGGGGACCTGGTACTATTTCCCAAACTATCTGCTCCTATCTACAAGTTTAGAAGACAGGAGAAAATTCAGAGTTTAGGTAGGGCACAGGCTTTGCCTCCATCTCTGCATCCTACTCTGGTGACAGAAATCTGTAGCAGCAACAGTGGCTATGATGATGAAAGTGGTGAGGCCTCCTTGTGAACCACTTGTCAGCTTGTACACACTTGGCTTCAAACACCCCACTCATCCCTTTGCTTGTGTTGCTGGAATACTCGTTCATTTAATGATGGACAGTAGACATTACTAGCCCTGGATGCTTTTTGCCTCTTTCTGCTAAGATGTGTTATGATCAGTAGCTCATGGATGCTTGCAGGGGCCTCCGTCAATTCAGGTAGGCCAGGCACTGGCTCCCTGATGTGGCATCCTGGCAAGAGCAGAGGAAACCCTTTCTTGAACAGTGCTGTTCTACTGCCTGGTGGCCAACTCCGGGCAACTTCTCCATCATCCGCAGTCACAGTCTCATGTTCTCCAGGTGAGTCTCTACCCTGGTGGAGGGGTCAGGCTTGCTCCTCAAGTTCTCTTCATACCTCGGGCACTTTTCACACTTGTTTTTTATTTCCATGTAGCAATAATTTCCAGTGCATAGTTAAGAGTTGTTTGCATTACACCTTTGCTTATACTTTTGTGTCATTTCTGTGTCCTAATGGGACTCAGATGTCTACTTCCTGCTATGTGGATCATCTTCTACCACCTTAATGATGTAGGTGTTGTCACTAACCCAGCCACACAGATGAGTAAACTGAGGCTGAAGTTGTAGTCAGTTCTGAGATGAACAGCTCTGAGAAGACACCCTCTTCCATTCAGGCCCCTGGCCATTCTGCTCATTCTTAGGATCATTGAGAGGGTCGTACTGAACAATGCAGTCTACTTCAGGGATGTCCAGCCTTCTGGCTGCCACATCTGTGCACAACAAATAGCATCCCTGAATCTGTGTTGCAGAACTGAAAGAACTTGGTTGCTCACCTATTTTGCCTTCCCTTTCCCCGGATGACCAAGACAGGAAAATTTTCTTCATGTATAAAACCAGAAGTATTGTTTCCAGATAGCTCCAGAGCCTTTGAGGAAAGAGCAGCAAATGGTATTTATAAATCCGTTCATGAATTTGAGTGAAAAAAAAACATTCATGTGGGCATGGTGACATGTGCTAATAGTCTCAGGTACTCAGCAGACTGAGGCAGGAGGATTGCTTGAACCATCACTACCCAGCAGTCTAGCTGGTTTCTATGTCTTCCTTTGCTTTTCTCAGTCTTACTTCATCTTTATTTTCTGGGCTTCCTCTGACAACCACCACATCCTGCTCAAGGTAAGACTTGACTTGCACAGATGGTCAAGTCTGTGACAGACTCTTGAGTTGAGGACTCAGGTTATAATGTCAAAATTTGAAAATGTGCTGGATTTGTCTTTTTCATGGTACCAGGAGAGGCAGGCTTTCCCTCCTACTGTGTGGTCTCTCACAGCTAGGTCTCTGGACAACAGTCTCACCAGAACACAGCTGAGCCTGAGGCGGTCCTATCGGCCACCTACCTGATTAGCTCTCAGGCTGCCATTGACCTTCGTGGAGCTGACCTGGAGCAGCCAGGAGGTCCAGCCTCACATCATTACCCTGTCATGTCCTGACTGTGGGATGCAGGGGGACCTACTTTGTTTTTTTACATGTTGGCTTCCTCATGCTCACTAGGTACAGTCTATTCCTATCTTTGAAAGCTGTTGAGGACAAGAGCAGGATTCACATAGCACAACTTTGCATTCTTGAGACTCCCTTTTTTGAGCATTTATGAGTTTTTCCTGGATGAATAAATGTCAGTATAGGGCCTTGAAAACATTGTTTCCCAATGAAGACAGTGAAAAGCTTGTGAAAATCAGTGTTTCCTAAACCTCTCTCTGTCCTTGGGTGATGAAGGGACCCACATGTAGAGAATAGCAACTTGACCTGGGTGTAAACAGATTCTAATCTAACTGAAGAACAGATTGTAGCAAACAAACAACCATGTCTTGGCCAACCACAGCAACTGAACAGTTATAAAGATGCCCAAATAAGGCAAATGCCAAATTGTACCAACTGGGTAAATCTCTATATGTCATTTCTTATTTTCTGGCCGTAAATTCATCCCACAGTTATTGAAAGAGAGGACATTCTGAAGCACCATCCGTCTAGAGTGCTGCTTGTGCTTATGATTGTAGAACATTTTTTTTTATTCCTCAGATGAACTTGGTTAAATTTAACTTGTGTTTTTACAACATTATTAAAAGGGCATTGTTGGAGTGGTGGTCATCATGGGAAAAAGTACAAAGTGTGGTCATCATTCCTCAGTAGAGTTGATATTTCTTTAAAAAAAATTCAAGGAGCTGGGAGATGTGAAAGCTGGCAAAGCACTTGCCATACAAGCTTGAGGACATGAGTTTGATCCAAGAAGCACATAAGAAAACTAGATGTGTCTGCAGTTCAGCACTGGGGAAGCAAAACCAGGAAGATCCCCTAGAGATTCCTGGCCAGTTGGTCTAGCCATCTTGGCAAGCCTAGGGCTCAGTAGGAGAGCCTGCCTTAAAAAACAAGATGGAGAGTGATTGAGGACCACAGGATGTCAGCCTCTGGCCTCTGCATGAGTGCACACCACACACACACACACACACACACACACACACACACACGCGCGCGCGCGCACACACACATGCACCACACACAATACATACACACCCAACATACACACCCAACACACACATCACACACACGACACACGTACCACACACATGCCACACACACCCAACAAACACACACCACACACACACACACACACCAATACCACACACACACACCATACACACACACCACACACAACAATACACATTTACCACACATACACCCTACATAGATAACACACACGACATACATACCTAACAAACACACATACCACACATACATACCACACACATACACACCACACACAACACACACACAACATACACACCCAAAACACACATAACACATACACACACCACACACACAACACATACACACGTACCACACACCCAACATACACACCCAACACACACACCACGCACACCACACAGACACACACAACACAACACACACAGCACATACACAACACATACACAACATACACACAACACATACACACATACACACACATACAACACATACACATCTTTTTTTGTTTGCTGTAGAAATATTCAATAATTAGAGCTAGGCAAAATGGTTTCCAAGCTTTCTATAGATAACTATAGTGTATATTTGCTTATTCATTTAAAACATGTGCAAATACTATTAAATGTCTGCCATATTAATATTTTATAATATCAATAATGTTGTTATGGCTTTCAGAAAAGCAGTTTCAGATACTTACTGTTTTGTAAGCCCCATGTTAAGAATTTTGCGTTGATTACTTTGTTGTAGAATAACAACCACGATTATTGATTGAGGACCTATTGCCTACAGGAAACTGCATCTGATGCTTTGCCAAAATTTGTTCTGACCTTCGTGAATGACATCCATAATTTATTAAACAATTATGGGTGTGAAGATGGTGGCAAGTTCCTTTCATACATTATAATGATCTTGGACTATACCCACTGTCCTAGTTAGCTTTAACTGTCAACTTGATAGCCCAGTCACCTGAGAGGGGAATCTTAATCAAGAGGTTTTTAAAGATCAGATTGGGAATGTCTGTGGGAGATTGTCTTAATTTTTAATTGATGAAGGAGGTGCCAGCCTACACTCTGTATGGGTGGTACCATTCCTTGGGAGGTGGTCATGGGCTATATAATAGGGATAGCTAAGCTTAAGTCTTTGGGTAATCCAGTGCATTAGTTAGTGTTCTTTAGAGGAATGTAATTGGTAGAATGACTCTCTCTCTCTTTCTCTTTCTTTCTTTCTCTCTCTCTCTCTCTCTCTCTCTCTCTCTCTCTCTCTCTCTCTCTCTCTCTCGTTTCGTAGCTGTTCAGTGCATGAGGTTGAATGTTTCAGTTGGTCTTCAGTCTATGTTGAATCTTGAAGAAGTAGGTTCAATATCAGTGAAATAATAACCCAGGAGCAGGATAGATGAACTTGCCATCAAGAATAAGGCAAAGTGAGAAAAAAAACCTCAAACTTTCCTTCTTCTTTGTACTTTTATGTAGGCTGCAACCCGAAGGTGTGGCCCAGATTAGGGTGGGCCTTATGTCATTAAATGATCCAGATTCAGGGTGTGTCTTCTCAACTCCAAGGATCCAATCAAGAAAATCATTCATTGGGTTCTAGATGTAGTCACAATGACAACAAAGGACAGCATCTTCTGCTTCAGGCACCTACTTGAGTTCCTATCCTGATTGCCCTCAATGATGGACTGTGACCTGTAAGATGATGTTAACCCATTCTTCCTCTATGTTGCTTTTGGTCCTGGCATTTGTCACAGCAGCAGAATGAAACTAGACCCCTTGAACCCTTCGTTCCATTTCCCTGTATGCTCTGACCACACGGAAAGTGTTATTCGGACTCTTGTGATGTGTCCTGCTCTTCTGGCCTCAGGGCTCTGCACTTGCTCTCTCAACTGCTCCTGTCTTTGAATGTCTGCCTCCTATACACCATGCAGTTCCCATGGTGACACACAATCATCCCAGACAACTGCCACTCTCCAGTCAGTCCCATTCACTGTCTAGTTGTCCTGCATTTGTGCATTAATTTTAGTATATTTTTAGAAAGCAAATTCAGTTTATAAAATGTAGAGTGTTTTAAAAAGACACCATCTTCAGTTTGTACTCCCTGTCCCCAACACATAAAGCTCAAAGTATCCTTAATTATTATTATTAATTTTTTTTTTGGTAAAAATTTGACAAACTCCAATTCTTTTCCAGAAGATATCTTAAGAGGATGTAAGCCAACTCACTTCTTGTTGGAGTTACATTGTTGTGAAATACAAGTGAATGATTTCCTTGAGTTTTGACTGGATAGGTCAAGATTAGGTTCATTCACAAATTCTGCCAATGTGTCCATGCAACTTACTGCAGAGCAGCCTCAGTGTTTCTTTCCCTGTGAGGACTGCAGAGATTACATAGGCCCTTGGGAGGTGTTCCTCCTCAGGCACCACCCGCCTTGCTCTTTGAGACAAGGCTTCTTGTTGGCCTGCTATGCATCGATTAGGCTGCTTACCCAGGGGTCCTCCTGTCTGCCTCCCCAGCATTGGGATTACAGATGAGCCTTTTTATGTGGGCTCTAGTGATGAGACTTGGATCCTCTCACTTTGTGGTAAATGCTTTATGGACTGCACCTTCTTCTTGGGCATCTCACAGCACTTTAGAGAGGCATCTGGTTTTAGTCCCATTTTAGTCATTAGAAAACAGATGCTCAGAAAAAAACCAACAATGGTATTGCCCATCAAGGTCACCATGTGAAAAGATTTTAGTTCACATCCATCTGACTCCTCATCATGTTAGAAACCTTCAAGTCTCAGGGCCTCTGGGACTTGGAATCCTATCTTCCAAGAATGGGTTAGATGATGTTCCAGGGAAAGCTATCTAAGAAGGAATCATGGAAATATCGATATCTCCTGCTAAGATTAGATGCTGAAACAAAGTTGAAGTCTAAATCTGCTCTAATTCCATCTCCTCCATTAAGGCCCCACCAAATGGACCTTAGGAGTTTGCAGCACACGGTCTCTGGAAGTTATTAGTTATTTGGCCAGTTAATTAAAGGTTGCACTACACTGGTAGAATCTTGATTTTCAAGTCTTTTCCCATATATATTTACATGCTTTCTTCTTGATCCTCAAATATTGGCACACCTTCCTGCAGCATGTAACCATGGACGTTCAACTGTCTGTACTGGGAAGATGCAGCCTGTGCAATGACAAGTTATATAGATCTAGTAATATACAATACAGGGGTAGTTCAAATGTTTTATTTTAACCTCTAAAATTAGGTGGAAGTGTAGCTGAAAGTTTTCCTGTGCCCACCCAGTTCCCTCATTCTCACGGTCCTGCAGCCGCTTAGACCCAAATGAACACACAGAGGTTTGTATTAATTAAGAACTGTATGGCCTATAGGCTCAGACATCTCGGTAGCTAGATCTTACATCTTAAATTAACCCATTTCTATAAATCTATGCTTTGCCATGCGGCTCATGGCTTACTGGTATCTTTACATCTTGCTTCTCATAGCAGTGGCTGGCAGAGTCCTCTCTGCTCTGCCTTTCTCCTTCCTCCTCTTTACTTAGAATGTCCCGCCTAATCCTATTTTGCCTTACCATTGGCCAAACAGCTTTATTTATCAACCAATCAGAGCAACATATTTTTACAGCATACAAAAAGACATTCCTCCATCATGGAAGTGTATGCATATACTTATTCCTGAGTTGTTTTTGGTTTCTAGGGAAGGTTTCTACTGGTTGTCCAGTACATAAGGAAATAGTTTTCTCCACTTGAGGAGAAAGAATATGTCTTTAATTTCATATCTGTGCACTTAAACTGCTGTGTATGAAGGAATGGACACTTACATTTCGTGTGTCAACTTGACACAAGCTAGAGTCATCAAAGAGGAAGGAACCTCTGTTGAAGAAATACCTCAATGAGATCCAGGTGTAAGTCATTTTATCAATTAGTGGGGGAGGGCCCAATCCATGGTGGGTGGTGCCATCCCTGGGCTGGTGGTCCTGGGCTCTATAGGAAAGTAGGTTGAGCAAGGCAGGGGAAGCAAGCCAGTGAGCAGCATCCTTCCATGGCCTCTGCATCAGCTGCTGTCTCCAGGATCCTGCCCTGCTTGAGTTCCTGTCCTGACTTCCTTCAGTGATGAACAGCAATATGGAAGTATAAGCCAAATAAGCTCCTTCCTCCCCAACTTGCTTTTTGGTTATGGTGTTTTATCACATCAATAGAAACCCTAACAAAGGCAACCTCCAAGGGAAAGTACTCTATAGACTTCACCTCATCAAACATGGTCTAAGATTACCTAAATGTAAGAATCATTTACACCTCCCTGGGACTCCACTGGAAATGTTAGCATCAGAATTGACAGGGAAGTGCTTGAAGTCTGTATTGTGATGTTGAACAGTCTTTGGGGAGAATTCAGGAGTAGTCATTGAAGCGCTGCCTCATAAAACAGAATGGTAGTTCCCATCCTCCATCCATGATGTTGCTGCCTTTTTCTCTGCATTGACTTCAATACTGTCTCTGTATGGCTCAATGACTTTCCCTTGCCTGTGATTTGTCTGTGGTCTGCCGTGACTCCTTGAGCCATCTCACTGTTCCCTCCTTCCTGGGAGCTCACTGAGACAGCTTCAGTTTCCCAATTCAGTCTCTGAAGTGGTCACTCTGGAGTTCAGCTCGGAGTCTTGGGCGAGCTCACCAGAGAGAGCACAGCAGTCCGTGTATTCACAGGCAGCACTCCTGACGGGCTCCCCAAAGCAGGACCAAGCCTTGTCACTTGATCGTCGGGATCCTGGACTTGTTTCTCTAGGCAGTTTTGAGAAACTTTGTGATTGTACGTTGGCACAGTCTTGGTAATGTGCTTGAGAGTGGCATGCTTTCTATGGCTTAGTTGTGGACATTCCTCAGATCTGTGGACTTGATGGTGCAAGTGACTAAGCATCAGTAACAGATGAAATGTCCCTGCAACCTTTGCCTAGCATTGAGGTTCATGTGGTCTGATTTGCCCAGAGCTTTTCATTGTATTTTGACTTCAGTTTTAGGGGTCTTAGTTAGGGGTTTCTATTGCTGTGAAGAGACACCATGACCATGGCAACTCTTACAAAGGAAAACATTTAATTGGGGCTAACATGCAGTTTCAGAGGTTCAGTCATTATCATGGTGGGACATGGGGGTGTGCAGGCAGACATGGTGCTGGAGAAAGCGCTGAAGGTTCTACATCTTGATCCGCAGACAACAGGAAGTGAACGGTGTTCCACACTGGACGCAGCTTCAGCATAGGAGACCTCAAAGCTCACCTCCACAGTGACACACTTCCTCCAACAAGGCCACACGAATGTAACAAGGCCACACCTCCAAATAGTGCCGTTCCCTTATGGGTGCCATTTTCTTTCAAACCACTACAGGGTCTAAATAGTCCTTCAGGAATGCCCATAGTGGCTATGAGAAAGGATGAGAAATATAGGTACGATGTCTAATAGGACCACCTTTTTGCAATCTGTTTCCTTTAGAGTGGATCAGATAGTGTTCTGAGTCTTCGCAATCAAGTCAGGAGTGAGGAGGCAAGGAAACTGTTTTGTCCCAAACTTTGTCCCAATTTCCTCATATGTATGTGTGTGCATGCATGTTTATGTGTATGTGCATATGTGTGGGTGGGGATGTACATGGAGGTCAGAGGTCAGCTTCAGTTGTCACATTCCTCAGATGTGTTCACCTTATTTTTGTGACATGTTAGTTCTCTGGCCTGGAGCTTGCCCAGTAGGCAAGGGTGTCTACCAGAGAACCTCAGGGACCTTCCTGTTTCTGCTTCCCCAGGGCTGGAATTCCAACTATGTGACACAAGGCTTGGCCTTTTTTTTTAGTTGGGCTTTGGGGATTGAACTCAGATCTTCGTGTTCACAAGGCATGTTGTTTCACTCAGCTATTTCCCTTGCCCCATATTTTTTCCCTAAGACTTCTTGGAAATCACCTGAGCTTTGACCATGGGATGTCCACATCCAAAATATGGCTATTCTTGACTCCCTCATTGCCCAAGTTTAAATCAAAATAAAATTCCCTCTGTCTGATCTTAGATTTACGATTGTTCTGGGAAATGTCACAGAAGCAGAGGCGGTGTTATTACACTAAAAATAGTCATCAAGAGAAGAGTCATGCAGAAGGCTTCTGTGGCTCTGGCTCTAAAAGCACCCGTGATGTCTGGTGACAGGTTCATGTGAGGTCCAAACGATGGAACGTTACTTAGAGGTAGAAACGAATGACTCCATCTAATTGAGTTCACATGTTAATTACTGCTGCTCTTCTGTTTCCTTTTGTTTACCCCTGTTTGACCATGGGCATGGAATCCCAGGGAAGACTATTGTCAAGGGTAGCATAGTCCTCCAGTGGCAAATGGATATCGAAGCTTAAGGCTGAGATCACGAATGCTTAGATTCCTGAGGCTTAGATTACACAGTCATTTGTGAGTGTGAACATTTGAATCTGGGCACTTTTTTATCTGTTCTGGCACATATGTGAAGCTTAACTGCTGCTTACTATTGCAAGAGCTACAGAAGAAACCCAAGGCAAAATTGTGTGTCTGTAGTAAGGTTTGGAGGGCAGAAGCAATCACACACACAAAATAAAGGAGTCGGGCCAAGGATCCTGGACCTATGAAGAGGGGATTCTCAGACGGTGGGATGCTTTATAAAGACTCCTAGAGGATAGTGATGAGACTGAGGAATTTGAAATCCTTTCTCTTATGCTATTTACTTAAGCGAATCTAGTTCTTACCCAATTAGAAAAATACTCATTCAGTTTATATACATTTTTTTGAAGAAAAAGGAATAGTGTGTGTGTGTGTGTGTGTGTGTGTGTGTGTGTGTGTGTGTGTGTGTATGACAAGCTCTCACTCTGTCTTCTTGGCTGGCCTTGAACCCACTATATAGCTCATGTTGGCCCTGATCCTGCAGAGGTCTTTCTGCCTCTAGAGTGCTAGGACTGTTCCACCATAGCCAGCTAAGGTTTACTTTAAATAAATATCTCTCCACTTGGGATGTAAAAGTGTAAAGTCTGAGAAAAGGATCCCACTTCTTCTCAGGAGGTTAGCTAATTGTTGAGACACTAGATGGTAAACCCACAAGGGCAAATACATAGTCCTGTCTGGTTCTTGTGATTTTACCGTGGGTAGCATGCTCTGTACACCACAGTGGCTATATGCCTAATATTTGATCAAAGGAATCACGTCATGAATGAGGCCTATGGTTGGTGAGATGAAGGACAGTTTGAACAAGGGCGTCACCATGAGAAATAGCTGGCCTAGCAGAGAGGTCCAGGGCAGGGTGGAAGGAACTTTGCACAGGCAGAGAAGGCCGGGTTGCAGATGGCTTGGAGTGAGTGCCTATCAGATAAGATGGACAAAAGAGAGAGACACAGAGTTTCGTGAGTGGGGAAATGATGGTGAGTGCTTTCAGAAAGAAGATACCTTAAGAAGTTATTAAAAAGTGAGCTGGCAGGGCAGAGTGGCTACTTACGTTTTGTGAAGTTAATGAGGCATCGTCCCAGATGGTGAAAATTGAAAACTCCAAAGCCATTCGAAGAGACAGATGCTAAGACATAGTGGCAGACAGGGCTACAGGGAGAAAGGGGACGTGGGAGGTCTAGTCTGGAAGACTGGACGAGATGAGCTGGTACTGAAGCTAGGGGTCCTCGGGGAGGAAGCTAGTTTTGGTGGATAGAAAGGGACCTGGCTCAGCTCCTGCTCAGAGCAGTGGAAGGACAAACTCTCAACTTCTGCAATCTGGGAGAGTTGAAAGGTCACGTCAGACTTGCAGGCCCAAGAGGCTCTAACCTGGTAGTGACAGCTCAAAACACAGAAAGGTGGAGAGAGGCGAGCAGAGCATAGGCTTCCCTGAGGTAAAAACAGGGTGGTAGCTGTCAGCCTGGATGCAAGTCATCTCATGAGCCCCTTGGCCATTTCTTATTCAGCTTTGAATCTCTAGCCCAAAGCATTGTGACTAATTGGAACATTCCAGAACCACTGTAAGAAGTATATGATTCTAGCCTGCTGTGCAATTAGTCTGTGGCAGCACAAGCACCTCAAAGGCCAGCACCTCTAAGTCCTCGCCTGAGGATGATGGCTGTAGAGCAGAACTAGCCTTCTAGCTCCTCCTCCTTAGTAGCGGTGGCTTCATAAATGCAAATGTGGGGATGTCTCAAGACTGTAGAACAACATCGTCCTAGCAGACCGTGCCCATCACAGTTCACACTGCTTTTTCAAAACCTTGAAGGAGTTTTCAACATGGTTGGATTTTATGTAAGCCCTTGCTTTATGGACTCTCTATAGATTCTGTCAAGTAGATGTTGGCAGTCTTTTCTTGTTGAATTCCTAAAGTCTAGAAGCTGCCAGAATATTTCCTTTGCTTTCCCCTCCTTCCTTTCCCCATACCAGGCTTTGAGAAGAGCCGCTTAGTGTGTTTGGTGTGCCAGGCACCCTGGGTGGATGTGAGGCTTTAAATGGTCCCTTTCTTTGCAGGTAGGTTGGCAGCTGGAATGCTGTTGGCAAAACAGGCAGCTTCAGATGCTCAGTCCAGGGCAGGAAAGCCCATTTGAATTGCTTATTCATTCTTCCTTCTGGGGCTGGTGTCTCCACATTCTACTGGGCACCCAGTGAGTTGGGATTTTGCTTGCTCTTTTTTGAAGAGTTTCTTTATGAAAAGACAAACCAAGATGTTCTCTCTCTCTCTCTCTCTCTCTCTCTTTCTCTCTCTCTCTCTCTCTCTCTCTCTCTCTCTCTCTCTCTCTCTCTCTCTCTCTCTCTCTCTCTCTCTCTTCTCTTTCATCTCTTAGCTTTTTGTTTTTTTTTTTCTGTGCCAGAGAGTAGATTCAAAACTCGAAGTCCTTAGATAGTCTTGAACTTGGCATCTAGCCCCAGGGCCTGCTTGTCTTGTCTGTTTTTCTGTATTTTTGCTACTGTGGATACCGTGGCTTCTTGCTGCTGAACAACACATGATGTTTGCAGCTTAATTTTGGCTCTTGGCCCTGGAGGGCTTCAGGACTCCCAGGCTATGCTAAAGAGGCATGCTAGATAGTGACTTCTCTGGGCCAGCCTTCCTCCTGCGCATTGCATATTGCTCTTCTTCTTCAACTTCTCTCTCTCACAGAGGCCTCATGAACACCATCGGATAGTCTCTATGGTACATGATACACAGCTTCCATAGCCCTAACTTGCAAGCGGGACTGCATGATGCCATGCACTCTCTAAGTTAGAGAAGCCTCAAGATCTGGTTTGGAGAGTGGAGTTAGAAGCAGGGGAGAGTAGAGGGTATTGCCAGCAGGGTCTGGAGATAGCCCAGCACTCCCTCAGGTACGGGATCTTCACTGGTAAAGCTGGAACCTGGCTGTGCCGCAGCAAAGGCCTTGGAATGCTGCAGAGTGAAGCACAGTTGGCACAGTCATTAAGAAGAGACGAGGGAGAGTGTCTGCTTCAGATTTCAGTGCTGGCCTGTGTAAGCAAGAGAGTAAGAAATGCAGAGAGCTGGAGAAAGAGAGAGCCAGGGAGATGGCAGCACTCATCCGAGATGGGTGGGACCTTCTTGAGAGGAAGACTTGCACCTACGTGCCTTAACCATGGCTCCATCATCTCTCTGGGGAGCATCTATTTGTCAATCATCCATCTATTTATTGTCTTTTAAGGCGTCCATCGTTTATCTTGGTTTTATTTGTTAAGCTGAAGTAGTTTTTGACTCTCAGCCAGCAGAAACTGTAGCTAGATTTTAGACTGTATTAATTATTTTGCTGTTGCTGTGGTTAGACACCATGTCCAAAGCAACTTAGGAAATCAAGAGTTTGTTTTGCCTATGGTTCCAGAGGGCTGAAATCCCTGATGGCAGGGAGACATGGCAGCAAGCAGCAGGCCTGGAAGCTGGGACAGAAAGCTAGGCACTCACATCTTGAACCATAAGCAGGAAGCCAGAGCTCGGAGGATGACAAGATGCACTGAAATCTTAAAGCCCAACCCCAGCGATGTGCTTTCTCTAGTGAGGCCACACCTCTCAGACCTCCACAAACAGTGCCACCAACTGGGGACCAAGTGTTCAAATACCTGAGCCTATGCGGGACACTCTCACTCAGATCACCACAATGAGCAACACGCTTCTTTCCAACTCCTGTCCCTTTAATTTTCCCATCTTTATTTCTTTAGTATCTTCCTTTTCACATTCATTCAGTGTTCACTCACTACTCAATACACCCACAAACGCTCCAGGAACAGCTCTTGGGTGAATGAGAAGGCCTGGGCCCAGAAAAAGGGAGACTGACAGGGCTTTTTCTAGTTCAGGTGAAAGGTGAGATGTGATTGTCTTCCTCGCCTGTTTTTGTGGAGTACTGATCCTTCTGAGAAGGAGGTGCAGGGAGCCTGCACGAATGTGTGTGGGGAATAACCCACCCCAGACAATGGGAACAACTCTTTGACTACCTGTTGGTACCATATTCACTGAGAGGTTCTAAGGGACTAGATTGGTGAAGAATACCCACATGTTGCTGGCTCCAGGTTTGAACCATTTTAATAATAGTGAAGATTCAACTATTTTTCCAAGGCCAGCATGCTAGGCCCCTGTGGGTTGTCCCTTGTTATAGAGAGCATGATAGAGATTCTGTTTTCTGTGTGAACCTTTGATTATCTTCAAGTCAAGAAGATTCCCCGTGCATCACAGATATTAGTCCTTAAATACTCAATGTGCACTGGCTTTATTCCTTCACAGGGAGCCATTCTTGGTGAAAGTTACAGCTACATTTGGCTGGAAGCTGCTGCAGTCACTCCTCTGTTGGACACAGCCAGTGCTCCAGAGAGCCTATAGAATAAGAGTAGCCATCTTGATGCCAATCAGGGGTGGTGGGTAGAATAATGATACCAGTGTATGCAAAGTTAAAGGCACTTGGTCTGGTCACTGTGATTTGGTGGTGTCAGGCTGTGCACAGGCTGAATGGTGGGCCCTGCCCCCAGGGGGAGTCAAATGTGCTATTGTGACGACTAGAGGGAGAAAGAACAAAGTAGATATGGTTCCCTGTGAGTTTACATCTTTTTGATGAAGGCAAATGCCTAATGGAAGCAATACCGTATCAACCGTCAGGAAATGTTTCTATCCTGCTTCTGTCATTGACTTGTTGAGTGAGTCATCCAGTCTCTTGTGCTTGAGATCTTCCATCTGCCTCTAAAGGAAAATGGTGTCTAATCCTTCTCTGTGGCCAGAATACAGGAAGTGTTATTCCCAGGATTTCCATGGTGAAGATTAAAGAAAGATATGACTAAAGCTAGGCATCCGTGTCAGTCCAGCCAGCGGGAGCACTAACTTCCAGAAGTCAATAGTCTTGAAGTTGGGTGTTGTCCCACACGCCAGTAACCACAGCACTTGGGAGGGAGGAAGGAGAGGGATGGTCAAAGTTCAGGGTCAGCTTCTGCTGCCCAGTGAGTTTAAGGCCAGCCTGGACTACACGAGATCCTGTCTCAAAAACAACAACAACAACAAAATTTTGATCTGTAGAGTGGGATCCACGCCTCATTTTCTGGGCTGTCATGAAGCTGGCCAGCATAGCACCTGATGTATGTTATGTGTATGTTGCATGCATGTGAATGTGAATGTGATGTGATGTGATGTGTGTGTGTATGTGTGTGTGTGTGTGTATGTATATCTCTGTCTCTGTCTCTGTCTGCCTGTCTGTCTGTCTATCTGTGTGTGTGTGTGTGTGTGTGTGTGTGTGTGTGTGTGTGTGTGTGTATGAAGTTTTCTCTTTAGGTTAGCCAGCTCTACAGACTAGCTTTATATTCCAGGATCTAGATGGTGTCACCTCAGGACTTGACACTCAGTGGCTTCCAGTACCTACAGGGTGAAGCCCCAACTTTTCAGCACTTTGTGTAAGATGTTTCTGGGATGATTCCAACCTTGTCCTCGGCTACCATCAGTTTCATCTCCACACCCAGCACTCCAGCCCAAGGAGACCACACAGAGCTTACCGATAAGTCCCCGCAGAGCACCACAGTGCTCTGCTACCTCAAACACCACCATCTCTGAGCTTCCGTGATTCTACCACACCCCCAAATTTGAAGGTAACTCCTTCCTTTATGACTTCATTGTAGCAGCTGCCTATTTCCCTTATAACAGATAGCTCACTCTGTTGCCATTTGCATGTTTATGTGTCTCTGATGGAGGAGCTCCTAGAGGCTAGAGACCTTGTATGAAGCAGCAGCCTGTATTCCATCTGACTGTCCTTTCCGAATTAAATGTCATCAGAACAAAAAAGTGCCTTGTGTCTTGTTATACTTTTCACTCACAGCTGTTGTCCTGGGACTAGAAAACTCACACCAAAATGAGGTCGTAGTGTATAGGAATCAATCTCTACACACACATTTCTGTATTTAATTTCTCCTGTCTTTTATTTCCCATTTTATCTATATTTTACCATATTTTCATCTGTATTTCTCAAGATATAGGAATCTTCCCATCTATGACTGTGCATACTTGTAGCACGTATTCACTTGAGGAATGGCTTGTAGTTTATCTTTAGAGAGGTCATCTCATCGTTGAAGTATCTTTTGACTAAGAAAATTCAAATGTTTTCAAAGGTAAAGGGTAGCTAGCACCCCAGCCCTGAACACTGTACCACCCATCTTACGTGCTCTTTTAGCCACACTCCTGGCCTCGTGTGTAAAATGCAGTGGATTAAGAGACAGAACAGCAATACTACTTCCTGGCTTATCTCCGTCACTGTCTGGTGAAGCATTTCCCACCTTTTCCGCTGTCAAATAAGGAGCTTGGCTCCACATCTCTGGGGACTTCCTGTCTCTGAGACAACATTCAGTTGTTAGCAAGTGGCGTCTAAATATGAATTCACTCATGAAAACACTTTCAACAGTGGTTAAAAAGCAATTTTAATTAGGCTCCTTTGTGATGGTAACCACCCCACAGAGAAAAGCAGCGAAAAGTGAAGTGATGTATGACAGAGTAGCTTTGTCCACACCAAATCACATAGTGTACTTGGATTCCCTTAGTAAGAAAACCAGTTTGTTTCCAAATGCCTTCCTTCTAAGAAGGACAGTCTGTCAGTATTCGAATTGCCTGCTGTGCCTTGCAGGTTTGGCAGTTAAAGAGTAACTTCGGGAATGTCGGACTTAAGTGGGCATGGAAAGGATGTATGTAGACTTCTACTGCTTTGAACAACTGGCCTCGTTGAGAACAGAGAGAAGGACTTTGTCTGCTTAGTCAGGGCAGGAGGGGCCTCTGAGCTAAGGACCATTTGCTTTAAAGAGGATTCTGGTACTTCTCATCTCCATGCCTCCTGGGCTGCGGTGGCTCCTCCATGGACATCTTGCTGTGCCCAATTTTGTATGGAAATATGCCAAACACCATTCCTGGTTCAGACTCAACTTAACTGATGCTCAGAATCATTCATCAATTAGCTTTGATTATCTGAAATGTAGATATTTTATTTTATTTTTTTCTTGTTTTTTTTTTTTTTTTTTTTTTTTTGAGACAGGGTTTCTCTGTGTAGTTTTGGTGCCTGTCCTGGAACTCATTCTGTAGACCAGGCTGGCCTCAAACTCACAGAGATCCTCCTGCCTCTGCCTCTCAAGTGCTGGGATTAAAGGTGCGCACCACCACCGCCAGGCTAGCCTTGATTCTCACAACTAGTTACTGACAGGGCTGAGGTCAGAGTTCAGGTGTCCTGAGTCTCTGGGAGGCGACTCCCTCCATGTTCCTCTTCTTCCCACTTTCGCAGCTGATGTCTTGTGGATCCTCAGCACAGCTAAGAGACGTACCTGGACGTGGAAGACAAGACACAGAGCTCAAGCCTGCGTTGTTTGGAAAGCCCCCTAAAGCAACCATTTATATGACCACAGAGTTGAAATGATGAACAGACACAGTGAACTTCCTTATTCAAGAATCCTATGAAATCATAAAATACTTTCAATTGTTCCTGGTGGAAGACATATTATTTTCTTGGAAGCATAAGCCTTGAAGACCTAGCTATAAATAGGTGTCAACACACACTAGGTGAGCGGCTTGCTTGATAGAAATTCTAGGGAAGGAGAATGATGAGATGGCTCATTGGGCTAAAGGGGCTTGCAGCCAAGCCTAATGATCTGAGTTTGAGTCCCAAGATCCACATGGTGGAGTGCGAGAACTGATTCCTACAGGTTGTTCCCTGACCCTCACTTCTGAGACGTGGCATGGGACACCCAGCACATGTACACCCTCCTGACCCTCACTTCTGAGATGTGGCATGGGATACCCAGCATATGTACACCCTCCTGACCCTCACATCTGAGACGTGGCATGGGACACCCAGCACATACACAGCACCCCCTCCATGTAATAGAAATTAAAAAAAATTCCAGCGAAAGAATCTCAAGGTAACCCAGTACCATTGTACCAATAACTGTTAGAACTTAAACTCCTGATTATTATTATTCCTATGATAGATGCCCATGTGTGTCTATCATAGTTGGATTTGCACAGGGGAAACTTTACCAGAGAGCATCTTTCTGGCCTGGGAGGCAGAGATTTGACCTGCACCACCTGTATTGTCCTTCCGGTCATGGCAGAATCTGAGTTTAGCTGAGGTCAAAGGCTGAGCAGAGATGTCTAAGCTAAAGTCAGAAACACTACAGTTGGGCTAATGGGAATGGCAGGAGACCAACATGAGAAAGGGTCCTAAGGTCTCAGTGACTGAGTACTTTGGGTACTTTGTGTGCATCGATTCTCCTGTCCCTGGATGCTGATTTTAGGATGCATAAAATTTTTTTCTTTTTGTTGTTGTTCATAAAAAGGAGAGAAAGTACAGTTGAGTCCAAGAAATAAAGAGCATTCTGTGAGCAGCTTCTCCAGCTAGTCTGATGGACCACCACATTGACTGCTCATCAGCTGATTCTTTCTTTTAAAATACAGAAGGGTTTCTGGTCAGTGTTTGGGCAACTTTGAGGCCTTACCTGGAACATAGCATACACCTAAGAAGTCAGCTAGTACTCACTAGAGGGTTGTAGTAGTAGTAGTTGTTGTTGTAGTTGTAGTTATTGCTGCTGTTGTTGTTGTTGTTGTTGTTGTGTGTGTGTGTGTGTGTGTGTGTGTGTGTATGTTGGAGGACAACCTTAGATTTCCATCTTTAGGAATACCATCCTCTTCTTTTGAGATAAGGTCTGTGGTTGGCATGGATCTCACCAAATTAAGCTATTTTTCTAGTGAACCCCAGGGGTTCTACTGTCCCTGTCTCTCCAGCACTGGGCTTACAAGTGTGCACCACCATTCCCACCATTTTAACATGGCTTCTGGAGCTCAAATTGGGTCCTTCCATTTTCAAGGCAGCTGCTTTATGGATGAAGAAATTCCTCCAAACCCTATCTTTATATTTACATTCAATGAAGTGTTCATACTCATGTGATGACCCTTTCTTTCTCAGATGTTGAAATTGACTGCTTACTTGAGGGACCACCAATAAAAAGTAAAGAAGGAGAAGATGAAGCTGTATCAAATCTCTGCCAGATGTAAATTCCAATGTATATGCAGAAGATTAAATGGAAGTGAAGTGATGGTTCCTATCAGCTTGCCAGCTTGGAAGGACGCAGGATCACCCAGGAAAGGAACCTCTGGTCATGTCTGTGGAAATTCTCTAGGTTAGGTTAGCCTTGGGACATGCCTGTGGGGCCTTGTCTAGTTTACTAAATTGAAGTAGAAATACTCACCCTAATGTGGGTGATACTACCACATGGCTGTTTCCTGGACTGTATAAAAAAGGAGAATGAGAAACAAGCATCCACATTCACTGTTCTTGGCTTTCTGACTGTGGATACAATTTGAACAACAGCCTCAGGATTCTGCTTCCATGATTCCCTCCCACCCTGCCATGATGGAATATATCCTCAAAGAATAAGCCCAAATAAACCCCTCCCCGATACTTCTGTCAGGGTATTTTATCACAGCAACACAGAAGTAGCTAATATGAGTGGGAAGAAACGTTACTCCTGAACCATGTAAGTCATCACTGCGAACAGTCACAATAACCATTTAGGAATATGGAGGATGGTTGGACTTCTTTATGTACTGAATTAATCAGGAGCAACTCTACCCTCAAGGTAAGTCAGCTCTTAGTTTGGAAGACTATACAGAAAGCTTACTACCTTTTAAACATCTGGGGCCACTTATTGAAGAGATCAGTGAAACAAGTATTTTAATCACAGGCCAGAAACTAAGGTAATAAAATAAGAGTGTCTGCTGAGGAAACAAATTAAAAAGTAAAAACAACCTCAAACTTTATGGACACCAAGGAGCACCCTGGCCATTCAGGGACCAGTAAACCATGGGTGTGTGGGCTTGGGTCTTTGACTATGATGTAGGCCTTTGAACTAAATGAAGAATTCAAATAAAGCAGATGGGGGAAGAATGCTAACTGTGAACCACCCAGCCAAGTTTGTGGGTCCTAAAAGCTTATGCTCTACAGCTTTATTTTTGGTGCACTGGTAGATGTTTGGACTCTATTTATGAGGCTCAGTTATTACCCTAGAGAGAAGAATGTTCTGTAGCAAGAACAACACAAATATACTCACACTTTTTCTCACTGAAAGTTGGAGATCTTTATCCCACTTAGCCTTCTGCTCAGGCTGGCTACCTGCTACAGGGAAATGTACCTTTATGAGGCAGTGATAGGGTCCTCCCAGAATGGGAGGTAGGAAAGGGAGTTATCATGAGTTATCAATGACTGTAGCAATGATGACTTCCTATTGAGAACGTAGAGTGTGTCAAGGACTATTTAGGGACAATTGATTAGTAAACCTGTGGGGACTCAGGACTTGTTTTCTGAGTTCATGTCTTGTAGCTGGGGTGCCTGTTGTGGCTTGTTTACTCCATGACAGCTTTAATGAGATTGTTATCTCCATGAAGATGCTGTTAGTTTCCATGTTCAAGCTGGTGGAAGACTCTATTTTTTGCTCTGTCTGAACGTTTGCATTTCCCTGAGGGTGCAGTCATGCCTTTGAAGAAACAGGATTTGGCCACTTTCTTCAGGGTCTTGGCCTCCAACATATACTGCTTAGGAACTGAGTTATCTGGCCAATGCCATCCTGAGAAAGAGAAGAGACAATGGAAGACTCTGCCAGGACCAGAGAATGGACGGGAAACTGGGGTAAGGACTGCCCTAGCCCAGCTAATGTTAAGGTGACCATTCAGTACTCCAACAATTCCACTGGGAGATTACACAAGATGTCCATAAAAAAGGCTATGGAGAAGTCTGAGCCTTATCATTGGTTTTAGGAAGTAAATGGAAAGTTCTAGAATCCACCTTGATGACAAAAGCATAATATTTAACAATATGGGCTTTTCTGGAGTTCCAAATAAATCTGGGACATCTTTGACCCTCAGTTTCTTCTTCCATTCTGAGGAGAGAGTGTAATGTGATTTTTCTTTATAGTGTTTATCAGTGCTCAAAATATATGTCTACATGTGCTTTCTTAAAAAAAATTCTTTCTATATCCCCTCTCTCTCATCAGCTTCATGGAGGCTGGGACTCTTTAGACTTGTTTTCTCTTGGATCCTTGGAAATGCTGGCTTGTAAATACTCAATAAATGTACCTAGTGACTAAGTGGATTAGGGAAAGCAATGAATGGAAATTCATTACTTTATGTAATGAGTACTTGATGAAATGATTTTTCTGTTATCAGTTACATGTAGACAGGGTGGAAAGCGAGTCAATACTCCTGTGATCACCTCTTTTCTTCCCAAAAGGCTATCTCATTCTAATCCTGGTGGGGCCAGGCAGAATGTGCAGGTCTCAAGGGCTACTAGTCAATGCCCTATCATCTAGAGAACTCTACCAGGCCTCTGGCAATGTAGAGTCCAACCATTGGTATTTGGAGGAACTCTCTTCCTCTGTATTAGCAGGGAACAGCTCAAGAGATACACTTCTAACGTATAATTGGGGCCCCGGGTTAATTCCATGCCCTGTAAAAGGAGGTCTGTGAGGCACATCCTCATGTCTACACAACTCACTGCATATGTCATTACTTATCTAGAAACTGGTTGTTTAGCTATGCAGTTCCTGGCTGCCAAGTGAGACAGCTGATGTCAAACTTCTAACTCAGGAAAATGTAAATTAGATGGGTAAACCCAGTGGTGGGAAGGAAGCGAGGGGCTGAGCTCCTTCTCTTCACACTACCCCAGACACAATGGGTCCTTATTTTTTCCTTGTCCCCCAAATCCCCAAACCAAATTCTCCTTCTTGGAATAAAATGTCAGCCTGTTACCCTGGGCTCTCTGTGTCCCCATTCTTTACGATACAAGCTTGTATTCATTAGGGTTAGGTGTGTGCCAGCTCATTAGGTAAGGTATCAGAGAACCAAAGTGTCTCCTCATTCTCGGAAGCCTGTGTTAGAGCATAGACCTGCCCACTGGCCTATTGTGTTTTTTCCCCGTGATGTTTTCTTTTACAGTGGTTGATGGCTCATTCTTATCTGGAGTCTTTCTCTTGGGTCACCCCAGAGAACTGCTTTAATGAGTTTCCACAGAGCGTTTGCAGTCCCTTCTTCTCAGATTGGTGGGGTTCTTATAGAAATCGGCACACCCTTCCCTTGGAACATAACACCCAGCAGTAATTTACCCTGGGGAGAAAGTCTGGAATGAATGCCTTATGGCCGCCCTGCTACACTCATAGCCGAGAATGAGAGCGGTTGAAAGAACAACAGCTGAGACAAGTATTTTCCATACTCTGCAGAGAGTAATCAATATTTTTGAGGGAAGTAACTTGGCAAGAGTGTGAACGTTCCCTTTCTGAAGCGTGTTCAACTCTGCAGGGCCTTTCCTTGCTTCTTAACCGCTGCTTAATGTGAATTCTCGGAATCAGCCCTCTTGGAGGGATTCCGTCCCTTTTATCCTCCTTGGGTTTTGGTGTAATGATGAAGCAGGGCCAAAAGATGGCTGATTTTGTTCCCTGGAGCCCTCCCTCTTCCGTGTGAGCCTTTGCAGTCTGATTAGCTCACTGGAGGTGCAGCTGTGAGCAGGCAGTCTGCACACCCCGAAGCAGAGGAGAAGCCTTCCTGTGACCTGCAGAACACATGTTGTGGTGGAAAGGACTTTGCTTTTCATTCATTTAGAGTCCTCTGCTCCCAAATAAATGGCTGTAAATGAAGAGGAAGGGAAATGATGTGTGATTAATTTCCCAGGGGAGCTAACTATCTCCACTCTTGACCCCAGTCTCTTGCCTCCCCCATCTCCCCACGGACAGACTCGCAGCAGCTTTATTACAAGGTGGGTGTTGCGGGACAGTGCAGGATGGGGACTGAGCCCGCCGCCCAGCAGTGACATTCTTTCCATGATGCTCAGGCGGTAGGATCTCAGTGATCTAAGGGAGCAGGCAGTATGTGCTGGGTTGATTCAGACAAGGAAGTAACTTAGCTTGGCCTTATAAGGCTGTGGTTCCGGCGGAAGCACAGACTGTCTCCATCTGAAAAGGGCTCTGAGCGTTCCCAGATGACATCTGTGATTTTTCCAACACACAGTCGGCCTCCTTGGTTCCTCACAGGGCTTTGATTGTGCAATCAGGATTTGGCAGGTTCTTCATGAAATCTGTACATTTTCAGCTCTGACATCTCAAAAATAATCGTTGAATCATTTTTATCGGAGTGGTTTATCGTAAAGCAGAAACTTTCTCGTCCACATTTTTCTTCTTACTTCCACGATGAGAAATGTGACGATTTATGGTGGAGGAAGGTGGCGTGGAAAGAGGGCTGTTTTCAGAATGCAGCAGTCCAGGTTCTGCCCCAGGCTCCCCCTCTTTACTGTCCCAAGAACTTGGGTCTGTTAGGGCCTTGGTTTAATCGTCTGTAAGGATGAGAAAATAGTTGCTGAGGAAATGTGAAGATTAACTGTAATGTAAGCTAAGAGTTAAATAAATAGATGGGTTCAGTACGTTTTGCATGAAAGAGTGAGTGATATGGACATGGTGTTGCGATGATCCCACTGGAGCACTGGGAGTGATGATGTAACTGTATATGTAAGAAATATAAGCAGTCGTTTTAGCCCTTAACAAACCATACGTGTACACAGGCACACACTTGCATGCACATACATGGCACCTAGGCTTTGGAAACCTTGACTTTGGATGAGCAACTTGCTTCTGAGGTTAGGCCAAGATTACGTGTGTCTCTGAGTTAGTCTTCAGCCCTCTACGTTTGTAGCTGTCTGGGAATGTCTGAACTGTGTTCTACTGTGAGCAGCAGAGACCATCCCGAGGCTTTTCCTTTCTAGTCATCGGCTGTTAGTGGGTACAATCAAAAGACATCGCTCCTAAGTTTCACTGTTATCTGAGGTCTGAAGATAATTATCAGCTGGAATTCTGGTTTCTGAGGGATGAGAGAGCTTTTTCTAGGACTTGGAATGTTCTCTTATCACACAGCATCCATGTTGCTTCCAACGGAGTTTATGACTCCTTTGGCCCAGTCACAAAAGACATAGTTCTTCCCTTCGCAAAGTCTCTCTGACATAATATTGGCCACCAACTTCCTAATTCGCTTAGTGAAAGACTTTTTATGTCACAATTATAAAATAGAAACAAATCAATTTAATGAATAAAACAAAACAAAAATGCTTGAGACAAACTAGTTGTTTGAAGCCTCTATACTGAGGCACCGGGAGGGGGATATTTGAAGGAATTGGAGTCTGTGTGTAGGGGAAGGTCAATACTTCACTTCAGAAACAGCAGCCAATGGTAATGTAGAGAGTGGACTGGAGGGATCTGTACCTGGAAGTTGGGAGGATAGGGACATGATGTGAAAGAGAGGACTCAGGCTTAATGTTGGCAGAGAAAAGAAGAAGCAGTGATATGCTGAAAATATTGTTTATCAGATAGAATAATTGGGACTTGGTATTCTGAGATACAGAGAGAACAAAGAACGATGAAAGACAGGATGATACCTGCTTTTCTAACTTGAGAAGACAATTATATGGTATTCTATTTACTGGGGCAGAATGTTACAGAGAATCAGGCTAGGAGAAAGAAGCGTTCCATGTTGAAATTTGAGATGTCTAAAAAATCTGTTGGTGATAGTTTTTATGTAGTTGGATATTCCGACCCAAAGCTCTGGAAAAATAGTTTTCTAAGTTTGGAAGTTTTCAGAACAAAGTTGTCATTTAATTCACGGGGATTCATCTACCAAGGGTGCTTGATTGAGAAGTGGACAGATGCCTCTGCAGAGTCGGTGTATTAAAGTTGGTCAAGGGGTGAGAAATGGCAAAGGAGAGGGAAAGAAACAGTAGATGGGGAGGAGGAGGAGGATGGGGAGATGAAGGATGGAGAAGTCAGGGTTCCAACACAAGACGCTAGTCATGTAAGATGGAGAAAGTTTCTTGTGGGTTTAATTTGAGAATCTGCTGTTTATCTTCACAAGAATGGTTGAAGTGGAGTGTAGGGATGACGGAGGGCAGAGACGAGTGGGCTGTTGAGGACATGGGAGGTGAGCAGATGGACACACACGTCGGGGTGAAGACAGAGAGCACATGGGGCAGCGCAGAGTTAGAACGCTTGGCTTTCAGTTTGTTACTATCTTCAAGTTAGGAGAAGCTTGTGGGGGACAAGGCTAGTGAGAAGTAGGTGTCTGGGAGAAATCAAGCTGTGAGAGAGGATCACTGGCAGAGAGAAAGGATCCAAGTCCATGGTACAGGGATTGGCCTCATAGGATGGACGCTTCTTCCACTGTGAGAAGGATACACAGAAGCTGGTAGCTTGGGTGACTGGATAATTCATTTTTTCCTGTCTTCAACTTTTCAACTCATGATCTCCCTCAGCTTTATGCTACTGTTTAGATTATTTTTTTTTAAAATCCGAGGACTTGTCAACCTGAGAATTTCCGCTTTGGTTTAGGCCATCTGCTGGTGACTTCATGATTTAAATGTAAGTTCGGAGGGCTGGGTGTCTGCCTTGGTGTTCTGTCTAAGTGAAGCATTTGGGGATGAATAGATTACTTCCTTTAAGTGGTCAGGAGAGAGTCTCAGAGCTGCCTGGTCTATCCTGGATGAGAAGTCACATGCTAGAGTGCACTTGTGACTTCAAAACAAAATGAACCGAGATTAAAGCTTGAATTTCATCCATCGAGCACTCTACCTGGCTGTGCAAAGCAGCCCCAGACACTCCTCAGCACTGGCCTCTAGGCCAATCTGGAAACAATTCCTCAAGGCTCACTCTTCTCAGATGACTGTAGTTTCTAGTTGACAAAAACTAGCCAGCACACATCCATCCTAGCAGGGAAGTCAAAGCTGCTGCTTGAAGGAACTGGTTACATCACATCCATCATCAAGAACAAGGGTCAATGAATGCATGCTTGCTAATGATCACGGGGCATTCTTCTTTTTGCCCATTCCAGGGTCCAGCCCAAATTTGATGCCCAAATTCAGAGTGAGTCTTCCCACCTCAATCAACTCAACTAAGAAAATCCTTGCAGATAAGCTCACAAGCCAACCAACCCAGAAAACTCCTCACCGAGAGTCCTGTCCCTTACACAGTATCAGGGTGACAATAAAAACTAACCATCACAGCAAGACTCACTGCATTTTGCATGCACACTGTAGCCATTTTCACCAGGTTGGTGCAGGAACAAAAGAACGGGGATTATCTCTGTGGGAAACTCCTTGGTTTTCAAGTAAGTAGTCTTTATGAAGATGAAAACCAAGGAAATGTTCTGCTTGGATTTTATATTAACAGTACTTGACACCATATTGCTGAAGGTGAATTTGGGAAGAAATGGCTCTTCATGGGGACGTAGAGACTGAGGGAGTAGGAGCTAGAGCAGGGCTCCAAGAAGCACAGCATTGGGCACTGTCGGTTCTCATCACTGCATGCCAAGAAATCAGACCAAATATCTCTTGACTCTGGATTCTCAGAAAAGAACTTAGTCATTTTTCTTGGAGCCAAATATGAAAATTTTAAGGTAAAGAAAATCAAATCAATTCACATCTTCTTGTTTACTCCTCAAGAACCCAAAGGAGTTAATCTGACAATAATGTCATTTCTGGGATGCTAGCAGAGAACATGTAAAGTCTGAGACACCTCCTCTGGGATTTGAACAAGTCTTGTTCTGAGCATGTACTCAAGTTCTCTTTTTGGCTTTGCTCAGTCCCCTAGAAATCTTCAGAGTTTAGCAAAATACTGCTGAGAAAGAGGTCATGTTTTCAGAGATAAGAAGGTCTTCGGGATCCATCATTCTTCGTGAGAAAATCTTCGAACATAGAAAGGGTGGACTATTTTATATTAGATTTTGTATTTTTTTCAGTTCTAATTATCCAGGACAACATTCTTATTTAAAAGTTATGAAGCAATTTTATAGCTGTTTTGATCTTTCCCTCTAAGTGTTATAATAACCCTCAAATATATAAGAGGAAGACAGGGTGGTTCATTAGATTCTATACTTTGCACAAAACTCAGTACACATCACACCATCAGTTCCTTTGGGAGCCCTGCACAGAAATTGTAAGTAAGGTCACTGTGCCTATGAAGCAGAAAGCTCCTCCCCTGGGATACTATCCAGGATGAGACTGCTGTCATTTTATGATTCAACTTGAAATGTCTTTTGAATTGTCTCTTGGCAGTGATCCACATCAGGAATTTTTGTGGAAGTAAACAAGGTCAATACAACAATGCTCCCAATTGATTGGGTAAGAGTCCTTGGCTGTTAGCCCTTCCAGGAGACCTTTAAAGTTTCTCATAGCAACGGCTCGGTAGCAAGGTACGGTCTGAGTCACAGAGGAACTCTGGAGCGGGCAGCAATCTAGTTACAGGAAATTCATAATCCAAGCCCAAATGGGAACTTGTAAGAAGAGCAACATGCCAACCAATGAACTCTCGAACTTCTTCTCTTCCTGTAGAATGTATTTAAACAGAGTTTGGCCCTACCAGTGGGGCTGAAGTAGCCCAGGGAGGATTGGCAGAAATATCAATTCATATATTATTCTAAATGAAGAGTTCTTAGCATTATTTTCAGTGTGAACCTTTTGACATTTGTAGATGTTTAGTTTTTTTTTAATTTAAAAATAATATTTACAGGATTGCCAAGGAGAATACATTGTTGGAACAGTCACTGATTTAGAAATGTAATATAGTAATAGATGTACCTGTTAAGTGATGAGCCAAATCAACTTAACTAGTGGGTCTAGTGACTCTCATCATGTCAAGATAGTGCTGCATCATAACAACATTCTGGAATTTCTGTGGCAACTACAGTGAGTTGTTGAAATACCTATAGTTTTTTTTTTTTTAATTTTGATAATAAAGTTGCAGGTCCTATGATACCACTTAGGGATACTGTCCATATTCATCTTGGAGGGGGAAATCT
Organism: Peromyscus maniculatus bairdii; assembly: GCF_049852395.1. Taxonomy (NCBI): domain Eukaryota; kingdom Metazoa; phylum Chordata; class Mammalia; order Rodentia; family Cricetidae; genus Peromyscus; species Peromyscus maniculatus. The sequence continues at coordinate 95,584,987 of NC_134855.1, read as the reverse complement.
ATCTTCCACTTAGATGTTAGCTGGACAAAAAGGCCCTGTTTTATTTTTTCCCATGTAAGCTTGCAACTTTCTTCATTCTATCCATGATCCTCTGAGATCTGGAATGGTAGATTAGACACTCCTGGTGTGGCTTAAGTCACACTTATCCACTGATGTGGTGGCCAGTTGACTCTATGACATGCTCTGTTTATTGCACAGGACCCTGCCTGGGGTTGGGGTGGGGACTAGTATGCTCTGAGTCACTTCCCCAGCAGGGAGGCATTGGTAGCTGGATGGGGAGAGGAAGTTAGAAATCAAAGTGGGCTCCCTGGTCCGAAGATACAGCTTGATGCTTGTTTGGCCTTGTGAATGACACCTGTAGGACTTGAGGGATTTCCAGCCTGTAGAGATTTCCCAGTCAGTATTTCTGTGTGGATCATCTTAATCCTTCCTGAGTTGGGGGAGAAAGCAAACAGTATGTAAGGACCCAGGGAAGGGGTCAGGACATAGAGAGGCCTAAGGCCAGGGAAAGGAGGTAAGTAGACCTCAGACAGTGAGGAGAAGAAGCTGAACTTAGAATTCTATCCAAGCAGAATCACCTTCAACTGTGAAGTAACTGACTTAAAAGATGCCCAGTGTCATCCATGTTCCTGGAGAGGTTTTGTTCTCCTAGATTCATGCTCTTAGGTTCTCCTCAGAGGTTCTGTTTCTTCCTTCATTTGATTGATTTTTGGCTGCTTGTCTAACAAAGCTCAGTTTAGAAGGCCGGTTTTGGAGCACAGAGAGTGAGGACCCGGGGCCCTTATGGCCGGCCAGGATGCTGAGGCTTCCAGCTGCTCTTGCAGCACTCCCCTGAGGATGGATGCTTGACTCTGTAGCTTCCAGATGTGAGATCACCAGGCAGATGGCCTCAGGCAGAGGCTACCCAGTTACAGATGGCAAAGGACAGTCATGGGGCCACAGTCAAGGGATAATCAAGGGACTCATTCTGTGATGCATCAGTAGGTGTGTGTGTCTAAAAGGTTTGATGGCTTCATGCATTTACATCTGTCATTTTGTTTCGAAACCAGGGAGGGATGTTTTAGGTTTATAGTTTAATTTGGGAAAGAAGACAAATGAATCAACAGCTAAGGGAGGGTGATTTCTTCAGCTGAGAAATGCAGCTGGTAAGATACACCCCTAGGGCTCCAGCTCCTCCAGCAACAGGAAGAAACCCGAGGGAATCATGGGAGTCAGTGTGGTCCATGAGCCCAGTGTTATTTATGGGGAGAGCTTCTCTGCATCTTGCTCATCAAAAGCACAACAGGCATATAAAACATGAAGTAAATAGCTCTATCCCTTGCAGTCTTCCTGCAGCTCTTGGGGAGATGTGATGTACATTTATTATCTAATGATCCAATCATGGCAAGTCAGTTTATCATTAACAAACAGGAACTCTGCTTGCTTGAAGTTCACAGGACCAAATCTGAGTTGATGGGGATTGTTGGTGAGGAAAGAGATGTTTGGGAGGAGAATTTGTTGGAGGAGGCTGCCTAAGCCATAGCTAGAGGGAAATGTGGGTTCATCCAAAGAGGGGAGATCAAAGCAACCAGTGTCCCACTTGGACAGCATCATGGACCACATGAGTCAGAAAAAGGGCTCCACAGATTCCAGATCCAAATTTCTAACAGGGTGTGGTAGTGATGCTATAATCCCAGCACTAGGGAGGTTGAAGCAGAGTGACCCCCAGATCTGTCACAAACAAAAGGAAACAGATCCAAACTCCCAGTCTGTGGAAGAAGACCACAGAGAGGGTCAGATAGGTGAAGCATTTCCAAAGACACATGGTGTAGAATCAAGTCCCTGAGCTCAGTGCTCACTTATGTGACAGACAATGTGCTTTTGCCTCTGTGTATAGTGAGATAGCTGTGCAAGGTAAAGTTAGATGATATGGCTTAGGAAAAAGTTGCTCATAAACTCTTCAGGTCTCCTTATTTGAAGAGGCATTAGTTCTCTTAGGTTTGGACAAGAGCTGGAATAATAACTAACATCCAATGAATGAAATGGTTCTTACCTGGGGTCTAAGAATAGACTTCAAGGGCATTTTTTGGACTTTTTTTTTTTTTTTTTTTTTTTACTTTTTCCAGTAGGACTCTAAAACATCTTCAAGATTGTTAGAGGTGGAAGGCTGAAGAGATGACAGGCAGCTGTTCCAGAGGATTGGAATTCAGTTCCCAACACTGACATCAGGTGGCTCACAATCACCTGTAACTCCAACTCCAGAGAGTTAATGGTTTCCCCAGAGTTCGGACCCGTCATTTTTAGAACTGGTTCTATAATCCAGCCTTACTCCCTTGGCTCTTTTGGACACAGAGTGGTCCTGGGTGTTAACTATCTCTGTAGCTGCTACCATCAGTTATGTGGCTCTTATGTGGGAGCTTCTCCCGTGCTCTGAGGTATATAGGAAGGTCCAGAGGACAAAGTGGAGGCATTTATTTAGGCAGTGGCTTAGTTTAATACATGTTATATAATAGATACTACCAACTTCCTGTCAGGAGAGTGCTCAAGGCAGGCATCTGCTGAGTTTGTGACTCATGGTGGACTATGACTCTTTTTGGCCAAGGCAGGATGGACATCTCTGATGTTCCTTACCTCATGACTGCCAGGAGCTTGTCAAACATTCAGGTTCCATGTGGATCTGTATATACTTCACCCATGCCCTTTTTCTGTTAGCAGGGGGTTCCTTAGACAAGTAGCTTCATAACTGATGTTGGTTTCAGGGAAAGACAGACAGACAGGAGAAGCCCTGACCATGCCAGGCGCCAGTGAGGTACAAGGCAGTACAGACTCTCACATATTATTGGTGGAAACATAAAATTCTGGAGTTACCTGGGAAAGCATATTTGAAAGTTTCTTACATTCAACATGCACTTAGCACAGGATCTATCAATCCTGACCAAACAGACAAAAATGTTTGTGGCAAACCTGTATGCAAATGTTTATGGACATTGTTCATACTCACCTTAAAATGCAAATCCAAACATTCTTCCTTGATGGATTGTTCGTGTATTGCTGTGTGATAGATGAGAGGGTCCAGACTGGAAAGTCTATTTACACACAAGTCCATCTGTGTGGCGCTGGAGTGCAAGCCAAGTTCCAGAGCCAGAGGAGCATTAGTTACTGGTAGGTGTTGAGAGTGAGCAAGAGAAAGGTTTTTAGACGGAAGAAATTATTCTGTATCCAGATAGCAGAGGTGGTTTCATGGCTGGGTATCTGTCAAAACTCAGAACCATCCACCAAAAGGAGTTAAATTTACTGTGTGTAAGTTTAAAATTAAACTCTAAAAAACACCAAAACAAACCGCAGAAAAAAAATGAAAGAGAGAAAAAGTGAAGTAGAGAAAAGGCAGGTCACTTTTGACTGGAACCCAGTTTATTACAGAGCCAAAAAAGGAGCTCAGGGCCACAGGGGACATTCCACTCGCTACTGCGTGTTCCACCCGCTTTGGCCAAGGCCTTGGTGCAGCCAAGGAGTGGGAAGAGCCTGGTCATTTTTTTTAGGGTGCAGAGGCCCAAAGATATGACTCAGGAAACTGGAAATGGCTATGTTCTGGAGAAGAGCAGCTGTGTTGAAGTAGACGAATCAGTGTCATAACAAAGTTGGGAACAATTGTTCTGGCGTGACCTCTCTTGGGAAGCAGATCAGGGCCCATGGTGCCTTTGCCAGAAGGTCTGAGAAGCTGTTGGAAGCCTGCCAAAGCTTGGGTGGTTCTCTAGAGTTTTCTTCTTTGCTAGCAGTTCAGTGAGGAGAAGCTGTGTCTGTCAAGGGAAGCCAATGTTGGGGACCACCGGGTCTTGTAACAGTGGACTTGAAGCATTTTTCTTCTTTTACTCTCAAAGAACAGGCAAGGAGTGAACATATGATGGCAGAGAGCACAGGGTTTAGCCTTAGACTTACTTGGGTTGCAGTAGGATGTGTGACCATGTTGGCGTTACTTACCTTCCCTACATCTCCCTTTCCTACTCTGGGAAAAGGTAGCCTTATTGTGGACATCAAGGGCATATCAGAATCATAACCTCACCCAGAAAAGACAATCAAAAACCGAAGCCAAACCATAGTCACCATTACCATCATGACCACCATGACCACAATTACCACTACCACCATCACCCCCATGACTACCACCACCACTACCACCACAATGAGCATCACTCCCACAACTCATTACCACTGTAAACACCATTACCACCATGACTACCACAACCACCATCATCACTACTACCTCCGTGAACACGATAACCATCACCACCACGATGACCAGTACAACTACTCCCACCACAATGACCACCACCACCACACTGACTACTGTCACTACCGCAATGACCAACACTACCACAACCACAGCCATCACCACACCCACCATCCTAAGTGTAACTGCCATCATGACAACAAGCACCACTACTGCTAGGCCCATGACCACCCCAGCTACAATCATGATCACAGCCACTATGAGGATAACTATGGCCACCACCACTATCACGACCTCTACCTTGACCTCCACCACCACAACCATGGCCACAACTACCACTATCACCAACATGACCATACTCACCACTACCACTGACCCCCAACTCTGACCACAATCACCACCATCAAAATAACTCCTATTGCATGCTCTATTGCTATTGAATGGTGCTTTAAAAATCAGTAGTGTTTTAATGGAGCTTAATGTGCAAACTCTGGGAGACCTGTGTCTTATTATCTATACCCTCAAATTGAGAAACTATTCTTGAGGTCAGATATTTACTAACCCCATGAAATAGTTGCCTGTCCCAGCTGTAGATGGTACTACTGCCTCACTGTCTTGTCTTGGTGACTGCCTCTCCCTGAAACACATCCTACACTACCATCTCCACACCTTTGCTGAGGATACAGTCTTCACATGGGAGGATCTCTACATCTCCGTACACAGTCCCACAAATGCACATGTACACACACCATAGTCTGATGACAGCAGGTCCTTAAGAATCCAGTGTGGCTTTTCTGGTCTCTCTTACAGTCTTTGTATCATGGTAAGTGCACAGAGTCAGGATTATTGCTTTCGTTTGTGCTTCATTGTGCCACTAGATCACCTCTGTTCTCTGTAAAATTACAATAACAATCATCTTTCATCAGATGTAATCTGTTATGTGTTTCTAAGAATGTGCAGATGAGAGAGTTAATTTAATCAAATGCATCGTGTGCAACTTGGCCAACAAGCCAAATATTTTCTTCCTCTTGTTTCAGATTTGTTCATGTACATGTGAGTGTTTGAGAAAGACATAATGTGGAATGTGTACATATGTTTCTTGCTTTCTCGTGCTCTGAGTCAAATGTACCTTGGGATACTTCCATTCTATTCTGAGCAGTATAGAGAATGGTTACAGATGAATTTCTAATAAGTGACAGCTCTGGAAGAGACATGTTGTTAGGAAATGACAAGGTCACAGCAGGGCTATGAAGTTTGATTAGTCCATACAGTACATTCTGTACTCTTCAAGTGGGAGCCAGACAGATGTTTGGTTCAATTTCACTTAAAAGGTATTTTCCTCAGATCTATACACTAAAGCATGAGAATGGTATGCTTTTTCATTACTCTTGAGCTCCATGTGTTCTCCATTATGGATCAGGAGGGCTGCAGATGCCAAAGCCAGTGTAAGCCAGCATAGCCCAAGTGGAGATGCTAAGTGGCTTTTAGCCACTCCATCCTGAGGGCTTCTTCTCAGTTCCTCATGACAATTGCATGCAAGGTGCTCTCTGACATCCACAATTAGTTTCTGGCAATCCTGGATAAAGTGCTAGAATACCAGACTGGACCTCTGGCTAGTCTCTTCAGGCATTTCTATTGGTTACAGTTCTGTGTGGAGAAGCAGCCTTTTACTTACTGGAAAAAGAATAGAGAATTTTAATTTTAGGTTTGAGATAAATGATTTACTGTTACTGACCCAAATGAGAGTCACACCCTGCCCTTTGAGACACCCCAAAAAGTCAGCTGGGAACTCAGTGAAGATGGACTCACCCGTGTAAAGGGAGGAAAGGTCATGACGGAGATGCTGAAAGCACCCAGGGGAAGTGGTGCCAGCGCGCGCGTGCGCGCACGCACGCACGCGCACACACACACACACACACACACACACACACACACACACACACACGGCTTTATGTTAAGGGAACTCTTGAAGATATTTCACAACATTGAAAGTACAAAGGATAGAACGCTAGAAGCTGACTCAAATGTGGAATGACGTTTGTCAAAGCTTAGAAAAGACACTCACTTCAGACTTACGATATGAGAAAAAGGGAATCCAGTTCAAGCTACTCTTAAGTCTTTGCAAAGAAACATAAGATTTCAATTTTCAATGTTTCTAAGGTTTTAAATGGCATAGGACTGAACAAATATTGGTTTAAATTAGTTTTTCAATTACCTATGTACTCAAAACCTATGGTTGCAGAATTTTTAATGTTTCAATAAATCTTTTTAAGGCAACGGAATTGGCTATAGTTTCTCCAACTGATTATTCAGGCCTCTCTGCATAGTCAGCTTGTACAGTCATTTTCTGGTTCCATGATGTTGTGCAAAGAAGGTACTTCCTCTATTTTTAAATGACAAAGACACTAAGTGCCAGGATAAGCGTGTAGCCTGGGAATGACAAATTGGCTTCTGCTGTCAATCCCATTCTGTAGATGCCAGCTGTGGGTGTCTAAACAGGGGCCTTGCTTCCACCTTCCATGGCTCTTGCATCAAAAGGGTGGGAGACATGTCCCTGAGCAACACTAATTCTGAGAAGTTGCACATGAACTCTGATCAGCAACTATTTTTACTTACTTGGTTTCCTGAAGACTTTCCCAGTTGCCCTCTGACCTGTTAGCAGTGCTTACCTTCACAGGCTGTACTCATGCACTCTGTCTTTTTGAGTGGAGAGTGCTTTTGGTGGGCTTTGCTTTTCTAACTGTAGAGTCTAGCCTTATGGGTCACTAGGTTACTGAAGGTTGTTGTAAGGGGCATATGTTCTCAGCTTCCTGGTGTCTATTCTGCAATATGCTGGGAATCATCATTTCCTTTGGAACATGCATTCTTCCTTCATGATTTATGATATTGGTGTGACTCTGGTAGGGTCCCTCAAACCTCCTTCGCCCATCTGTTACATCCCAGCACTGAGCAGAGTGGCCACCACAGCCTATTTTCCCTACTGATTCTGCTCTCTCTATCCCTCCTACTACCACTTTACAGACCTGCTACTTTACAATCATCCGGAGCCACATTTTTCAATTTCCCCCTTTCACTTCCAAGCCAGTTTGTTCTCTAAGGGTTTCCCCCCACTTCTTTAGAATTAGTTTCTTTGTTTAAGAAATGTAATCTGTGAAATCTTTTGTTCTTACACTAGGCTGAGCAAGAAAAAGACAAACCACAAAGCTTTCATATAAAAGGATAGTTATGAGATATGTGTCTAAATCTTGACAGTTCAATGGTTAAGAAAATATCAGAGTCAAGCAGGGGAGATGGCTCAGTGGGTAAGAACATTTGCTTTATAAGCACGAGGACCAGAGTTTAAATTCCCCAGCACCCATGTGGAAAGATGAGCATGGCTGCACATCCTAGCAGATCCTGGTAGCTTGCTGGTCCGTCAACCTAGACAAAAGGATGAGAGACCCTGACTTGAAGAATTAAGGTGGAGAGTGATAGAAGGAAACACTTGATGTCTTCCTCTGGCCTCCTCATGACTGCCCATGGGCATGTGTACTTGCATGTGTACATGCATGCAGCACACAACACATCACACTCATACATTCATGCACAACACATGCACACCACACATACAAAACCAAAACCAAATTAAATTGAAGGCATTTGGCATAATTCAATGGATTTCTCTCATAGTGGAGAAGTCTGCTGGGGACTAGGCCCCCAAAAGTAATTGGATCTGTGAATGTCAGCACATCAGATATAAGCTTCTATTTTCTCAGAGTCAAGTGAGACCAGAAAGAAATATCCTGCCACAGGGTCTCTTAGATCTTAAGTCATTTGTTGAACAGGCTTCTAGGCACTTGGGATAAACTAGTGAAGTCTGGTGAATACCCTTGCCTTCTTTGGGATTTCATTTTAGTGAGTAGAACTCTATGGGGAAACTTTCTTGGTCATTGCTATTTTGGACTTGGGACTATTGGACTCAGTGCAAGTAAAATAGAGATGAAACAGATCAAGTAAGATTTTACTTGAGTTTTTGAGTTACTGCCTCAAGTAGAAATCAAGTCCAAAGCCTTCAGAAGTGTTAAATTCTTTTCACATTTCTGGCTTCCCCACTTATTTTTCCTTTTATCAGTCATGGCCAAAATTGGAAGACAAACATGTCTAGCCTGGGTAGATTTCGAATCCTACCAAGAGATTCAACAGAGCCTGGTGCCTGGGGCTTGGCAAAGGTGCCACCGCATGCTTATTGCGTGGTGAGTATTAGATGATACTGCCTGTATCTGAAGCTGGGTTTCAGTAGAAGGGGAGAAGATCCTGCCTGGAAGAATCTCTGATTTCCTTCCCCAGTTCAGGGATGAAGGGAAATGATCATGGAAATTAATGCCTAGAACTCATTCCCTGACGAAAATTCATATAGTAAAGGAAAAGGGCTGGGCTCCTGGCATTCCTTGCAAATTCTAGCTTCTCTTATTGCATTCATTTATTAGTTAGCCGTTGCTGCTTAGTGGAAAGTTGAATACAAACAACTTTTTTTGAAGCTGCCAAACTCTGTTATAAATCTCTAGAGAGATATAGATTTTGAAAATAAGTCATTGCCTTGCCCATCGTATTTATGCACTGTTCAGGAGAAACCATGAAGTCTGACAATCAAGTAGGCTCTTCGAATTTAGTTGTCATTTTTCTTGTCATTGGGTTTTATGCATTAGATCTGTTCTTTATCCAATCTGTGTTTCAAGTGGATATGAGCATCCATCCCCCACTTGGTTTTTCTGGCATTTTTGAGATACAGACTTATGGCTGAACTTGAACTCCTGATCCTTCATTTCCCAAGTGCTAGGGTTACAGATATTTGCACTCATTCTTAGCAGCTTAGGAAGACATTTAAATAAACACTTTAGAATTTTATGAAGTTGGGGTGGCCAGGCAAAAATCTATGGTATAAATGAGTTAGAATTCAACACAAAAGGATTCAGTATGGTATCTCAGATTCTAAGGAGTAGACAGAAAACTGAGACTTCCTTACACACACACACACACACACACACACACACACACACACCACACCACACACACACACCACACACACACCACACACACACACCACACACACCACACACACACACACACACCACACACACACACACACACACCACACACACACACACCACACACACACACCACACACACACCACATACACACCACACACACCACACACACCCACACCCCCCCACACCCCCCCACCACACACACACTACACACACACACACACTACACACACACACACACCACACACACCACACACACACACACCACACACACCACACACACACCACACACACACACACACACACACCACACACACACACACACACACACCACACACACACACACCACACACACACTACACACACACACCACACACACCACACACACAGCACACACACACACAGCACACACACACACAGCACACACACACACACACACCACACACACACACACACACCACACACACACACACCACACACACACACACACACACACACACACACACACACACACACACACACACACCTTTGAGTTGAAGCTACAGAAGTGAGAACATAACAGGTAATTTTCAGTTCATCTGGCAGAAATGTGTTGAGTTTATTCTCACACTGTAAAGCAATCTGTACCATTGGAATGCATCTTCTCGGCCCCCGAGCAATTCCTCATCTGGATTTTCTTGAGGAGTTGGGCCACTGTAGAAGTGGCTATCTGGTAGACTGAGCCCTGGCTTTCAAGATTCACTGTTCCCCCAGTCAGTTCCCCTTATGACTTCCAGGGGCTCCTTAGAGCCTGCCACTGCTTATCTTTGATTTGTTTTGTCTGAGGTAAATAATGTCTATGTTTTCCGAGTCTTATTTTACATTTGCATGTACACCTATGTCTTTTCCCAGGAATATGTTTTAGTCAAATCTGCTATTTTTTTAATCTTTTATGATTTTGAATCCATGTTAGACTTAGAAAAGGCTTTTTTGTCACAAAATAATATGTAGGATTTTTTCTTTCACCTTTCCTTGGCTTTTTTTTTTTTTTTAAACACTGACACATTTAGTCTGTCTAGTATTTGATTCTGTGTAGAATGTGCTCTTGTGTAATGATTGTAACTCCCATGATTCCTGGGTCCACTTGCCCTGCCTTGGGGGGCCGTCATACTGATATTCATGTTGTCTGCCAGGCTTACATTGGAAACCCAAGCCTCTGGCCCCTCCTTCATCTCCAGAGTAGGAAAGAATGTAGCTGGCATCTTTAGCAATTGTAGGTTTGGCCAGAAGACACAATCTAGAAGTAAGGACAGGTAACCCTTGTGTTGTGAATGATGACTAAGGGGGAATAGAAGACAGAAGAACATCCCAACTCTCTTTCTGCGAGCTCTTCCAAAGTGCTCAGAGACACTCCTTTAATACTCTGTGTGTGTGTGTGTGTGTGTGTGTGTGTGTGTGTGTGTGTGTGTGTGTGTGTAGGGGGCCTTTGCCTGGTTGTGACTAGCTGTGTCTCCTCGTGAAGCCCTAGCCCAGTCGTCATTGCCTCCTGCTGGCCTCCCATCATCCTTACCTCCCTTCTCTTTTCTTCCGCTTGCATTTCCCTGAAATCAAAGCTTCTGGTGGACTTGAGCACATAAGGCTTGCTTCAGGGTCTGTTTCTAGAATACCGTAGCTAGCATCGGAAGTTATTAAACCTGTATCACCCCTAAATGGAATAGTCCTTTGTTTTCCAAGTATTGGCTAACCCATCTTTCCTCACACATGTATCTGATACTGCTTATGGGGTCTATTCTGAACTGTTGGCTGCCTTTTTCTGTATTGTTAAGATCCTCTTAATTCCTATAGGTTTGGGGTTCAATATCTAGAAATTTCTAAGTTGTTTAGACAGGGACTCACTCTGTAGCTATGGTTACTCTGACATTCACGGGGTAGCACAGAGTGGCTATGAATTTGCGGCATTACGTCTGTTTTTGCTGCTCAAGTTCTGGGATTAAGGCAGACATAGGCCCCAGCAGCTGGGTAAATGAGTCTCCATTCACTGCCAGCTCCTCTCATTCATCCCTGTTCTCCTCTCACATTGCCTCTGATTTTGATTTTTGTTTTCAGCCTTTTGTGTTTTCAGCGTATCATCAATGATTTCCTCTGATCTGTTGCCAGCCTTTGGCCATTACCGTCTCCTATTCTAGTGTTCTTTGTGATTTGAAAAATCACAAAATACACTAGTAGCCTGTTAGTAATCCTCTAATGGCCATTCTCTTTTTCCTTAGTGACAAAACCATGACTTTTCACTGGTTCCCATTTTCTGGACTCCTTGTGCCCAGTTTTGGTCACTAACTATTTTCAGAAATGCCACATGGAAGGGTCTGGTGGACTCCTTAAGAGACAGTGGGAGGTGACCTCTTCCTCCACCTCTCCACCATCCTTTCCTCTAGTTTCCTGCTTAGAGTCTGATTGACATTTTGGATTGTCTGAGGCCATGCACAGTTGAAAAATAGATAGATCTCTGGTTTCCCAGAGAACCAGACCCTGACCTTTCATAGTGATATTTAGACCATGTGTCCTTTGAGATAATTCTGTGTAGGGCTTTCTGCCTCTCATGGGCAAGCAGAATCAAGCTAAGATACTGAAGAAATGCAGTGTGAGGGGCAAAAGGAGCCATGAATTAAGGTCCCACATCCCTTATCATGCTCAAGAATTTGGGCACCTTTTAGAAGCTTTCAGATCAATCTCATATGATCCCTGTGGGCTTCACATGAATCACTGGATAAATAATGTGTTTAGCAGTCTCAGAAAGAGTCATCCAGCCCTTCCTTAGCCTAGGGACTTAGAAATCCTTATCCGGGAACATAATCTAGTTAGTACCCCATGTAACTCACACACTGTTTCAGATGGTCTTCTGATATGGAGAAAGAACAAAAGGAAGACACTTCATGGTTCTATGACTCCAACATTCCCCCAAGGGATCCTTCAAGAGTGTTGTCACATGTCCTGGTGTTAGAGGGAACATGCTTTTGTCTGCTGGATGATGGAAGGAATACACACTGCTGAGATGTGGGAAATCCCTCTAAAAGGAAAATGAGTATCAGATGCAGAGTCAGGGATAGGTGGGGGTAGTGCTTCTCTTTGGAGCATGTGTGCATGATGGATTTACCCAAGCATCTTTTTCTCACATGGGTCCACAGGTATGGTTATTCACAAAGTTCGAGGAAACCAGAAATGAGTGCTTTCCTGTTGACATAATGAAATCTGAGTGAAGGTGCTGGGGACAGCAGAGAAGGAGGAGCTGAGGCTTCCCAAGGGTTCCTGGGACAGCAGAGAAGGAGGAGCTGAGGCTTCCCAAGGGTTCCTGGGACAGGAGAGAAGGAGGAGCTGAGGCTTCCCAAGGGTTCCTGGGACAGGAGAGAAGGGGGAGCTGAGGCTTCCCACTCTGGACCTCTGGAGAGTTCACTATGTGGTTGGAGTTTCTTGGGTTGTGGCTGGCATAGGGGAAAAAAAAGGCCAGAGTCTGACACTGGGTCAATTATAGTGCCAATTGAACACTCTTTCCCTGCTACATACGAGAGTGGGACCTGGAGGCTCAGACCTGAACTCCCAGACTAGGGAAGCTGAGGCAGGAGTTCAAGGCCCCATTGGGCTCATTGTATAGAGTTAAAAATCATTTGTGTTGTTGTTGTTTGCTTAGTATGTACACATATACAAGGCGTGATGTTGCATCCTTGATGCCCAACACTGAAATCCAAACCAAACTAAAACCCACTAAAAGCTAAACAAAATGCTTGTAGTACTCATTGTGTTCCATTTCTTTTGAAAGACTCTTGGGGCTGAGAAGAATGAAATGACAAGGCAAGTAGTGCAGGGTCCCTCTCTGTCTCTCTTTGTCTCTGTCTCTCTGTCTCTGTCTCTGTCTCTCTGTCTGTCTGTCTCTCTCTCTCTCTCTCTCTCTCTCTCTCTCTCTCTCTCTCTCTCTCTCGTGTGTGTGTGTGTGTGTGTGTGTGTGTGTGTGTGTGTGTGTGTGTGTGTGATCTCATTGGTAAGGCTCGGAGTCACTAAAAGTATTAGAGAGTCCCCCTCTATGTCCACTTTTTCGGGGTTGCAGTTTTTGAGCCTGTCATTATGGTCACAGGTCCTAAATGCTTTCTGATCATAATCTTTGTTTGACTGTGCCTTAATGACATGAAGTGATAATCAGGCCAAGGTTGTGGGTCCAACTCTTATACTGGCCACTGGGATATGGTTTTCTCAATAGGTCTCACGTCTCACGTTCAACATTTTAAGCCTGTTACAAATGGGTGTTGCCATTGCAATTCCTTGATTATGAAATTTGTGTGTGTGTGTGTGTGTGTGTGTGTGTGTGTGTGTGTGTGCGCATGCAGGCTAGAGGTCAACCTTGGATCCTTGGATGGCATTTCTTAGGTGCTATCTACCTTATTTGTTGAGATGGAATTTCTCACTGGCCTGGAATTTGCCACATAGGCTAGGCTGGCTGGCCAATGATAAATTTAACTTTAAACATTATTGTTAAAAGTGATGCTTTAAAAGTTTATTATATTTTATTTTGCATTGCTAGAAATAGAACACAGGGCCTTGGGCACACTAGGCAAATACTTTACCATGGACCCATCTCTCCAGCTCACTTATTATTGACCTTTTAAATTTGAAGAATTCTTTTTTAATTGAGAAAAGTTCTATCTTTTCTACATAAATAAAACAGTGGACAATTTTAAGAGGCTTTATTTCTATCCTTCTTGTGTGAAAGGGTATGTGTGTTCTAACACACTTTTCTGAAATACTACAGTATTATTTTTGGTTTATGGATGGACTACCCAAAACAAAACAAGGACATAAAGAGATTTACTTAAAGTTCCTCTTGGGGTGAATCAGGCACAGGGTCAGATTTTAGGATCTTTTGGTTGTTCAGTGATGGATTAAATAAGATAAGACACAAAATTCCTCCAGGTGGCCGTATTTGGGACCATTTCCACCACAGCAAGGAGCAGAAGGCAGCATCCTCTGAATCATTCAAATTCGGTCCATGGAGACCCCAAAGCATTTTCTTTCCAATTCGCTGAAGAACATGGGGAGCCTCAGTTTATGTATTTTTCAGCATGTAAAAGAACTACTTACAAGGCTCGCCCTTCCCAGGCATTTCCACTTTCTCTCAGTGTATGGGACCATTTTTCTGCATTATTGTAGTGGATTTTTGTTCTTTTGTTCTTTCTCTTTGGCCATCTCTCTCTCCCGTCTCATCCTGGCTGGAATTTCAAAACTGGGAGTGTTCTAGATATAAAGTTCTCTATGCAAACTCTAATTCTTAGATGAGAAACCAAGCTGAAGAGATGCAGTGCACACACTTTACTTCCTTATGCAGAGCCTCGGCAGCACATCTGTCTTCACGGAGAATGATGCTCCAGTCTTAATGCAGGAGTGGTCCTCTGCCCTTGGCATCCTTCATTAAATTATTAAGGATAATGATAAAATTGGTGTCTTTTCCTTATCTGTCACTGATCATCTTAGGGGGGAAGATCTTGGATATTCATGAGATTAACACTTCCTGTGATTTTTAAGAATGTTACCTGAACTTGATAGGGATGTTTAAGGATCAATAGGGTCTTGGGGTTTGAGCGGCTGACCTGCCCACTTATTGCCATTTCAGACCATTGGAAAAGTGTGATGATTTGAATGAGAAAAATCCCCCATAGGCTTGGGTGTTTGAACACTTAGTCTCCAGTTGGTAGTGCTATTTGGGGAGGCTTAGGAGGTGTGGCCTTGGTAGAGGAAGTACGTCACCTGGGATAGGCTTTGAGAGTTTAAAGCCTCACACCTCTTCCAGTTCGTTTTCTCTGCTTCATGTTTGTGTTTGAATATGTGAACTCTCAGCCTCCTGCTCTAGCAGCCATGCTTGTGGCTTGCTCCCATGCATTCCTGCCGTGATGGACCCTCTGGAACCGTAATCCAAAACATGCTTGCTCCCCTAAGTCCCTTTTGGCTCTGGTATTTTAGCACAGCATCAGAAGAGTGACTAGCACAAAAAGTGTCTGTACTGGAAGCAGAACTTGCGAGAAAGGCTTTCACAGAAATCTGCAGACAGCCTGGACCATGTGATACTAGGACTCTACAGGAAGATTCCTGAATTCCTTGTCTTTCCTAACAAACCATAGTGTTTGGATGTGAGACTGGGGAACCTAGATTTCCTTAAGCTTTAGGTCAGTGGTTCTCAACCTTCCTGATGCTGTGACCCTTTAAAACAGTTCCTCATGTTGTGGTGACCCACAACCATAAAATCATTTCATTGCTACTTCATAACTGTAATTTTATTACTGTTACGAATCATAATATAAATATCTGATATGCAGGATATCTGATATGTGACTCCCAAAGGGGCCATGACCCACAGGTTGAGAACTGTTGCTCTAGGTGATTCTTGTAGCCATTAGAATTCTAAACCCATTGATGCAAATTCACAATACTCACAGTTCCCCATATAATTTCCAGATGCCAGACACTAATGTGCTTCATATTTTATGTACAATGTGTACTGTCATTGATAAGTGAGAAATAATGCTACATAAAGGCTACATATGTTATTCTAGATTCTATATAGATGAGGTCACAAACGGAATCTACAGTTTTTTTCCTACTCATGTATATAACATTGCATCATTAAGAAGCCATGTTTAAGACCATGTAACCAATATAAGGGAGTGTTAAATTGAGTCCAGATATGAGGGAGGATGGAAAAGTTGCCAGTGTGACAAGTGGTTTTACAAAGAGGAAGGACATTATTCAATTTTCCCCAGCTGTATAAGCTGCTCTAAAAATCACTGTGGCTCCCCCACATACAAGCAGACCATCTACAAAAGAACAGTGTCAATTTCAGACCTCAGAGAACACTAAGGAAGAAAATGAGCGAAACAGGACTCTTACTAGGGTATAAGCAGAAGTGAGCCTTGGTTGATCCTGTCTCACACTTCCCATGCTACTGTTACTGGCCTTGCCTTCCACACATGCAGAAACCCTATGCTTTTGAGCTATAAAGCTCATATGGGCCCACTAGACTATGATATTATAGGTCTAGACTCTCAGTCCTGGGGATTAAAGGAGTGTTTGAAGTGCCTGCCATTTCCCCCGGCCCCAGACCTACGTTAGCACTAACCACATAACCTCATGGTAAGGTTTTTAACCATCACTCTGAGATGGGAGTCCAAGTCTGAGCATCAAATTTGCTCCTGGATTTGGGATCTCAGAGAGTGTTTCTGTGGCTTTATTTATTGCTCTCAGTATCATTTGGGGGGAATTCTTAAGTATTGCATGCTAGAGGGGAGGTGTCAAAGGGGCAGTGTGTCCTTCCACTGTTTTCCCCCTGTCCTTCCCTCCATTCCTTTCCTCCTGCTAATCTTCCAAAAACAAGGCATCAGCTGCTGCTTTCCTAGTTAATACATGATCCTAGGTTTAGACAAGGGAAGTGATGTCAAGGCTGTCAGCACGGAATTGTTTCTTTTTAGGAGAATATTCCAGACTCGTTTGTTAGAAATTTAAAAACAAGCAGAACAAGACTGCCTTCTCTATTGTGACACACACATACTTATAGACACACATACATACACACACATACACACACACATACACACATACACACATGTACACACACAGACACACACACACACACACACACACACACACACACACACACACACACACACACACACAATGACCCAGGCTTCTTGGAAAGGGAACAAAAAATAGCAATGCAGACTTAGAAATTCAAACCGATGTTGCCCATTCATTCCGTGAAAACAGTTAGGAAGTCCCCATTTGCAACAACAAGCTGCTACTTCACCCAGCTGTGTAGGGATGTAGATTTTGTTATCTAGGCCTGTCATGCTGAATTCCTTGGTGTCATTATTTGTTCTTACAAACTGGACTCAGCCAGCTCGTGTTCCTCATTATCTGCAGTGAGAGATGGACAGGATCTGTCTCGGGAGGAGAATGGACAGTGGATCACTTTGGAGTACGACATAATACACTTTAGACTTGCCTTCTAGTATTTAGAAATTCCATCTGCTAGAGAAAAGGGTACTGGGTTGGGGTGAGGAGTTCCACGTGCTAGGGATACACTGCCCTTAGTCTGTGGTGTTACCTTTGGGTAACATACCTCTGGTACATTCTTTCCGAGGTTCATTTTATTCCATTATTTCAAGTACATGTCCGCACAGCTGCCACAATACCATTTCCAAAACAAAGCCAGCATTATATAACTCCTTGCTTCAGCAACAACCCACAGCTTACGAATAGTGGCTTTCAGCTCTGCATGTGACCTGAAATCACTGCAAAGCGACTCATCACTTCTGAGTATAGGTTCTGAGCATTCCCTGCTTCCTCAGGGAAGAATCCATTGGACCCCTGCACCCCCCAAACATTGAGACCCCTTCACAATCTGGTTACACTTCTAATCCCAGCTCAGGTTCCTTAGGGGTCCCCATGGTGGCTTACTCGAGCTCTTTCTACCATGATGCCTGCTTAGTTTGGTGAGCCATGGCATACCTCACCACCACTGGGGCCTACCTGGAGCCACAAGACCATGTCAGGGATCTCCAAGAGAGAATGGAAATCTCCTTGCCATGATTCTGCAACAGTGTGTATTCACATTTTTTTTTATTGTAAGTGGTATGGCATTTTATCAAGGATTTCCACTATTAAATTTATTTTAAGACCTCTCCAAGAATAAAGACAGTACATGCTACAGTTCTCTACAGCTTGCCTACTGTATTAGCATCACATTGCTTTAATAGTCACATTATAGATAACATATGAGCCCTTGCTTATTATACTTCTTTTTCATATTTTCCATAATTACCTCATACTTAAAATTTACTGTAGTATGTGTGTACATATGTATGTATGTATGTACGCACATATGTGCAGTACCCACAGGGGGCAGAAGAAGACATTGGATTCTTAGGAGCTGGAGTTACAGGAAGTGATACACTGTCATGTGAGTGCTAAGACCTGAGCTCAGGTCTTTTCCAAGAACAGCAAACTTCTGGTACCATGAAATCTAGTCCTCAAAGGAGGCTTTTAGATCGGTTCCAGCTCACAGGTCTCTGGGCCCTGTGTCTGAAGTGCACGGTGCTTTTAGCAATCAGGACTTGACTTCCACTTGGGGGTGGGTGGGTAAAAAGGTTGATAGCAATACCCTGTGGGTTCGGGAAGTTTCTTGGACAACCCTACCCTCAAAGGAGGGCTTCTCAAGTTTGGTAGTGGACTTTTTGTTAGATGGTCTTTGGCTCTTTGGGGGAGCATTGTCAGCCCAGATGGGAACATTTCATTTAAACTTTATGTGTGCACTTATATGCAAACTTATGTGTACTGTAGGATTTTAGACTAATTAACAGACAGTTAACAGTATGATTCCTTATGATTTTTTTCAGATATTCATAGTTCCTGTTTAACATTTCAGACATATTCAAGATGCCAGTTGTTCTCTAAATTTCGATATGTCCCCCCCAAAAAAGTAATTTTTTTTCTTCAAAAACCTTGAAACTGCAAAATTGGCTTCCTCTTTTATCCAAGATCTATTTGGGGAAGTGTCTCATCAGCTCCTTTTGAACACTGACCATTTTCCTGTGGTAACATGAAATACACAGAGCACACATCTTAGTAGCAGGGAATGCTGAAGGAAGTCTAGCCCCAGACAGGGCTGATAGGGGCGGCTGATGTGGGTGAAGTGCTTGATAAGCAGTCTGGAGAGTCCTCGGAGAAGTGGGCTAAGAACTGGGCCAAAGATGGAGAGAGGAAGTGAGGAGAGAGCTGAGAGCAGACAGCAGGGGTTAGCTGAGGGACAGCCTTGGCTCTCTTCAGCACAGATAGTGACTGGTAGGTGCATTCTTCCCCCATGACGACCTTCTCCAGGCTCAGAGCAGCTCAGTGCCATGGGGACATCAAGAGTCTTTCGCTGACATCTTTCATCACCACAGCCAGGGCGACAAAGCAAGGTGCATATGCCGTCGGGGCCGAAGAGACCTGATGGCCTCCCCTTATCCTGCTCCCTATCTGTGAGGGATCTCTTTATAAGAAACATGAAAGGTGCTCCCCCTGGGTGATGAAATGCGGAAGAGCAGGATAATACATTTGGTTCTCTGTCATATGAATTGTTCAAGCCACACTTGGTGCCTTTACCAAAAACTCCCTTTGGCAACGATGGCCTTCATATTCGGATTCTGTATTTGTCTCTCTTCTCTCCCTCTTTTGGACACAGCCTAAGCATTGCTTGTGTACAACTTTATGGGTGAACCTTCAAAGTGATGAACAGTAGCTTGAAGGAAGCCTGGGAGGAACAGAACGTGGGGGTAGCCTGTACCTTTCTTCACGCTCTGTGTCTGAATTAAGTTTTCCTTTCTTTCATCTGGGGTAGGTGTTTTTGGATCTAGGGCTGAGGGGAGCATGCCTGCCCACCTCTTTCCTGCTTTTTTCATTTCAGCTTTGATAAGGCTCTTAAGGAGTTTTGGATGAGGTAGTCGCTGTCCTTTTGCCCTGGGTGGAGGGCTGTGGAAGTGCACTTCCTGGTTTATCTGCTCTGTGCTAGCATTTCTGTGCCACAGACTCACGGCAGGACATCACATGATGGCTGGCAGCCCACACCAGACAGACTGAAGTTCAGTAGGAAGGTCATGCCCTTTGATCTGGAACATTCCAGGGACTGTATGAATTTTGAGGCAAACAGGAGAAGTTTGAGGAAGTCTGTTACTGGGGTGATCCCCTTTTTGAATATTTTCCCAGAAACAAAACTTCTGTCTTTGCTCCTCGGATAATCTATTTCTACTCTCAGTACATAAACCTTTCTGGAAATGATTGTCTAGACTTACTCACCCTGAGGCAATCTTTCTTTGCTGTAGTAGACGATGCTAGTTGTCTCCTGATACCAGTCCTCCAAGTACCAGAGAACACTGGAATCCTGCTGGGTCCATGCTGCCCAGAATGGCAGACTCTGTGTACGAGTTCATCTTGTGGCTACACATGCCCAGATCACCAAGTTGTAGCCTTTGCTGCCTCTTCCATTTGCCTACCCTTCCGCCCAACTGAGTTGAGTGCAGATGTTCTAAGGCCATTTGATCAAACTTTAAGTCTAATTACTTTTTTAGTCTTCAACTGCATCAAAGACCCCAGAAAGGCTAAATGCTATCGAGTAACAGGGATCGCTTCCTGGACAGTAACCTAAAGTTATTCTGTAATGTTGGAGCATCCATCTTTGGCCTACAGGCCTAGAATATATGACATTTTTGATGAGCAGGGATTTTTGAAGGACTATCCTACCTTGTCTTGGCAAAGTTTGGCAGTCACTTTTTTTTTGCATCCTTTTGGTCCAGTTTGGGTAGCAAATTGTCAGCAATTGAGGCAAGGGCAGTTTCTTTGCCCAAATGGCTAGCATTTGCCATTAAAAAAACAAACTCCATACAGAGCTCCTTCGATCACCATTATCCTCTATTGAAGTAAGTTGCTGTTGTGAGGAGCAGATGTGTCTCACTGTCATGAAAAGCTTTATGTTATTAAAAACATTTTAAATGCCATATTCTGAATGTCTTTGAAGTGTTTGAAGACTATATATCTATCTAAATATATGTGTATGGCCTTGAAAACATACTTAACATGACTACAAGTTTGAGTATAATAGGTGACTAACCTGCAATTTTTTGTTATCCTAAACAGTTTGTAATAATAACTTTCAAGGACTAGAAATTTACGTTACATTGTTAAATGAGTTACATAGATACAATAACTTAAACAAGAGTAGGAACATATGTACAATATGTTCTAACAAAAGTAACTTTAAATATGTATCAATATACAAAATTATCTTAAACAAGAGTAGAAACCTATACCCAGTATAATAAGAATAACCTCAAACTTCTAGCAATATACAAAAATCCATAAAAATTTAAAAGATTAAGACTAGGAGTTGCTTTTTTGGTTTTAAAGTATATAATAATCTATATAATAATTACCCTTTTGTCCTGTCATTTCTATATCCCTCCTTTTTATTTTCAGAACAAGATCCCTGAATCTAATCTCCTTTATTCATCTTTTTTCCTGACCATTACCAATAACAACTTGTAACCAAGCCCGTTAAATGATGACAAGTAGCCATAGCCCACTTTAGTGTTTGTTTACAACTAAAAACCACCCACCCTACCTCTTAGTAATATGGGCACCATGTTCTTAAAATTACTTTCTGTTATCTGGGGGTAATGACATCTTTAGGGGATCGTGAGAAAACTGGGATAATTGTCAAGTCCTGGGAGAGCTAGCTGTATCATTTGTTGTCCAGTCTCTATGAAATTGGAAAGAGCAGAGCTTATCTCAAGTCCTGCTAGAGTAGTCTGCGAAGCTGGATCATCTCAGCTAGCCACCTTGAAATTGTCCTGAGCAGTTTGTAGTCCAAAGCCGATCTTTGGGTGGTGTGTGTCAGCTTAGTGGCATTACCACAACCCAGGTGGAATCTTCAATGTGGGGCTCTGTTCTCTTTTTGGGGACTTCAAAGGTTGCTGCTAGGAATGGTCACAGTTCACTGCAGAAAACTTAAGCATTTAAAAATGTCATATGCAGAAGATCTCAAAGAGGCTAAAGGAACATAATTTGTTAAGTTTATCCAGAGTACAAAAATTTAATTCCTAGTTACCTGGTAGAGACTCAAACCCGAAATCATGTACAGGAAGCTAGATGAAGCCTTTTTCTTTTTATCTTTTCTTTCTTTCTTTTTATTTTTTTCAAGACAGGGTTTCTCTGTGTAGTTTTGGTGCCTGTTTTGGATCTCGCTCTGCAGACCAGGCTGGACTTGAACTTACAGAGATCCACCTGGCTCTGCCTCTCGAGTGCTGGGATTAAAGGCATGTACCACCAACCGCCCGGTGAAGTCTTTTTCTAGAATTAGTTAGTACTCTATATGACCATTAACATCATGGCAGAAAGTTTAATATATATTTGTATATATATAAATTTTGAGATAATATTTATACCTTAAGAAAAGTTTTAAAGAGTCAAAATAAAATCAAAGAATTATGAGAGTAGTGACAATAGAATAAATAGTCCCTTAATTTTGGTTTTTCTTCTGTCCCATATCAGGTGGCTCTTCTGACATGAGACAAAGATTTTGGATTTCCTTTAACAAGCATGTTTGAGTTTAGAGAAGGAGACAACCATGTTCCAACTTCAAAGACAGCTTTAATTTTTAATTGAACTATTGCTATAAAAAGACCATTTGCCTTATATATCTGTAATACATAAACTTTTAAAGGTAACATACATACTTGCATTAATATAAGTATAGACTGTTCATTGTATGTAAGTCAGCCAAAGATGTTTTTTTGTTTTGCAGTTTTTCTAGGCTTATTTCTTTGTTTCCAGAATTTTCAGGGGGTCTTCCTCAATCAAACTTGATCCATATCAACCTAGAATGAATCCATAGCCTCTCATTTCTTGTGGAAATAAAAGCATAACTTCTCCCCCAAAGCAACAAACCTTTTGATTTCCATTTTGAAGTCAAGATATCTTTTATTTTTTTTTAGTTTTTGGTTTTTTTTTTTGAGACAGGGTCTCTCTGTGTAGCTTTGGAGTCTGTCCTAGAACTTGCTTTGGAGACCAGGCTGGCCTTAAACTCACAGAGATCCACCTGCCTCTGCTTCATTAATGCTGGGATTAAAGACATGTGCCACCATTGCCCAGCTTGAAGTCAAGACATTTTAAAAATATATAGGTTAGTTTAATCTAGTAGCTTTCATAATAAAATGTCTCTTAGCAGCTATCACTCCTTCATTAGCAGTCAAAAAATTCAAAGACAACACAATAACATATAGGATCCAGACTCTGTGTATTTCCCATCTTTATTCCACAGCAACTTGGCATATTTGCCATAAAAGAGCAGATTGTAAGGATTTTTGGCTCACATGGCTAGCATGTGGCCTAGCATATCTTTGTTGGTAACTCTCATCTTTGCCTTTGCAGTAAAAGAGGCCATAGGCAGTTCATAAACAAATGGCTGTGGCTGAACTCCAGGGAAATTTATTTACAAAATTAATGTGGAAGATTGCATTTGGCCTGTGGACTATAGCTTGTTAACACCTGACATAGATTCCATTCTAGTTTGGTTTCTCTTGCTGTGATAAAGACCATGACCAGAGAAGCAACTTGGAGGAAAAGGTTTGTTTCATCTTACAGCTTATTCTGTCATGAAGGGAAGTCAGGGCAGCAACTAAAGGCAGGAACTATAGCAGAGACCATGAAAGAGATCTGCATGAAGGCTGACTCCTCCTGGCTTGCTTATCTTGCTTTCTTATACAACCCAGGACCATGTGCCCAGGGGTGGTCTTGTCCACAGTGGACTGGGATCTCCCACATTAATCATGTGCACAGACTTGCCTATAGGCCAATCCGGTGGAGGCATTTTGTCAGTTGAGGGTCCCTCTTCCCAAGTGACTCTTGCTTATATCAAGTTCATGAAAACCTAATCCCTGGCCCCTAACAGACCCCTGCTTTAGACGAATGCAAGGTCATTTGAAAGGCAGTTGTTTTGTTTTGCATTCTGTTTACCTTGAGTCAGAAGTGTTTGGGTATTTGTATCAATAATAATAATAATAATAATCTTATTTGAAATATATTAGCATTTTAGTGAGCTATTTGCTTTGACAGGGACTATCTCACCAGTTGCCTGACAGAATCACTTCCTACTGCAAGAGTCAGAGGTGACCCCTTCAGACTGATAGACTGGCCAAGAAGGGTAGAAGTTGGACTGACAGGTATTTTGGGACTATTTTGTAGGAAATTAGGCATACTCATGAACACAAAGCCAAATGAGAGTGTGCTTCCTTCCTTTCTTTTCTTTTCCTTCCTCCCTCTCTTTTCTTTTCTTCCTTTCTTCCTTCCCCCTTCCTTCCAGATCTGACTTTTTATTTTTAGTATTACCTCTAGTAGCTATGAGAAGGAGAAAGAGGATAGAAAGGTTTCAAAGACTTGTGTGTTTTCATAGTAAAGAGTGTAATACACCTTCCAAAGTGGGAATGCAAGGATTTCTCTTCTCCCCAGTCTATTTTTAAAAACATTTTCCCACAGGCCAGAGATAATTGGGGCATTCATCTTTGCTTTTCCTCATGTTTGGGAAATCCTGATAGAAAGGGGGCTGATCCATTGAGAATTTAGCAAAACCAGAGAGCCATGTCCTAACATTGGGGGATTCATGGGCCTGCTTCTCTCTCTCTCTCTCTCTCTCTCTCTCTCTCTCTCTCTCTCTCTCTCTCTCTCTCTCTCTCTCTCTCTTTCTCTCTTATATGTGGTCTCAAGTCTGTCAGTGGGTACTGACAGTGAGTACTGTCTCTGAGGTCCTAAAGGAACCAGGCTCACTCCATTAAACTTCCACTTCAGACCTGGGGCAAACAGCCTGTGTGGATACAAGATAACCCCTCTGCAAACAGAGCAGGCTTTAAAGGGAAGCACAGTAAATATTCAGGGTGCTTTTCTTCCCGCCTTCCCTTTCTTAAGCCATATATGGTAGAGGGACCAGAAGAAGTAGCCTTGACTCTTTAAACAAAAGGCATTCTTTGATGTAGGAGACCGCACTAGCTTTTTGCAGCCTGTGGTAGGAGGGAGTCAAGGAAAGGGGAACTAAAGTTCATAGAGGAAGCTGCAGTCTTTAGGGCAAGCTGAGATGTGACCTTCAGAGCTTGCCAAATCCACGAGGGAACACAAATTGCCTTTGGACAGCTTCTCAATGGCTCCTCTGTGGTCCAGAGTCCCAGGCCCTGGTGGGATGCTCTCTGATGTGATCTGGAGGGTGAGCCTACCCTTGTGCATGTGGGAGGCTAACCAGTGGTATGGATCTTGTGAGGACCTGGAGAATGGAAGCATACATATAAATCTCCTGGCTTTGTTGCCTTGACCATATCTGCTTTCCTCTAAAGCATTTACCCAGCTCTAATTGGCCTTTTACCATAAAACGGAAGGGTGGCATTTGTTAAATTTCAGCTCCTATGGAACTTACTTGGGTTTCCATCATAAGCTCGAAGCTGAGCCCTGCTGATATTTCTCAACATGTGTCTTGCTGACCCCTCAGCCCTGAAATGGCTGTTTTTTTTTCTCTGACCCAAGCTCTTGTTTATTTAATCCTCTTAAAGGCTGGAAATGTTGCCAAACTGTGGTTTTTGTTTGATTTTATGTTTTTATTCTCCCACGGACAGAAGTAAGATCAATCTTAAAAGGACCCGTGTTTATGGTTGTTGTCTAGTCAGGGTGTCTACTTCTCAGGCATTGACCCAAGACTGTTGTGTTTGGGTTCCACAAGAATGACTCCTAGACCATGCTCTGATTCACTACCCAAAGGTAGTTCTGGTATTTCAGTGAGTTCACATTAAAATATGAATTTCAAAAATTTCTGAAATGACCAAAGACTATTTTTGCTTTCAAACTAGAAATACATAGTACCAGGGAACTGAGATCAGGCTATGTCCTGCTTTAAGTTACTCCATATCATGTAAAGTAGTGAAGTTTTTGGACTGTATCTTGCCTTTAGATAGTTTATCTTACAAACAGCATTTGACTCCATTTTGAGAACATAGGATGACTCTGTACCTGGGGAGACATATAAAAAAATTCATCTGTTGAGCACCACCTACACATAACTTACTCTGAAGAATAGAATGGCACCACCCTATAAATTGATCAATGTTAATTGTTGCTGTGGGGCACATGGTTATAGTAATAACCATGTCAGAAAAACCAGGCCCAAGAACTTACTGGACTCTCCAGGCTGAGGAAAGGATGAAATTCACTCATGTGAACCACATTAAGAGGAAGACACTTATGTGATAGGAATGGCCCCACTGACCTATCACCTGACATGTCTGTAAAGGTACCAACAATCAGAACTCTAGGGACTTCAGCTCAGCTTGGTCCACACTGCTAATGTGGCCCTATTAGAACTGCCATCTACCTGTCCATCCGTTCCTCTGAAACTGGTCCTGCAGCCTGACTTATGTCATCATAATTGTCACTGTCATCATCATCATCATCATCCTCATCCTCATCATCATCAGAACTCCAGCCTGGTTTGCAATCTTATTTTCAAAGAGACTATCTTTGAATCCCACTTAGTTGCACAGTTTCAGCTCCTCAGGCCTCTGTGAAACTTCTTGAAGTCTGCTGCAGCTTCTAACCCTTTGCAGCCACTTCGTAAGCTACATATATGCCTATATAGATATACTGACTGTGCAATGTGTGATCTGAGAGTTAATATTAGCAATTAAGATCGGAATAAAAGAACCTGGGTTTGTCTTCACCAGTTATCAAAGAAAGTGGCATGATCTGGAAAATTGTTGCCAAGGAAACAATCCTATCTTGTGAATTGATTGTTACAAAACTAAACAAAATAAAACAAAACAAACTAACAGTGTGCAAAACCACAAAAGTATTTATGTTTTTAACAGTGTGCTCAAAACAGACTACCAAGTTTTTTCTTCTTTGCTCATAAAGGCAGCAGTAGAATGAGGTTCAAAAGAGTCTATGCATCAAATGGCATTGGCACCAGGCTCCTCATTAGAGTTTTGGGGGCAGCTGTGATGTTGGGAGCCACTTGCCCATCCTAAACTGTCACAATCCATCTTCTGGGTAATTTTCCCACTGTGTTGTTCCTCTTGTAACCAGAAACCCTGTGGACATTTTCATGCAACATGTAGTATTTTGATCTCCAACTATACGTTGGGTGTAGTGTTAGGGGGTGGCTACCTAAAGATGTACAGGCCCAAACAACTGTGCCATTGAGAGGTTGAAAATCTAGCCAGGAAAACAACATTATTTGTCTAATATAACCATGTACATTACTTTTGTAATAATTCTACGTAGAAATTGCAATTAAGTCCATTATAAGATAATTTAGAAAACACTCAACAGCTAATGACCCTGGGTAGTCATTCTCCAAATAACCATGTATACATCATCCTTTAATTATAATGCTGTGATAACCTACTGGCACAGTGGTGAGATTACACACTGGCAGTCTACCGAAGCTGGCAGCTAGGGAAAGTTTTCCCAAGGAAGTGGGCTTTAGAATACAATTGCAGAATGAGGAAGAGTTGGCCACAGGAAGAGGAAGTACAATGCCATGCAGGCCAAGGCAACAGAGTGGGCAAAGATCCTTGGGGCCTTGGGGACCAAGTTTCAATGTGGATTTGAAAGCCCCAGCAAGGGTCCACTAAATTTTCTCCTTCGACTTTCCAAACCAAGAGGCTACTGTGTGTTCAGTTTCCCCCACACACTTATTTCTAGATCCCCTGTCCCCTTTTCTGTCTTCCCTACCCTCAGTTCTCTGTTCATACTAGTAAGCCACATAAAAGTCTGTGTGTTTATCAGCTTCTTCAGCAGAATCATGTGTCTAGACAAAAGACTGGTTAGTCTTTGGGAAAGTAAATGTTTCAGGTCTGACTCAACCAGACCGAGAGCCAAGAAAGAGAAGATAAGGCTGATGGGAAAGATCTCCTTAATGAATGGTAATAAAACAGAACCCAAAGGTGAAGGCAAGTAATAGCCTTGGCGTTTCCTGAGGCTGCAGCCCCAGACAGGCTCTTGAAAACTTCTGAGGATTAAGATGCAGGGAGGTTATTTCATTTCCTCTTTGCCTTTGTGTGTAACACTTTCCTTTTTTCCCTCTGATCTCTCTTCCCGACACCTCAGGCTCTGGGCAGTCACCCTCTAGTTTTCCAGTGTAAATATTGTCCCTTTTAGATGGGATAAAATGTCCATATTACACAGCACCTAGGATGGAGATTACTAAAGACATCTTTCCTGTTATCTTTAATAAAAACAAATGAATCCCTTTTGAACTAGGTGTGTTTATTTACAAGATGATTGGAAAGCAGCACATACAATGTAAACTAAGTGCTGATAGTTCCAACAGCAGGTTACAAATCATGTGGGAAGGTGGACATTGAGAGAAAAAGCTACCTACTCTTCACAGTCATCTCCAGGCGGCATGTTATCAGTGGTGGAGGAATTTACAATTTAAGTGTGTATAAGAGACCTCATCCTAGGGCCACCAATGTAGGAATAATCTTCCAGAAATAGGGTATAGAAGTAAGGTTTAAGAGAGTAGCCAAGAGATTTGGATTTGTGTGTGTGTGTGTGTGTGTGTGTGTGTGTAAATGCTTATGTGAGTATCTGTGAAGGTGTATGTGTGGAAAGACACATTGTTTTCATTGAGTATCCAGGAGGATCTCTTGGGTACCATAAAGCATCTCCTCATTGTTATCCATCACCTGGGAAGCTGAAGGATTCAGGGTGAGAGGATACAGGTACCTTAGAGAGAACACGAGAGTATAGAATAGAGGAGT
This sequence comes from Peromyscus maniculatus bairdii, assembly GCF_049852395.1. Lineage (NCBI taxonomy): Eukaryota > Metazoa > Chordata > Mammalia > Rodentia > Cricetidae > Peromyscus > Peromyscus maniculatus. The sequence goes on along the minus strand of NC_134855.1, from coordinate 95,556,412 downwards.
GCCCTGAAAGGCTGGGTTCCAATTCTAGGAGTTAGTGCCACTATTTTCTAACACCTCATCTGTGACTGGAAGCATTTTTGAATGTTAAAAGATGTGCTGAAGTTGAGCAATTAAGACTGCAAAATCTCTTGCACGAAATTTTGACACCATGTCTTTCTCTTCTCTTTCTTTTGCTTCCTTTGCTATTTGGAAGTTGAAGCGGAACAAGATGGATTTTGCAGTTTGACTCAGGTTCATGTTTGAGCTCAGCTGTTTGTGGTCTGAACTTCAGTTTTCCTATTGGTCAAGTGAAGCCAGGAGCACTTAGCTTGTAGACTTTTTCTGAGCATTACTTACTGAATAACTGCACCCAACACTCTGCCAGTCAGCACTGAAATGTTGGCAAGCATACCCTTGTGCATAGGCCCTCTTATAGTGGGACTGCTTAATTATATGACCATTGAATTATTTGTCTATAATTTGATTCCAGATTAGATGGTAAACTCCAGAAATGCCATTCCACCATCTTCAGGATCAAGCATAGTAGTGCCTGGAATATGATAACTACAAACAAACCCTTGCACAATATAGAATATTTCTCAAGTAAGTAATAAACTTGTATTATTTATTTACTTGATATTAAAGCAGAAATCCAGAAGTATTAAGGAAGCTTCAAGAAAATTTGGTCTGTGTGGTCAAAGCCACAAAGGTCTCAGGGAAGATGGCAGTCTAGGGATCTCATTGGTGACTGCCCCACCTGGATATCTATGGGTAGGGTATGCTGTAGGGACATGAAGCACATAGCACCACCCAGCTTCTCCCTTTCAAATCTTTCAAATCCGTGGACTCTGAGCTTCTCTTGGATTCTGGCTCAGTAAACCAAGGGGTCTAAAAGCACAGAGGAACTCCTCTGAAGCACTAACTCTCCTGGGTCACCTGTGTCTACTTGCTTCACACGTGGGATTGGAGATCAAACTTTGGTCTGGTCTGGTTTAGAATTCCAAGGGCATCCTTTACATTCTCAGCCAGTGTGGTGAGGACCAGGGGGCTCCTTTAGTGGACCACAGCTACCTTCTCGGTACTGTGTGAGGACAGAAAGAGCTTGACATTCCCAAACTGGTGTTTTCGAACTGCTGCAGGCACCCTTCATTGCCCGAACTGCTGCTTACTTGGGAAGCTCGAGATCTTGGGTCCATCTCTGACTTTAAGCAGACAATTCATAGCTCACCGTTTGTCAGAAAAATATACCAGAGATCCTGGTACCTGAAATCAGTTTGAAAAGAGGAGGCTCATCTTTTTGTTATGAGACTGGTACACCTAGAAGTGAACAAGAGATACAGTGCTTATATGCACCTTCTTAGTTTTTGGTTGGGAACTCCCTTTGGCTAAAATCAGAAATGGGCTGTGATTCTGGCACTGTTGGTTCAGCACAGAGCCTTAACATGAGGAAACTAAGGGGGTGCCCCAGTATCTATGAAAAGGCCCTGAAAACTCTAAATATTTATTACACAACCCAAGTTGGAGAAGAAACGTCAGTGGAGCAGAACATGAGGACTCACTTCCTATGAATCCTACATCGGGTTCAGTGTCTTTGTCAAATGTGATGGCGCTGTGAAGAGTCACGATGACACGTGTGGCAGGCTTTCTTAGTTGCTAGGACACAGCTGGGGTGTGACTAACCACAGGAAAGCTGGGGTGAGATCAATCCCTCCCCTCCTATGTGTCTTGTTCCATGATTCAGGGTGGTCCCGAGCTTAGATCCAGAGAGCCAGATCTATGCAGGTTCCCTGTTGCCAAGTGACAAGACTCGTTTGGCACCAACTATGGGCAGTAACCAGAGTGGGCAAAGCAGAACAATGTAGCCCCAAGGACTGGAGGCAGCCTCTGCAGCCGCATGCTTGCAGCCTCATGCTCGACCTTTGTTGCTGAGGATCCAGAGAGGCATGTGGCTGACAGATGCTCTTTGCAGTTAGCACTGAACAAACACAAAGAGACAGAATGTTGTGTAGAACAGTCAGGGACAGAACGAGTAATAAATCCAAACAGCAGGAACTACCTTGCCTCCGCCGTTTACACGTTGCTTTGTGTCTGTGGTTTACTTCTGAAGTCAACTTCCTCCTAAGGGCTGACTGGTGTTAAGAAATCAGTCAGTCAGTTCTGGGGTCACTTTAACCTTGTGAGCTTCGATTTGAGCAGCATCCATGCTAGGCTCTGGACCAGTTACTAGAGAGAATGGTCACACCATTTCTTAGGTGTTAGCTCCTAGGTGGTGAGAGCCATATGCATCCATTTCGAATATCCCCTCCACCCACTTCTCCTCCTCTCTCCTTCCCTCCCCTTTCTCTCTCTCTCTTTCTCCTTCCCTCCCCCTCTCTCCCTCCCTCTCTCCCTCTTACCCACTCCTTAGTACTTAGGTGTTTTAGGTGAGTCGTAGATGCTTGCTGAACTGAAGAGGAAAGCTATTGCTCTTGCTGTTTTGAGTTCTCTTCTGCCACTGTTGCTAGAGCGCTATGTTCTTATTTGTGCAGGATTCTGCTCTCCTCCTAAATATTAGTGCATCGAGAAGACTTTCTGTGTAGGTTGGTCCCAGGCTTGGTGTTAGGGAGTGAATTAGTGAGAGGAACCATGATGTGAATACAGAGCGCCTACCGTGACCAGGGGGGAACAGGCGAGAGTCCTGTGCTGTTAAAGTCCTGTGTGGCTCCTCTCAGAGTCGAGCAGCAGCTGGTCCCATCAGCAGACCCTTTGGCCATCCCCCTTCGGGGGCTCTACAAATTCCAGGATTCATTCATTTGCAAAAAAAAAAAAAAAAGAAAAAAGAAAAAAAAAAGAAAAAGAAAACTTGCTTGAAAATAATGGTGATATTTTGTCACATAATTGTTGAGACTATCATCTTCAACTCAATATTCCAACTCCTGGTGTGACATTTTGCTTTGCTTTTCCTCATGGTGACCTCTTGTGAACAACTTTGATGACTTAGAGTTGTTCAGCCAATGTCTTCTTGTGTGTCTGTTAGGCAAGGTGAATGCTAGGTAAATGTGGGACTAGTGTTGGGAGAAGGTGTATTGAGTGAAAAGAGGAAATTAACGGCCTGCTTTTCATTTCCAGTAGGAATTGCTGTAACCTGGCAGAGTCACCAGGGTGCCCTGGTGCTGGCATCGTCCAGCTGTGGAGTCCTGAGCCATAGACTCGAACTGTGCCGGGCTGGCAAGAGCCACAGTGACAGAACCACATACCTGCTTATAGAAACAGCACACTGGGGAAGCAGAGGCAGGCTGGCTTCTGCAAATTCCAGGACAACCAGGGCTACATAGAGAGATCCTGTCTCAAACAGCAGCAGCAGCAGCAGCAGTAGCAGCAATAACAACAACAACAGCAACCACTCCACAAAAAAGAAACCCTCAAACAAAAACAAACAATGAAACAACAGGTGAAGATTTGAGTCCATGCACCTCTTTTGTCTTGTTAGACTTAGAGAACAGAAAGTCTCCTAGGATGTAGAGTGTCATAATCCCGCATTTACCGACTCCCCACCACTCTGTGCTTGAGAGTCATTTACAATGTGCTGCCAATATGGCCATCAGGACTCATCGGTGCTTCAGATTTCCAAAGGTTAGGCATCCACCCTGTGATCTATGCCTCCACACTCCTTCTGTCTTCCTTCTTCTATTTGATGGAAGCACAGGTGAGAGAGACCTAGGACAGACAGCTCCCTCTTGTCTGGACTTCACCTTCCACACCTAGAAAGAGGGATAGGGCAGAGCTCCCTCACTAAGACTTTTAGTTTACAGTGAGTTTACAAGGACTGCCTTCCACTGCTGCAGCCTGTCCAGTTTGACTATTTGAGACTGTTGCCGAGAACCATCCATATTCTAAAAACTTCTGTGCCAATGGAGAAGTGTCCACCAGGGAATCTGGGGTCAGGAGTGGATGGTGGCCCCAGTCTTCCTTGTACAGGACAATCAAGTGCACATCCCACTTCTGCAGTGACACCTAGACTCTCCAAGAGAGGGACAAGGTGCCTCATCACGGAACTGTCAGCAGTGGGATGAGGCCTCTCTCCGAAAGCAGCCCAGCTGTCTCAGTTCTCCAAAGCTTGGCATTGGATCTCACACTTCTCTTTGTTCCACTAGAACACCTGGCAGAGATACAGCTAATGATGCTCCTTTTTGGAGTTTATTAATTCCATAAGCCTCTATTTGTGAATGGCTACAATAAAGAGCAAACATAAAAGTGAGAATCGACAGATGGGGCATCGCTCCTTTGATGTTACCCTCAGATTACACAGACAAAATCCTGGGAACAGCTTTCCAAATTAGGCCAGCCAGGCCTGGTGGGACACAGAGCTTGGGCCTTTGGGGGGCAGAGCAAGGCCTGCTTTACAGGCTCCTGCCAAGGCTGAGCTCAGACCCAGCCTCTGGGGACTTGTTGGAAGAAAAATCAGATTTAATCATATCTTGAATATAAAATTGGGGTCTGTTTTAGACTCTCCTGAATATCAAGATAGATTTCTTGAGGGTATATGAGAGTAACTTTATACAGAGATAGGAAACTATGTAATTCTAACACAGATGTGAGTACAGGCATGTGTGCATGCGCATGCGCGCGCGCGCATGCGCACACACACACACACACACACACACAGAGAGAGAGAGAGAGAGAGAGAGAGAGAGAGAGAGAGAGTGAGAGAGAGAGGGAGAGAGAGAGAGAAGACAGAGAGAGAGAGAGAGAGAGAGAGAGAGAGAGAGAGAGAGAGAGAGAGAGAGAGAAGACAGAGAGAGTAAAGACACAGAGACAAAGACAGACAGATAGATAGATGCATGCATGCACGCACGTGTACACACGGCCTGGAAACAATATTACGGATGGTAGAGGAAACTTTCTGTGTCATCTTTGGGGTGTGGTTTGCTTCCACATCTGGAGGATTTTATCTCCTGTAAAGAATTCTTGGGACTACTAATGGGGATCACTTGGTAGACGGCTTTACTAGCATGTATGAAGTCCTGTGTCTGGTCCCCAGTACCGTATAAACCAGTGTGGCCTTGCACATCTGTAGTCCCAGAACTTAGGGGCAGAAGCTAAGAGGGTCAGAAGCTTAAGGTCATCCTACATAGCAAGTTCAAGGCCAGCCTTGGCTACATGAGACCCTGTTTCAAATGAAAAAAATATTTTTAAGCTCTCTGGAAAAGAACCCTGCATGTTTCTGAGCCGTATCCTTCCTGCTCAGGGGGTAGACTGCTTGAGGATCTCCATTCTGTTTTCAACAAACATACTATGCTGTAAAACTAAAACTTTATAAAGAAAGAAAAGATGCTCCAGGGCTGGTGAGATGACTTAGTGGGTAAAGGTACTTCCTACCCAGTCTAATGACCTGGGACCCACATGGTGGAGAGAGGGAACCTGTTCCCAAAGTCATCCTCTAACCTCCACACATATGCCGTGGCACACATGTCCCCTCATAAAAACATACAATACATGAATCGAGTTAAGAAAAAACGGCTCAGTAATATTTGTTGGTTAATGTATAATAGATTCACTGTTCTGCAGTCCCAAACCAGTCCAGGTAGATGCCAGTGCGTGACATCTGGTGTCAGTCAGATCCTCCAGGAGGAAGATGCTGAGATGGAGGTGAGGCAGGAATAACGACCACAGAGAAGAGACAAGGTTGGGTGAGGACTGACTCTAGGGATGCACACAGCTTCTTAATCTGCAAAAGATAAACTGGAGAGGGAGAAACAGTGTTCAGGCAGGAGAGTCCAACTACTGTGTAGGCCTAGCATGGTACCAGGAAAGCCAAAAGTGAGCCTTTAGCGTGGAGGCTGATGCAAACCCCACAGGTGCCAAGGCTGGAGAATCAGCTAGCTACACTTCTACAGCTGACTGCCAAGTTTCCTTTTCTTTTCATTGTGAAGGGAAATCCACACAGCACACCCCCACTGCCACACAGCTTCCTCTCCTGTCTTCTTACCAGTTTACCCCATTCTACCTGACCATACCAAATCTAACCAACTGCCATGCCAAGGTAGTTTTACTGGAGACATTTTGCTCTGATGGGTTGACCCTGCTTATCCTCAATACTAGCCTAAGGGACCATTCTCTCTGTCCTAGACTGACGGTTGATTTTGTGTATCTGCGACCAGTGCAGACACACAGAACCACATGCTGCACAGGGACACTTGGGTTGAATGCTCTGCTTGAGCTGTCTTGAATTTCTTAGTGATTTTTGTCTTACAATATACATCTTGTAAGTAGAGTCTGATGGATTGGACTATAGAGTCTTGACCCATATACCATCTCATCCAGTAGCTCCCTCTCCACCAGCTTGGATGATTCTTAGCTGGACACTCTCCTGTTTTCTAGTGCCCCAGCCTGTACCTAACCTCCTCTTCCTCATTATATGAACATGCCCTCCATCTACCTACAATGGGAAGCTGATTCAGACATAAGGAAGGAAGGGGTTGGTGTGGTGTCTTGGGACAAGGATGTTCTGAACTAGAAAGGTCAAAGTGCATTTGGCAGGTGATTCCATGAGCCTCTTGCCCATCCCAGACCCAGGTATCTCAACTGTCTCCCTCATAGTCTCAGAGTCATTGGCAGGATAGTGCTCCAACTGTCCCTAGTGAAATCCACTTATCACTCTTCCTCTGTTGAGGTCTTCTCCCCACTCTCTCATTTTTCTCATCCCTGATTGAGCTCTCTGAAATCACTTTTAAATTAGATGGCTTGAACCCAGTCTTTTTCTCAGAGTTGGCAGCCAGGGACCTCAAAAGAAGCCTGGCCCCATATGTCTTCTTTTTGTCTACTCTTACTGTCCTTCTGAGGTTGCTGTCTGTGTAGGGCTCCTTCCCAGCATGACCTCTGCACACACTGGCCTTCCTTTCTAGAATGCCTCCAATATGGCTCTTCAGTCCAGCTCTGTATTCCAGATGACCTCCTATTTGTCCTTCAGATCCTATCAGAAATCACCGTCAGAGGACTCCTTCTTGGCTCTCGTCACAGGAGGCCACCGTCTTCATTACAGGTCCTCAGCACCTCTGACAGCTTCGCTTACTTTGCAGATTTGTGTTTATGATTATGATACTCTGATTAATCTCTACCTCGTGCAGTAGAAAATGAGCTTCCAGGGAAGGATTTCCGAGTGTCCGAATGCTTTCTACTTTCCCTCCGAAGCCTTCATATAACCTGGGTCGTTATTGGTGCTCGGTAAATATTTGCTCAAATGTTGAAGGAATTCATATATATTTAAAAAATGTGTGACTACTCACAACCAACAAGAGCTCTGACTCACTTAAACTGTGTGATCTCAGTCAGAGCCTCAAGTTTTCTGAACTTATTTTCTTAGTGTGAAACAATGGGGTTATCACAGAACTTACCTTTGAAGGTTCTTGTCAGAATTAAATGAGATAATGCAAAATGCTTTGGAGGGTATCTGAGACTGACATATAGGAAACATTAATTACAATATAAGGTTTACTCCAACATGTCCAAAGAAAAGAAGGGTAAGAGATTATGGAGCGCCACACCACACTGGAATAGTATGGAAAGATATAAAAAAGAAAACCAAATGGCCGTGGATGTAGCTCATTAGATATGCTAGGTGTAAAGTTAAACTTCCTTTAACCCTTGATGTTCAGTGTGACCTCCCTTATTCTGCTTTCTTTAATTGCTGCCAGAGTTGTTCATCCCAGTCTTCGCCGAGTCGTTCTGTGAAGTTTTGCTGTATCGCTGGATCTGCAGCCTGCATTTTGGGGTGCTGTGTTAGCTCAGGCCCGGCTAATGGTGCACCTGCCTTCCTGTGTTTTCTTCATGTGCTCCCAGATGAGCCATTAACATTTGAATGTTCACTTGAGTGGTTTTCTTTCTTTCTTTTTCTTTTTTTTTTTAAATGAGAAAATGTAAAACACTGGAACACATTTGTGACATGATTCTTTGCCATGATTAAAAATTACAATAGATGAACTGTTGCTTAAGATTTCCACAGCCTGAATGGTTATCATTGTGTGTTCAATGTATTGTAATGATATTTTTTTCCTTGGGCTTTTACTTAACTTTATATTCTTATATTTATTTATTGAGCTATTTAGCTATATGACATATTTATTAAGCTCCTTCCAACTCTAGAGAACTTAAATCTTATAAGAGAAATGTTAGAATGGAGCATGGATAATCCTCTGTTTGATCAACAAATGCCTTAACTCTTGCTCTAGTTCAAGCATGGTTCTAGATACTAGCTAGCCAGCCTTGAACAAGCAGGCTTTTCCTTCCTTAGAACTACAGTACATGTTCCAGATTACAGTCACAAAGGAAGACTGGCAGAAGCCTTCTGTAAATTTAGAAAGAACAAAGAGTACACTCAGCCTGGAAGCTTGCAATGAAGAGATATGCCTTAAAGATGGCATCAACTAGCTGAAGTGTAGATGTAAGTAAGATCCAAGGCTTCCTAGGAGGAGGGAGGGCTTGGGACAAGTTTTGGAATTTGAGCATTAAACTGTGCTGAGAGGACTGCAAATGCCCTCTTAACTAATTACAGAGAAAGGAGTGAGGAGAAAGCTGAGGGGCGGGATGCTCAGCGCCGGCAGTTTTGACACTCTAGTATTCTTTGTTGGGGGATGTGTTTGTATTACAGGTTGTGTAAGAGTGTCCCTGGCCTTTATTGTTTAGATGCCATTGCCCCCCCCCCAAGTGGTAAGGAAGAGACATGGTCCCTGGAGGGCATACCACACCTCCCTTCTTAAGGACCACAATAGAGGGAGAGCATACTGTCTGGTCTTATACTACCATAGGAAGGGGTACTGGTTTTAACTGGATATAAAGAGCCCAGATACTCCACCTAACTAAAAGGATAAAAAGTCAAAATTGTCTCTCACATCAACATTTAAATATATTGAAAGGGCAAAGGGAAGGCCAGTGAAAGGAGATGGGTAGTACAAGTTGAACCGAGCAGTGAGCCCAAGAGAAAGAAAGTCTATAGAAATGATACAACTTAGCTTCCTTTGCCATCTTTTTCATCTACCATTAGTTTGCTGTGTTTGTTGCATTTCACTTTGCTTTGAGGGGAGATACTATACAGTGTTATAAGAGGAACCCCCTACCACTTCTTCATAAGTAAAGCAGATTCTCTGAGAGCCACTTTTGAGAGGAAATGAAAGACAGGGGACCTTGTAATCACATATATATGTCTGAATTTTGAGAAATTCAAGGCAAGACACTTAACCTGCTGAGGGCTGCTTTCCTGGGGATGGTATATCAGGCCGTGAGACCTGAAAAGTGTGCACAAGGACAAGAAGACTGAAAGAGGCTCCCTGAAGTTTCAGAAAGAGGAGAAAGCTGCTGTAAAAGCAACCGTTTTCGTGGTCAACTTGGGAAGAGCACTCTCCATTCATTTGGTGGTGTGCGGGGTAGGAGTGTTAGTGCACATATGATTGTGATGAGTCTGTGTATAATTCCTTCTTGTGGCCTGACAGTGGGGTGTGAGTTTACCCTCTGTATCTTTAGGATTCTCTTACTGTGGTCACGAGCAGGAAACGTGGATGCCTAGTGGTTTCTAAGGGTGGTACTTCTGATAAGCTGTGGGTCATTGGGCAAACCATTTCCCTTCCCTGTGTCCCAGCTTTAGGTCATTGAGAATGAGGAAATAAGAGGCCATGAAACTTTTAACTTTTGAAATCTGTTGTGTGTAAGCCCTCTAACCCTTAAACACATTACTCCTTAAAAAAAAAACTCTTCCATAATAGATTTGAAATTTCTTATGTGTGTGATTATTGTGTGAGATCAGAATATACACATACATATATGCATAATTTGTAGATAGAAATGCATACTTAGAATTGAGCAAATCAGAATAAACATATACATGTAGCAAAAGCTTTTCCTCATTACATCTCACACCCATGTATTTATACATGTAATATTTTAAATAACAAAACCAGCTGTGGTTGAAACAATTGAGTGTCTCAGGTACCTCACTGTCCTGCAGATAATCTTCCATTGCTATGTTATGACCAGGCTTTGATCATGGGGGAGTCCACAGCCATTCCATGCCTGTCTGTGGTTTTACCACAAGTCTGATCTTGAGCCTGGGTATGTGCCGCCGTCCAAATCTTGGTCTTTAATAAACTTTGTTTAAATCCTTCTTGAGGCTCTGGGGCTAAACATACCCTGGGAGAAGAGAGCAAGGCACAAGCTGCCAGGATGAAAAGAAAATAACATCTGCGTGGTTTAGTGGGCAGAGCCAGCTTCAAGCTAATGTTTGCCTTCCTGCGCAGACAACTGATCTCTGGCTTAAAAACAACTGGGTTTGCCTCGTCCATCTTGTCTTGTTTTGTTTTAACTCAACATACACTGATTAAGTGCTTCTTAAATGCCCAGTCTGGGCGATGAGCAGAAAACAGAAGGTACACAAAGCTCTCGTCTGGACGTGCCAGTGGGAGAAGACAGACAGTATGAAAACATGTTTTATTATAGTGATGATAATTAATAAGGTAGAGAGAAAGAGTGATGGGGCTTTAATGCTTTTAGTGTGGTGGTCAGAGGAGCTTTATTTGAAAGTAGAGATATGACATCTGGGGAGGAAATACCCCAGCCACCAAGGGAAAGCACCAGGCCCATAGCTGAAGAGGAACAAGGGTGTGTCCAGGGAGTTCAGAAGAGGTATCCAACCAGTTTGCTGCATGTTTCTACCTTTGTAGTTTTCCCCTCAGAAATATATCAAAACAAGACATGCTCTAATCCACCAGGGAAACCTGGATTGTACATCTAGGTAGATCAATCAGCTTAGGAAAAGGAATCCAACCAAGGTAGGAGCTTGACTTGGAGCTGGTACACAAGCATTGAAGGGTCAAGGTTGGAGAACTGGTGACTGAGCTGTCTGAGAATTGCAGCTATGACCCATAGATCACCTCAAGACACCGTGAGTGAGTGAAGCCTTGGAGAAATCTCTTGGCCCAAGCACCCAAGAGAAGGTTGGCAATGAGTTATGTGTGACTCCAAGCCCGTGTTTTCTGCTAGACAGGGGATCATGTCTTCACTTACTGGCATCTCCCCACACAGGGTGGAGCACTAGGCTCATCCTCAGCACATATCCATTGTTTATTGAACAAATGTGCTGTAGCTGGCATCCAGTGAAGCTCCGAGAACTCGGGGGAGCCTCTGATCCTAGACTAGATTATGAAAGCATGACTTTGCTTCCAGGTCAAGACAGAAAATACCTTCTAACTTACACCAGGCAGGACTTAGCCGTCATACACCAGTCACTTGTCAGGAAGAGGCGCTGTCCTGCAGGGGGCTTGTGGCCCAAACCGTAGCAGTCACAGTGTCCCAGTCTCCTAGTGACAATGATGCTTTATGATCACATCGGTAAAATATCTGTACACTTGCACAAACTGGGAAATTCATTAGGGAGTATGCCTTGTTCCCGTGTCTGTCTGTATTTCCTGGCATCTCACTGGCCAGGGTTGGAGGGGTACCATTCCCGGAGGACTAGATATCTGCACTCCACAGTCTTGTTTTTTGATTTGGAAGACCTCAAGTGAAGGGAGGGATTCTCGAACGTCACTCACAAGGAAACACTAACTCTGCTCTATTTTCTCCATTCCTCCCGCCGTTATTGTCACCGCTACTACCGTGGTTTAGTTTTCTTTTTTTTAAGTGTTTGGTTATTTTCCCTCCAGATCTGTTAATAACTTATGCCATAATACTAGTTTTGCGCTAAATTTTGTTGGTAGGAATCCTAGTCTGCACGCAGGGAACTGACACTACTTAATTCCGTCCTTCAGAAACAAGCCTGTGTTTGTTTGCTGCTGTCTGGAATCTTCCTTGCTTTGTGACCTCAGGCGTCCTTCCTAGCATATCTGAACTTTGTTTACATTGTATTCAAAACAAGGGAAATAATAATATCACAGTACATGGGTCATTGTCCTTAAAACTGCTTAGAAAAAGAGGCCATTGAAATGGCTTAGTAGGTCAAGGCACTTGCTGCCAAACCTGACAATCTTGAGTTCAATCACTGGGATTCACACGGTGGAAGGAGATAACAGACTCATGTGTCCCATACCCCCATACATACACAAAACACATAAATAAATACATGTAATAAAAATTCTGGTGTCTTTATAAATGAGTATACAAAGTGAATAATAACTAAATGCATGCAAACATCCAATTATATATCAGAATCAACTGTCATGAATTGAGACCCAAAAAACAAGAGAATGTTAGTGATAATAATAAATAGAATTGGCAAAAAGAACATCACTAGCCTTAGTTACTATATCCTGACATTAGCTAACACACAGCTTAACTCTGTGCAAGTTTGGAAAGCTCTGAAATGGACTAAGGTCCTCAGGAACAGAGTTGAAGTGTTTCAACCTGCATGTTAAATGCTTAAACATTTCCCCTCTCAAGAGCTTCTCATATCTGCTGTCTCAGTTGCACATTTATCCTTCCTTTGGCATTCTCATCTGGCACACTGGCTTTTCAGGGTCTGCAAAAGTGTTCATCTACAACTCTGGCAAGATGTTGTCTGGATGATGTAGAGATCTCTCTTAGTAATGAGGTCCCTTGCATGGGACCAGTGGTTGGTGTACAGGTTCTCATAGCAATCATTGTCCTAATTTCTAAGTGAGCACACTGAGGTGGGCTGGGGGAAAATGGTGACTCACAGCATGTTTAAACACTTTTTAACTGATTTTCATAAACAGGGGTCACCCGACAACACTGAATATGACCCATAGTCGTAAAAAATTGTAAAGCCTTCAAAAAATTCTTGTGGTAAATTCTCTTTCATTTCAAACTACCAGCAGAATATTAAGGCACTGAGTAATAAGGGTTTACACAAAAGTAAAATGTTTCATTTACTGTTTGGGGTATGAAAATTGGGTTGGATATTAAACAAATCCGTTGTCAAATTTCTTCAACAATGCCATCTCACATTACTTTAGACAACCACAGTTTGACAGTCAGAAATGGCAAGTTAAGAAGACTCAGCAGCTCAGGTTAACATTGTCATTTCAAAGAATTTACACTAAGTTTGGGTACATACGGATGGCATAACTTCTTCTGCATTTGCTGGGCATTGCCTCAGATATTCACAGATAACTTCCTGTATTTACAATGGCTGCACTTATGACTATCTGTAGAACTATTTTCCTTCTTTATTTACCTCTGAGCACTAGTGGTCACTCTTACAAGAAGGAGTTTTCTCTGCTGCTATATCCTTTCTCACCCGCACCAACACTGACATTTGTATGATCACTTAGAATCACACTCAGACCCCAGATCTTGGCCTCAGTGTGCTTCTCTCCTCCTTGATTTCGGCTCCTCTCTAGACAGTGCTGGCTTTTTAGATACCTAACCCAATAACGAAGCTGCTTGCTCTTCTATCTTGTGGCATCACCAACATCCTATTGTAATATACCTTCAAATAACTTTGGCTTTTTTTTGGGGGGGGGTTGGTTTTAAATTAAATTAATTTTTTTTTCAGATGATAGGTTAGCTATGGATCTTGCTCAGAAAATGAGACCAGGCTTAAACAACTAGATGTCCAGAAACCTTAGAAACTGAAGTTATCTGGGGGCAAGGAAAGGATGGCAGGAAAATAAGTCATGGCATTTTGTGAGGGAGTTAGGACGGCCTTGTTCTGGAGTAGCGGCGTCAGAAGCAGAAAAAGTTCCACCAGGAAACCCAGAACCCCGAGCCCCTGGGGTCTAGGAGCAGGAAGATGGGACTAGACGGGTATAGGCCAGAAACTCCCTTGATCTGTTTAGGTAAGTGTTTGAATCTCTGGTTTCTCCTCATTACTTGGACTACTGGGTACAGGAAAAGCTCCTACAGGCTGTTTCAGCTTAGGACAGTGCGTGTGTGAGTGTGCGTGTGCGCGCGTGCGTGTGTGTGTGTGTGTGTGTGTGTGTGTGTGTGTGTGTGTGTGTGTGCGCGCGCGCGCGCGCGCGCGTGCGTCCTCACAGGCCACCCACCTTGCTTTCAGAGGCAGGGTCTTTTACTGCGACCTGGTGCTTACCAATTAGTCTAAGCTGGCTGACCAGCAAGCCTCGGGGTGTCACCAGTCTCTGACTCCCCAGCTTTGGGATTACAAGAGCACTCCACCAAGGCCTTTTTAGCATAGGTTCTGGGTCTCAAACTCAGGTCCTCAGGCCCATGCAGCAAGCACTCTGCTGACGGAGCTTCTGCTCTTGCCCCCCAGCTTAGGACATCTCAGTTGTAGTGAGAGTGAGAAGCATGAAACTCGCCCTGCGTCTCTGTGTTCGGCCAAAGATGTCACCATGTGTTTTCTAGTGTCAGAAATTCTTTGGACAGCTGTCTTTAATTGCACAATCAGAGAGTGAAGACTTAAACATGCAAATGTGATAAACGATGACTCCTTTGTTGAAGTTTGGAAAGGGACCGAAGAGGGGAATTTGGAAACTCAGAAATGATGCCCCCCTTTTAAAGTTTTCTGCAGGCTAGTGCTGACTTTATCTTAGTCAACACCTGTGAGGAGTGTTTTCCATTTTTCTTCCCAGAATCCATTTAATGTTCTAAATCTCTAATCATAAATCTTGTCATCCAGCCTAGTGATTTTTTTCCCACATAGTGGCTTTCACTATGTGGATATGTCTGACGTACTGGTTATTCATATGTCCTTTTTAAAAGGATTTACATGGTTTCCGGAAAGGGACAGTGAGATTCAATGTATTAGTTGAGTACTCCCAGTAAAGTGGCAGCTTAGGGTAGCATCTAGGAAATTGAGACAAAAATAAAGCAAGAGAGGAGCATTTGCCTTGAGTGATGTGAACCAACCACATATGCTGAATTGGACAATTGGGGTTTTTGTTGTTGTGAGAGCTCACGGCTAAAAACTAACACTTGACAACAATCCTGTTCCAGAAGTTTGTGTTTGACGTTGATGTCACAGCAGAGAATAAGATGTTGCTGCTCTTTGCTTAGAGCCTTGTGACTAAGACATGTAGCCAAGAGTCCCCAGACCATTTTCTAGAGACCTCTTCCTTTTTACGGAAACAGCAAAACCAACCATAACACAAAACCAGAAGCACCCGAGATTGAAGTCATTTTGTTGCAACTGGCGACCAGCAGAGCCAGGGCTGTCACTGTCCACCTAACTCAGAGCCTGTTCACAGCACAGGTCAACCGAGTGAACCGACACAGGCCCACAGGAACTGTGGCTAGGAATTCCCACAGGAACCCGTGGTCTCCTTGACTTAAGAGTCCCTCCGTATCTTCCTCAGGGGCTCCCAGGTACCCAGACAGAGTAATATTGAGGTGAATTTCGCTCACGACACTAAATGGGAGTCCATGTGGATATGATGAGGCAGAGTGAGGTGCACTGTTGATTGGGGGAGTTTTCTTTCCCTATTCCTACACCCCTCAGTGCATTTCTGGGCCTGCCTGAGCAGAGGAGTTTGGATAACTACTGGGTTTTTATTACATGGATAATTAAAGTATGACTGAGAAGTATGAGTGAAAGTCGTCAGCACTTGCTGGATAATTAGTTCATTATACCTTGGGCTATGACTCAGCTAAAGGGAGCCTACATTGCAGCTTCATCTGGAATCAATAGAGGGACCCCAACTGATGGACTTCATGATTAACTTCTTGTTTAGTATAAAACTGCATGTTAAGACTATAGGCAGGTGGGGGTCTTGAACCATCCACACTAAATCTGTTGCTGCTCTTTATGAGACTTAAGAAGGCCATGTGACTGTGTGTGAATGCACGTGTGCTCACAGATAAACATGGCAGTGTGTGTATGTGGCAAAGCAGAGGGCAACCTTAGCTGTTGTTCCTCAAAACTGCTACTCGTCTTATTTTGAGATAAGGTCTCTCATTGGCCTGGTGCTTGCCCCACTAGGCTAGGCTGGTTGGCCAGTGAGCCCTGGAGATCCATCTGTCTCCCCATCCCCAGTACTGGGATTATAAGCAGGTGTCCCATGCCTGGATTTACAGATCTGTTCCTGGATTTGAGCTCAGGTCCTCACACTTGCACTACAGACACTACACTAATTGAACTAATACCTCAGGTGTAAGCGACTTTTAAACTCCGTTCAGTATTATCTTTTAGAGTGGCCCATTCATATTCTTGAACTTTGCCTGGAAAAGCAGGGATTTTAATATCTAATTGGGAGCTTTTGCACTTGTTTCATTGGGAATTTGGAATGCATTTTGATATACAGGGATCAAGGACTATTCCTACACACCTCCCAAACTAAGTCACCAGGAAGAATGTCCTTCCTGAGTCTCCCCACATATTTGATCCTTGTTTTCCTTGGAGTGGGAACTAACAATGGAAGTGTCCTCTTGAGCTGCAGATGATGTCTGTTTGTACCCCAGAGGATTTGTTAAGGGGAGGTGAGCCTCAGAACAGCCGGGGAGGTTGTGCCCCAAATGTTTCCTTACACTGACACCTCATTTCCCATCCACATTATGGGGAAAGCGTCAGAGAGTCACTCAAAAAGTTAGTCATACTGGGAAACTTATCATTCTTAGGCACCAGTTCCTCTGAGCCAGGGGTGGTAGATATGTGGTCCATCTTGCAGATGCAAGCTATTTCCCAGTACTATTACGGATTCCACTAGTGTGCTATTTCCAGCTTGTCATTTGTCTTTGGTTTTTGAAACCACCATCTAAGAAGTCAGATGCATTTCTTCTCCCTGGGGTATTTCTCTCTGACATTCTTTTTTGATTACCTCTCAAACAGATGTGATCACTTCTTTGCATGGTCAAAACATCAGCCAATGGTATCTATTGCCAGACACCAGCCAGCTCAGCTGATACCCAAATATGCCAGTTAATAGTTTACAGAGGCAAAATCTTGGCTTGGCTCCTATTTCTCACCTAAGTTGCTTTTTGTGGGGGTATTTTATCACAACAGCAGAAGTGATCCTACAACGTACTATTTTTCACCTAGTGTCCTGAACATCTGCGATCCGGACATCTCTTCTGAATTCTCTTTTCTAGTTCCTTGTCCAATAAAGAAGGCACTGTGTAGTGTCATGGGCACCCTCTTGCTTCTAGACATTTTGATCTTTTGTGTGACACCTCAATTTTGATGGATGCCACTTTCTGCTCTCAGACAGATCCTTGAAGTACACAGCTGTACGCTGTGAATTTTTGCCATTTCTTTCCCCCCAGATCTTCACTGGCTCTTCCCTACCTATTGGGGAAAGTTCATATCCCTTAACTTGGCAGTTCGATCCAGCAGTTGATTCTGGGCTTTTGCAAGTAGAATCCTTTTCATGCTTTCTTTAAGCTTTGCAGTTCCTACCCATCTTCAGAGTGCTGCCCCTCCTAGCGAGATGAAAGTATGTAGGGCTATGCAGGCTACACCTGGGGGCAGCACATTTCGAAACATCCCAACTCAGAGGAATGGTGAGTCTGTGGCATAGGTTCTTTCCAGAGCTTCTTATTCTGTCCTTGAGTTGAGCTATGGCCTTGAACTTCCTTTCCCAGCCTTTACGTCTTCACTCATAAGAATGTGACACAGATAAAAGCAAAAGAATTCTGTGGGAGAAATAACTTGATAAGATACAGGATGAGCTGGAAGAGAGACACTTTAACTGATGGCCGGGATGGGTTCTGAATGGAGCATCTAGAGAAGAATGTCAGCTGTTTAACCGACAATTCATTTACGTGAAACACCTCCTCTTTGGTCAGGCTCCTTAGAGCTCTTTGCTTGATGAGGACAGACTTCCCCCTTTGTTTTTATAGACTCTACTCGGGATAACAATTCTACTGTTTAGACAAAAAGTCTGCATTATAAGACTATGTCTTATCACTCTGGGCCATTTTTGGCACTAATCCCATGACCTTATCTTGGCCAGACAACCCTGTACCCTTGCTGTTTCCTCTTAGGAATTTCATTTGCACTGTCTGCAGCTTCCCCTTTGGCTATAAATCCTAACTGGCTCCTGGAGGTAAGTCTGGGATCTCCTGAAGACCCCATTGCAATGGTCCTTACACCGAGGACCATAGCTTCCCACAAATGAGGGCCGCATCTCCATCCCTAACAAGTGTTATGACCAAGTTTTGTCCTTTACCTCTACCGCCATCACACTGGGAATGGAAAAGGAGTTACAGACCAGCTCTGCCCATGCTCTACTGCAGCATAGCCTGGCACATCAGAGATCTAAACAAAACAAAACAAAACAAAACAAAACAAAACAAAACAAAACAAAACAAAACAAAACAAAACAAAACAAAACAAAACAAAAAACTATCTGACTTTTCCAGAGCCTTAGGGCCAAGGGCAATAAAGGGAAAACATACTTTTTTTTGCCTACTGAAGTTAATATTTCCTACTGCTTTGCATGCTGAAATGGTCAACTTTGAATGCTTGTATTGGTGATGAAGTCTCTTAAAAACCTACCCCTATCTCCTTATATTTAGAATAAGCTTCTTTCCATTTGGGAAAAGTTATTAACTGTTAACTAATAAAAATATTATCTCTAGTTGTCGGGGAAGAAACCAAAGCTTGGAGTGATGAAGAATTCTCATCTAGATTTAAAACCAGGGGTGTTTTCTATTGTACTTTCCACACAATTCTTTCTTGATTTTCACTTTTGCTTCTGTGAGTGGATTTCTTAGCTTCTACTCTGTGGCTTAGTTCAACTTGGCCCAAAAGCAGATTAGAGAAGGAAAGAGTGTGTTTAGTTCAGAGGTTGAGGTCCATTATTGATGGAAGGCAAGGTGGGAACCAGGAGGCAGGAACTGAAGCAGAGACCACGAAGGAGTGCTCTTCTTGGCTTACTACCTTTCATATACAACTGGAGAGACAGAATAAGCAGTTCTTCCTTTTACCATAATGTGCAATATCATAGAGTACAGATTGAGGAGGGAAGATGGGACACAGCTAAAGAAGAGAGGCTCAGAGGAGTATTTGTAAAGTCCCTGGTTGGGATGGAAGGGCTAATGATAAACACGGAGATGAATAAATGGGGTCCCCATTTTTTCAGGGTGGCACTGCTCATAGTGGAGTAGGGCATCCCAATCAATCATGAATCAAGAAAATGCCCCATAGACCTGCCCACAGGCCAATCTGATGGAAGAAGCTCCCCAACTGAGAGTCCTTCTTCCCAGGTGTGTAGAGGTTTTATTGTCAAGTTGACAAATACTAACCAGTGTAGTCCTTATGAGAAAAGATGGTAGCATGTAAAAGTCATGGGGATGATCAATCCTGTATGACGCATGAGAGAGGCCTGAATTTCCACACTCTGGGGTTCTTCTCACGTGCTAGCTCGCTATCATTGCTTCTGTGACGCAATGTCTCTTCCTGCTCTGCTCATGGCTTGAGTGATATCCACGGCCGGAACAGCGCAACATCTGCCCTTCAGAGACCACAGAGGAAGCCGCTGTGCTCGGTGTGACAGCATCACACAGAGAAAGCATTGCTGTAGAAAAGTCAAGAAGGTCTCCAGATCAAGGAGTCATGGTGCCAACTATCAGAGGAAGGAAGAGGATTATTTTTTTTTTAATTTTAGTGTGGAAATTGTTGGCTTTGTCAATCTAACTTCTTATTGCAAATAACTTATGTTTTGTATAGAACTTCAACACATTTTATTTTCTTCTTCTTATCATGAGTATGTGCTAATTATACAAATGAATGGATTTTAGCCTGAGACTTTTATAAGTGCATATATCCTGGCGCCATCCTGTCCACAGATGTTTTTTTGCCTCCTCCTCATACTTCTGCTTCCTTCTCTTGGACACTTTCTCCTCTCCCACGGCCCCTGCCATACTCTCAGGTCCTCTTCCTTGTTTCTTTCTATATACTGCTCACTTATGTTGCTGGAGGGCTTCTCTCCAGGTTCCACCAAGCCCCAAGTCCCACAATCCATGTATAAAATAATCACTCAGATGCTTATATTACTTATAAACTGTATGGCCGTGGCAGGCTTCTTGCTAACTGTTCTTTTATCTTAAATTAACCCATTTTTATAAATCTATACCTTGCCACATGGCTGGTGGCTTACTGGCGTCTTTACATGTTGCTTGTCCTGGCAGTGGCTGCAGTGTCCCTCCTTCCTTCTTCCTGTTTCCCCAATTCTCCTCTCTCCTTGTCCCACCTATACTTCCTGTCTGGTCACTGGCCATCAGTGTTTTATTTATATAGAGTGATATCCACAGCACACTTATGAAGTTTTGGAGTTTGCACACAGCTACCAACATTGAAAATGATCAACCTAAAATAAATACATAGAATCACCAAAATAAATCACCAAAAGTCAACTCCCACTCAGTCCCACGGCTGAAACTAAGCCTGTTCTTCCCCTTTGCACATTCAGTCTTGCGTGACTCTACCATCACAGATCATACCTCTCTTCAGGTGGAATGCCTGGAAAACTATTTGTGATATAGCAATCATAGCCACAGCAAGCCAGAACAATAATAAGCTTCTGACCTCATTTGTCTGTCTCTGTGTTTACCATTAGCTCTTCCATCCCAACCAGGGACTCTACAAATGCTCCTCCGATCCTCTCTTCTTTAGCTGTGTCCCATCTTCCCTCCTCAATCTGTACTCTATGATACTGCATATTATGGTAAAATTGGTAATTCTGTCTTCCCAGTTGGGCTTGAAGTGCGTAAGAATTAGGAGCCTGATACAGAGTTCTACTCTCATGATTTGAATGAAGACATCTCCTGCTTTGTGTGTGTGTGTGTGTGTGTGTGTGTGTGTGTGTGTACAGAGTCATGTGGACATGCACATCCACATGGAGAAAAGGCTCAACCTTGGGTATTGCCTCTCAAGTGTTACCCACCTTGTTTGTTCAAACAAATTAAAATTTATTTTATTGTTTTATGTGTCTAAGTGTTTGCCTGAACACGTAAGTCCGTGTACCATGTGCATGCCCAGTGCCCAAGGAGGCCAGAAGAGGGCATTGGATTCCATGCAACTGGAGTTACAGTTGTGAGCCACCATGTGGATGCTGGAAATTGAACCCAGTTCCTCTGGAAGAGCAGCCCGTGCTCTTAAATGCTGAGCCATGTCTCCAGCACCCACCTTGTATTTAAAAATTATTTTAGTAATTCTTTGGGAGTTTCATACAATGTATTTTGAACATATTCACCACCTTCAACTCCTTTTACCATTCTTTCAACACTCCAAATCCCTTCACAGTCGACTTTGCGATTACTTCTTTTCTTTCTTCCTTCTCCATCTATTCAGTTCATGTTGTCCAGGTAGCCTTGGTATTGAGGTCCATCCAGGTGTGTAGCTGACCTTTTTTTTTTTTTTTTTTTTTTTAAGATTCGTCTCTCACCAGCAGCTATCAGTCAACAAATAGATGGGATTGTGTGTCTGTCTTCCTCCTGTCCATGCTGGAATTTTGTCTGTCTGGTGCTTGCACAAGTCTTGTGTATGCTGTCACAGTTACTGTGAACTCATGTGTACACCTGCCATGCTATGTTTGGAAAGTGCTCTCTGCTTGAGGTTTCCCACCACAGATTTGCAGTCTTTGCTCCCTGTCTTCAGCAACCGAAGAGATTTTGATGAAGAGATTCTGCATGAAGATTGGGGAAGCTTTGTTTCTTCTCTGTCATCTGTGTTGCTTCATGTGCACACAGAGATCGGAGTTTTAAGAACACGTGACATGGAATAAAGACTGAAATCTCCATTTTTGAAGTCGAGCCAAGTTGAGGTTGGTATGATTAAGCAATTGCCTAATGTCAAACAATGAACAGTGGCACAATTTTGACCACAACTAGCAAAAATTTGGAAGTGAGTACAATTTATTCCTTGATTTCACTCTATCAGTATAGACTTTTCAGATCTCAGTTAAGCAATAACTTATAATCTAATGAAATGCTAAGTTGTAGTCCTTTCTATAAAAAAGTAATGTTTTTTTCAGGAGCTTCTTTAAGATAAAACAACAAACCTGCCCTGAAGGGTTGCCCCTCCATGGTGAAGACAGAATGACAACCATTATCTGGACAGCAAGCAGCTGCTTACACTCTGGAGTGACAGCACACCTCACCTAGTCTAGGACAGATGTTATCTTGTCTGATCCACCAGTAACATCTGTCCACTGGGATGATGACATCAGTCCCCACCCCCAGCCCTACTTTCTCTTTCTTTCTTTATGCACACAATCGCTATGGAGTGACCTTCAAAGAAAATCCGTGGTTGTTGAGGCTCAGCAAAGGGACTCAAGGAGACTTGGAGCTGGCGGCTTCCTGACTTGTGAGTCTGAAGGAGGAAATGGGGTACAGACAGAAAACCTGAGTTGTTTGATTCCAAGTGTGACTCACACATTATGTGGAAGACAAACCCAGAGATAAAGTATTTGGTTAGAACTTGCTTTGGCATATTCCAAACTACAGTTGGGCAAATCGTTCTGTGGTGGAGCGAACTTCTCAGGCCCTCAGATTTGTGTATGTGTATGCATACTTGTGTATGTATTTACTGCACTGCCCTTTCTATGGGTCTGGCATCTGATGTGGTCGCCTGTGGAAATGAGCAAGGGGTCCTGACCACTCCTGTCGAGCCCTGGAGATACAGGGATGGCTTCTGTGTTGAGAGGACAAAGGAGTCTGCGTTCCCCAGTGGTGTGAGGGCTGGAGCAGGGAAGGGCTTCACATGGGAGCTGGGTGGCACTGACTGGCTGACTTGCCTGTGCAGGGCATGTAGGCGCAGGTGGGCACCGTCTTCCTCCCTGTGGTATTTCCAATGGTCTCCGGCATGAGTTCTGTGCAGGGCACTGACTACAACCACTAAGCTGCTTCTTCTGTTTTTAAAACTGGACATAGCCCTTCTGTTTCAAGGGCATAAGCTTTGCTCCTTGTTTCGTATAGTCTGATCCTCTCACTAGGAACAGAAAAGCAGAATACCATCCTCAGTTCTCCTGGCACTGCCGTGTGTTAAGTTTACTCATAGCAGCTTTCCTTCCCAGCTAAAATTGGGACAATTTCAGGGCATATAGATAACAAACACATGTGTGACAACACACTTGTTATTATTCCATATGTCTATATATTTTGTGTGTTTTATCGAAAATAATTTTTTCTCACATATATTCTTTTTTTTTTTTTTTTTTTGGTTTTTCGAGACAGGGTTTCTCTGTGTAGCTTTGCGCCTTTCCTGGAACTCACTTGGGAGACCAGGCTGGCCTCGAACTCACAGAGATCCGCCTGCCTCTGCCTCCCGAGTGCTGGGATTAAAGGCGTGCGCCACCACCGCCCGGCTACAGCACCGGGATAAATAACCAAATGAATGGAAGCACAGGATCTATGAACCAAAGGCTGAGGGGCCCCCAACTGGATCAGGCCACCTGAACGGGTGAGACAGTCAGTTGGCTTGATCTGTTTGGGAGGCAGCTGTGCATTGGTGCCAGGTCCTGGGCTCGTTGCATGAGTTGGCTGTTTGAATCCTGGGACTTATGCAGGGACACTTGGCTCGGTCTGGGAGGGGGGAATGGACCTGCCTGGACTGAGTCTACCAGGTCAACCCCGGTCCTCGGGGGAGACCTTGATCTGGAGGAGGTGGGAATGGGGGGTGGGCTGGGGCAAGAAAAAAAAAAAAAAAAAAAAAAAAAAAAAAAAAAAAAAAAAAAAAAAACATATATTCTTTTTTAAAGTATGTGTTTTATTTTTTTATTTTTCTGAGACAGGGTTTTCCCTGTGTAGCTTTGGTATCTTTCCTGGAACTCATTATGTAGCCCAGGCTGGCCTTGAACTCACAGAGACCCACCTGCCTCTGCCTCCTGAGTGCTGGGATTAAAGGTGTGCGCCACCACCACCCGGCTATGTGTTTTATTTTTTAATATTTATTTAATTATTATGTATACAATGTTCTGTCTGCATGTATGCCTACACACCAGAAGAGAACATCAAATCTCATCATTGATGGTTATAAGCCACCATGTGATTGCTGGGAATTGAACTCAGAATCTCTAGAAGAGCAGGCAAATCTCTTATCCTCTGGGCCATCTCTCCTGTCCCTTACAATACATTCTGATCACACATTCCCCTCTCTTATCTCTTCTCTCTTAAAAAAAAAGCAAAACAAAGCAAAGCAAAACAAAACAAAACAAAAAACCAAAAAGCCAGACAAATAAAAAACCCAAACAAACCAGAATTTAAAAGAAACAGCATGAAACACACACACACACACACACACACACACACACACACACACACACACACACACACACACACATACACACACACACACACTCCAAAGCCCCAACCAACCAACCAAACATAAAAACACAAAATTGGAAACCAGAATAGACAGCAGAAGACTAGTAAGGTAAAACACTGCTCCCGCTCTGGCTCTTACAATCGTTCTGCCTCTGCTTCTGCACCCCTCTGAGAGGAGGGACTTGCTAAGCTTTCTTTGAAATCTGCTTCTACTTCAGAACACTGAGCACTTGAATGGCCTAAGGATGTGGTATCATGCACTCACCCTGGTTACTGGCTTAACTCATTTAGGGGTTTGTCCTCACTTTATTTGCATCTGTCTTTGTCTTTTATACCACTGTTTCAGCATCTGATATTCCCTGCAAGGGTGAGGTCCACTTTTAGGATACATACCAAGAAGACAGAGCTGGCATTGCTCAGCCTTGCTGTCCTCATATCTACATCACTCCAATGTCCACACTGCACTGGCCCATTTGCACACTTCCACCATCTTTACCTCACAAAATACATGGTCAACACCACGTCTGTGGGTATGGTGCCATCCTTAATACTGTCCACACCTTACATTCTTCTTTGTCTGGGTCTCCAAATTCCTCAGGTAGAGGCAGATGGTTTTGCACCATAAAGCATTCACTAAACCTCACAGTGCTCTTTGCTTTGTCTTTTGAGTTTGAGTTGAAAAAGCAGATGTTGACTCTCACTGTCATGCTTTCTTAACCAACAAATGAAATGCACTTTGGCAAACACATACTCCCATGTGTTGCGATGTTTGAAACCACATACTAACTTTAAGACAAATGTAAGGCTTTTAAAAAGGTTTGTTAAAATTTAAGATTTCAATAGAGCGTTTATCAAATGTCAAGTTTTGTGCAAGGTGAGCAACTGACTGCTTCTTGTGACCTCATGTGCTGAAAAGGTGAGTTCTATGCTTATAACCTAAAATGGGGCTCATGCAACAGAGTAATCCCATAGACCAGAAGCTGTGACATGGGCTGGCAGTAGGTAAGTGAGCAGTATGGGGGTGTGATAAGTCATTCTGTGTCAAGGGGTGATAATTTGATTCTCCACAGATTTTCAGAGTTATAGAAAGCAATTCCTTTCAGGAAAGGATAAGCATGTTCACTCATCCATTCAGTCAACCAATATCAAATAAATGTTAAAAATATTTCATTGCATGAGTTATGTAAGGACAATTTTATACAAATATTTCAGCAGGAACAAGATGACTGAACTAATCTAAGGCTGAGGGTGGGGAAACATCGTGATTCAGGCAAATCGGAGCTGTGTGGTAAACCTCTGACACACAGACATGAGTTGTGATGGCTAATCGTGGTTGTCAATTTGACACACTTGGGAAGAGAGAACCTTGGCTGAGGAATTGCCTCCATCAGGTTGGCCTGTGGGCATGTCTGTGGGGGCATTTTCTTGTGTGCTAACTGATGTAGGAGAGTCCAGCCCACTACGGGCAGCACCATGTCTAGAAAACCATAGAAGGCTTGATAGAGGAACTCGATGGATAACGTCTGTGTTCCAAGAAGATGGTCTGGCTGCTGATGGAGCAACCGGAACTGGAGTAAAAGAGGATATGGGGATAGCAAGAGTGAAGCTACAGAGACGGTCATAGCTGGAGGCAATATGGCGGCTTTGATGTTGACTGGAGTTGCCAGTCAAGATTAGGTGATGCTGGTAAAGCTGCACATGCTGTGGGCAATTTGTCTGTAGAAGACTAGGGCATTAAAGGTTTGGCACTCAGTTCTCTATACCAACTGGGTATCATTCAGTTTGGTGTGTATTTTGACAGAGTGTGTAATGCCATGTGTTTCCTTAGGGCATAGCAATCTGTGGAATTAAAGGCACCAAAGTCTATGAGTTCTAGCTTATACAATAGGTAATGGAGGTTTGATTATTCATCAACCTTCTGACTGCTCACATTCTCATGTTTATTATTCATTTGCCTACATCACTTAGCATACCATACTGTTGAAAACTCGATGTCGGTTAAGCAATGGCAGGGTGACTCAGTGAACCAGGATTCCTCACACCAGCCGACACGCTAGCAGGAACATGTCAAGGTGAGCATCTCAGGCACCCTAGGTTAGGTGCCCTGCCCTCTTGTAGTGTGCTGATTATCACAGCTAATGAGCTGAGCTAAGCAGCAAAACTCCAACTCACATGACATGCAGCTCTTCGAACACAGAGGTCTGGATAGGCTGCCACAGGCACCTCTGATCTTGTGATTTCTTAAGGTGGTGTATCAGTCTTTCTTAACTGCTGGTAGTTTATCAGAAACATCAAGTAGTGGGAAGACCACATTTTTAGAGATAGACATATCTCAGTCAGACCACATGAATCTCTTGAGCCTTGGGCATATTATTAAAGCTCGAAGAATCCAATTAACTCACTCAAGAGGAGAGGAAAATTACATTATCATAATTATTATAATTTCAGGATCCTCATGGACACTAAATGTGATGGTGCCTACTCCAGGAATTATGCAACTTAGTTTCCTTCCGCATTTTAACCACGTAATAACTAGCATGCTTGGTGTCACCCAGGCTCCAGAGTCTTCTGTGGTAATGAACAACACCCACATCCTCATGTTCTGTAACTGGTTTGGGGGTAATGTGGGAAATACACTTATATGTGGTAGTCATTCCTTTGAGGGCTTGAATACCTGAGTTTTCAGTAGAAGGAAGAGACAGGATCATAGACTGTAAGCTCTGAGAGTATCTGACTATAACTTTTATTACTATAATACCTCCAGCCTAGCCTTGGTCTCTAAGAGATGCATGAGTAAATACAGTATAGCTCTCAAACAGTTAATGAATTAACTCATTGTATATGAACTTATTGGAGCCTCCTTCGAGTCTTTGATCATCTTGTTACATCCTTGGAATAATAAGCCCATAAGTGTATAAGTTACCAACTCTATTATGCCTAAATTGGAATTTTGGTGATTTCAAATGGTGCTTTGGGTTCCAGTACATCTATGGAGTCTCCTTCTCTGTGTTAACGATGAACTAAGGGTTTGTTAAAGGTTTACAAACTGTAAAGCACCATGACAATGATTTTCATCATATAGCTGAGAATTTCCCAGTTCTACTATGTCAGTCTTTAGTAGTGGTCCAGGTTCAAGACTAACCTGGGACACACAGAATCAATAAATTTATCTATCTATCTATCTATCTATCTATCTATCTATCTATCTATCTATCTATCTATCAATCATTTATCTATCTACCTACTACCTATCTATCTACTATCACCTATTACCTATCTTTCTATTTATCTATTCTCTCCCTCTCCCACTCTTTTTTCCCTCTGATTCCAGTGTATAGCATAGGCCAAGATCAAATTATCATATCAAAATATAGGTTGGTTTAAAATAGTATTAGATTTCATTTGTCTTAATTTTCTACATTTACTTATTGTGTGTGATGTGTGTGTGAAATGGGTATGCATTTCTTGGTATGTGTGTGGAGATCAAAGGACAACTTACAGGAGTCTGTCCTTCCACCATGGGGGACCTGGGGATGAAACTCAGGTTGTCAGGTTAGGTGGCGTATGCCTTTACTCACTGAGTCATCTTGCTGACTTAACAGATGAACTTGGATCCCTCAAGTTTGCCTTCACCTGTACCTGTTCACCTTTCACACCTCCAATGGTCATTTTCAGATCATCTGTTCTTATCTCTTTCATCATCTATCTGCTGCTCAGTTCTCAGGCACACGGGACCACCTGCAACTCCCTGAACATCTCATTCATTTCTCTGCCATTGGCATTCTGCCCAGTGATTCCTTGAGCAAATATTCTTATATGGTCTTGGGGGCCCATTCTTCTTGTAGCACTGAGGAGATGTAGAGTCCTCAAACTGGAAATGATCTTATGGCCATTTAATTTCTTTTCTGCTTGGTAGGAGACAATCTTGAGACCCAAAGAAACTCAATGGTTTTCCTGAAGTTACATAGCTAGTTAATAACTCAAGTTGAGATTTTAACACCCAGACCAATGCACTTTATATTATGCATCTTTCTTAAAATGCCTGTTGGGCACCTACTATGTGCTAGACACTGGCATATAGTTGTACTCTAAATATTCAGGACAATCTCATATACCTGCCATGCCATATTCACAACATTTGATTATGCCATATATATATTTAAAAATATCCTGTTTAATATAATTAAATAATATTCAATATTCATGTGCTTATGAGAATTATGTTTTCTCTTCTAATCATTTTACTATCTACAGCAAGCATGTGTTTCTCATCCTGTCCACCTAGCCTGACTTCCAGGAGGAGGGGTCTTCCTGCCAGAGATTCTAGCCATCTCCTTATTGGGGCTCCTTTTGTCAGCAGGACTGGGGCCTCTGCCCACTGCTTTATCTGAGTGCTGGTGTTGAGTAGCTTCACTGTGATCCCTTGAGTTGCCAGGAAGAGTCTTTAGTGACTTGAACTTCAGGTGGTTTGTCCTAAAACTCATTTACCTGCAGTTTGTCTCAACAATTTATCTTGGGAAGACATTGTAAGATATGACCCAATATAATGATTTCTTAGGGTTTACAAAGTGTGTGCTTTGGCCAGAATAATCAACTTTAATTTTCTATCTTACAGAATCATGCAACCGACCTCATTCTCAGTTAGCTCAAAGAGCACCAGACAACTCCTACTAAATACATGGATGAAATATGTGGCGGGAACTGTAATATCTCTTCTCATCCCTCCTTATTGAATTTGCTGTAAGAGCAGAGATGTGAGGGTTAGGATTGCTGATCACTAGAGAGAGTTCTTCCTGAAGGTAAGAGTGGCCCACACATCTGTTTCTCAACCAAGCGTCTGAAGGAGTGCATTAAGCAACATAAGCAAAGCCTATGTTCCTTTCAACATTTCCTCTTTCGCTGCATTTGTGTGGCCCGGTCACCCTCAGCACATCAGCCACATGCTCAAAGATTAGAAAAAGAACAATGGTGATGGAGTAGTACATGTCATAAGACAGATATTGACCAATATATAGAAAAATTAGCAAATTCAGCGTTGCTTGATTCTGACACTAGAGCCCATCATGTTCTTGAAGGTAGAGGGTTTTTTGTTTGTTTTAATTAAAAGCACTAGAAGGTGAAAGGAAATGCCCATGACTTTGCAACTTTTAAGATCTGTGCATTCTTCTAGTGAACCAAAAATTGAATACTGATGTAACTAGAGGGTATGTTGTTTATCTGCCTGTCACTCTCTTTTTCTTCTGGGAAGATCTATGCATTTAGTTAAGCTTGGTTTTTGGTCACACTTTTCCTTGTGATTTTTCTCTCTCTTCCCCAGACCTGACACTCAGATGGCATGTCAGACAGGACTCTGTGTGCTGAGGCTACTGCAATGTTCAAACGTGTTGCTGCTGCTAGTACAGGAGACAAAGACTCTGCTTCTCAAAAGACTTAGTACAATCGACGAAGCCATTCTTGATGAAGGGTAAAAAGAGAAAGAAAGTGAAATCGAAAGGGAACTTTAATAACAGATTCTGTATATTAAAGAGATTTTAGTTTGTAGAAATGTAGGCTATCAAATTAGAAATATTAGATAAAATACATAATTTTTCAGAAAATGATACCCAAGACTGACTCAGGAAAAAGCTTTGAGTGATTCTGTAACTATTAAAGGAATCGGAGCAATCCCTGGCAGAAGAATCTTTCTATAAGGAAAACTTAGGAGCTGGGATCCACTCAGAGTGAAAACTTATGCCAAGCAAGAGGGCCTGAGTTCATATCACCAGAACCCATGAAAATGATGGTTGGGTATGTTGACTTGCCTGTGACTCCAGTCTTGGAAGTTGGGGACAGGAGATCTCCAAAGGCTCTGAGAGTTGCCATTTTGTAAGCTCCATGTTTGTTCGTAAGGCCCTGCCTCAAAGAACATGGTAGTATAGAAATGGAGACAGATTCCCAATATCTGACCCAGGCTTCTATACATACATGTGCACCCACCCATGCTGCTTACCTGCACATACACATGCACACTTATGTATTTGGACATGTACACACACTTGAACAAGCACAATATGCATATACCCATGCAAAGAAGAAAAGACAAAAAGAAAGAAAAACTTAACTCAACAATTTTAGAAGTGAGTCCTACCACACATCCAAAGGACAGGTAGTGATAAAACAGTGAATATTCTCATTTTATTTTATGAGTAAAATAAAAGTATGATGCTCAAAACAGCCAGGTACAGATGAAAAATAGAATGTTATATAGCATTTCCACTTATTGGAGAAGATATAAAAATAATAAATTAAAAAATTGGTGACTGGAACCCAGCAATACATTAACAATAAATAATGAATTATTATTATCCAAGCTGGACCCTTTCTAAGATGCAACTAAGTCAAACACTTTTAAATATGTGAATGCTATTTACAGTATTGAAGATTGTAGTAAACAAAAAATAAACATCTTGATAAATGCAGAGAAAACACATGAATAAATCCCCCCAAATCATTCATAATAAGCATTTATAGTTGAGAAGGCAATGTCCTAAACCTCAAAATAACCTCTAGTAAACATAAGACAGAATGACAAAATACTTACAATATTATTTTGGTTAAAAATGTCTGATATCAAGGCTTTCATGCAAAAAGTCAAACAACAAAAGACAAGAGAAGGTGTAAGAATTTTAAAGAGGGGAAATTTTATAATTTGCTGATGATAGAAAAATTTCCAGAAGTGAAAGTCATGGTCATAACTCAGGCAGTTAAGGTCCTGAGACTCTCAGTGGTTTCCTGGTTGAAGGGATGACAAGCGTTAGTGCACGTTGGATCTTAGCAGTTGACAGGCTCAGTGTAATGTTGTTTATCCTAAACAATCATCCTCATCATAATTATTCTACAATTCATCAAGCATCATCTTTCCTGCCAAGAACTAGACAAACATTTATAGTTAGTTTCTCTAATCCTTACACAAAATTCAAAGGATCATTCAAGATTAATATTCCTGTTTTACAGAAGAGAAATCTGGGGTTAAGGGGGAGATAGACACTTTCACACAGCTGGAACTGGGATGTTACGGCTGGTGCTTTAGACTCGGAGCCCAGGAACTTCACAAGGCAGCTTCCCTTAAGTATGAATCTTATGTTCTTGCGGCTCTCCTAATTGCTAAGTAAACAGAGTGTTTCACTTGGAAGTTAGGTAAAAAAATTATGACATAAAAGGAATACACTTCTTAAAAACTGGAAGTTGGAGCCCTAGGAGCAGGTGCCAATATTGCCAGAGTTTGTTTCTGGTCTCTTGTTTTCCTGGTGAGGCCAGAAGGGACTTTCCAAGGAATTTGTGCTGTTCAGACACCAGAGGGGACTAGAGATACTGGTAGGAATTTATTACCTTGGAGTTCTGGAGGAAGTTCAAGATCAAGGTGTGAGGATTTTGGTCCTTCTGAGGACTTTGTCCTTGGTTTTCAGATGACCATCTTCTTGTGTCTCCCCACATGGCCATCTTTGGTCTGTGCGTGTCTTTGTAAGAGGATGCCAGACTGGGTTAGGATCCTAGGCTGCTTAGGTGTTTTGGTTTGTTGTTAACTTTATACAAACTAGAGTTACCCAGAAAGAGTGAACTTCAATTGAGAAGCCCCCTCCATCAAGATTGGTGTATGAGGGCATTTTCTTGACTGACGACTGATGTGGGAGGGCTCGGCCCACTGTGGATGGTGTTACCCCGGGCATGTGGTTCTGGGAGGTATGAGAAAGATAGCTGAATGTGAGCCTAGGAAGCAGCATTTTCCATGACTCCTGCCTCTGCTCTCCTTGAGCTCCTGCTCTCTCTTCCTTCAACACTGGGCTGTGACCTGGCACTAAACTAAGTAATTTCCTTCTTCCCCAATTTGGTTTTGGTCAGTGTTTTATCTCAGCAGAAGCCTAACTAAAACAGG
This sequence comes from Peromyscus maniculatus bairdii, assembly GCF_049852395.1. NCBI lineage: Eukaryota > Metazoa > Chordata > Mammalia > Rodentia > Cricetidae > Peromyscus > Peromyscus maniculatus. The sequence continues at coordinate 95,524,377 of NC_134855.1, read as the reverse complement.
CCCATTTTAAGGATGCTGCTTTACGTTAATTATTTCTGCGAAGGATCCATCTCCAAATAGTCACGTTCTCAGAGTCTAGAACTTGAAACTTAAAAGTAGGGCCTTTGGGAGACCGTTTAGTTCTCATATTGCCCCAGGACATAACTGTGTATCTTTTCAGCTACAGAGAGGATGGATACTTTTAGTGTATGTGTAGTGAGTTCTTAAGGCTAAGGTTTTTAGGTAGCCCCATGAAGCACCACCAACAGTCAGTGGGCAGCTCTATTGAGTGTCACTAGCAGTTAACACAATGGTGCCTGCCACAGTGTTTTCAGGGTTAGGGAACTCATTGGATTCATGGGCGAGAGGGCAAGTTCCAGGTCAACTTGCCAGGGAGAAGCATGAGAGAAACAAACAGGGCATCCCTCCCCACTTCCCCTCCATCTTTGAAGACATTGCCAAGGCGTGCTGAGTGGGAGCTTCAGCACCCCCCTCTCCTGGCCAAGCATTTACCAATTCATCCATTTTTGTAGGACAACAGGAAGTTAGAAGCACTCTCAAATCCCAGGATAAATTTAGAAAATAACAAAACGTTGACATTTAAAGAGAGTATTTTTACAGTCATGTTTTGGCATGGCAGGGGTCATACAGAATAAAACATGGGGGAAAAACCTGGGTGACAAAGCCAGAGGACACTATCTCTTCCCCTCTCTGCACTCTCAGTCTCTCCCCATGTTCCTTTCAGAAGAGAAACAGCTTTCTCTTTAGCAAAGAAATACAGAGGCAGCTTTGAATCCATTATGAAGGCGGCGCCCAAAAAAAGCCAGGCTACCGTTTAGTTATTATCAGTTCTTTACCCCATTGCTCTTCAATTTACACGTTCTGAGTCCACGGACAATACCTGCCACTCCAGAGACTTGAGCAAGCATGTAGAGGAGTGAGCAGTTATGACCCCTTATCTACTGTGAACACCTGCATAAATTCCCCTGCTACATAGTATTGTGTTGCTTGAATATTATGTGTTTTTTTTTCTGTCTCCTTCCAGTGGACATTAGGGTGTTTCCTATTTTTGCTGTATGTACTGATCACCATGGTTATGGGTGTCTCCTGGTGGATAAGGATTTCTAAGGGGCTTTGGTTCTCAAATTCCGTTTCCCAGTCAAGAGGCCTAGCTTCTCTTAACCTCTGAGTGAGAATCGCTGCAGATGACAACTAGGGTGTGTGTTTTAATGAGCCGTGCAGGCAATCCTATGCACCTTAGAGCTACCCGGGGAGTCTTTTGAAGAAGCTGGTGGATGAACCCTACCTCCCATCAATTAAGCCATAGTCTCTCAGGATGCAGCTGTGGTGTACTGTGTTGTCAGAATCAAGAGCTAAAGATATCAAGTCTTTGGCTTAGAATGTTGAAACTTTCAATTGATGAAGATAGTTGTCTCTTTGTTCATTTAACGTTTCTTTAAATGCTTTCAATAAACTTTTATAATTTTCTGCATGACATCTTTGCAAAACAGCTGTTACTAATTGGCTGGATCTGCTGTGTTTGTTTTGTTGTTGTATATGTCTTTTACTTTTGGTTGTACTTTATAACTATTGGCCTGTATATCTAGAAATGAAATTGATTGCATACATAAGTGTTTTAATATTTTTATTATTAGTGTTTTATCTGTTATTGTTTTAATAATAATTTTCTTTATTCTTGAGAATGTCACACATGTGTACAACCATATCCACCCCCATTTCCTTCCTTAACTTCCCTCAGATTCATCCCAACCTGTCCTTCTCCAAACTCTGTATCTTTTTTTTTTCATCACCCACTAAGTCCAGTTAGTGTTGCCCATGTGTGGATGTGTGTAGGGTCACCCATTGGAACATGGGAAACTTAGTCTGAGCACTCTCAAAGAAAAAAAATGACAAGATTCTCTCTCTTCAAGCAACTATCAACTGTCAGTAGTTTCTTTGGCATGGACAGGGCCTGGGGAGAACTTCTCTCATTGATGCTGGAATTTTGTACAGGTCTTGTGATACCTGATCTTGTACAGGTCTTGTGAAGATAAGCAGAACTGCTGTGGGTGAATGCCATAGACAGGGAGATCCAGAGGATAGCATTTTCTAGGTCTTATATTCTTTCTCTTCTGAGAAATTCCCTGAGCCTTGGTAGGAATTAGGGTCGGGAGGTAGAGGGATGGAGTTCGATAACATAGGCCCATTTATGGATGATTACTTAATATCTTCATCTCAGCACTTTGACCAAGGGTATGTATCTGCGTTGGCTGCTGCCCATTACAAAATGAAGCTTCCCTAAGCAAGGTTGGGAACAGCCCAGGTCTACAGGTATAAATAAGCATACATATGTAGAAGGCAATTTGGCAGCATGACCATTTAGCAAAGTAACAATAACAGGTTATACCCTGGAGGGCCTACAACCTCCCTGACCATGAGTTTTTGACTAGCTTTAAATTACTAGTCAGGAAATTCCCGCCTGTCAAGCAGTCTTCAAGTCTAATCAGAAAGCTACCCCATAACTGTCATACCTCCACTGCACCAGCAGACACAGCTTGCCTGGAAGGTTGTCATTGTGTCATGCAGGGTCCAGCGCTGGACAGGACCACTGCATGCTAGCCTTGAAACATCTGTAAATTATTTCATTAATTCTGCTAATAGTCCATGGATTTTTTTTGGAATTTCAATGCAGTGATATCATTCACAAATAATTGTTTTTTCCTCCAATCTCTCTCTCTCTCTCTCTCTCTCTCTCTCTCTCTCTCTCTCTCTCTCTCTCTCTGCCTGTATTTGGCTTACTTTCTGGGATATCAAGTTGTGTAGCTGTGACTGGGGACATATTGACTTGTTCCTTTTTTTAAAAAAAGATACTGATGCTTAAATGTTTCATACTTGAGTAATATATTTGTGGGGTTTTGTGGTATTTTTATGAAACTACTCTTGAGGAGGCTAAGCAAATTTCTTCTGGTCCTACTTAGCTAAAAATCCATCTTGAGTGATGATTAATTGTATCAATTATTATTTCTCTTTGTGTCAAGATAATCATTCAGCTTTTTCTCCATTAGTCCATTATTTTAATGAGCTACATTTTATTTTTCATGCTCTTTTCACGTTGTATTCCTAGAATACATACCATCTGATCACAATTCTTTTTTTTTTTTTCAATTAGTGTTCAGTTTTCTGGGTTTTGTTCAAGGCATTTTTCAGGGCTAGGCTAGCCCGAGCTTTTCTTTCCCTGTGCTATCTTGCTCTGTGATGGCACTGAAATCTTACTTGGCTTGTAAACTATTTGAGAGTGCCGGGGGGTGGAGTGGGATGTGGTGGGGAAGGTTGTAACCTCTTTCCCTACTGTCTAAAAACATTTGTTTAAAGTGGGACCACTTCTTAATGTTTGCCAAAATTCTCTAAAATAGTATAGATTCCATACTTCTTTTTGTTCTTCAGATTTTACTCAATTCAAACATGCATCCAAAAAAAAAACGATAGACTTGTCCAACCTTTTAACATTGAAATATGACCTTGTCATCTACAAAGGTCATGGGTCACACTCTCAGCCATCCTGTAACTGTCATAACCAGTCCTCCTTGGCCAGCATATAGAGCAAGAAAGAGAAAACATGGTCAGCAGTATAGAAACCGGCATGGCCTCCATCCCTGTCTCTCCTGTCCAATGCAATGAGACTTAAAGATTAGAATGATGTTGGCCTCTAACATGTATTGTTAGTATTGTTTTTAAAACTTTATGTAAGTAAAATTCCATTGATACACCAATCGATTTGTTTTGAGAATTTGTAGATTTCTTTAACTAAATTCTTCTGATCTAATTTCTTCTTCACATGAGAGAGACAGTGAGAGAGAGAGAGAGAGAGAGAGAGAGAGAGAGAGAGAGAGAGAGAGAGAGAGAGAGAGAGAATGATGAGAGTGTTTCTGGGGATCTGAGCTCGTGCATGTTAGGTTTTTGAAGCTTCCAAGCCCTCCCCCAGTGACACACCTCTTCCAACAAGGCCATACCTCCCAATCCTTCCTAAACAATTCCATCCACTGGGAACTGAGCCTTCAAATATGTGAGCCTATGGGGGCTATTCTCATTCCCACACTCCATCTTAGTGTACAGTTATATTCTAGTTTCTTTATCATTTCTGCATTTCAGTTTGCTGATATTTTTGTCTGTCACTCCTGAATAAAGCCTATAGTCTACCCAAATTTATGGATGCTGCTGAAGAAAACTTCAGCTCTAGTCCTACTTTGCTCTATAATCTTATTCTCATGTCATTTTGTTTTCTATCATGGGCTACTTTATCTCTGTGTCCTAGTAATACTTTTGAGAAATATTTAAAATATTTTACCCAGATATTTATATTTCTAATAGTGTTTATTTCATCATATTTTAAAAAGTAGAAATGTGAGCTTCGTCCATCATTCATCATATTTTATGTAGTATTCTGATTATTTTCCTACCATGATTTATTATTGCTGTTAAGCTTTATCGCTCTGAAAACAAAATCACATGTGATTTATTTTGAACTTTCTAAATTAACATGATTATGTAAGCTACATTAAATGAATGTGGGATCAATAACTAGTGGGCCTTTGTCCTGTCACCCATGACCTGGTTGTGAGAAAGTACCAGAAGAAGCAGCATGATTTAACATATTGAATATTTAATTATACTCAGCTGAACAAGAGGAAAAGCCTCTTCAAGTCTCAACTTCTCTTTATCTCCTGCTGGACAACTTCCTAAGCAGAAGTAAGTTAGAGGAACAAGATACTTTCTCTAAATCCTGACAGAATTATACAAAAATTTGTTTTCCACAGATTGTTCCACATTTCAAATTCTTTTTAGAGGACTATTAAATTTTTTTTGTAATTTCCACACCACAAAAATGCTAATGCAGATAAATAATATGATCAAGGAAGTCACTGAAAGATAGATGGCACATATTCAGAAAAATTCCTTTCCATTTCCACCCTCCCTCACCATGTAGCAGCACGTGGTCATATAAATTCCAGTAATGTGACCTTTCCAAAATTTCAATATTTAATCAATTAAAGAGTGAAATCCTTTTTTAAAAAGTATTTTTATTTTATAATTAATTTTTTTTGTTTGTTTGTTTTTCGAGACAGGGTTTCTCTGTGTAGCTTTGCGCCTTTCCTGGAACTCACTTGGTAGCCCAGGCTGGCCTTGAACTCACAGAGATCCGCCTGGTTCTGCCTCCCGAGTGCTGGGATTAAAGACATGCGCCACCACCGCCCTGCTATTAATTTGATTTTACATATCAGCCACAGATTTCCCCTCTCCTCCCTCCTCCCATGCCCCCAGCCTTCCACTCAATCCACACCCCCATTCCTACCTCCCCCAGGGCAAGGTCTCCCCTGGGGATTCAGCCCATCCTGGTAGATTCAGTTGAGGCAGGTCCAGTCCCCTCCTCCCTACACCAAGACTGAGCAAAGTGTCTCAGCATAGGCTCTAGGTTCCAAAAAGCCAGCTCATGTACCAAGGACAGGTCTCGGTTCCACTGCCTGGGGGCCTCCTAAACAGTTCAAGCTAATTAACTGTCTCACTTATCCAGAGGGCCTGGTCCAGTTCCATGAGGGACCCCCAGGTATTGGTTCATAGTTCATGTGTTTCCACTAGTCTGGCTATTTGTCCCTGTGCTTTTTCTAATCATGCTCTCAATATCTCTTGCTCATATAATCCCTCCTCTTTCTTGCCGATTGGACTCCTGGAGCTCCACAGCACAGCATTTCCTGCACCCATTTCTGCAACCTTGGACCATATTAGCTGAGACCAGTTCATAAAATATTTGCATCTCTTCCTCGGGCTCTGTGTTAGCTCCCCATCTCCCATCCTATCTTTCTGCCTTTGTATTTTTCCTCCCTTATTCCCTGTCTTCCACGCCAGGCATTTGATGTTGACATTTTGTGAGATTTTTTATAGATTTTCATAAACCACTTCACTGGATGTCATTCTGGAATGAATTCCAAATTGTTGTCTCTGTATAGTGCATATATTCTGATCCTCTAGGTCCCTGTCTCTGATTGCTCACTTGAACTGCCAGCAGGGCACCTGAAGGCTCACTTTCATTCACTGTACAAGAGAGAAATCATAGTTTTCCTATTTCCACTTTTTTTCAATCCCAGCTAAAAACTTTAGCTTTTGGGGAATCTTTAATTTCTCATCACTACCAACATATAAATGTGTGACAACATCCAGGCGACTGTCCTTGGTTTACAGTTCTGCTCAATGCCTTTCCTCCACTTGAAACTCATAAAAAGTGAGCTCATCTCCCCCTGTCCTGCCTACAAGGGCCAACTCCAAATTCAACACCTTTGAGTTCCTCTTTATACTTTATACCTAGTGAAATTAGTAGTTTCATATTCTTTATTTTTTATTCCATTTTCAGTACTTTTCACATTTGAAAATAGAATTACTATATCATAGATGTAAGTGCAAATCTCTTCCCATAAAGTGTAAGGTTGAAGTTGATTCTTATTTGTTTGTTAAACTTTCAATAATTATGTTTTAGAATGAAAAAAAGAGATGGGGATAGTCTACCTGTTTCAAAGCCAGCTGATTTCTCTTACTGAGAAAGAGAAAACAAAATAAAAACCTTAAAGAGAATTTCCTTGATATCTGAAGGCTATTTTTTGTGAGAGTTTATTTACTATGGGCACTAATGTTGATAGAAAGGCAAGGTTAATGTATATTAGCTTTTAAATGGCATGTATGAGCAAGGCAGAAAGAGGTCAAACTCAATGTACATTTGCACTCAGCCTGGCTAATGGAAGAATTAGTCGACCAAGCTCCAGCAGATGCCTGCACACCCAGAAGTATGTGGGCAGCAGAAATTGGACTCCATGGGTTAAGAAGAAATGAAGACACAAAGTTTGTGGGTAGGGAAGAAGGCTTGGATCTGGGAGGAATTGGGGGTGAATATGATCAAAATATACTGTTTGAAATTCTCAAAGAACTAATTAAAAAAAGAAAAAGGAAGAACAATCCCAATTTAAGTTCAGTGTGGTCTCTTTGGATCTTCATACAAGGAGTTAAAGGCAGAATAAGAAGAATGAGATGCTTTTCAAAGACATTCTTTTAGCCCTCCTTCACATTTCTCACATCTCTCTTTTTAACTCAGAAGAATCTCTCCTGCCCTTGAATGAGACAAAATTTCATATGCTGTTAACTGATATGTTACTGCCTGCTCTGAGTGGGGCTACATTGTCACAAACAGAGCCCTGGTGGTCAGGATGGAAGATCTTGACAGCTTTAGGGCTGTTTTCAAGATGTCACAGGGTGATCGAAATGCAATAGTTTGTTTCTCACGACAGAGTCCCAAATATCAAACTGAATTCGACTTGAGTACCTTCTAAGCTAGTTGCCAGAAAGAGGTTAAACCATGTTTTCTTCAGTGATCCCTCAGGTCTGAGTACAATATTCTGTAGCATATGAAAAATGAACCATTAAAAACATCTTAAGTGGACTGTTTTTAGATTTGCTGGACATTTTCAGTATCTAAGAACAGAATCTGTTTTCATCGCCTCTGAGAACCACAATGAACATGCCGTCCTCTCTACCTCCAACAGGAAAAAACTACTTCTTAACACATGCAATTTAACAATAATAGACGGGCATTCATGTCTGAGTCCTAGAACTGGAATTTCCTGCACAAGGGGTAGCCCATGTTAGAAATATTGCTGGTCTGGCAGAGTGAGGACTGGATGGCCTCATCTTTGTTGGGAAACAACACCCTAGACAGGATCTCTGGGATATCCTGAAAGTCAACATCTCAATTCAGTGACCAGGCTGCCTTTGGGAGACTGAGCATCGTTGGTGGATACTTGGGGTTGTACTAGGGAAGGACTTGTGAGATGATTGTGTACTTCCTAATGCTTCTGCAAGTAATTGGCAAGGAAGAAGGACCTAGGCGATGATTTGTAACAATCCATCCCACTATGTGTTCAATATTAACCTGTGATCTCAATCACCAATGAGTTCCTGCAGTACATGCCTGTGATACAATGTGTCTGTGCTGGGGGTGACAATAAGACACAGCACTGAGGCCTCACAGAAGATAAGCTAATGAATTTAAGCTCACCACTTCTTCCACTGCTCATCATACTCATGACTACTTCTTAAAGAGAGCCGCATTCCCAGTTACAGAAAGAAAGGATAGCTGAGTTGTGGATTTTCTCAACTTTCATGGAAGTGTGAAAAACTACCTTTAGCAATCAGATATTTAGAGTTAACTTGATGATACAATGTATCACTCAACTGGTGCCACTTTGAATCAGAATGGAGGGAATGCTGATAATTACTCTGAGGCAGCAAGTGTGAACTGGGAGGGTACTCAGTTTACATACAGTCCTCACTCAGTCTAAACCCAGTGACCTTTATTTAGTCAGTAATGTGTCCTACATACTTTGGTGGTCTCATCAGGAAGGAAAACTCCAAATTATCCCCTTTTCTTCCCTACAGGGCTAATAGTCTTTGCTCCAATGAGCCTGACAGAAATGTTATTATCATTCACTCTTCTAGGTTTTTGCAGCCCCATAATTCCCTGGTGGTCAAGAATTATCTGAAGTCTGCAAATACGAACCATATCCATCCCAAGCAGAGGTATCTCCTTCAGATTGTGCTTCACTGAGCAGATCTTGTATTAAATGTCAGCATGAGAAAGAACTGGGCAGCCGCGTGACTTTGCATCTGTGTTTGTGATAAAATGTTGAAGATTTTTCTTACCGTGTCACTTAGTGGCATGTAAAAGAGCCCACATGACTTCTCTAGAACGTTTGTTTTCTTTGCAGGAACCTAAGAGCTTCTCTCTGTTGGATGAAGATCCTCGTGGCCCTCCTGTTTGATCTTTTCTGTCTAGTGTGATCAGATTTGGAACTGGCCCCTGAGAAGAAACAGCCATGTTCTGTTCATTTGCATATTTCTCTCTCGTTTATTTTTTCTGATGTGACAAAGCTATTTTTCTAAATTAGTTACCTTTTCGAAGTTTTATCTTTTAGTATTTCATGTTTCCTCTATTGCCAATGTTTGAATGATCCCAGTCCCGTGTATCTGACCCCAAACTCTGGGCTGTTCTCATTTCCCCTGCCTGATCCTCACGCGCTCTCTTCTGGGCACATGGCCTGTATCCTCCGATGTTTGTGTGTGTCCGCACTGTTCCCACCACCGGAGTGTCTGAGGAAAGCGACAAAGTTAAGAAGGAAAAGACAGCTCTCGAGAACACCCAGAGCCTTTCCAAAGAGAAGACGAGACGCACCCGAGAGCTTCCTGGCTGTCCATGCTCTGGCCTGGGGCCGCTGCCATTTTCCTCAAACCTTCTCTGAAAAATTCACTGCTTGAAGGAAGAGAAACTCATTTATTTTGGGGAGGGAAGGGCGTGGCACAGAAATGGTGTGGAGAGGGCAGGAGTTCTACAAACCGCACACTGGCACAGGCCTGCTAAGGCAGTCTGCTTGTCTTCAGACACCCCTAAGGCCTTCGTCACCCGGCCCCTGCCTCCCAAAGCTGAAAGCCTGGGCATATGCCCCAGGGAGTAGGATCCCAGGAGTGTACCTCATGTTAATCATCCTATAATTTTCTTGGGCTGGACAGAGAGGAGAAATATCCCCAAATATGACAGTGCATTCGAGGCTTGGATAGTTTTGTGAAGTCAGAAGAGGAAAATGTAAAAGGAGAAAATAAGAAAACATTCACAATATGTATTCTTCACCCTGGCTCCTCTCTTCCTTCTTTTCTCTTTTTTCCCCTTCATTTCTCATATACATTTTGTAGGATGGCCTCGTGGCTGGAGTCGAGGCACATTGCAGAGCGGTGGTGGGAAAGGGTTGTGGTTAGCTAGGTTATCCTGAACGACAACAAAGAAACCGGATCCACACTTGGCGGTGGTCCAGCTGCTTCCCAGCGAATCCTGGCCTGCTTATGGCACACAAGCCCACGCAAAGGGGCTTGTGTATGTGGTTAGATCTATTTATTTTTCAGCACAGGAGGAAATTAAAAACAGACATCTGAATTGCCACTAAGAGGCAATTCCGAGTTAATTAATCCAGTGAGGGCATGCCACGGGACAGCACTGTCTGAACCCAGAGCTGGAGAGCCAGGCCCGCGCTCTCCCTCCTTTCACGGTCCCGGGGGAGCTGTTGCGTTTTAGCACACCTGGTCGCACGGAGGTAGAGTGTACACCCTCTTACCTGACCTGGTGTCTAGCAGGCAGTTGTAGAGTGATAGTAACAGAAAAATGGGAAAAAAATTATAAAGGATGATGATTTGCAACAGAGCCACGCTGTTTTACCACACCGAGAGGTGAGTTTCAGAATCTTTACTTTTCTAGTTGGCGAGTTTACTAAATAAACAGAGGTTCCAACTGGCTTACAGCCACAAGTGCCTGGCACACTGAAGTCAATAAATGAAGGAAAGACCATTTTAATCTCTTTGCTCTTGAACTGTCCTTTCAGAGATCCACACCTAGCAATAGGTATCAATGTCTCAAAAGTCTTCATGAGGGAATATTTATAATACGCTCAGGTACTTTTTATACGTTAGGTGTGTTTTTTTTTTTTTTTCATTTTACTCCAGCTCTTCGCTGCTGTCCTGTACAACCTGTGCTCTGCTGTGTCCTCTGTGAGGCAAGATGTGTGTGTATGGTGTGGTGTGTGTGTGTGTGTATGTGTGTGTGTGTATGATGTTTGTGCAATGTGCGTGTATGGTGTGTGTGTATGTGTGTGGTATGTGGTGGTGTGTGTATGTGTGTGTGTGTGTGTGTGTGTGTGTGTGTGTGTGTGTGTGTGTGTGAATAACTGAGAGATCCAAGTGAGACACTACCATCCTCAAGCCCTGCCTTGAAGACAGAGTCATAGCACCTGCTTTGCAGAGTCAACAACACAGTTATCCCTGCGGAGACGCGATGTTGTCTTGTTATTCCTTCTTCTGCTGGTGCTTGATTCTCCCTCTCCTCTCGCTGTTTTTTTTTTTTTTTCTTGTAGGTTTTTTTTTTTTTTTTTTTTTTCGAGACAGGGTTTTTCTGTGTAGTCCTGGCTGTCCTGGAACTCACTCTGTAGACCAAGGTAGCCTTGAACTCACAGAGATCCACCTGCCTCTGCTTCCCAAGTGCTGGGACTAAAGGCGTGTGACACCACTGTCTGGCACATTTTTTTTTTTTTTTTGTAATTTTTAATTTTGGAAACGTAGACCTGAGGAGCAAGGTAAGTTCTGCACACCTTTTCCTCGCCCAGGTTGTCCTTTGCTTTTACTCTTTCTTCCTCTCACTTGTCTATCCTCTCTCTCTCTCTTCAGGTGTGTGTTTCTCAACTCTTCACCCCTCACGACTGCTTCTTCAGTGAGACATTTTAGATACTTTTCCTCTATGGAAACTTCATATAAAAATATACAGTGTGTCTAATGTCATTGGCTCTTCTGCAAACATTTGGAATAGTTGGATCTTTTTAAAAATTCTGTCTCCTAGGAACCAAAGTTAGCTTGCTCTATGGTTGTTCTTGTAGCATTTGCAAGTAAGTTGGAGATACTGTGCATCCTTTCCTTCAATATTCAGCTCCTAACAAAGGATTGTCTCCTGTGAACAAACTACAATTATCAGTGTCTGCAGGCTGAACATGGCCACAATTTCAGCATCTACTACACCCTCTAATTTCAAATTTTGTCAGTGTCCCAGTGACATTCTTCACTGATATTTTTTCTTTCTGGTTTGGGCCTCATCCAGAATCACGTGACATACAATTGTTATGTCTTGTTGATTTTTATTGTGAAATATTTCCTTGGTCTTTCTCCATTTTGACATTTTCAGAGTTGTGACTACTTATCAAGTGTCTCTCAATTTGGGTTTGTCTGACATTTTGTCTAGATTAGATTCAGGTTATATGTTTTCTGCCCACATGCCTTGAAAGTCATGTTATGTCTTCCTCAGCACGCCAGGAAGCAGGCACATGACATCAGTGTATCCCATGGCTGCTGCTGGTGCTGTTAACTGTGGTCATGAGTTTAAGGTGATGGCAGCTGGCTTTCTTGGTTCTCTCATCTCTTCATCTATTCTGTAGTTTTCTAGTTGGAATTTACCTTAAGGAAAAATTCCTATTGTCTGTCTGTCTGTATATGTGTATGTATGTATCTCTATTAATCTACGTAATTACTATGAAATCATGAATTTTAATTCATTCAGGTCATAATCCATTAGTATGATTGCATGTTTTGGTGCTCCAAGTGTATTAAATTGGGCTAGTGGTGTCTCCTCTGACCTCTGCCTGTCACTTTGAATAACAAATAATAACTTTACCCATTTTAGAACCCGAGAGGGCACATCAACGTATTTCCCTGGTTGAATTCCAACATGGAGGAAGATGAGAGTGAAGGGTGAAACACTCTGCAGTGGTCTGTGAACAGAGATGTCACCCAAAAATCTTGTTGGTAACAATAAAATCTGCATCATTACCGCCATAAAAGCATAGTTTAATAATGGTCATACGGAATTGAATTAAAGTTCATGATTTCATAGTAAGTACCCTGCACCCTGATTTTCTTAAACCATTTTGTTTTCTTTTAGGTATTTCTCAGAAAATGGGAATTCAGAAGACTTCATTTTCTCTGGAGGACTGTGTGATTGTTAAAGACATCTCAGGCTCCTCAAAAATAACTGTATTCATGAATTCTCAAACAATAAACTTAAAAAGAAAAACCCAAATTCCAGTAACTAGAATCTCCCACAGTACTTGACATATGAAAGTGTGTGATGATGATTTAAAAATAGATGGAATATACGTTTTGTGGTAATCTCAGAAGATACGATGGATTTTCAGGCTGTGAATACTGGCTTGGTGGCTGTAGGGAAAAATTGTCTAGAATAGTTAGGTGCCTCCACCTCAAAACTTTGGCTATATCACCCTTAGGGTGTTACTTTGTGGATATCAACAGTGCACAGGACCTTGAAAGGATATTGAAGACAAAAAATACCAGGTCTGATACTGCCCATTTTTCCCCAAACAGTAGGTCATCTAGGGCCCCAGAAGGTGAACAAAGGCTATTGACCTTTTGATCAACATTGGTACATCAGAGTTGGCGAATCCCCTTGTTGTTTATGAGAGATGGGCTCTTATACAGGAAGCCTGCTGTCCACTGGATCCTGGACTTTCTATACTACAGAACTATGAGAATGTTCTGATGCTTATAGATTTCCATAGCTTGGGTGTTTTGTTACATCAGCATGATGGAGTGAGAAGGGAAGATGCTGTGTTTGGCTTTAGAAGATGATATTGAGTTCCAAATGATGCTGGACCACTTTAGAGAAAGTGTCTAGCTTCAGGTTGGAGAACAGAGAGTTGGTAAGAAGTACTGGAGGCTATATAGAATAGGCTTGGAGATACTCATTTGAAGACATCAATCAAATAACTTTAATGAACTGTCATATTACATTCTCTGAGACAGGAAAGCAAGACACCAAAAGGAGCAGTGTGTGGAGGACCATCTTAGGGATGACTTACATGCTTCTCCCAGTGGCTGGGGCCTGGACTTGATCTTGCTGCTTGACTTCTTGGTCCCATGTATCTATCTGAGTTGAGTGCTCTGCCTGGCTTCCCATTGAGCTCAGTCTTCCCCATCCCCACCTTCTGATGTGATGCAGTTCTTCAGCCATCAGCCCAGGTGTGCCCACAAGCAGGTGATCCTCAGCTTGTGCCTTCTAGCCTTTTCTTTCTGGTAGGCAGACCCTATTCTAGAGTTACATCAATAAGAAAAGGACAGCCTGTTCTAGCTGTCTCTCAACCATTGCCAGCAGTCTATTGTGGGGGTATCTTTGTGGATTTCTGTGGGCCTCTCTAGCACTTTGTTTCTTCCTTTTCTCATGTGGTCTTCATTTACCATGGTCTCCTATTCCTTGTTCTCCCTCTCTGTTCTTGATCCAGCTGGGATCTCTTTCCCTCAACCCTTGCCCTTCATTACTCCCACTCTGAATAGGTGAGACAGTTGATTGCCTTGATCTGTTTGGGAGGCATCTAGGCAGTGGTACCAGGTCCTGTGCTCATTGCATGAGTTGGCTGTTTGAAACCTGGGGCTTATGCAGGGACGCTTGGCTCAGTCTGGGAGGAGGGGACTGGACCTGCCTGGACTGAGTCTACCAGGTCGATCTCAGTCCTCAGGGGGAGGCTTTGCCCTGGAGGAGGTAGGAATGGAGGGTGGGCTGGGGGGAAGGGGAAGGGGCAAGAGGGGGGAGGACAAGGGAATCCATGGCTGATATGTAGAACTGCATGGTATTGTAAAATAAAATAAAAGGAAAAAAATAATAAATAGAATTCTTGAGGGCATAAATAAATTTAATAAAATATATATAAAAAAGAAAAGGACAGCCTATTTAAATTTAGATTAGGACCCTAGGTGGAATGCGCCATGTTAACTCCAGAAATGTATACTGCACCAGTCTAGAGATTTCTGCTTTCTGTTTACACATGACTGATGGATGGATTGGCTCCAAACGCTGGGACTCAGCGTCAGCCACCCTTCCCTGCTGTACTCTGCCTCTTACTCCACTGAGGCTCACGTCTACAGCTCTGCCATGCTCTGTTCTTACCGAACTCCAGCTAAAGCACTGGCATACTTTCCAGGCTGCGCTAAAAGGGAAAATTAAAGATTCTTGCCTGTAAACTTCTGGACAGAGAAGACTGAGTCATAACTGGGATAGCACAAACAGGTCTGGGCTATTTTATTTCTCCTTCTTTTTCTATTATCCTTTCAGCAGTTTGGACTAGAACTTCCTTTTGGTGATGCCCCCTCCCCAGCCACACTGGCACTAGTGCAGACTTTTGCAATTTTGTGACCATTTATTTTTGCTTCTAATTATCATCTGAAGGTTCCTAAATGCCTGTCACAAATGAAGTGACAAGCTAATTTGGAAAACTAGCTGCCTCAAAACAAAAAGTAACCTTTCTAGAATGGAAATAAAGGAAATTTAAATGGAAATAAGGACAATTATGTTAGACTTTCTGAGAAACAAAGTTATTAATTATTGTTACTATTATTAGTTTGGGGCTTTTTTATAAATGTTCCAGACATCTAAAGTCAGGGAAGTAACCTGAAAATGTAATAGGAAATCTAATTTGCCAATTTTGTTCATAAGCAATTATTTTTGAGGAATAAATGTTTATGAATCAAAATTTAAAATGTGCGAGACTTCAGCATGTAAACCTTGCATTCTCTACCTCAGTTTCTACACTTACTGCCCACTTTTCTTAGCTGTTGTACAATTCTTCTGAGGTGTTGTGTATGATATGCACATGCATGCACATACAAGTATCTACTTCTTCCTTCAAATAATAGTGAATTGCTTCATTTTCTGTGACAAGTGTGGTGGCGTAGGCCTGCAGTCACCACACTCAAAAGGCTGAGGCAGGAGGATGATCACACATTCAAGGTCAAGCTGTGCTACATAGTACATACTAAGCAAGTTTGGGTTATATAGCAGGACCCTATTTATTTCCTAAAATCCAAAGGAAAATAATGATTGTTTCCCAGTTCAGTATCTTAGAGGCTCTCCTGCTGACAGAGTGTCACATCACTTTTGAAAGCTATAAAACATTCCATTGTTTGAATTGTGAGATGTATTTAGCCAATTATTAAGAAATAAAATGCATTTATAAATTCATTGATGATCATGTATATTGTTTAAATATACGTATTAAAACATTACCAATTAATAAGTCATTTAATATTCATTACTTTGACCAAGAAAAAGCAAAAATAGTGTACTTAGGCAGTATAAACATAAAGACATTTCTAAAAGTATAAGGTCTGCATTAAGAAATGAGGTACTTTAAGATTTTATTGACAATGTAGAATTGCTCTCCACTTATGAGTTCCTGCTGATGTACAATGCATGCTCCTCTGCATTATTGACAAGTTTTACAGCTCAACACCAGAGTGTCCATCTAAAGCAGCCAGAAGAATAAATGTTGCTATCGTCAAGCAGCAAAGCACTAACTCATCTACTTTCAGAATCTGAGACAGTTGCTCCAAGAGCTTTCCTACCTCCAGGGACAGCAAATGCCATCAGTACTATGACTCAAGTGTCTCTACAAGCCTACTCGGTAGTTTCTACTAATATCTACTGATACCATCCACTAATATTGCCCATATGTGGTGCTTTTCAATTGACTAAACTCACTTACCTTGTTAAACTATACTTTCTTTCTGCATTGGTTTCCTGCAGTAGCTGGGTCTTCTACTTTGTCCTTCTGTCCAGGTTCAGAGTTGTTACTCACAAATTCATCAGTTTATTTAAGGTCACTCAGACATTTTTTTATTCTTCTTGCTCGATGCCTCTTTTATAATTCTCTTTTGTTTATAGAACCAGGACTGCTTTAGGTCTCTCTCTCTCTCTCTCTCTCTCTCTCTCTCTCTCTCTCTCTCTCTCTCTCTCTCTCTCTCTCTCCTAATTAATTTACTTATTCATTCCCTTGAATTGTTACTTTAATTGACTGTATTTTAAGGCATACTTTTTAAATGAACAAAATATTCTAAAAAGTTAAAATCAAATACAAATTTTATGAATTGAATACAAAAGTAAATGTATCAAGATTGCTTTCTCTATATACACATTATAATATGTACATTTGAACATATATAGATGTACACACATTCATAGTCACACACACACACTCACACATACACACCCTTGCATTTTCTATGTAGCCAGCCTAGCATGGCTTCAAACTTGTAGCATTCCCATTGCCTCAGTCTCCTGAGTTCTGTGATTAGAGGCCTGTGCCTCCGTTACCATTCTGTGTCTCAGAATAATAAACAATGTACTGTAATTTGAAGGAATAAGTAGATATTTGTGTATGTGTTTATGCATATGTGTGTATGCACACATCCAACAACTCTAGAATAATATAGAAAACCCTTTCAAAAAAAGGTATTTTACAAAGAAAATACTTTCTTTTATCTTTAGTATAAATCTGAATTACGTATCTATTTGCTAAAAACATATTTTCCTCCATTATTATTTTAGTCTCCTATAGTTTTTAGAAAGCAACAGATACTTATTGACACTATCTGACCTCCTCGGTTATTTTATGGATAATTATTTTTATATTCCTTCACTTTTATCTACAATTGGCTTTCAGGCCTTCATAATGTATTGATAAAAGATAATTACCATTCCTCTTAACATAATACAAAAATCATATTGAGTAACTAAAAATAATACTCCACCATCTAAGAAAAATATAATTAGTTACTTGGTAAGTTGTTGACTAGCAGAAGCTGTCTTTGTGGTGTTCATTTGTGTGTGTGTGTGTGTGTGTGTGTGTGTGTGTATTTTTAATATTTGTAGATTTGTAACATCTTAAACTTTGTATGACCACAATATGTAGTAAAAAATGAATAACAGCACAAAAGCTTCAGACATGCTTATTTAAAGACAACTAAAGGCAGTTTGGGGTACTTGGACTCTACTTTGGATTTTAAAGTGCTTTGGACTCTGGTGTTATGAAAACATATTGACACCAGAGTTCTTGTTAAAAAAAGAAGAAGAATGTACTTAGTGGATGGGAAGGAAAATGGAAGTTGAAAACAAGGGTTGCTTAAGCATCTTCCGTCAGTGAAGACCTTCCACTCAGCTGCACACTGAATGGCTCAAGCATTAGGAATTCTTCATCTTAAGAAGAAAGAAGTCAGGACAGTTGAATGTGAGCCTTTGTTAGGCTCCAGGCATCTGCTGAATTGCTACCATCATCCTAAGATCCACATGGGCTCATTCATTGTTTCATTTGAGTTCAGTGAATTCCTACTATTGGAACAAGAAAAAGAGAGGCGATGAAAGGCCTGAAATTCAGGGAAAGATTTAACCAAAGTCCCTGGGGAGAAGGGGACAGCTGGACAATACACAGGGATTTCGAACAGAGTGTCAATTGTAGACACATGTCCCTTCACACTGTGACCCTTGATAATAGACCTAAACAGGTGTCATCATGAAAAAAAGCTGAGTGATGCTTGTGTCACCAGCCACCCTCCTTTGTAGCACCCTCCTGTCCTCCATGGGTTGAGATGGAAGCGATTTCCTCCCTGTAGGTTTCCCTGGCTGGGCACATTCTGGCCACTGTCCAGCTGTTGATTGAATAGTGTGCTTGGAGAAGGAGTTGGGAGAGGTTTCCTAAAAAGGATCAGCTAATAAATATTTCAGCTTGCAGTCCATATGGACGCTGTTGTAACTACTCAATCCTAGAAACAGCAGGCATTCCACTCTGAGAAGACAATCCTGCCTGTGTCTGCTCACACTGGCTCACACCATTAGAGAGTAAGCTGGATTTTGCTTACTCTTGGACACTGGCAATTTTTCCACTTATTCATTATTAAACTGTTCATTAATTTAATAAGGGTTTATTGGGCAAATATTAGGTGCTAGATATAAAAATATAACAGAGAGTTGATCACAAACTTTGCACAGCAGAAGTGCATTCGATTCTTAGGACCCACATAAGGTGTAAAGAGAGAACAAACTCCGCAAAACATTGTCTTTTAATCCCCACAACGGTGATGTGGCACCCATGTTTTCCCCACCATATCATGCACACACATACAGAATAACAAGTACAATTAAAATAAAATTAAAAAGACAAAGTTGGTTTAACATTTTATAACAGGCAATTTATTTAAAGGCCTTATAAAGGAGAAAAAGTATATGATCTTGTTAATGGGTGCAGGGCATATTTGTTACAAATCAGCATTGATTCTTGAATAAAATTAAAGCATGCTCGTTGGCCCTAAAAATTGCATGAGAAGGTCTTTACAATGACAACAGCAGTTGTCATCCCAACGGGGATGAGGGAAATTTCACAAGGCCCCACACATAGACGAAGATCTATAGGTGATTAAGGAATGCGGAGAGAGTGAGACTCAGCCTTTTCTGGGCGTGAGCTCTCTAATAGGATATCTAATCCCAAGCAGTAAGGTCTAAACACATGTACTTAGGAGCAACACCAAACAGACTCAGTCGGTTGTGTTTATATACATATATGTGTATATAAATAATATGTAAACAATAATTAAAGAAGAAAATGTCATGAATTTGAGAGGGAGTAATGTGAGGAAGGTATCAAAATGGTAGAAATTCAATACTCACATATGAAATCCTCAAAAAATTTAATTGTACAGGAGACATTAGTTGTAATATATTGAAAGGTACCCTATCTGGCATTGGGGGGTGAAGCAATGGCGGCAATTATCACGGCTTTGATTCAGGATGGCACTGTCAATCACCAGTGCAATAAGGCAAGAAAAGTCAATGTAAATTTTGTGGTATGTCAATAACTGAATGACGCTATAGATATATTATTAAAATAAATAATGGAATTCAACTGACTCATTTGCCATGTACTACAAAGTGATATATATAAAAATTATATATATATAATATATTAATATATAAAAATTAGTTGTATTTTTCTATACGTCTTCAATAAACAACTTGAATTTGAATATAAAATACTTTATAGCCTATTCAAAGAATAATTACTCAGGAGCAAATGCTACAAAATAAATGTAAAACCTTTAACGTGAATGCTAAAGTAAATTAAATATAAGTAAGCAAAGGGAAATACTTTGTGAATTTCATGATTGAGTCACGTACCTTCTCAATCACTTTCCTGAAGTAGGGGAAAGAAGTAACTGTATTTAAACATATATAGGGAGATGTGGCAAAAGCTGCCATATGGTTTGTCTGTAAATTTTATGTTTCCCGAGATGATCCCAGTTCGTCCTTATTTCTTTATTTACTATCTTAGATTTTGTATTTTATCACCATTCAGATGGCGGTGCTCTCGGGCTGACCCTGCATCTCACTGCACTTGGTTTGTCTTGGTGCCCTGGTCTGTTCTGTGCTGGAGTCTCAGTCTCATCTAGTCTTGTCTCTTCTCTCCTCTCCTCTCCCCTCTTCTCTCCCCTTCCCTCCCCTCTCCTCTCCCCTCTCCTCTCCTCCATTCCTCTTCTCTTCTCTTTCTTCCTCCTCTGAACTCCCTCTGTTTTTCTCCAAATATTCTCCTCCAGAGAAAATAGTCAGCCAGTAAGCCTGTGGGGCACCAATGTGTCAGTTAGCATTGATTAAATAATGTATTTATTAAAACAGCCTCCCACCAGCAAGGTGCTAAAATGTGTTCTGTGCAGTTAGAAGGAAAGAGTCAGTCTGAAGCCTAGCTCTACTGGTCATCCAGTAATGTGTCCTGGGTGTCTGGATCCATATCTAACTCTTGGGTGTTCAAAGGATTGAAGAGGTTGTGATTAAATATATAAATCTGTGAATAGATATTAGAACAGTTGGACCATTGAGCCCCTTGAACCGGCAGAAAATTCTCTCAAAGGCAGTGGGATGAACACATTCACCCCAGCAGCAATGCTCTCAGTAACTCTCACCTCCCACCCCACTCAAGAGAACCAAAGCAGCTCCAATAACTAGCTACTAGTTGGGAGCCAGAGAGGAGGACATTCATCCCACACTGCTCCCTGTAGACACACAGCAGACAACATCTGGAAGTGATGGAAATGATACTCTGTATATGGGGTTGGACATCATTTCGCCCGTGGAGACTTGCTGGGTTGGATTTCAGACATTTGCACTGATTTTGGAGTTGAACACTTGTTCTTTGGACTTAAAAGTGATAATGAAGTTATAATCCAAGAGCAAGCTCTACATTTGGAAAAAGATCTATGTATAGGATCTGTAACTGTGTGTTAGAGAGAGCTGGATACTGGCTCATGCCCCAGCCAGCTTGGCCTCAACACCTGAGTAAGTGGCCAGGGAAACCTTACACTGGAAGAGTTGAAACCCTCTGGGCCTGCGCTCTGTGGCAAATTCAGAAAGGGTCTAGGTGAGAATTTCTTTCTCTTAGTGCTCATCCCCAGTTTAGGCATTGCTATGGAAAAGTGATCATTTGAAATGAAAGCCCCTTAATGAATATTTAACCTGCTCTGTTGGCTACAAAATATGTTAAATTCCTTGGAGTTTCTAACCCCCTCCTTATTTTGAGAACATTCACATTCTAATGTCAAAACAACTCCAAAAAGTGAGATGAGTTTGCCCATTTGCCTGGCCCTGGGAAGCTGAACTGTTCTACAGAGTCCTGTGCTTTAGGGTCAGTTTTAACCCACAGGGTTTCTTGTCTTCCCATGGCTTGCCTTCCATTTCAGAGCAATCCTCACTTTCATACAGATTTGGCACTAACTTTTCTTTAATTAGTTGATTTTTTATTTAAAAATTTAATACAATGTATTTTGATCATATTCTTTCTGTTTTTCAACTCCTTCCTTATCTTGGGCAGGCCCATATCCAGGAATAGTTGTCCAATCAAAACAGGGTCCATGGATTTGTGTGTGTGTGTGTGTGTGTGTGTGTGTGTGTGTGTGTGTGTGTGTGTGTGTGTACACACGTGAGTGTTACCAAGCTTTGCTATTACTCTGCTTCTCCTTTGTGAATTCCTTGTCTTTCTCTGGCTTTTACTCAACCCTGAGACCTTTTCTTTACCCATGTCAGTTTCAGTATTTCCGTTTGTAAAGTGTGGATAGTATTTGTACCTTTAAAATGAATGTCTTTTAGGATTAAATATATTCAAGGAATTGAACACAATGACTGACACACTCATCAAAGTTAGCTAACAGCTTTGCCCATTCCAGAGAGATTTTCTTTCATGCAGAAAAAATAAGGTATCAAAGGTTGCATTGTGTATCCCTGAAGCTCATACTGCACTGTGTTACATCTAGCTGCAAAAATGCCTGTATAAGTATAATACTCGCTGTCATTCTGAATGGGCAAGATGGCATCTTATCTAAATGCCCAGCACCGACCATGAAGCAATACCATGGTTAAGTGTAAATGTGGACAAACCAGTGAGATCTTCCACTGAAGCCTGGGTTGGAAGTTCCTTAGCAAATGACTTCTCTGACCATTCATGTCCTCATCTGTCAAATGGAGATAATAATAATGCCTTCCCCTAAGCTGCAGAGCATCAGAGAGGCAATGAATAGTGCTCAGGTAGTCACTTGGCTCTTAGGGATGTGATGATCAGAGTTGATTGGGGAAATGTTAACAGTGTATCATCTTTAACCTCTGTGGGCTTTTCCATTCTGTGCAACCACTTGGTTTGCATTTATATGGGAACAATTGGAGCCCTAAAAGAGGGAGCCCTTCCTCCCAAGGATGACAGATTAGCATCCAATGCAACATTGCACAGCACATACATTTATTATCCAGAAAGGGTCTTGCTACACAGCCCAGATCGGCCTGGAGCTCATGGTCCTCTTACTTCCATCACACATCTCTTAAATGCTGAGATTACAGGGACAGGGGTGCACCACTGCACCTGGCTCACAAATTCCAGACCTCAGTGGTCCTTTGTATTGACTAGTGATATGTCCCCGTCAGCTTCCTAGAGCAGGCTTAAGCGTTTTACAGGTAACAGTCACCAGGGCTTTGGTGAAAGGTTTCTTTGGTATTGCCTCCTTACTGCTTTGAATCTGGACATATTCTTGTTCCTGGATAGACAGTTCTTCAAGGTTCCAGATGAGCTGGCCTTATACGATTTCCTCTCAAACTGTTCTCCATTCTCTGCTTTTTAACCTCATTTCTCTTCTAGTTCTTGCTACCGTCTGAGGCTTATCCTTGGTTTTCTGTCTCTTCGGAATGTGTATTCCCTCACTGACTTGTTTACTTCAAATCATTCTTAGGATTTCAGTCTGAGTCATGCTTACACTAAGGACATGTTTCTCTTCAGTCTAATGTTGTATGTATTCTTTCAAGGACCATCTGTCTTCAGGATGATTTTTATAGCCACAGTTTTGAATTTGGTAATTCTGTTTGCACCAGACTCTAACATCTGTGTGATCACTTGGCTGCTGTGTATCTCTTGCACTGCATTTTGTGGACCCCAAGGTCAAGGACCTTCTTCCATCTGTCACCTATGTCAGGAGCAAATAAATGATCCACGTATAAAGGCTGAGTGCTTTCTGACCCAGTTCTCCCCTGAAAACCCCGGGTCTTCTGACAATTCAGACACAAAAGGAGCTGTGTTTGACACAGGAGAGCCATTCTGAACCCTACCCCAGCACTCTGGCTGGTGCACATGTCCTGATTTGCCTTACCCATTGTCAACTCTTTTCATTATCACACGGTAGAACTTTACTGTATGAAGTGGGTACTCCTTGAAAAGATGTGTGTGTGTGTGTGTGTGTGTGTGTGTGTGTGTGTGTGTGTGTGTGTGTGTGTGTGTCTTGGATCTGAAACAAAGCAGTGTCCAGCAGCTTGGACCACAGCTAAGGTTTGGGTTGTAGGTGTCCTGAACTTCAAGACCAAATATAGGTATTATCCATAGGGGCCTTTCTCTTGATTGCATGAACTGTTTCTGTGATGTGGCTAAAGTTTGAGATCTGAGGGTTTAAATCAGAAGCTGGAGTTCCTGGAGAAAAATGTGGAGGTGAGAAATAAATTCCCAAAGAAGTCAGTTTTACCTCCCCCAAACTTCCGCAGGTCAGTCTCTACTGGGTGAGTTGATGGGATCCAGGAAAAATGCTTTTGGCAAGAGTTCACACAGGTGTTAGTCCCTTCTAACCCTGCTTGTACCAACATTTTTTTCTGTGTATTTTTCTGTATAAAACAGGTAACTGCTGAGGCAGCTTAATACATTTCTTTCTTGGGTCAACAAACAGCACACCCAGAACCCTAGCTACCCGTGAGTGCGGAAGAGATAGATGCCCGTTCAAGTGTGATGCTGGCCTCTATTGGAAAGCTGTGCTAATTATGAAGGTGAAGACAGAGGGCAGGGAAGGAATTCAGGTTACACCTCAAAGGAATTTCCATTTCTCAATTTCATGGGGGCAGAGCACGTTTACCTGGGCCTTGCTGGCCTCTAATGGCATTTTGGAATTTTAGAGTGATATGGATGGCATTAAGGCAGGGGACTAGCTGCCCTAAGCTCTTAGCACTTTTTTTAATGACTGACAAGCCTAACAAGAAGTAGGTGGAAAACATTGAGGCTGTGGAAGAAGCTCCCAGAAGTCAAACAAAATATACATTCAAAAAATCATCAAACCAAACCTGATTTGAATTTTAATTGGCTGTTAATTATTGTAAGAAGAGATGAAAGGGGAATTGTATATAATTCTTGCCCTTGAGGACATTCTAGTAGAGAAGAGAAGATAAAAGCATATAAAAATAAGTATGGTCTCAAGTAGAACAGGAGAGCAGCAAGAGATTGGGGACTTTGGATTCAAAGATGACTTTCTATGGTGGCACACAGTACTTCCTGGAGGTACTATTTGGCTCCCAGTGTATGCCGAAACTTGGGCATATGGAGACAGAGGAAAGGCTGTTTGTCACAAATGTTTAGCAGAGGAGCAAATCTGATCAGGGCTCTGATAGCAGCAGCTGAATTAGTCCAGGATGGGAGGTGAAGGGATGCAGGGCAGAAGAGATATTTGTATGGCTTGGGGCAAAGGGGTTGAAGGACCAGAGGATGAATTCTCTGCCATGGGCTCTGGAGCAGAAGAAGGCTTAGGGGGAAGCAGACTGTGGAGAAGGAGGCTGAGAAGAGGAGCCTGGGGTTTAGATGCAAATATGGGCAGATAACGACCTTTTTCACAAATTCTGTGTGTCAAAGAAAAAGTAATAGTAAAGGGGCAGCGCTGACTTTGGTTTAATTTATGTTGGGCTTAGGATGCCAGCAGAATGGAAACTGAAGGTAACAAATAGACAGTCAGAAGGAGAGCTGGAGTTGAAGACTAGGACTGAGCTCTAGATGTGCAGGAAGATAACGAATAGACAGAAGGAGAGCTGGAGTTGAAGACTAGGACTGAGCTCTGAATGTGCAGGAAGATAACGAATAGACAGAAGGAAAGCTGGAGTTGAAGACTAGGACTGAACTCTGGATGTGCAGGAAGATAATGAATAGACAGAAGGAAAGCTGGAGTTGAAGACTAGGACTGAGCTCTGGATGTGCAGGAAGATAATGAATAGACAGTCAGAAGGAAAGCTGGAGTTGAAGACTAGGACTGAACTCCAGATGTGCAGGTGGAAGTCAATGAAATGGAAGGAAAGTGACAGACACAATGGTGGCCTGCCCAAGGACAGACTCTACAGAGAAGCTGAGCAGTGAGACCTGGGATCTAGGAATTTCCTACATGCCAGTGGCCACTGACTGTGCCTTCAGAGACCTAGCTGGGGTGAGTGGGCAGAGGTATACCTGTTGGAAGGCATGAAGATAGAGTTTTGGAACTTACCTATCTTTGTCCATACATGTCCAGTTCCATTTTACTGATGACTTTCTTCGGCAAGGAAAACGCCACATGTCAGGAATGGCTTCTCCATCAATCCCAGGCAAGCTGAGACAGTCAGTGTATATAAAGACAGCTTTATATACATAAAGCCTCACTAAATAAGGCCCCTGCCACAACCCTCTTATATCAATAACTTTCTCAGTGGTTCTGTTCTGTTACTTTATTTTAAGATAGAGTCTTCTTCTATAGCCTGGCCTGCTTTGAAGTCATGATCCCTCTGCTTCAGCCTCTTGAGTACAGGAATTACAGGGACACACAACCATGCCTGGCTCCTTTCTTGCTTTTCTACCACAGAAAGAAACTTTCTTTGCTGAGATTATATGATTAAAGAACTCTTATGCAAAGGCTACCCAGTAGCCATGCTGTGTGTCTAAATCTTGGGTGTAACTGATAAAATCTGTTTGCTAATGGGCCATGTTTCCACATGAAAGTAGCAAAATGGGTTCTATCTTCGATGAAAACTATTCTGGTTTAAAGATTCAAAGCAATTTCCTGAGAAGAATGAACTCTACAGTTTTGGAATATTTTTCATTCACTGCCTTGTTACCTGCTTGGAACTCGGGGCTTCGGACTGTGGCTGGGTCATAGAAGAGTAAGTGACCAGTCAAAGGACGCCCAGCTCACTGTGTGATTGAAATTTTTGCCTTGATAGGAAACTGAGAACCAGTGGCCCTTCTCTCACATAGGGACTTGTAAATCATTGTTTTCCTTAATGCAGAGAACCTGTGAATTCTCCTCTGTGTGCAGCTACTTTTGGGAAAAGCCTTGCCAAGACTGCCAATGGGCTTCTTGTAGAACTTTCAGATGTCTTCAGCTCCAAGCTCAACAATGAATAGTAAAAGCAGAATCAAACCCAAGTCCCATAAACAAATAACAACAAAGCCCTGAATTCTTGCTTCAGAGGAATCAAAATTCAAATAGAAGGACTAGGTAGCCACACATGAGCTTATTAGAGCAGTGTAAAAGAATCTGTAAAAATCTCCATATGTGGAGCGGGACCATCAAGCCTATTTAAATCATGATGAAAGAGGAGATGCGTCATCTTGTTTTCCTCCCTCACAGTCAGCCCCAGAGGGGTGGAAGCAGCTCACATTTGTCTCTTGCTCAGTGCCCAAGCTTGCCATGCAACGTGGGCCACTGGGTAGAGATAAGGCTCATGAACTACAGTATCAGGTTAAAGATGTGGAGTGTTTCCCTACTGTCTTTATTTCTTTTTCCTGCTTCTTATGTTTGCCAAGGCAGAGGGGCTGGGACATTTCTCTAAGAACTGCTTTATTTCCAACTATGGTCAAGTAAGATGTAACAGATTTGACTCTTTGTCCTGTTGGATGACTTTATCAGATGGACTCTGCAAACCAAGGGACACACGG
Organism: Peromyscus maniculatus bairdii; assembly: GCF_049852395.1. NCBI lineage: Eukaryota > Metazoa > Chordata > Mammalia > Rodentia > Cricetidae > Peromyscus > Peromyscus maniculatus. The sequence goes on along the minus strand of NC_134855.1, from coordinate 95,497,705 downwards.
GGCTCAGTTTGGCTAATGTTTCTGGTGACCTAACATTTAGGGCGTGACTGCTTTACTTAGACTCGTGTTGGACTCTGTAGGGTGTGCATATAACATCCTGAAAAGCAACTCATTCATTTCCTCATGGGGCCTCAGTTTGCAGCATTTTCACAGTGAAGAAAACCTTGCTAGAGTATGTCACAATCACTGTTTTTTGTTTTTTTTTTTCCCTCAGAAAAAGAAATGCCACAAATATGTTCCTTTCTGCAGAACTATCTGGAAACAGGGTTGGATACTAACGATGAGTGGTGGGAGACAGCCCAGCTGGGTGGAGCTGTGAGCAGGCTGTGTCAAGAAGTGGTAGGAAATGGCTGCTTTGGTGAGTTCTGTGCGTGGTGAAGAGCTGTCTGTTCTTCATGCCGTGTATTTTACTGAACATGCCTAGCTGGGCACATGGCCCTGTTCCTTCCTGTAGGTTGATGTCCCAACTCTTAGGTTGGCCTCTCCTAGTTAACATGGAGAAACATCAGCGATAAATGAACTCTGAAAAGTTGTGACTCAAGAGGTTCTAGAACACTATTCCTTCCACCTTCTCTGTTCTCACCACTGTGTCCTCTTCCAGCTCAGTGTCTGATACCTGTCAGTTGATCCAGGAAAAGGTCACAGGGGATCAACAAAGGGCTATTTCTTGAAGGAAAAGGAATGTGTAAGAGACATTTCCTTTCCCTGGCAGTCCTTATCAAGACAGATCTCAGACATAAATGTCAGCCCAATCTTCCAGCCATTTTGGTGACTCATCACCTCCTCTCTCTCACACTCCTTGGTCTCCAGCATCAAGTATGGCTTGACAAATCTTTCAAAAACTGACAACCACATCCTTACAGAGCCAGCAGGTCCAGTTAATATGGATGTCGATGAATCCCTGACCTGCCCACCACTGCTTGCCTCTGGAGAGAAGTCAGATTCTGCCATCCTCTGAAAGGGCTGGGCCCAGAGCTTTCTCTTGTTCTCTCTACAGCCGCAGAGAAAAGCTGTTGGGACTTGAAGAGCTGCATATGCCAACATGTTTAGAATCAGGTTATCACTCTCTGGAAAGTTTTGCACTGCTTTTAAGTTCTCCAAAAGTCATGTTTTCACCACCTCAGGGTGCCCAAGTTAAACACGTGCTAGATTTCTGCCTGAGTCTGTTTGGAAACTTTTGATGGATGAAAGATGCATGCATTACAGCCTCACTACTTCTGGGTCTGTGTGGAGAGGTGTTTTTTCAGTATACACACACACACACACACACACACACACACACACACACACACAGAGAGAGAGAGAGAGAGAGAGAGAGAGAGAGAGAGAGAGAGAGAGAGAGAGAGAGAGAGACATACACATCCTCAAATATACAGATGATGGAAATGAAAGCAAAATTTCCAGATAGAGGTCAAGAAATATTACTCAAATATATTTCAATTTAAAAATAACTAAAGAGTACACATCACTGCAAAGTTACATGCTTACTTAGGTCAGCTCTTATACATGTAGAAGGCCTTCTCTTTGTCTCTAGCTGCCTTTGGTTAACATTTGTAATAACAGGGAGTGGGTATGTTCATGTGACCAGCTTTCTTCATTCACGCAGTAAAACCTGATCCAGGAAGAATGGGAAACTCTGGCCTGAGTTTTAATGACTAGGCTCAGGCTATAGATGAACAACGTTGGATTTATATCCGAATACGCCTGAAGAATGAGTGCTGTTTCAGCAAATGCCAAGTCAAACAAGCTCACGATGTGGGCTTCGTCATGACATTCTTGCCTCAGGAAGCCCTCTCTAGATGCATCTTTAGACAGTCTGGATCTTACTGGTCTGAAGTTGCCACGCAGGTGTGCTGCTTCAGCCAGATCGTACTAGCCTTTAGGAAATTTATTTGCTTAGAATTTATTTACTTGTAGCAAAACAAGACTGAAAATGGTCCCAGTGCCTGGAGGCAATTACGTAGGAGACACTCTGTGAAGAAAATGAATCCCTCCTTTTATCATCTTTGGGCTATAGCGGAAACGGCCTGGAATAATGCCTATGACGCCTGCCAGAGCGAAGGAAGCATGAGTCTTGTTCATTGTTAAAGAACCTCCTTGTCTGGATGTCTGTTTTTATTAGGAACCATATATTTATCTTACATGAACTTATAACCCAATGATAAACGACCTGGCTGCTAATCTGATTTCTTAGCCCAAGCCTTCCCCTCAGGCCAGCTGTGGGTAGGCCTGACTCTGGCGGCCGTTGACTCCTGCAGCCTCCCTTGCTACATGCTGCGGTAAAGACACTTTGACTCTAGTTTGAACACTTGCGACTGACTGATGAGAAGGGCAAGGAATAGGGAGGAAAGTACCCCAGCAGGCCTGGTTCTGACCTATCTTTCCCCTTTATATGGTGGAGGAGGCTCTGTGGTTCTGCTCTTGGAAAGTACAGCAGCCTGCCGGGTCGCCGGTAGCTGCGGGTGTTCTCTCTGTCATTCACTACATGGGGTTCCCAAATGTCATAAGAGCCCATGCGAATCCTGAAATATGAAATCCGGAAAGCGTTCCACTCTACTTTCTTTCCAGGTAGCCTCAGGCCACACCGAGTCCCACTTCTGTGCATGTCTTGCTTGGGTTCAACCCCTGGTCAACTTCTCTCCTTGGACTCTGCAAAGATCACATGCCATTTCCTTTGCCTGGAACACGCTTCTAGCTACTCTTTGCATAGCTGAGTCCTTCCTTCCATCAGACTGCAGGGTTTTTTTTTTTTTGAAAGTCTTTTCCTGACTAAGCAGGCTCCAAAGTGTTTGCTGAGTTCTTTTACAGAATGCTCACCACAGTCAGCTGTCACGACTGCCCATTGGATTACCATCTTTCTTCTCAAACACAGAATAAATTTCATGAGAAGAAATGCTAAATCTTCATTGCCCTTTGCTTTACATCTGGCCCTGAGCCTGTAGTTGGTAGTCTTATTGCATGAAAGAATGAATCAGAATTTGAAAATGACCATTAGTTTTCCCTTAAAAGGACAGTGAACAGCTTTGAGTCTCTTCCCTTTGTCAATTTAGGGGTGGATAGGCATCAGCATAGAGGGAATAGAAGACCCTTACAGCAATATTTTCATTATTATCCAAGAAAAATATTAGTAGGCTAAGCTAACACCCTTATGTTGGGTCAAGACACGCCTGGCTGTTCCAGCACTTTGCCAGCACTTCCCACTGGGCCTGGCCTATGAGAGCTGACTATAGGATTATTGACACATCATTTACCCCTTGGCACCTTCTCAGCAAGGATTAATCACCCTCAGGAGACTTGTTTATATGCTTGATTGATTTTGATAGCTCATGGTGCCAGGCCCTGAGCATCCAGCCCCGGGAAGGCCAAGATCTTGGCTGCCCAAGCTGCTCTTAGCAATGCTAATTTCGGGCTTTGCTGTTCCATTTTACCCAATCCCACACCTACTAAACTCCTACACTGTAGACTAGTGAGGTTAGAGGAAGTACTCACTAGACCCTTTGAGGGCTGGCTTTCAGTAGGTGGCACTGGACTTGGCTGGTTTCTTAGGAAACCCCTGTTGACTCTGCACAGCTCTCTCGAGGAGCGATGCTGGGCAGTTCACACACAGCTTCTAGAGTGGCCACTTTAAGAAGAACAGGACCCAGGCAAGGGAGTCTGAGCTAAGGACCTCCTAAATCATTTGAGTTATGTTTCTTCTTTATTCCTCTCTCTCTTTTTTGCTTCTATACCTGACGATTTCTTTCCTCTCTCTATCTTCTGTGTACAGATGTGCTGCACTGATAGCTTAGGAGAACCAACCCCTCAGCACACATCCACAGCTCTTCATGCCCACAGTTGGTAGACTCCGGCCTATTTTACTGTAACGGATTCCAAGTGACTTGAGTTATAAACTCAACATGATGCCTTTCACTTAGCACCTACTATGGGACAAGTCCCCTAAGTCTTGTTTTTTGCATAATTCATAATTCACTAAAGGCAACAAATGCCTAAGTGAGTCAAGGCAAAGCAAACAAGATCTCATGTCTCTAGCATACATTAGCATGTATGAACATACACATACTTTTCTAGTTTGCTTTTCTGTCCCTGGGATAAAATACTAAGCAAAACCAACTTGAGGAAGAAGGGATTTATTTGATTTACAGGTTGCAGTCTATCTGTCATCAACCTTAAAAGCCCATCATTGAATGTGACAGAGTCACAAGAATGGAAGAACCTCAGAGAGACCTTTTCATTGCTCAGAAACGTGTGTGTGTGTGTGTGTGTGTGTGTGTGTGTGTGTGTGTGTGTGTATTTCCTGGGGTTATCTGTTCTGATGTGCATCATTGGACTATTACAGTATGATAGACTATAAACAGCAGAAAGTGAGAGTGAGTGGGATGGGAGGAGGCTCTTTTTCTGAGTGGAGTTTTAGAAACCTAGCATTGAAAAAGGCATGCTACTGGTGTTTAGCTATAGGCATTTGACAAAAATTTTTAGAATAAATAAGTGAATGGAATAATGTTTTCACAGACCTTTGGTAGGGACTGAGCTATCATTTCAGGCTTGACACTGTAAAACTAAAGAAAGACATTAAGATTACAGAGAAGTAACTACTAAAGGTCATAGATTCAGTTTACTTCAGAACAGGAGTTAGTCACCTGATGTCACTCAGTACCCCATGCTTGCCATCAGGAGCATCTGTATTGCTATTGGCATCTGCTTAGGAATGGCAAAGGAAAAAAGTCAGTCCTTTACCTATAGCCCATTAACCTCAGCTAAATGAGTCATATACTCACACAGTTCACATGCCAACCATGGGGTGAGTCTCATATGCAGTGCTGGACTCCACAAGCAGCTTCTTTGCAAATATCATAGCAAGGTGATGTGGAACTGTTGCTTGATCTGCCTTTTCTGAAGCAAACAGGGTTTTATAGAAACAGGCACATTCGGATTGCAGGGCAGTGCTGGAGTTCAATGCTGTAGGCCCAGAAGCTCAGAGCCAGCCACGGCTGCTAAGTTTTTATTGGCTGAGAGGGGTCAAAGCTAACTGGACATAAGCAAAGCAAGCTAAAAGATTGTAGAAAAGTTGGATAAGGAAAGGACAGACTGATTAAATCTTAGATTATAGTTACAGTTTATAGTACTCGTGTCTTTTATTTGAACTGATACACAAGGTAGGTAAACATAAACTCCGCGTGTGCCCAGACTTATCAAGACCAGTCAATGACAAGTTTGAAGTGTTCCATAAAGACCTTTCAATGCAATCCTGTGATGGAATGGCTGAAAGATCTTTCTGCTTTCATAAATTTATAATTCTATACCCTATTTACATTTGTTTAGACATGTGTAAATCTGTACCCTATGTCTTTGCTTTTTAGCTACCAAAAACTATTACATGTTGTTATTCTGTAACTGTCTTTCAAAATTAGGCATATTCTAGAAAGTTCTGGTTGTTGCATTAACTCCCATGGTGGCATGGGCAGTGTTTGAGACAGGCTCTATGTCATGTGAGGATGGGCAGGTCTATGGTGGGGAAGGCTAGAAGAATCACTGTCTCCCAGCTAGGTTTGTGTAAGTTGGCACTTCATAGAGTCACACTGCTAACTTCTCCCAGCAAAGCTTCAACTTCAAAGAGGAGAGATCAATGTGATTTTTGTTTCCCAAAGATGCTATATGTCAGCATCGTTTTCTTTTGAGGTCACAGTGACTCATTTTTTTATCTACGAATGTTGGAGAAGGGACCAAATAAAGGAAACAGTGGTTCTGAGCTGTCAGATATGAAGGACAGATTTTCTCAGAGTCTTGATCAAGATCAAGCTGATTTTTAGTCCATTGTGTCACTTGTCACTGCTTTCTCCAAATCCTGACCATGCTCCCAAGAAGATGGAATGAGACTTCACTTCCGGAGGGCCCCATCCAGTACCACACAGGTGGGGAGGCCTGGAAATGGCACCATCCAAACCATCATGCATGGTTGACTTACTTCTAAGACCAAATTAAATGCTAAGGACCACTGTGGCCCTGACAGTCTGCATAAGTGCATGAGGGGACCTAAAACCAGCTCCTTTGCCAGGAAGACTGCTCTCAGAGCTCACTAGGAGCATCATGTTTCTAAAACGTGCCTGCCAGATCCTCAGAATGTGTAGAACTTCCTTCTGAGGGGCACCTGAAAATGTAAACATGGTTGAACTTGAGGTGAGACGCACAGAGAAGTGGGTCTGTGTAATGCTGTGCAAGCGTTTCCAGTGGCCAGTTGCTCTAAAATTTGTCTTTCCTGTGAATGTGTTGTTGGAGGATGATGTCAGTAAGGAGGGGGAAAAGAGTCAAGTAGGAGATCCTAGAACACATATATTAATGGGACTTCCCCCCCTGCATTGCAAATTGCTTAGAAAGTTAACAAGTTGCATAGAAGAAAAGAGGAAATTTCTTCATGCCCAAGCTGTGTCATTATCACATTGAGCAAAGTTGAGTTTCTTCAACCTCAAGAAGGTACACAGAGTGTCAATACTGAGTATGAAGCAAAAGTGACCACTCCTTGCACCTTCTGAGTTGCCCCATACACATCCTTCCCTCCCACATCACACACAAGCTGCAACACTGCACCATTGGGCAATGACCTTTTCACACTTAAAGTTATACTAGTCATTTTGAAATTACAGATTTAATAGATAACATCTGCATCAACATCTGTTTTGTGCCTTCCTGTTTGGTTCCGTCTTTGGACAAAGAGCTGTTCTTTTGAGCTAGTAACATCCGAAGTATGCAGATAGACATCTAAAGTGATTTTCACCTAATTTACTTTCAAAGATTGATTTTTAAAAAAAAGTTCATTTTCCCACTCTACCTCCTGGCAAAGCACTTCAGACTTTCTGGGGCACAGACCGAGCCTCAGAAATTGAGCCCAAAGGCATAAAAGGTTTGTGGGAATGATGAGCAGATGGAGAAAGGGCATTACTTTTAATTAGGGGCTTATTTAGAATGGAAATCTATTGTAATCTGAACCACCCTGTGCCTGTGGTGGACACTCAAGAAGGGAACAATGAGAACCTGTGCTGGAGCTTTATCTGAACTGCAACTCGGCTTTCCACACCTCCGTTGTCCAGGTAACAGTGCGCTGGAGTCCTCAGATCAAGGGCGGGGAATTGTGTCCAGGCTCCAACAATGGCGACGCTGAAGAGCACAAGAATCCAAGGGCGAATGAATCTCAGTGGAAAAGCAAGATGCCTTTGCTCTCTACGCTGACCATTCATCTCCTTGGAAACCTCCTCAAGCCTTCTCCGGCCGATGTAGAAGCCATTCTCCTTGTGTGTTTTCCTCTAGTTCTTGGTCATTCTTCCATCCTGGACATGTCGTCACATACTTAAACTCAGAAATGGTTTTTCTCATCTCCTTTCTTATTTTCATCACAGAAACAAGTCACATGTATGAGCCCCTTCATAAAGCAAACATCTTTTCCATCTTAACAGTCATAGAACTTCCTTTACCTGCTTTGTTCATTGTAACTCTAGACCCCTACATAAACTTTACTTCATTAGAGCAGGGCTTTGTAAGCCTAGTTTGACTCTTCTGTACATCACTACCTCTTGGAAGAGGTATTTCCATTACAGCCTGCTGTCCGGGGGCTGGGTATCTAAGCATCTGACAGACATAATAGATGAGCTAAGACTAATAGGAAAGATAGCTCAATGATAGAGGCTTGAGTGAGGATGATTAACACAGAATTGTGGTATGCTCAGAACCAATCCGCCAGCATATTCTTCCCTCCTTTTGAAACACATGACATGTTTTTAAACAGTATGGGTTGGAAAGAACATGATCAGATCCCCCTTGAAAGACACCCATTAGGGCATGGGAAGGCCTTGAGAAAGAGTGAAATAAATTTGGCGGGGGCGGGGGGGGGAGTAGATGGTGTATATTCATCAAACAATTTGTTCAAATAAGCTTTTGGTAATGTTTTTAAGTGAAGTTGATCTAATTCTTCATCAGAGACCCTAAGAGATATTTAATATGAATTCTGGGGAAGAAAGACTTCTCTTCTCTTGGGAAAGAGGTGACTTTGGGCCCTGGGGAGATGGCCATTAGTAAAGTGTTTCTCAGTGAGCTCCAGGCCCAGTGAGAGACCCTGTCTCAAAAATCACAGTGGCAAGTGATTGAAGAAGACACCTACAGTCCTCCCATGACCCCCACACATGTGTGCACATGCATACCCCCTACCAAAGGAGAGAAGGCAGCCTTTGAAGGACGACACCTATAAAACGCACAAGAGAGAGGGAGAAGGGGGGAATTTCCAAACAGAAAACTAAGACTGAACATACTTGAAAAGAATGACTTATGGAAGTTTTTCTGAAGTATTATTTTATAGTATTATCTTTGGATCAAGGCCAGTGAACTTATTGTAGGTAGAATTAACCAGAGGAAAGAAAGTGGGGGAGGATAAAGAGCCACATTGGGAAGGAATAGAAGATTGGAAGGCATTCATCCTTTGATAAATATTTCCTATTATGAAGTTCAAAAGCCATTCTCATGCTGTTTGCAACACCCGACTATGGTCACCATTCATTATGGTAGGTAAGAACAGTGCATGAAAGGAAGGTTATTTCAGATACAAAGTTCAGGTGTGCAGGTTGTATGGGCAGGCAATTCTGATAAGGTCATTTAATCTCTGTGGTTTTTTAAGTCCTGCTTCAAAAAGAACACACCTGAGGGTAAGCATATATAAACTCTCAGGTGAGAGGAAGATGGAAACAGAGATACTAGGAAGATGTAGAAAAAAAAGGAACTTATACACTATTGCTGAGAATGAAAATCAGTCAAGTCAGTACGGAAAGTAGTACAGAGAGTCCTCAGTGACTTGGATACGTAGGCCTGTGAGGGCAGGGCTGCGATAAGTTCAAATGAGATGCAGTAACATTTGTGAGTCAAGTAGGTTTGAAGTGAACGTAGTTCTTTGCACACTGTGGTCAGCATACGGTTGAGGAAGGGGTTTAAAGAGGGAGGAATGTTCAGTAAAAGAAATCTATGTAGACACACTGTGTGGTATGCATTTTCAGTACTTTGCCTGTTTATTTGTAAACAAAACATCATGTCAGTGAAGTCTGGGAACTCTGGTAAGGCACAAGGTTACCATGAGGTTGAAACTCTGTTAGCAACAGGGTCTTCTTCAAGGAGTCAATATTTCCAATTTGTGTGAGCTGGTGAGAATATAATAATGTGCCTTTTAAACACAGGCATTGGCAGCCTTTGGCTGTCTTTTCTCAAGAATCTGTAACTGTAGGAATGAGATGAAGATTTTGGTTGGGATTACATTGAATCTTCAATTGGTTGTTGGTAAAATGTAGCCAGAAGTTTTCTCTGGTCCTGCCTGGCCCCTGTGGTCCCATAGCCACTTTCTCCATCTCATTCCTATAGAAACACAAAAGAGCCTGGGTAGCCCAATTAATCCTTGGTAAATGAGCAATTCTCGATTTATTACTATTTAAGATTACAAATACTTACTGAAGTTGTCTGTGAGGGAACAGAAAAGTAGAAAAGACAACTCACATAGCATTTTAGATAGACAGATTATACCTGGTTGAGGAAAACCTGATATGAGGGAAGTTTGCTGAGTTAAAGATAAAGTGATAACTAAGAGGGTAACACAAGTCAGAGTTCCTGGCAGCTCCTACATAGCATGGAGAGTATTCTATTTCTACTGGGGAAAATACACAATAACATCAAATTTCACACAGTGTAGCACTTCATCAAGAGAGCATCAATGAAAGCATGATACCTTAAGAAATAAATAATCCTCCAGGCCCTTTAGAAAGCACCGCAGTATGACATCAGAGGCAAACTTCTTGCTTTTGCCTTCTTTACAGAACTGAGTATTTCCAAAACATCAGAAATTCTACTTTCATGAATTACTTTGTCACTTCTTACATACTTACATTCCCAGGTTTTTTATTCTCTCTCAATCCTCTCTCTCTCTCTCTCTCTCTCTCTCTCTCTCTCTCTCTCTCTCTCTCTCTCCTCTCTCTCACTTGAAGTTCTGATTTTTTTTATCTTTTTAGAAGAGATACCCAGTGTGAGAAAGACTATCATTCATAAGAAACAGGTGCACATTAAGACATATGAGTATACTACCAACTTGAATGTGTCTAAGCAGACTGATTAGAGATTTTTACATCACTGAGATTCGCTGTAAATTGTACAACAAAATACATGTCGCCTAGATTATAGAACTACCACACTGCTCTGTGGCATCTGACTTTTTTCACATTTTAGAAATAATTTTTCATTTATTAAATATACTCATTATTAAAAAAAATCTGTAACTGTAACTCTAATTGGCCAATAAATGGTCCAATGACTCCTTTAGTTTCCATGAGTCCTTGATCAGAATCTGAAGCCAGGAATGTTTTTTCTGGAGGTGTTTCTGGACATCTATACTTGTGGGGGAAGGTCCAGATGGTGTGAAAAATAGTTTTTAGACTTACGAGTTAAAGTGAAGATTAAGAGGATCTAATCATTTAACTCTTCCTGAGTTCCCTATATTTTATATGCAATAGCTCTTAATTTGACACAATTCCTGAAAGATAGTTGGTATCATTGTTATGTATGTATCAAAAAAAAAAAAAACCTAACCAATCCCACCTAAGGCATATGGCAAGTCTAAGGCCACTGATTGCAATAGATACTTATGCTGGTTATTTCAAATGGAGACATCCACACTCTCCACACTCTCACCCTACACATATGCAAGGTTTGCCTCTGCTCTTGTTCTTTGATTTAATAGTTTAATAGCCATGTTCCCATCGTTTGTGACTATGGCATCTCTTATGAGTTTCTACATTACTAGACTTGGGTCTTGGGTCTGTGCAGAATGACAACTGCATTAGAAGAAACTGTTTTAGATACAGCAACTACAGTACATGGGAAATTGCCTGATCAGAACAGACAGAAGTAGTCTGCTGAACTGGAAAGGAAAGTAAGGCATAGTACCTGCTACATAGCCTCCTAGGACAAGGATAAAGCAGCTGATACAAACAAAAGATGCAGGAGGTCCCATCACTAGCTGAAGAGCTATTGGCATCTGCTAGATGCTAGGAGAAGAAGAGTCAGTTTGGTGGACCACATGCCAGGGCAGGGCCTACTCTCAGGAGTAGCTGGACAAAACGAAATAAACTCAGGAAGTTTAGAGGATGGAAAGGGATAGGAAGAAAGTGAGGATGGTTACAGGAGGAACTGGGGAAAAGAGACTGAGTATGTTAAAATGTTTTTTTTTTTCAAAAAGAAAAAATAGCGGATGCTGGGAAGATACAGAGAAACTTAGACATGCTGGTGGGAATGTGAATTAATAAAGGCTGTATGGAAATAGTACAGAAAATCCTCAATGAATTTGCAATATTTCCTTGAATTTTTATTAAGTTTTTAAAGTCTTTCATCAAAATACAATAAAGTTCTAAATACACCCACACCAACTCATTCTGAAAAGGAGGGTCACATCAGGAGAGGCATCAAAGGCATTTATTCCCTCTCTGGATACTCTTCTGGGTACACACAGATCACTATGACCAAAAATATATTCTCCAGAGCAGCAAAGGCCTCTTTCCCCTACAAATGCAGGTGGTATGGGACAGTTTCTAAGAAGTTTGCAGTTGATCCTTGGTAAAGTGGGGGAGGGAGAATTTTCTCTTTTATTCTCCATTTAGGAAAGATTTTGCCCATCCACAAGGACAAGGTTTAACTATAATACTCTTTGTAATTTGAGTAGCCCACTCTTTCTGAGCTTCTTAGATGACTGAAGCCTCCACCTCTCACTTACCTCTTTACCCCAGGATCCGGTAAACAAGAGTTTTTTAACTGCTCACCTAACATTTATGAAAATGTCTTCCTTTTAGGGTAAAGGTGGGGGCCCTTTTAGCATCTTCAAGACTAGACAAGGGAACAGATGGGAACAGATCCCAGCAAGAGGCATGCAGAAAGGTTTGGGGTTAGAGCCAATGCAGACACCAGGGTTCGTCCTTAAACTGCAGTGTGGGGGCTGTGATCCTGTGGAAAGTCCCAAGAGCTACATTAGGATGAATGAGTCAATGTGAATGTATTTCCCCTGCTGGGGATCCTGACTCTGTAGGAAGCTTGTCCTTGTGAAGGCACATTCCAAATCACTACTTTGTGACTGAGCTTCAGTGGGTTCTTCCCTAAGTTCCTGTAACATTGGCCTATAACAGGGGGAACACATCACGAAGCATGTGGCAAAGGGCCTGAAGAAATCATTTGCATGTGCAGTTCATCCCTTCACATGGAGCTTGGGTTCCATTTGGACCCCTGCTGAGTTGCTGTGCTTCAGGGTTTGGGTATCTTTGTCATGATCATCAGAGGACAGAACTCCAGGGCTGCTGTACTTGTTTCCATCTTACAGCCTGTCAGTGAAGAAGGAAGGTCTTGTGTATAGTTTGCACACCTTGGAGAATGTAACGAGCTTGCCTTCCCTGGAAGCCATTCTTTCTCCCTGTCCACAGAATGCAAAGCTCCATGCAGGTACAAGCACACCAGACCTCCCATAATTTCCATTTCACCCAGAGGAGCACTTTTAGTAACTGCTCACTTATCAGAGTTCCTCTGGGTGCAGCTGAATTTCCTGCTCTGTGATCTGGAGTCATTTGCATCCCATGGACAATTATCACTAGCTGGGGACCATAATGAGCTCCTCATGGGTCACAACTGGCCCATCAGCCTCTGATGTATCTATGGAAAGCCCAGCTGGGTGAGGACAGTGTTGGTTGCTCGGGATCTCACCTGTACTCAAGTCACTCACTTAGCTTCTGTGATCTTCAACAAACTAGGACAGTTATCAACCATCTGACTCTACTTACCTATGGAACAGAGCCTATAGTGTTCTCTTTCAGTAGTCACACATTGTGTTCATTCACAAATGTTCAGATTGAGCTACAGTCTCTTCCATCATCTAGTCAAAGTGCCTGGGGAGATCTGACTTTTCACCCATATGACCAAGGTTAACTGGTGCTCTGCTCTGCTCTACTTGAGGTTCTATGAGGCAAGAGTCGACCCTTCCCAGATCGACTCCGATTTTCCACTACCTTGACTTTTACCCTATTATCCTCTTAATGATAAATTTATTATATCAAAATATTAAAACCCACAATTGTAGAACTGATTGGTATTTCTTCTTAAAACAGTTATGGAAGGAACTGAACATACAATAAAAGGAACATTAGTTTCACTGCACTTAGGAAAAATGACATGACTCCTTGCTGCATTTAAGGTTCTAAAAATGAATAAACCATGACCCCTCTTTCATAAAGATTATAGCCCACATTAAGAGGGGTAGTGGGCTGAGATGCATGAATAAATAAACACATAACCAGAGCACAGATGAACAAACCACAAAATAGAAGGACTTAACAGGAATGGGGGTTGATCATTCTGGGAGGAACACAATATGCACTTTAAATATAAACAGTGCCCTGACGGGTACATACATAAAGAGAGACCTCCACGGCATAGAGAAAGCAGGCAGCAAGGCATAGGTTACCAGCAGAGGCATTGGGTACTCAGAGGACGCTGACAGCAAGAGGGTTTTAGAGGAATGATGGGGGAGACACTGAAAAACCATTGGTGGGTTGGAGGATTTCAGTGCCTGGAGTTAGAGCACAAACTTTGTATTCTCAGCTGTGGGTGGTCCCCCTGGGTTCTACCCTGGGAAATTGTGTGCTCACAGCTGTAGTTTCTACCAGTGTTTAGGATCACTGACTTTCAAGGTAGAAAAGACTGGAGGGTGCATCTGGGCCCACTTCGGGTACCAAACCTAATCTGGAGGTGATGTGGAAACTTCTGGAGTGTTGTACAATAAAACGAAACAAAACAGCTTTTTCATAGGAGTCAACTTATTTTATGTTCTTTGTTGTAGAATATGTGTTTACACTATAAAGATGTGTCTCTGCCTAAGGCACCTTCTGATTGGTTTAATAAAGAGCTAAATGATCAATAGCTAGGCAGAAGAGAATAGGCAGGACTTTAGGGCAGAGAGAGAGAAACTGGGGAGAGGCATCTAGGCATGTGATTTCCCCAGAGACTCTGAAGAAGTCAGACATATGGTATGGAAGAGAGGTAACTGAGCCATGTGGCAGAAGGTAGATTAAAGAGAGTTTACATTAGAGGAGCTAGTTGGAAAAAAGCCTGAGCTAAGGCCAAGCTTCCATAATACATATTAATCTCCATGTCCTTATTGGGGAACTGGCAGTCCCACAAAAGAAAGTCTGACTACATTTGAGAAAGCTTGTTATGGTTCTTTATTTTTTTATTTATTTTTTTATTTTTTTTTGGTTTTTCGAGACAGGGTTTCTCTGTGTAGCTTTGCGCCTTTCCTGGAGCTCACTTGGTAGCCCAGGCTGGCCTCGAACTCACAGAGATCCGCCTGGCTCTGCCTCCCGAGTGCTGGGATTAAAGGCGTGCGCCACCAACGCCCGGCTTTTTTTTTTAAAAAAAAAATAAGGAAATTGTTTTTTCTTTGATAATATTGAGGCATTAATTAAGATTAATTGAGAATGATAATCCAGCATATCACCTTTTCTCTGTTTCTGTTCTTCCTACTTTTAATATTGAATCAATCATGTAAAGTTGAGGGTCCATGTGGGGCCAGAACAAAGCCTCCTGTAGGCAGACTCCAAACAGAAGATAAAGGACACAAAGGACTCATGTTTTCCTACTGAACAAAACAAAGGCAGAAGCCACGTCTCACAACATTTGGTTTGTATGGATGCCATCAGGAGACTAGTCTTGTCTTGGTGAAGTGAGTTGACGCCGACTACCCCGGTCTGGTTTCTCAGACAGGTTTATGTAAGGTTAGACAAGTTTCTAAATTTTATGAATTTTTAATATTTCTATATTTGAAGTATGGATGAAATACTAAGTTCCCTTAGCTATATTATAATGCTGCTTTTAAGAGGAGGCCAATGAGACAACATCATCTTGAGAAGCAAGAGTCTCACTACAAAGTGTTTGTAATTGTGGTTAACGAGCTGCTATATAAATTCATTAGTTCACATTCAAGGGTGAATTAGATTTAGATGACAAGGGAGTCCTATACTTGATTTATGATTTTAAAGCTTATACTCAACACAAATATATTATCAGCTTTAGGTTTTCATAATGATACATTTAATTCAATGATAGCTCAATTACCCTGAGGAGAAGAATAAAATCTGTCAAGTGTCTTTTTTGACTTTCTTTATAAATGAAGCATATTTTAACAAGATTAGCAGTTGGGGAGAGGAAAAGAAGAGAAGAAAGCGGAGGGGTTCAGTTCACCATTTTTAATATGACCAAGGACAGACTTGACATTACAAAATTTCAAGCCTATTAGTGGAGAATATATATAGTGAATCTTTTCAACCACTCAACTACTCAACTTGATTTTCATATTCACTTTCTCCATTGGCACATCATGTATCTTCGATCTGAGGATTTCTTTGAGCTTATACTATTACTATTTTATTATTTATTATTATTTTATATATTTATTATATAATCATATAATGATACCATTGCTATTTTTGTGCTTTCTTCCTTTCTGTGTATATTCCTAGTCAACCAGTGGGTAGCGCTTACGGGAATATACAGTAACAGAGATATATTCAGCATTTCTCACATGACTAATGAATGGATCTCCTATTTTGATTGACTCGGGTTTTGCAATTTGCCAAGGATTTAATCACAGGTTTTTCTTCCTTTCCTGCCTTGTTTGGCTTTAAGAGACAATTTCTTTGAGATCAATGTTAATCAAGAATATGGAATTATCAGCTTGTTAATCACTGAGGGTTTGCTCAGTGTGTACAATGAGATTTTGCTTACATTTTTTTTCTATTTCCTGCTCCATCTCAGCCTCAATGTTCCTTCAATCTTCTGGACAGTCTAAGAACATAAAGTATGGGAAGGAAGTCTGGTATTTCCTTAAGCAAATATCATAAAAGGTTGAGGCAATATTTATAGATAGAAAGCCTGGTTATGAGAATTCGAGTTTTAAAAGGTTAGATAATTGCTTGGAGATGTGTGAATGAAAGAATGAATTGATTATTATTAGGGCACTTGCTTAGGAACATGTTCTTTCCACAGGGAAATGGCCACCTTGTTGGAAAGTTCTCCTGATCACTTACCTGGCATGCTGTTCTGTTTATTGCACTATCTTTGCTTCCATATGGCAACTAAAATCTATGTTCAGTGTCACAGTGAGGTTACAGTCATAGTACTGTTTTCTATTTATACTCCTGTTTGTATTTGTGCATGTGTGGTGTGATATGTGTATGATGCACACATGTGAGTGGATCAGTGGGTATTTATGCTCATCTGCATGCATATGGAAACCAGAGGAGGATGTTAGGTATGTTCCTTGAGACAGGATCTCTCACTGAATCTGAGGCTGGGGTGGGTGGCCAGCAAGTTCTCTGAGCCTGCCTGTTTCTATCCCTCAATGCTGGATTACAGGCATACTCAGCCATACTCAGATGGGGATTAGAATGTAAGTACTCACTTATACCCACTGAACAATCTCTCCAAGTTTCAAAGAAACTTCATGCCTATTAATGAAGTAGAAGGAGCATTTGAGAAAGAGTCAATGACCTCCTAAATCTGCCAGCATGTGTCTCCCTGGGGAGCTTCAAAGGGCCAACAAGATAATATAAATGACAGTCATACTTAAAAAAAAATCAGGCTAAGACATTTACATAGGTTCCTGAAAGTCTCTGACATGTGCTGTCTTTCTTGAAAAAGGTTTAAGAAAGTAACTAGAAACTCTCCCTTTTCAATCTAATATTCTGTTATTTTTTTTTTTATAAACTCTGCTGAGTAAGTAGAGTCAGGGGGTTAACAATATCCTGTTTTGTGGAAGACCATAGAGGTAAAGTGAATGGCTTGAATAAAAGGAGATCCCGAGCAACCAACACTGTCCTCACCAAACCGGGCGTCCCACCGTTGTGTCAGAAGCTGATGGGCCAGTTGTGGCCCATGGGAAGTTCCCAATTGTCCCCAGCCAGTGATAACTGTCTATGGGATGCAAAGACTCCAGATCACAGAGCAGGAAATTCAGCTGCACCCAGAGGAACTCTGATAAGAGGGTAGTTACTAAAAGTGCTTCTCTGGGAGAAATGGACATAATGGGAGGTCTGGTGTATTATACCTGCATGGAGCTTTGCACTCTGTGGACAGGGAGAAAGAATGGTTCCCTGGGGAAGGAGGGTTTGTCAGCCATCTAGACAAAGGGGCTATGGGAAGTTTAGCTTTGTGTCTGGAACTAATCCTCTTTCTTGAGTTATCACTTGCTTATGCAAATAATTTCACTGAATTAAAAAAAAACCCTGAAAGTCGTAATTGACTTTTAAAGTCAGTGTTTCTGAAAATCTAGTATCTATAGGAATAAGCCTAGGATTCAGTTCTAAGGAATTCTTGATACAGAATTTTTAAAAAGTACCCAAAGATAATTCTTTAGCAACTGAGCTGGGATAAAACACGAGACACCTTGTCACAAGTGTCCCCAGGTCCTGATAAGAGAGGATACCTTAGAATCCCAGTGTTTCTGAACTTAATTTGCTCTTAATATGACCTCCCCAACTTACTATGAGCTTTCTCCGTTTTGAACTGAAAGGAAAACCCATGTCTCCTGTCAAGTGACTTAGTCAAACTGGAATGAAACAGCAACACAAAGTAAAGAAGAGTCTGTTCTGACTGAGTCAGCCTGGCTGTGCTCTTAGCCTGGCATTGTTACCAAGTGTTCAGTTTCCAATTCTCCAGGTAACAGGGTGCCCAACTTCATACAGGGATGGCCATTTGCCAGCTCTTTTGTATGGTAGAAACACTCTCACATTAGAACAGAGTAGACTCAGAGACCCTTTCCTACTCTAAATCAGCATCATTGAAGAAAATTTGAAAATCTGAGTTGAACAAAACCAACTGCATTGAGCAGCCCCAGAGTGCAGAGAGGGGCCTTGCTAGTACTGGTACTGAATAACAGGAATGGATAACGGAGTTTGAGTAGGGTAGATGCTGGGGACCCGTGAAGGTTGTTGGTCTTCTCAAATATTGACCAACTTACACACAAAATATTTCATATGAACATTCATTGACTAAACCTTAAAAATAGAGGTCCAAGAGATAAAACCTTCATGTACAGTGTGGTGGTTTGAATGTTAAAAATCCCCTATCAGCTCTAATTTTTCACTATTTGGTCCCTAGTTGGTGCTGCTGTTTGAATGCTTAGGAGGTATGGTTTTGCTGGAACAAGAACATCACTGGAGGTGGTAGGCTTTGAGCATTTGAAGACTCACCTACTTTCAATTTGCTTTCTTCTTTTGCTTGTAGTTCAAGATGTGGGCTTTCAGCTTGCTCTGACCACCATGTCCACCACGAGGGACTAGTAGCTTTCTGGAACTGTATGCCCAAATAAACTCCTTCTTCTGTAGCATGCTTTTTTGCTCACAGTGTGTTATCACAGCATCTGAAAAGTAACTAATATCGATGCCATTTTTCTCCATCTTATTTCTACTAAGTACTTCATGATAATGGACTGACAGAAATAACAGAGAACACTTTGTATGTAATTTCATCAGTGATATTCTTCATCATATATTTTATAATTCAGGGACTGGAAAAGTTGGCAGTGCCGGATAGTATATAACTTAGGCTTTGTGAGTTCCAAAACTATTTCTGTAATATATTCATGTCATCAGCATGCTATATCAGAAACATAGACAACATATTTGTGTCTTTCCCCAAGGTCAGCACTTACTGAATAACAATTAATACACAAGGTATAGTGATTTTAATGACAGCAATTTACTGGATACTTCCACTTTGAACAATAACCCAGGCTGAGGCAAACAAAGGGTCCTTTTTATTCCAGTCTTGATTACTAATATTAACTTTCAGATTATATACTGCACATCACACAGTAATTCTGTCTCTGCATAAGTATTTGTATAGGCTTTAGAAGGACTATGGAAGATTAAGAGGCCACAGTAGAGTTGAAGAGGTTTTAAAAGTCCTGAGGAGCAGGGAGACCCGATAGGAATGCAAATAGAGTCTGCATTACTAAGATAACAACCCTGATCTAGTCTGAAGTTAGAGCAGCTGCTGGCTGCTGGCTGCATCCACAGCCTTCAGAACTGAGCTGGAAGAGTGAAGTTAGGCAAAGGGTAGACATGAGTCTGCACAACTGAACAGGGAGATGGACCAGCAGCATGTTCAGACAGAGGAGGAGATGGTAATTAGAGCAGGGTGTATCAACAGCAGAGGCTGAGCAGAGCTGAAGTTCCTGGAACAGTCAAGAGTTCTCCTTGGGTCCTGGGGTGAGATGGTCAGCAGAGTCACCACCACCACTACCACGGTGATCTGTATTGTCCTCTTTGTGGGGTCCACTTGAGGGGGCTCCAGCCTTTCTTAGGTTTGGTGTATCTAATAAATTCTTGGGCCTGTTTGTCCTGATGTGCTTTTAATATACTCATGTCCTGTAGTCCCAATTCATTCTGACAAATTTATAGGGTGACATCCTTCCTCCTCTCAGGAAAAGTCATTTATCAGTCTGTGCTGCATGAATGGCATTGGACAGATGGTGCCTTTCACATGACCACCCAGGGGCAGAGTCAGCCTTCATCTTCAAAATGGAGTCAGATGATACTTGTAAAATGGAGTCTTTCATGGCAAGGGGCAATCTGAAGAACCACTGCTTTACACAATGTGGAGCAGCTTAGATAAGGGCGGGGCCTGATCTGAGCAAGTCATCATTATTTTAACAAATGGTTAATGATATAAAAATCATCCTTTGCACTCCAGAAGTACAAAAATAAGGCATGAAATAGGATGGGTCCCCAGGCTGTAGTTTGTTGATCTTCCTATAGGATTGCAAAACTAAGATAACTTTATGTTTATATAGCAATTGACTTTTCCTGATAGAAAATGTAGCTCATTGATGAGTTTTCCATTGAGAATGTGTTACGTCCTTATGTACTTAGTGGGGGTTCCAAAGTCCTAAGGGTAAAAAGCAGTGTT
Organism: Peromyscus maniculatus bairdii; assembly: GCF_049852395.1. NCBI lineage: Eukaryota > Metazoa > Chordata > Mammalia > Rodentia > Cricetidae > Peromyscus > Peromyscus maniculatus. Next base: position 95,477,689 of record NC_134855.1, on the reverse strand, counting down.
TTCTAAACTTCAATCCTTTTGAAACATGTAATGATCAGGTCTGTGAAGAATATTGTCTTATTAGTAGATGAGTATGTGTGCATGTACATAATTTAAATCAATTCTAAGGTCAATAAGATACTGACATAGTGGTCAATAAAAAAATGATAAGGTAGTTGCCATTAATATGATTAGCAGGTTGGCATGGGTCCATATCAGTCTTTTGGCATTCTAGAAGAACACTTTCCTTCTTCTGGGTGTACAACCTAGACCTAGGGTAAAGGGCCTTTTAGCAATGATTGGAGGGATTTTAGTGTCACTCAGCCCCTCACATGGGCATTCTTGTTCAGGGCTATGTTCCTGTCTTGAGTGAATATGGATGGATTAAGAGCTAACTTGTGTATGAGTTTTCCCCTCTTGTCATTATAACATCATTACCCCACCTCTAGTTTGAAGTAGAGATTACCTTACCCTAGTAGTCATGGCAACTAATTAAGCAAAATAATTAGAATGTATCTAGGTAAATGGTAGTGGTAATGTGGTTATTCTCTAATAGAAACAGGGAAGGGAAAGTCATCTAATCCTCATATGCTAGTCCAGCCATAACTGCATACTGCCCTTCTCTAGCTGCAAATGGTCTTGGGAGATGCTAAAAAATAGAAAATAGAAGGCTAACTGAAAGGGGGACTCCATGATGTGGCTTCCGTGAGGTCATCAGTTATGATGGGGTGGGGGAGGCTTTGTGGTAATGTAGCTGTTGGTAGAGGGTCACCCATGACCCTCTGAAAGTAACCTATAACTCACACTCTGTGAATAAGCCAAATGAACTCATTGGTTGACAAGTTAAACTCTGTGGAATGACCAATTTGGTTTGTTGTTTGTGTCCTATCTGGGGTGAATGGACAGTTGTTCCTGTCTCCCAAGAAAAGTTAATGCAACAACATGGGATGAAAGTCTTTGAAAGTTGGTAGCAACTAAAACTGCAGCTGTAGAATTGCTCCATAAATTCTGGTTTTGGAGACTATTGTTTTAAAACAATATTTAAGTTGTTGGCTGTTTCACCCCAATCACAATAATTGGTCCCGGCTTTTAAAATGCTTTGGCTTTCTTAGGTAAAACAAACCTAAGGAAGAGGTAGTTGCAGCAGTAAAAGTGGACTAGACAAGATTACAGGAAGACAAGAAGACTTCAGAGGCCTGGGCTTCCTCTTTCCTGTGGGTGTGGTTACTGGCAATGGTGCAAGATTGAAAGCACAGTGCCCCCTACTGCCCCACCGTGGGTCTGTTCTCTTAGGGATCAGCATGGTGGGCTAGAGTGTGTAAATGGAGAGCTTTGTGCATACCATTTGATTTTAAATGAGTTGCTGCTATGGTTTGGGAAGCAGGGAGCTTGGCTCCTGAAAAGCTAGAGGGTGGGCAAGTGTGTGGGAAGGAGAGAAAGAAGAATGCTGGCCTGTTGGCCCTTTCTTCACTTTTTGATAGAAGAGGACAGAAATATTGTTGCTAAAATTCATTTTCTAAGAGAGACATAAACAGTGTCTCCACCTCCTTTTAAGGTCCTAATGACAAACAGAGGCACAATTCCAACAAGGTTCATTCTGGGGAACCAGTGGGTTTATTGGGCTTACTTACCAAGCATAGGTGAGGGCTTACCTACAGAAGTGTGACTGCTTCCCCCCAAAGCTGCACTAGGGGTGATGGCTTCCCCATAGCTGCATGGATGGAGTGCCCCACCACCCCAAGTCCTTCCTTGACTATATACTCTGGCCTCTCTCCCAGAGCACATGCAATTAAGGCAGAGTTGGTACAGTAGGTAGCAGGAGTGGCTGAATACTCAGGTGAGGGCTTTGTGACCCTTCCACCAAGCTGTGAGGAGCAAGCCAGTAAGCAGCACCCCTCCATGTCCTTTGCTTCAGTTCCCATCTCTAGTAAGCAGTCAAGAATCCCAGTTTAGACAATCCTTTTGCGGGAGGGTGGGGTGAAGCTGAACTCCCCAAGATAAAGTTTGGTTGCTTGGATTGGAGGACGGTCACTCACAACATTTGTGGTTACTATTTTGTGGTTCTTGAGAGGTCAACAATGGAGGGAAAGTTAAGGGTTAGTAGTGATGCTCTTCATTCTTCTAGGGTGGATGCCTAATGGGGCAAGCAGAGCAAACACGCAGGAATGTAAGCTACTTGGTGGGTATGAACCTGGGGCTTAACTGGATAGGCAGAGTGTGCATGTGACACACAGAAGGTGCTTATAAACCCAAGTGAATGAGTTCACTGCTACTTGGACCCATACAACCTTGTTATAGTGTCTTCTTTGCTTTGGTGGCAGGGTGTCATCATAGATTTCAGGTGGTCTGAAATTTATCATGGAGTCTAGGCTGGGCCCCAACTCAGCAGGATATCATGTTTTATCTCTATGTATGTGGTATGGATGAGATAAGAATGAACACATGCAGATATTTTTCTGTTGAATCTAGGGTTTAGTCTAACTTACAGAGTCTCTAGGAAGAACATAACAGGTATGTGTGTTTTGAGTATTGTAAGGAAGGGCCAAAAATGCTTAGTGGAAAGTAACGTCTATTCAGAGAAAAGAATGAATAAGCAGAATCCAAATACTGAAATTGGAGAGGTTAACCACATTCCCAAGCTGGCTAAACCCTGCTCTTTTACACACTGTTATCAGGAACATCAAACTTGCTACCCCATGAGCTGAAGGTTCTTGATATACAGTCAGGCTTTCTGCTTGCCCACAGCCTGACTGCAATGATTATTAGTTTATCTCTTTTCATCTTGGATACACCATATCAGGAATAACTGAGAAGCTGGTGTGGTTTCTTGACCTCTAGCAATGGACAGGCGTGTAGCCGTTTTTCTTTGAAACCTGAAAATGTATGGTGTGCTGGATAGTTTTATGTCAACTTGACAGATACAAGCTAAAGCCATTTGAGAGGAGGAAACCTCAATAAAGAAAATACCTCCAAAAGGCCAGGGCTGTTGGCAAGTCTGTAGGACATCTCTTAACTAGAGATTGATGTGGGAGGGCCCAGCTCATTGTGAGTGGGGCCATCCCTGGCATAGTGGTCCTGGGTTCTATAAAAAAGCAGGCTGAACAAGCCATGGGGAGCAAGCCAGTAAGCAGCACCCCTCCATGGCCTCTGCTTCAGCTCCTGCCTCCAGATCACTGCCCTATTTGAATTCTTGTCCTGACTTCCTTCATTGACTTCCTTCAATATGGAAGTGTAAGCCAAGTAAACTGTTTCTTCCCCAACTTGTTTTTTGGTCATGGTGTTTTATCACAACAATAGTAACCCTAAGATACATGAGCAATGGGTTTCCAGGGCTGTCCTGTACCTCTTAATTGGGCTGATCTTTTGTGTGATTGTAGACTTAAGAGATCTAAGAACCGTTTTCAGAGTGTTCCTTTCCAGTAACAGATGTTAAATCCAGCCCTAGAGCAAGTGAGGAAAAAACACAAGAACTTTCTGCCAGTAATAGGTTTGGGGTTGATCAGCTTGGAAATAATTATTGTATGATTTGTGGCAAGGAAAAATATTAAAATGGTGAGTTATTGCCTCTTAACAGACATGCATTTAGCATTATGACACGTTTGTTCCTTTCCAATGTTTATACATATTTGAACAAGGGACACAAATCATCACTGCAGTCAGGAATCCCATTGCAGCTGTACCTCAGTCAGCAGCAGGTAGGTGGAGCCTAGAGCACCTGGACCCAGGAGCAGAGAGACCAAGGACTCAGGCTGCTCTTTTAACCTTGACACTTTGTTTGCTGGCCAATCTGGGTTGATTAAAACATCATTGGAGCCTCATTTTTTTTTTAACCTGTAAAACCTGGTCATACTAATGTCCCTATATATAGTGGTATTACCTGTGTGAATTACATACACCAGAGCTAGGATAAAGTAGGTGTGTAATAAATATCTGTTTCCTTATCACTGTTAAATTTAGTATCCTCTTAGACACCATGTATCCCAGAATTTAAAATGGAGACAATGCTTCTCAGGAATTTTAATATTTAATAGAGATGAATTCTTCTTGGAAGATGGGGTTAAAAATGTTAGCAGAGAAATTGGGGTTTCCCTCTGGGTTTCTAGTTTCATTAATAAAGTAATTTAGAAGCGGACAAAGAAAAGTTTAGAGGGGAAAGAACGTAGGCAAGCTGTAATCTTGAAAGTTGCCAAGACAAGGGAGATGTAGAATAGTAAGCCATACCTTTTGAGTTAGGGTCTAAGAAAGCCAACATGCCCAGTAATGGAGGTTGGCAAGAACCGACATGGCACAGAAGGGGAGCCAAGGGTGAGAGAGCCCATGGTGTCAAAGGATGCTTAGATTTTGGTCAGTATCTGAAAGAGCAAACGATAGAAGGAGATTGATAGGCCCAGATGGATTAAATCTTATTGGAGGAGACAAAAGTATAGACTCTTCAAAGCAGGTGGGAAGGTCAGAGGTATTCCTTTCCTTTGACTAGGATAACTAAAGAAAGGAAGTTATGGTATTTTCCTTTTTGGTGTTGCCAGAGAAACAGGAAAAAAAAATGGGCTCCAAATCCAACCAGGGGAGAGGTCTACCCTTCATGGCCTTCGAGGCTACTAGTTCCTGTGTAGCTATCTAGCAAAAGTACATTATTCTGATGAAGAATAAACATACCTCAGTCAGGACTGAAGGATTTAAACTGGCAAAGACCTCTGTTTCTGTTGCTTAGCACATACTTAGTTGTGTTCTTTTTTTCTGCCCCACACTCCTAGGACATATATATTTAGGTCCTCTTAAGTTGACTTGCTTTACCCTTTTGTCCATAACCCCACTCTAACTTCAAATTCATTAAAAAAAACAACAGAAAATAAAACAACAACAACAACAACAACAAAAACTTGGCATAAATCTTTTTGTTAATAATCTTTGAGATTTGATTGTTGGTCCCAGGCTGGATTTTGACAGTGTTGAAATCTCCCTCAGGTAGATGTGTGTCAGATCTAACATATTTGATGTGTAGGAAAACCCCAGTGAATGTGTATTGCTGACATGAACATGGTCATGTCAAGAATCCTAGCCTCAGATCCAGAGGGAAATGGCCAACCCTTCCTTTCTGGTTCATGTGTAGATACTAACAGTGTCTTGTTTAGCTATAGGCAATTGCCCAATCTCCTTGTTCAACTCTATATAATGAGCACAGCAAGTTTCTTGGATGCTGTGGTTTCTCTAGAAAAGTGCCCAGGCCACCTGACTCCCAAATATTTTTCTGTGTTTGTGTTATTTGTGTTCTTTTTTTTTTCTTCATTCTCTCAATGCCCTGGTCAGGTCATGTCCCTGGACCTGTGCAAGGACATGCATTGATACATTCAGACTGAAGTGAGGATTGTTACAGACAGTCCCTACTGTAGGGTCACATTCTATTCCATCTACTCCCAGAGCATGATATGCAACTGTCCATGAACAGAGGGTTATTTTCCCCCCACATGATGGCTAGTCCTTCTACCTGAAAGCTGACCTTGATGCTCTTTGTTTAGAATGCTTGAGAAATCTGGCTGTGAGCCTTTTTATAGTAGGCACCTTCTTATACTAGTTCTTCCAGGGAACAGTCAGATATTAAAATGCCAAAAAGAGAAAGAGGAAGCAGCAAAGAAAACCAAGACATTCTCCTTAAAATAAGGACACAAAAATCCAATGAACATGAAGAGTTCTAGAAGAAAGTATTTTAAAAATGAGGGAGGGAGTAATGATGTGGAATGTTGCTAATAGATGGTATGAGATTAAGACTATAGTTATTTGATATATTTAGCAATATGGACTTGGCTAGTTTAAAGCACTAATCTCATTCTTACTTTTTTTTTCCTTATAAAAATCTCTGTAAGGATACATTCTTTAATTTTTTCCAAATGAAGAACTTGAGATTCAGGATGTATAAACTGTCAATGGAAAGTGGAAGAATTTAGATCTGAACCCTAGGTTTCTAACCCCATCTCTCATTATATCTGGTAACAGATACTTACAATTTACTTTACTTTTAAATCATAGATTTTCTTTTTACAAGAGTTCAAACTTTAAGATTCATTTTACAATTTGAGTAAAAGATTTTGGCCATTTTTTAAAACTGTGTGCATCAGGGATGTGGTGAGACTAGTTATAGGAACTCTTTCTCCTACCTGAGAATGAAATAAGGCTTGACCACAACCATGGAAAACACTGAGACTTCCGTGAATATTTTGTGGAAAGTAGAATGATATGAAAGATCAAGTAATCCCTGTCTCTCAACACAGATGAACTCCCTGAGTGGACTTTTGAGAAGGTCCACATGGGTTGACCATGGACACTAGAGATTCCAAGCAACGCATGCGTAGCTGGTTGTTTTGGGGTGCACAAACTCAACAGTTCTTAAAGAAGCAAAACCTGGGTATAAGATCAGACTGAATCATCACTGTTTCTCTTTTTTACATACTCTGTCAAGACCACTTCGAGTCTATTCACTACCTCTTTAATTTATTTTTAAAAATATCTCTAATATGTTTGAACATCAGTGTACACACAGAGGGTTTAGGGAGAACCCCTGCACAGTATTTAAGGTACTACACTGAGTGGTTCTTTTGTAATTCATTGCATAATATCTTAAAGATGAACAACACCAATGAGAATAGGCCATGACCTAATGGCTTCACTGTTCAGTATCACCAAATATTTAAGAACAGCAATTCTTCCAAAACTCTTCTAAAAGTCTGAAGAGCAGAAGGTATTTCCAAACTCATTATTTGAGACCAGCATTACCTTGATACCAAAATCCAACAAGTAAACAATAAAAGAAAGCTATAAGTTGATATCGCCACTGAACATGGATACAAAAGTCCTTAAAAATAGCAAATCAAATTGGACAGTACGTTAAAAACATTATCTCTCACTATCAAGTGGGATTTATCCCTGGGATATGAGAAAGATTCAACATGTGCAAATTAATGAGCATAAGATGCTGCATCAGCAGAATGAGAACCAAAACATTCAGTTATATCAAAAACTACAGGTGAAGCATTGGACAAAATTCAACATTCTTTCATCTTATGATTAAAACACCTCAGCAAATTAGCAATGATAAAGGCTACGCAGTACAAGCCCAGGGCTACAGCCAAGTCAATGGTGGAAAATTTGAAATGTTTCCTTTTAAACCCAGGAACAAAACAGACATGTCCACTCCTGCTATTTCTGTTTACCATAGAATTAGAAGTTGTAGTCAGAGAAGTTAGTCGAGAGGAAAAGAAAGGGCATCCAGGGGCTGGGGCTGTAGCTCAAGGGGTGGAACAGTTGCCTAGCATGTGCAAGACCCTGGTTTTGATCCATGGCACCATGAAAAAGTGCAAACTTTATTAGTTTACTGAATCAAGTGATTGACAATGGTAAGGAAAACCTCATACAACCACAGTGGTCCAGTATCCGAGTGGTCTCTGTATATTGGCTTTCCCAGGCTTCCTCAGTGTTGACAACTTGCTTTATTTGTCTTGGTGCTGTAATGACTTCTTAGAACAGCAGTCCTCAACCTGTGGGTCATGACCTTCAAGGGGGTCACATATCAGATATCTTGAATACCAGATATTTACATTAAAATTCATAACAGTAGCAAAATTACAGTTATGAAGTAGCAACAAAATAATCTTATGGTTGGGCATCATCACAACACGAGGAACTGTATTAAAGGGTCTTAGCATTCGAAATGTTGAGAACCACTGTCTTAGAAAAAAATATCGAACTTCTAGTAATTCTTTCTAGGTTAAAAGATTCCTTTAAATTTGGAATGAAAGAAGCTTCCATTCTCCTTATATGCAGATGACATAGTCTGGCATATAGGAAACCTTCAAGTCTCTACCAAAAATCTGTTGGAACTTGTGCATGAATTCAGTCAAGTTCCAAATTACAGAATCACTTCACAAAAGTATCAGTTGCATATACACTAGTAAAGAACAAAATTTAAAAAGAAATTTAGAAAACAAACTCACTTATAAGAACTACAAAATAAATGAAATCCTTATGGGTAAAGTTAGAAAAGCAGTGAAAGACTAGCATATCAAAAATTATAAAACATTAATGAAAGAAACTAAAGAGAACATATGTAAGTGGAAATATATTCTATCTTCATGGATTTGAAGAATTCATGTTTTAAAAACATCCATGTTACTCAAAATTATATATAGGCTCAATATATTCCTTATCAGAACTCTAATGACATTCTTCATAAACATAGAAATAAAAAACTCCTGAAATTTCTGTGGAACCAGAGATGACTCTGAATAGCCAAAGCAATACGGAACAAAAAGAACAAAGATGAAGACATCATATTACCTGATGTAATATAATTTGTACTAATCAAAACAATAGTAGCAACACATATTCACAGCATACAGAAAGGCAGGCCATCCCACACATTATATAAATGTTTATGATATATCTTTTTGTAAAAGATGCCAAGAACACACAGTGGAAGAAAGGACCACTTCTATAATGGTGCCGAGTGAACTAGATACTCATGTATAGAGTGGAACTGGACCTTAGTCTCATGACAACAAATATGGAAATGAGATTATATCAAGTGGGATTAAAGAGCTACGCAGTGAAGGATACAATCAACAGAGTGAAGAAACAAACAGAGATTTGGAGGAAATACTTGCAAACCAGACAATGGAAAGTAGCTAATTTTGAAAACATTTGGGAGCCCAATTCCTAGCAAAAAGCAAGTAATGATGCAAAGATATAGATATTTCTTAAAAGGAGACAAAGGGCCAAAAGATAACTGAAAAATTGTCCAGCATCATTAATCATCAGGGAATGCAAATTAGAACCACAACAAGATAGCACCTTAAGACTGTTAGAATGGATCTCACCAAAAAGATGAATGATGGAGTGTCTTGACAACATTGTCAAGACAGAAGAATTGTTGTGCTCTACTGATGAGATTATAAAATCAGAGAAAGCTCCTCAAAAATGTGAAAATTAGATTATTGTGCTATCTATGAATTCTCCTAAGCAGTATATATTCTGTACTAGTTTCATTTTGTTTCTGTGACTAAACACTCTGACCAAAAGCAACTTGGTGAGGAAAGGGTTTACTTGGCTTACATTTCCAGGTCACAATGTAGAAATGAAGAAAGTCAGGGCAGGAAGTCAAGGCAAGAACCTGGAGGCAGGAACTGAAGCAGAGACCATGGAAGAGCTCTACTTTCTAGTTTTCTCTCTGGCTTCTTCACAGGCTCATGCTTCTCTAGGTTTCTTATGTAGCTCAGGACCATCTGCCTAAAGATGGTGCTTCCCATAGTGGGTCAGGTCCTCATGCATCAGTTAGTAAGTAAGTTGATCCACCACAGACATTTGCATGGGTCAATATGGTTTAGGCAACTCCTTAATTAAGGCTTTTTTTTTCAGATGAATCTAGGATGTTTCAAACCAATAGTTCATGCTAATTAGAACATAAACCAAGGAAATAAAACCAGCATATGAGACATTTGCACTCCTGTGTTCACTGCAGTCCTATATACAGTAGCCATGTGTCCACCAGTGGGGGAATAGACAAAGAAAACATGGTATATATGCATAATATTATAGAACACTGCTTATCTTTAAAAGAAAAAGAGACTTGTAACACAAATTGCTAAATGATTTTTATTAATTAAAACAAACAAACAAACAAACCCAGAGCCAGATATTGGGGTGAAAGCTGAAAGATCAGAGAAGCAGAGCAAGCCACAGCCAACCTCACCTTGCTAACTTCTCAGCCAATCCTGTTCCCTCAGACGTAAAGCCTCTGAGTCCTCAACTGATAGGGTCTTAGCTGAAGCTTTAGTTCCTGTCTCTTCGCACCTTATATACTGTTCTCCACCCAGCCATATCACTTTCTGGGATTAAAGGCATGTGTGCTTTCTAAGCAAAGGCATGAGATCTCAAGTGCTGGGATTAAAAGCATGTGTTACCACTGCCTGACTCTGTTCCCAGTGTGGCCTTGAACTCACAGAGATCCAGATGGATCTCTGCCTCTCAAGTGATAGGATTAAGGGTGTGTGCCACCACTGTCTGGCCTCTATGTCTAATCTAGTGGCTGACTTTGTCCTCTGATCCCTTATTTGGGTGCACAATATATTGGGGTACACAATATAACACCACAGAGACTTATTTACAATAGGACCTAACCAGTGGGGCATTATGTTAAGTGAAACAAGCCAGACAAAATAAATACTGTGTGATCTCACTTTTACATGGAAACTAAAAATTTAAACTAATAGAAGCAGGGACTAGAATGGTGATTGTTAAGGCTGAAGTTTGCTGAGCACTATAAAGAGATGATCAAAGTTATATAACTTCAATTGAGAGGCTAAAGAGCAAGAAATCTGTTGAATAATCTATGGTTGAAAATCACTAAAATAGACTTTAAGTGCTCTTAGAACAAAAACATTAATAACCATATGAAGTAATGTTAAGCAGTTTTAGGCAGCCATTTTATAATATGCATATATTTTAAAACATTGTCCACCATAAATAGTCACAATTTAGAAAGTTTAACTGAAATAAATAAATAACTTAAGATGCTTTTGGGACTATGGATAGGGCTTTTGTGATCTATGACAAAAATGAATGGTTTTGTTCTAGATCCTATTGGTTAAGTGGGCTGAGAAATACCATAGATATTAATTATTTGGCTAATGTAGAATTTATTTAAAACATAACATGAATTAAAACAACCCAGCTCATGAACTATTTCTGACTTGAAATGTCTATTTTAATAGTTTAAAAACAGATACTTGGGCTAAGTCAACATGCCTGGTCCATTCAGAGACAGATGAAAGCCCAAGGCAACCACAAAAATGCTGAAAAGAGGCCACAACTCTGAATTGAGAGTCTCCGTGACTGTTCCTACTGTTTGTGAATGTGGTTGGAAAACAGAACTCAGATCTCAAGGGACTAGAACCTTATAAAGTCCTGCAAGCAGCTCCTAGAATGGCAGTGGCTCAAGTGACCTTGTAGAATTGCAAAGCCCAAGCTATGATGTTGGGTTGCTTATTTGTTATTGGTTGGTGTATTTGCCTAAGATGGACAGGGCAGGCTAGAACCTGCTCGGCTCAAGTTGAACCAGGAATTCATCCATGATTCTGCCCTCAAGTAGCTGCACACACCATCTTGGCTCAGTGAATCTACTTCCTTATTGGTAGAAGGTGTAGAGAGTGATTGCTGATGCCCGTCCCAGGACTAATGAGACGATACTCACAAAGAGTATTATTGTAGTACATTGGGAGGAATGCCCAGTGGCAAGATGTTATAGATCAGTAACATTGTTTGTTCAAAACATGTGACTGGGGCTTGAGAGATGGCTCAGTGGTTAAGAGCACTGGCTGCTCTTCCAGAGGAGTCAGGTTCACTTCCTAGCACCCACATGATGACTCACAACCTGTAACCCCAGCCCCAGCAAACAAGACGCCCTCTTCTGGCATACACACACACTGCATGCATGTGATTCACAAAAGTAAGAGGCAGACAAAACACATTTACATGAAATTAAATAAATAAAACAACAACAACAATATATGCCCACTGTTATTAAAATGGAAGATAAGGCTGAACAATTCTCTATCTCAAATATAATCCAATACATGTAGAACTGTTTAATGGTTCCAAACGATGGACTGAATAAATGAGATGGTTGCTTATCACATAGAATGTACTTCATGCTTTAGAAAATGTTTTCAGCTTGCTATTTCATCCTCAATACATGGAAGACATACTTGAACAGTTTCATTTTAGACAGCCCCTAGCCATTGAGAGCAGTAATTAGAGATGAAGGAAAAAACTAGATCCCTGAGTCTGTTTCCCTGGAGACAATGTGGAGGGTGATCTGGTGCTCCTGCGGTGGTGCCACAAACCTGCATCTGTAATGGCATCTATGACATGCCAGCCTGAGCCTAGAGGTTGGCTGCCCTCACACTCTGACTTCATAGTTGCTGAAAATCTTTTGATCTCAGGATTTGTGAGGAAATAGCAAGTCTTTGCATTCTGAGAAGCACCTGTGGAAGGCCCCCCTTGCTGTGACATGTTATTTAGACACTTCATCCCTATTTCCTGCCTTCTAGAGAACTGCTCACCCCATACTTGAGGCTCTGGGAATCACTTTATAACCATTTTCTGAAATGAGATGACTTTATTTCTTAACTAAAGCCTTCCCTCCTCCTTCCATCAGTTTCTGGATGAAGGTTCTATGATGACAGTTAGGGTATTCACCAATCTGATTACTATGGTAGGCCAGTTCAGGCACCCTTACCACTACTGCAGCCACTCTGGAAATTAGTATGGTGACTTCTCAGAAAACTGGGAATCAATCTACCTCAAGACCCAGTGATACTACTCTTGCGCATATACCTAAGGGATGCTCAATCATACCACAAGGACACTTGCTTAACTATATTCATAGCAGCTTTATTTGTAATAGCCAGAACTTGGAAACAACTTAGATGCACCTCAACCGAAGAATGGATAAAGAAAATGTGGTACATATACACAGTGGAGTATTACTCAGCTGAAAAAAACAATGACATCATGAAATTTGCAGGCAAATGGATTGAACTAGAAAATATCATCCTGAGTGAGGTAACCCAGACTCAGAAGGACAAACATGGTATGTACTCACTCATAAGTGGATACTAGATGTAAAGCAAAGGATAATCAGACCACAACCCACAGCTCCAGAGAAGCTAGGAAACAAGGAGGATCCTAAGAGGGATGTATGAATGTTTCCCCTTGGGAAACAGAGATCTCCATGAGTAAACTGGGGATGAGGGAGGCAATAGAGGGGAAGGGATGGGGGATGAGAACATGAGGGAATGAGATGGTTGAGCTGGGGGAGGGACAGAGTGGGAGAGCAATGAAAGAGATATCTTGATAGAGAGAGACATTATGGGGTAAGGGACAGACCTGGTGCTAGGGAAATTCCCAGGAATCCACAAGGATGAGCCCAGATCAGACTACTTGAGACTTTTTACTTAATCATAAACCTTGTCCTCTCTATTGCCATGACCATTGATGAAACTCTCAAGTCAAGACCTTGTTGAGTCATGTCTTAGTATGTTGGGCAATGCCTTTACTTTGGGATTTGGGTTATTTGTGGATTGCCCTTTTATGGTATAAATGAGCTGGACTGTTTATTTCCATTTTGCAATAAAAAAAAGGTACTGCCTATTTAGCCAGAAGGCAAATATTTTCACTCTGAATTGCTTTCTGGACATTTTTCAAATGTCATTTGATTTTAAGCTGTGAAACACATTATCCCTATTCACTTCTCTCATCCATCTCTCTCCCCTCAGCCATTTCCTTCTAGGTGGATCAAAACCAATGCTTCAAAAAATGAAGCCAGTATTATTTGAGTGCTTCTTTACTGTGTAAAAGCACCAGAGGGGCTGAAATAAATGCCTATTGGTTCCAAGCTGCTGCTGTCAAAGAATGTCTGCTAGCCAACCAGGTGTTCCAGAATATCCTGCCTTAGGGCTGGTCTGCCCAGGGATTGGCATTGCCATATGTCTGGGCTTCAGTGTTTTCTGTGTGCTTAAAATGCTATCTTTGGGCACATTTATTAGGACACATAAGGAATATTGGGTATTGGACAGCAGCCTGCATGGTAATAAAGTTATGCATGCCTTAGGCATGTTCTACAGTTATAGACTAATCCTTTTATAGGCCTTTGGATGTTTTAGGTTGTTTAATTCTTTTTATTTTTCCACTTGAATATAGTCTCTGCTCTCCATTTATTTCACTACATTCCGCCGTAGCTTCTTTGTTTCTGTAGCCGTTCAGGACCTTCCATCCAAACCTGTGCCTTGCTCATGCTAACAGACCCAGCTGCCCTCTCGTATGTGTGACTTCACCCCTGCCAAATGAAAGTTTACAACTTTCAACTTAAGAATGTTTCTTCGCAGCTGAAAGTTCTGTCTATGGTCTGGTTGCCCTTTGTTTCAGTCGTTTCTACCTCCTCCAGGTCGGGACATTGCACAGCCAACTGACTCATAGTCTAGGTATGTAGTAGAAGATTTGTGTCTTTCCTTTTCACTTTGGTGACAGGGCTTAGAAACGCTTTGGTCTTGGTGATACAGCTGATAATAAAGACTTCCTCTGACTTTTTAAATAACGCAAGTGGTAGCAATTCAATAAAAGTTAAATAAAATAATAACTTCCAAGTCATACCCACAGTAATAAAATAGCAATGAGTTCCCAACTGGCAGCAATAACCTAGATATTAATACATCAGATTCCTCAAAAGAGAATGAAAGTTTTCTTCTCATCTTTTGTAAGTGTGCTGTAGATTGAAGAGAAAGCATGACTTGTGAAAGTCGCTCTATATGTTGGCCTGTTGCTTCTGAGGGCTGGCTCAAGTCTGTCAAATATTTGAGTGGAAGGGAAAAATATATATTGGGCAATTCCATTTTATTAAAAAAAAAAACCTTTCCCTAACCTTGTGGAAGACCCAACCAGAGCAAGCATAACCCTTTTAGAAGTGTGATAGACATTGGTAAAGTAAAGGCTTTGATAGATTTTATACAAAGGAACTCTGTCTGATTTGGTATTTCTCACATTTATTATGAGAGCCTTTTATCACAGGATATAAAATAAAAACTCATAGGGAATGTCCATAGATATTTAAAGCATGATTCTGATTTTCCTAAAAGCATAGACATCCTTCACATAATATATTTGAAACCTAGTGGTGAAAACATGATATGTTTTAAGAGGTAAATCTCTGACAGGAAAAGGACAAGACTAAGGAGAAGCAAAGGCTGAAATCCCACCTCACTGGGAGCAGAAGAATAATCAGAAAGATTCCCCATGGAATCCAGGCTTTTCCAACTTAGCTTCATATTTGAATCATATCATTTATTTTTGTCTGTCTTTGAAGAAGGCTGATGGAATGTCTATTTCCCAAACTATATGACAAAATAATCTTCTGACTCATTAATATGATAATTGCTCAATGTAGCCCTGGTGAATATTCATAATCATATTGCTTTCATGGGTTCAAGTCATTTGCCATTGTTTTCTACTTAAGCTTCATCAATTAGATTTCCTATAGATTACACACACACACACACACACACACACACACACACACCATACTTCCAAGGGTATCTGTTTCTCATTCTATGGTGCTGTGTAATGAAAGGTTGCTGTGAACCTAGGCAACAGCTGCCCTGCAGATGTTCCAGAATTAAATGAGCTACACATGAAAGACTTACAGGAGCCATAATTTCTCACCCCCACCCAATCATTTTAACTCTTTATTCCTCTTTTATTTTCAAACCAAATAATTAAGGGACAAGATATTAAAAAGGCCAATGGATATTCTCTCCCTCCCTCCCTTTCTCCCTCCTTCCCTCCCTCCCTCCCTCCCTCCCTCCCTCCCTCCCTCCCTCTCTCTCTCTCTCTCTCTCTCTCTCTCTCTCTCTCTCTCTCTCTCTCTCTCTCTCTCTCTCTGTATCTCTATTTATCTATCTCTCTCTTTCTCCTCACCCTCCGTTCTCATTCTTACAAAAAAACCTAATGGTGGAAAGCCAGTATAGAAATACTGGGACAAACCAGTGATTTACTTTGAAGCTTACCAGGGACACCAGGGAAATTTGCCAGTACATGGATCATGTTTGGAAGACTTACATCAAAGTAATAGGGAGTGTCAGAGACCCTGGCATCTTCCAGCCTTGGTTGTTCAAAGGCCAGTGTCTAAAGCAATTTCAATTCCTTCTGGTTGCATGTGGTGTCACTCTTTTATCCCCCCCCCAAAAAAAAATCCTTGAAACTGAAAAGCATGTGCCCCATGTGAACAAAGATGCAAGCTATCATCACATTTCCAACATGGAGTTGTCAAGTAGCCTGGGGTTTATGTTTTATTGGGGGATTTAAATTGAACTCTGTAAAGTTTAAAATCTTTGGTTGCAAAGCATTTCATGCACCCTTTGTGAGAACATTTTCTTATATCGAGTCACTTTAAATTATTCTTCTCCAACATCAAGGAACAATTGTATATGCATTGTACACATTGGTAGCAGTGAGGGAAATGTCAAAAAAGACTCTGTAGTAAGACTGTGTATAAAACGCAGAGGGCTCTAGCGGTGCCTAGATGTCTTATGTTTTCTAGAGGATTTGTCCTGGACAACTGGACAACAGAGCTAGAATAACTTTCAGGAAGGGAGCATAGCATCAAGTTCTGCCTCATACAAATCAGCCACGACAAGCCCACCTCTGGCTGTGATTTGTACTGGAAACCCATTTCCTTGTATTTCATGGTACCACTGCTCACTCTGTTACTAGCTAGACTTCACTTTTCATAAATGTGCATATTTGAGTTTCAGTATTATTTTTTTCCTCCTCTCAAGTCATCAACAAGTTGTTCTCTGGCTTTGGGACAATTCAACACATAGTGTGGTCACACATTGGAGGGAATGGTCCTTTTCTGCAGAGAATACATGGATTACCAAAGTGAGACATATGGGGAGGGGCTTCTTTTGCCACCTGCATTTTATATAATCATGAAACACTAGATGCTTGAACTCAGCCACCCATTAGCCCTAAATAGACCTATTTTTTAATTAAAAATGAATCTAAACAAAGAAATTACTTATGTTTTCTCTTATCTTCACAACTCTGGATCTATGGCACTGGTACTTAAATCTTCTTTTCATTTTTTCCATCAAAGTCTTCCCAAAATATTTCACTTTCAATTTTCAAAATACAAATAGTTTTCCTATATGTTTCTTTTTGTTCATTTAAGAGTTAAAAGCAAAACATCTTCTACTTAGCCCAAACTATTTATTTTATTAAGCTTGTGACTTATTACTATTTTTTGTACTAGGTCATTTAATTTTTCCTTTCACAGTTTCAGTTAAAATTAATCATGTACTTAAGTCTATGCAAGCAGATTGTTTTGTCTAAATATATGAAATCACTTGTAAATGGACAGAAAGTTACTCAGAGATATATGTTTAACATAACTGACTCAGTGAAATCCTTGCCTTTCTCTTAGGTGTGGAGAACCATAGATAAATACACAGATGAAAGACCATGCAGGAATTCAACTGAGAACAGCTACAGATTTTATTTCCATGACTAAGAAGCAGAAAGAGGACAGTGGCAAAATGGTCTGCTGTGTTCAGTTTTTGTTATGGTGTCTTCTCTTCAAAGCACCCAACACATCACTCTAATGGACATTCTATTCATTAATATTGGTATCTGATTCCTTGGAAGTTCAGGCTCATTTTGTGACAACTGCTGACTTCCACTGGTGGTGGCAAGCATTGTGAGGTGAAAGGGTCCTGCATATTGTGTTTGGTTTGTGCTTTTGTATATTTCAGTGTGTCAGTGTAGAGAAACAAGAGCCAATGGGGAAGACTAGGAAAATGGTTTGGCCTCTCATCCCCTCAGGAGTGTCTCACAGAGTGGCCCCCAAAGCCAAGAGTTCTTTTTAATTAATAAATACTTTTACTATTTCATACATACATTCATACATATATACATACAATACATTCTGGTTACACTCATCTTCCAATTCTCTCTTACCCTTCCCTCTCCCTATCAAGTCATATCTCAAATCATAACCAGGAGTTAAGGTGATACCTCACTTGTCAGCATTGATGGCTTAAGTATGAGCATCCTCTCAGAGTAGCAGCACCTTGTGTTATTCCCTCATCTGAAGAGAAGAAGCCAGTCTTTAGGTCAGCACTTCAGGAACCAACTTAAAGTCTGTCCCCTATGATGTCAAAGGGCTCAGAAAAATATGTCCTTTAGTGATATTCAGGATTTTGTGAACATGATCAAAATATACCATGTATGTGTATTAAAATGCTATGATGAAGCCCATTCATTATTACATATAATTGCTATATGTCACTAAAAACACAAGAAGGAAGAAAAGAAGAGAAGAAGAAAGTGTGTCCTTAGTAATATACAGTATTCTGTGAATCCTGAGTCACTGGGCATCCATTCTGGTTTTAGGGTATAAATACTGGGGGTGGGGTGGGGAGAGGCAGAATGTATATGTTATAATCTCTCAACTCTTAAGGGTTTTTGATAATGAAATAATGAAACTACTGATAACATCAGCAGCTAACCATCATTGACTATTACTAAGAGCATGCTGAGTACTTTATGTATTTACTTTAATCTTGATCATTATTCAATGGATATTATTATTTCTACTTTGTACAAAAGAGAATTGAGATGTAAAGTTATAAACTTGCTCAAGGATACACAGTTGGTATAGTGGGCTAAACAGTGGTCCTAAGAGGTCTGTTCTTGTTCTTATCTATGACACTTTTGAATATGACCTTATTTAGAAACAGCCTTTTGGTAGGTGTGATTAGGCTTCTGATCTTGAGGTCTTTCTGTATTTAGGGTATTAAATGCAATAGATAGTCTCATAACACAAGAGAGATTTACTACATACTTTAAAAAGAACATGAAGATAGAGACAGGAATCAGAAATAAGAAATACCAGAGGTGGGCTATGGAGGTGGTTTCTCAGGTAGAGGTTCTTGTCACCAAGCCTGATGACCTGCATTTGATCACTGGGACTCACATGATTGAAGGAAAGAAACAACTTCCAAAAGTTGTCCTTTGATCTCCACATGTGCCCTGTAGCACACACACACACACACACACACACACACACACACACACACACACACACACTGTAAAAGAAAAGGAACAAGGAAAAAGGAAATGCCAAAGACTACAGTCCACTAACATACACTGTAAGGGAGATAGATGGGAACACTGGAAATCTAACAGTACCAGTGCCTTGATTCCGGACATCTGGCCTCCAGAATGGTGAGAAAATGACTTAAGCTGTTTTGTACCACCTGGTGTGTGACAATTTGTTGTAGCAGTCCCAGGAAAAAACACAGCTGGTGAGTGATGGTACCCACACACAAGCACTGGAAACACACCACAGAAGCCCATGCTTTCTATACATACTCTGGCCTTTCAATGCCCCAGGCTCTGGCTAGGTCAATGCTGTGTTCATAGTAAGTATTGCCAAATGTAAATTTAGTTGCAAGAATACAGATGGATGAATTTAGATTCTTTTCAGCTCTTTGGAAGAAGTTTGGCGAAAAAATGCTCACTGAATAAGAATGACTAGGTTTATTTTGTTCTTTGACATCTCATACTTGTATATAATGAAATTTGATCGTAGCCACCCGCACTTTATTTACCCCTCCAGCTCCCAACTTCATATCACCATCATTTCCTCCTCTTTCTCTTTTCCCCTCAACCTTTTTCTCTCTTTGTTCTTTTGAAATAATCCATCAAGTGCATTTAATGCTGTTCACATATGCATAAGTGTGAGGACAACCACTGGGGCACAGACACCCCACCAGTGGCCATGCCCCCCAAAGAAGAATGATTCTTCTACTCCAAGTAGCCGCCATCTGCCAACAGCTCCTCAGTTAGGGGCAGAGCTTTATTTGTTCCTCCCTCACCTACCTCTGCTAGAATTCTGGAGGCTTCCTCATGTGCATATCTTGAGAGGAGGCAGCTGTAGTTTTTGATGATAGTCATTTAGAGTAAGTGTGGGTATGCTTTTTCCCTGTCTCCTCAATTTCCCTCCAGTTCACAGGAGAACAAGAAATTACAATCCAAAAGATTTTGTGTTTTAGATTCATTGATCAAGGTTTTGTTAAGCTCCCTAAAGTGATCAGGATGTGGGTTCTGGGGGGTACATCTTGGTGCTTCCTAGCCATGGTTAGAAGCTAGCATCCTTCTAACCCAGAACTCTGAAAAATCTCTCTCCAGGGATGCTTCTCTTCTTCATGAAAAGCTCGTCTTCTCTGGGGCGGCGATGATGTTAGTTTTAAAGCTCTTTCTCTCTTTCATTTCAGCAGGACCTGCAGTTTATTCTGCAGAGTGTGAAGGGAGAAGAAAGAATCCTGAGGGCGGAGGACTGAGCAGGGAAGGCACTGAAGAGTCACCTACCACTGGAGGGTGAGAGTCCCCAGGACAATTCTGGAAGAAGGATGGAATTTTCCCCTGGTACATATTTGAATAAAGCAGTTGGCTTGCACGTCATCTGCCATCAGTGATTACTCAGAGAGAGGATGATTGTTCTTATGGCAGCTATTATTCTTGGAAGAACCATTCCTGGCATGCCTCAGAGAGAAGAGAAATTTAAACACCCCCTCTCTAATTTACTCTGGATCTTGGCTTTCATGAGGAGTATTCATGTCCTTTGCCCTTTATCAGCAGCTGTACATATTAGACAGAACAGTCACCTCGTGATTCATGAAATGGATGGAAGATACTAACCAGGCCACCGGGATGCCTAAAAACCTCTGGTATTAAACTTTCTCACAGCATTGTTACTGAAGTCATAGCCATCAGAATTCTCTATCTTTTCCACTGCCATTGATGTCCTTTCTCTAAAATTTATTCTCCTTTTTAAGCCATGAGAGTGTTGCTGTTGTTTTCAATTCCTAGTTTTCAGATAAAGAATTGAGACTTTGAGAAGGAAAGTGGTGAACCTCAGATTTTATTGCTTTCTAAGAACTCAGTTCTCAGGGATGCTCCTTGCTTCTTCTCAAGTGGATGGGTAGGTGGACATTATGGGCCTCTGCTTCACTCCCCATAGCCCTTTCTAACTTGTCTCTGGTGTTGTCATGGCTGACAGCTAGCTGAAAGTGCTTTAAAGTTTGGATGCTGTCATGGATTGGGAAGGAATATGAATTAAGTATCTATTTCATTCAGGACAGTAACATGTGTCTAGTTATAGAAAATGCCCGGGGCTGCCAAAGTTTAGTTTTTATGTGTCATCTCCTTGGGGGAAAATAAACTTGAGATTTTAAAAAATATTGTTGACATTGTTAAATTCTAAACCTCCCCCTGCACATCTTAGCAACTTTCCAATAGCTAAATATGAGCAATTTAGGCAGAGGTTCATAAGACAAAGCAAATAGCCACTAAAACATACTTGTCCATTTCCCCAGCTGGTCCGGTGTAGATTTCCAGGAACTAAATTAAAATTGAAGGTTGCCAGAAACTCTTTCCAACATGAAGATGGGGGCAAAGAAATGCAAAAAGATTGCTAAAGAATTTTATGAGACATATATTTTTAGAGACATAGATATAACATCATGCTCCCATTTAGTTACTTTATATTGTTCTTTCCTATTTTAATTCTATTTTTTTTCAGAGGAATTGAGTCACTTTAAACCTACATGAAAGGTTTAGCTTTTATAAACATATAAAAACTTAAAGGGGCTGGAGAGATGGCTCAGCAGTTAAGAGCACTGGCTGTTCTTCCAAAGGACCGGGGTTCAAGTTCCAACATCCACATGAGAGCTTACAACTGTCTGTGATTCCAGTTCCAGGGTACTTGACACCCTCATACAAATATACATGGAGGCAAAACACCAACACACATAAATAAAAATTAAAAAAAGAAGAAAAACTTAAGAGAGTAAAACTAATTGGAATCCTTGTTTGAAGACAAGTATTGATAGCATTTTAGAGTCTACCTGTCCTATTAGTTCTGAATGTGTGAGTGTGTGTGTGTTATGATTTTACAAAATCAAAACCACATTGTTTTAAAATATGGTTTTTGTTTACTCAGCCATAAAATATGAAGTTTACTCCATAACTATTATTCTATTTTAATGGCTTTATGCTACCTAGTTGTTTCTTTTACCATTTTTGCAACATAAATATTTTGATTATTACTAATGTGTGATAAACTTTAGAAAACTATCACATACTAACTTTCTTGGAGGGATTTTTGATTAAAAGTGTACAGCTTTTAAAGACATTGGGTACATACTCTGCCCTCTTAGAAATTAAGAATGATTTTACTTTTTACCAGGAGTGGGGTTATAAGTTGCTATCCTCCTAAAGCAAGTATTTTTTATTTCAGACATTGCCAACTTTGTTAGCAAAAGAAAATATTTCATTGTTTACATTTATGTCTTTCATTAGAAAGAATAAGGATTCATTTGCTATCTGTTTATTTCTTGTATTGTAATTGTCTGTTTATACTGAACACGTTTTAGGGTCTTTTGTAGCTTTTCTTATGATTTTGATGCTCTTGAAATATTTAAAGACCTTAATTCTTTTAGTGCCCCTTGTTTCTTGTGTGTGTATGTGTATATACATAGATTTTCCCCCTTAGTTAAAAATGTTTGTGGCATTTTTGACACTGAAAAGTTTGACTTTTAGGGGGTCAAATCTATCAGCATTGGGTTATATTGATTTTACTCTTAACTATAATGGTTCTATCCTAAGATCAAAAAGAAATTTAAGATATTTATGTTATTTTACATGAGTGGTGCTCTTGTTCATGTCTACCTCTTGAATACATCTGAAATTTAAATGGCTATATAAGGACTGACATTAGTATTCTTGCTTTTATTTTGTCTATCCCGAAACAATTCATTATTCATCTAAGAATTTGACACTGTATTTTATAAGCTCTTATGCTTGCATTTCCTTCTTAACATTCTGGGGTGGGATCCAGCTCAGTGGTAAAGCTCTTACCAAACATGCAGGAAGCTCTGGATTCAGTCCCCCTACAATGAAGTGTGTGGGTGTAATTAATTCTGTCTTCAAACCCCTAAGAATTGACAAGTGAGACCATATGAAATTTAAAAGCTTCCACACAGCAAAAGGAACTATCAATAGAATAAAGAGAAAGTCCACAGACTATGAAACAGTCTTGCCAGCTATACCCCAAACAAGGGGTTCACAGCCAAAATATGCAAGGAATTGTAAAAAATTAAAAACTAAAGAAAAGAAGCTGACAATCAGTAAATGGACCAAAGATATGAACAGACAGTTTTCGAAAGAAGAAACACAAATGTCTGTTACATATTTTCAAAGTGTTCAATAACTCTAGCCAACAGACAAATATCAAAACTACTTCAAAACTCCATCTCACATCAGCGAGAATGGAGAATGGCAACCATCAAGAAAATAAATGACCACAAATAGTTGCATGGGTGCAGGAAATGGAGACCCAAGGGATGCCACAGCTTACTACAGAGACGCTTACACATTCATGTTTATTGCTGTTCTTTATATAAGAGCTAACAAATGGAATTGGTCTGTATGCTCATCAACAGACGACTGGATTATGAAAATGTGGGTGAAGGCTAGAGATGGGGCTCCTGTGACTAGAAAAAGAGGCTCTAAATGAAGGATGTGGGGAAGATGATAGAACAAAGGGGAAGTGGAAGTGCTGAAGGTAAAAGGGAAGAGAAGGGAAGAGGGGCAGAGAAATGAAGGGGGACCTGAGTAGGGGAGACATATCAGTTACATAATGAAATATGCATGAAAAACCCATACCAAAGTCTATTATTTTGTAGCCAATTAAAAATTTAAAAAAAGAAAAAGGAGAAATGTAGTTTATTATTTTGACTCTATTACCCCTTGCTTTTTTTGGGGACCTGCCATCTAGCTCCCAAATAAACCACAAGGAGACATATTGTTACTTATGAATGCCACCCTTAGCTTGGCTTGTTGTTAGCCAGCTTTACTTAAATTATCATTTCTACCTTTTGCCTTTCTCTGTTCTGTATACCTTTCTTTACTTCTTTCTCCATGGCTTGCTGTGTAGCTGGGTGGCTGGCCCCTTTTATCCTCTTCTTTTCTTGTTCCTTTATCTCCTTTATCTCCTTTTCTCCTATTTATTCTCTCTGCCTGCCAGCCCTGCCTATCCTCTCTCCTGCCTTGCTATTGGCCACTCAGCTTTTTATTACACCAATCAGGTGTTTTAGACAGGTAAAGTAATACAGCTTCACACAGTTAAACAAATGCAACATAAAAGAATGCAATACATTTTTGCTTCATTAAACAAATGTTCTACAGCATAAACAAATGTAATAAAACATCTTAAAATAATATTCTACAACAGAGAAAAGCAAAAGTAATAACATAAGCAAATTTCTGTTGAATATGGTGGAACATGCTTGTAATTCAGCATTCAGGAGAATTCTGAGGCAAAAGGATTGCAGAGATCTGGTGAATAGCCTGGGCTAACTAGTAAGAAGACTGTCATTTATTTTGTCTTTATCTTATTTATAACATTTTTCTTTCACACTGTATGGTCTATCCTTCCAGGAAAAAGTTGAATTTTCTTTTTGGTCAAATCAATATAAAGAAAATAAATAAGCCCCTTTGACATTTTTGGTTGAAATTACACTTGTGTTTAACGTGCAATCTTGGATGATCTGATGTGTTTTCAGTAATCTTATCCAGACATACTCTCTATTATGGAAATGACTTTAGCTTTAAAAATATTTTCTTACATTATGTTAGGTATTAATGTTCTTTGTTTATGAATAATTCTGGACTGTGGTAAAACTGCTCTTCTTGTCAACAGGTAGCCATAAATTCATCCAATGAGACAGGCATTTGGGAATGAGGGTCCCATAAAAAACATATTTTGTTATTTTACTGATACGGGGATCCCATTTTTAGTTTGGTGTACATGCATATGTCCATATGCATATAAACACAGACACCATATATATATATATATGTGTGTGTGTGTGTGTGTGTGTGTGTGTGTGTGTGTGTGTGTGTATGTATAATGAGTGTTTTCTGAACGCACAATTTAGAAAAACTTGGAATAATTATTTTTTATCTTGTGTTAAACTATCACTTAGACATAGCTATTGACTTTTTGCTGCAGGTCTTTGGGAACTGCAAGGTGCATTCTGAAGCATTTAAAAGACTTTTCCTGTTGCTCATCCCCACTTCCACCTGCAGTCCCCAGCTTTTGGAACACTTCATTTCCTTTCTTCTGAGGTTGACAAACTCTCTGAAGGGTATATTTACAAGGTGACTTGTATGTCTTCTACTGCCTTTAGGTCATTGTTTGCTGAGTGACTTGCCTGGCTGGAAGCTGCAACCATTATTTTATGACCAGGTTTCTTAGAGAGGAAGAGAATTTTCTCCCTTTAGTGTTGCAAATAATTGTAGTGAATTGATCAGATAACAAAGTGAACTATGCTCTTCATTTCTTCTCTAGGACTTCAGGAAAAATATGAGAACTTTATCATAATGATTGGATATTGGGGTTCTCTCTCAACAAGATGCTATTGAAAATGGCCCTGCATCCTTGGTTCTGTCTATCAATGTATTGACAGATGCATAAGGTGCGAAGGCAGAGATCAGTAAGCTGGAGGCTTGGGAAACTAGAGGAAGGAACTGAGGGGATGGTGTCTTTCTGGTTGTGAACCCATAGTTCACGCCGATCTCCTTCACAGGTGGCACTGCCCCAGGCCCTGAATATGGAAGCACCCTCTTCTGGGGGAATTTTGCACATGGTCTCACAGACTTTGCAATATGGCTGTATTCCTTGTCCTGTGCAGAAGCAGCTTCTGCTGGTAGGTGACAAATGATCCCATATCTCCTCTTCTTCTTCAGTGGGTCTTTGCTCATGGCTGACTAATAAAAGTATTTTAGTAATCCTAAACAGTGCATCATAGCCATGTTGTTTTCTTTTAATGATTAGATTCATTCTTTGACTTTATCTCTTTAGATTTCCTAGAAAAGTGTTGTAGGTACACATGATTGAGAAATACAACTTAAAACAGCCTTTCTGCTACTAACTTATTTATCTTGACCCTTTATTCAAAGGACAAAATGATGGAAGTTTGAGAGTAGAACTATAGCTAAGTCATAAGTCACATCACTAACATGATTGGGTACAAGAGAAAACCAGCATATCTTGTCTTTAGAAAAGTTCAGTTGTTCATATAGCTTTGGTTTTATGCTCTGATATATTCAAGGTTCATATTTAGAAAATGATCACAGGGTCAGCCACACAGAGGTTTAACAGGTGTTATGACTCAATTGAGTGGAAGCTTTGTTTTAGGGAAACCATTTAGTATGAGAAAAGTTCTGGAAAGAAAAGGTCATTGGTCCATGCACTTTGGGGCAAGTAGTGGAGGCAGGCTTGTCTCTGCTTCGTTTCCTGTTTCTCTCTCTGTCTCTGTCTCTGTCTCTGTCTCTGTCTCTGTCTGTCTGTCTGTCTGTCTGTCTGTCTGTCTCTCTCTCTCTCTCTCTCTCTCTCTCTCTCTCTCTCTCTCTCTCTCTTTTGAAGTCATGTTATGACAAGCTGCTCAAATACTTTTCACTGTACACTTTTGCTTCGTGCTAATCCTGCTAGTTGTATTTGAGTCTGCTTCATTCATGAAGCATTGACTTTGTGGAAAGAGTTTACATGTGTAGGGAGAGTTCACTGTGGGAGATACAGGAAAACAGATTTTGCTCTGTCGTAGCCTGGAACAGGCTATATATACTATATAGGCTATATAAACTGCTATAAATTGTTGTCCTTTGGGGTTAGAGTTTTGTGTTGGCTTCCAGAGATGTATAGAGAAGTCTTCTGAGCTATGCACAACCCTCAAAACCACAAATTTTCACTTTGGATCACTTCAATGTGATCAAATACAAATACAAAATAAAAGTCAAGAGACATTAATATAATGCTTGCCCATGAAATTCTGCTAGATCTCCTGAACATAAAAGTATTTACATAACAGAACCAAAATAATATTCTTTGGTTCTTTCATGTGACCTATGTGTTTGGAAGTCCAGAAGTCTTTTTGAATGCAGAAGGAGAAAAAAACAAAAATATGAAATCAACAGTCGTAGAGGAAGGATAGACAGATGCAGGAAAGGCCATTGACGTGCTGCAGAGAATGCAAAGGCAGGAGCTGTTCATTCAACTATCAGCAGCAAAAG